>NC_086291.1:2399305-2999305 GCF_963924245.1 Chroicocephalus ridibundus | reverse complement strand
CAAAACAGAGGCCAACTGTTAACAGAGGCAAAGCCAACTTCATCTTTTGCAGGCTGACAAATGGTCATGTAAGTTACCAAATAACCCAAGACCTCAGGATTAAACTTCTCCAATTGTTTTCACATGATGCAACTTTAAATCTCTCTTTTGAACAGTATTAAATTTCCTTTCATTCCCATAAACTTCAGAAAAAGTTGACTGCTCTCACATTTCAGACTGTGACCCAGCTAACTTGCACTTTTCCCCTCTGCTAGTCTGGAGAACAGAATAATGAAATTCAGACAAGAGTGACCAAATGTTGCTCCGTAGAACTTTCCTTTTACAAAACAGATGAATACTCCTGGGCTCCAAAACACTGCAGGGAACAAAACTTTCAAACCTTATGGAAATAAAATGGTAAGCCTATGCAGTGACTTCATCTCCTTTATCAGATCAGAGACGTTTTCACTGGAATTGAAATGGATTTAAAAAAACCCTCTAAATAGAGCAAAGGAATTAAAAAATCCCACTGAAGCCATTATTGAAATACTGCTTTATTTAAGAAGATCCACACCCATGTGAGTGAAAGCTAAATTTCACAGAGCTAGAGAGGGGAAAAAAACCTCCGTCATCCTCATAATTTACATAATTCTTCCTGCAGATAGAGGTGTGCTTTTATAAGAGCCAGGAAAAGAAATGTTTTAGCTTTTGTGCTTGTGATTTAAAAGACAATAAGCAAATGTATTGTGTACTCCGGTTTGGACAAAGGGCTATAGAAAATGACCACAGACACGCTGTGCGGAGGTTCAGTTGCTGCAAGGTCTGGAATTTCTCCCTGGAGGTGCTGAGCACTCTCGGATCTCACAGAAACCCGACCAAGTTAGTCCACTCAGCATCTTGCCAGATGAGGCCCTATATTTATATAACGAGAAATACCCACTGTGCTGCAGATTTGCTGCTGGTGTGAGTGGAATTGCATTCACTTAAGCCCATTGCAAATTTAGCCACTAGAGTCAAAATAAAAGGAGCCAAAATATATAAATCCAGCAGACGAAGTTTATGGGGGAACTAAACCAAACATTCAACATCAAGATTTAGTGCAGCCAAATTGTTATAACCAAACGGGGTACCTTACATCATTTTGTGTCCTAGGGGCATAGTCTCCATTTTAGTGGCGTGCTAAACTCACGCTGATATCAATAAAAGTTTTACATGCAAAACGAGTGGAAAATACGAGATGTTAGATAGTACGATACAAGTCTATAAACCTGATACCTAAACTTCGCTATCGTGGCTTTGCCAAGCCCCTGCTAACTTCCATGCAAATTCCACCGATGGATCTCTAGTCCAGTTTGTCTTAATTGAAAGTCTTAAAGGTGAACTGAAATGTTGTTGGAATAAAAACCTGTTTAAGATGCCAAATCCCTAACAAAATCCCTGTGTAGACTTAGAAGTAAATAAATTGTAAAGGCAAATGTACAGGCCTTCTTATTAACCTGTCAAACCGTGAATTCTGGAATCTCTTTTTCTCCTGCAAAAATTGTGACAGTCGTCTTCTTCTAATGACTGAAGTATTTTTACTGCTTTGCATGGCTGGCAACAAAGATGATATTGTTTAGGAAGGCGGTGAAATCTCCCTTGTTCATGCTGCTGACTGCCACTGCCACTTGCCCCACTGCAAGTTGGGCTGGGGCTACCTGCAAATGGGGTGAAGACAGGGACTAAGACAGTTGAGGGTAATATCAGTTATTTTCCACGCCTTACTAACCTTCTCCTTGAATCAGATTTTTGAGGATTGGGCTAATTGATTCCTTTTAGAAAAAGCAAACAAACTCTGCAAGAGGACTAACGGCTCCTTTGAAGTTAATGAGGAGTTTCACCTGAAATTTCCCGAGATATTTTGCAAAAGTACAACCTGGTCACGCCTGAACTAAGCTGTAAATCCATTGCCTTCTTTTTTCAAGACTCACTTCTGGGGCTAATGAGAAAGTCAGAGATAAAACAATTGCAAGTCTTTCCTCCCAAAGGGTAACTACAAAGCTCAGCATCTGAAGTGTAAATAACCAGCCTGCGTGACACTTTGGAAGCGGCGCTCTCGCACGCTTCTCCCATTGCCTGTCCTGCTCGGTACCACGTCTGGTTGTTAAATTCACACTTTGAAAGTGCCTGGCACAATGGATATCAAATGTAATGAAATGCTGGGGTGCCACCACACGGTTACAAAAAGAAAATAATAATAACAACAACAAAAATAATGCATAATAAGTGTGCCAATATTTGCATATGTTATTAAGTAGTTGCTGGTGCTTGTGTCCCATTCTATCACCCTCGTTTTTCCAGAAGGGTACCATTACATGTTATGGAGGTATGTAATTCAAGGATATAAAGAACAGAGTCCTTCTGCTAGATATATAAAATTCCAGTGTAATACACATATGAAAGGGAGAGCATTGTGGTCTATTTCAAGGCTTTTCCTTTTATCTTTTCCACAGTCTCCTGCCAATTTTCAAAGTACTCCCAGATCACAGACCGTACTGGATTAGCTGAACAAGATCGTGCTGCACCTCCTGATACTCCCTCTGTCATTCCCCAAGGCTACAACCTGTCCTCTGACCCTGACGGTGCTCTCTTCCCTCCGCTTCCTACGGAGAGCCCATCCTTTGCTTTCCTCTTCAGGCAAAGAAAAAATTTCAGCCTGAGCAGGAGACAGAGTGGTTGCAAAGACCGGCACAAACGCACTACTCATAGGCCCGACCTGTTGCCTTCAAAATAAAGAGGCCCGCGGCAGGGGATGCATATCCCACCACCTACGGACAAACCTTGAGCTACTCCCTGAGGTCTGCAGTGAAAGGCACGTCAGGAAACATGCTGACAAGGACCGGCGCTGGATGTAACCCTTAACTAAAACAACGCGTCAAGCACAAGCCATTACCTCCCTGGCTCTGGTGTCTTACTCCTGCTGAAAACACAAACGCTGAAACCAGTCTTAATTGCTTAATAGTGTTCTGTCATGATCACCAGGTTTATCAATCATCTTCTCATGCAATTATGAACAAAAGGGAAAGCTTTTGCTACATGATCGTATAAAGTAAAATTTTTCACATGCACGTCGGCCAGTATCTGTATTTCTTAAACTGTCTGCAACAGAGTTTTACAAGACATATAACTTGCTGGAAAAAATCGCAAAGCACAATATATGTCTTTCTTGTACGTGTCTATTCTCCACCCAGTGGATGATTTTTTTTTTAGAGAATTCAGAAAATTTACTCATATCTCCTGTTCCTTTTAAAGAAACATGTTATTATTTGTACTGCACTTGCTCGTGAAAACTCATCTAGAAAAAGAAGGATGCACCAAGCGAGACAACGTCTTCACGTAAGTTAGACAGAATTCCTATCCTAAAGAATCGACAGTGTAAGATACATGTAAATCCCCAACCTTTAAAAAGTACCCGCAACTGGTTTTTTCCACATTATGTCAGCATTTAAAAATCAGCGGTGAAATCAGATTTACACGTCGTCTTTCCATGGATGCACAGATTCTAGGAATCCATGGGCAGTTCCAACCTCACCTCCAGGTTCCATTCGGGAAGCCTTAACACATTGGTGTAATCCTCGTTGAAATTCAAATGGGCAAAGGATGATTGATATGGCCTCAAACGGCTGAATGAAAAAAATCTGGTATGGATTAATAGGAGTAGTAGTGAAAGATGGAAAGGAAAACAAGGATTCTTTTATAATGTGACATGATACTTAAGAACACACATTGTCAGTAACTACAAATGTGTAATGTTTCTCTTCTATTTTGCTGTACTTCTGACACTATTCTCTTACAATATTTTGCTTATCACCCTCTTGTGAGGTTTATTGTACTTACAAATCATTCCCAGACAGTCAGCTTCTTTGCTATCTTTTCATTAAAAAAAAAAAAGAATAAAAAAGTTTTGTGTGTAATACATTTTCCCTGCGGGAACTAATTCCACAAAGATATTGACTACAAGCCTTTCGTTGTTTTAAAGTATGTAGACATGCATCAAACAGTGGATTCTTCTCCCCAGAGTCACCTTCTGGAGCTTTATCTGTGCATTACATCTCTGAAGCATCCTGCAATCCGTGTAGGAGAAACTCTCTCTAATTTGTCCTCCCAAGCCAGTGCTTATTCCTTACCTCGACTACTTTTTGCCGTCAAATTGTTATGAATACTCTGTGCTATTCATTTTATGGTGTTTAGGGCTGCATCCACCCTAGTTCCTTTGTTCAATTTTTAGTTCTTCCACTGTGGTATGACAGACTGCAGCATGTTAAAGAAAAAATAGAGAGAATATTTGTATTGATTTCAAAATGCTGCAGATTGAGAGCAGATGTACCATCTATTCCCCAAACGTATGTTTTAACTTTCATTTATGTGCTGTGCTGAACAGTCTTCCAGCCAGGAAGTGATTTATATTTGCTAATTGCATGCACTTTGGTAGATCTGCAGCTAAAAATAAGTGGTTTGTTTTTTAATTATAAATGATTTATCCTTTCACTCTGCATGTATCTAACACTTCGAAGCTAACTGAAAACTTGGGGAATCTGCATTTAGTTTCCCCATCTGCCATCAACTTCTTTTGTACCCTTAGGTACCCGCCGTGGGCTATCCCAGTGCCCAGCTCAGAGGTATCTGGACCTCAGGGACATCCTGCTTCATTACACAATGAAGAGATTAAGGAAACACTTTTGCTTTATGGCTAAACAAGTCCAACGGCAGGTTGCTGCCAAAAGCAGCGGTTCAGCTGCTCCTACCCCACTCCTGAACACCCCGGAACACTCTCCTCTGGTGGATCTGACACCCCGGCAGCTGTGGGGGGAGCTGACCCAGCTGGCTGATCTGGAGGAACACCGCTCTTCTTTTCTCTCATCAGAGGGTCAGTTTTCCACAGGACCAGTTGGCTGAATGGACTTGCCTGGCTGAACATACACGAAACAAAAGAGATTTTTTTTTATTGCAGGCAGCTTGCTGTTAGATCAGCTGAGAAGTAACTTGAAATGTCACCTTAGAGGGTCAGGGCAGGCAAGTCTGGGCTGGTGCTGCAGAAATCCTACCCCAGCTGTACGGCATGACCTTCTCACTGGCATTAGCTCTAGTACTCCTGCATCTAGATGACAAATGTCAGAACCCTGAGGGCACTCATAGCTCTTAATGACTGACCAACTTCATCTGGAGCCTCCAACCCCACCCCGTCCTTGCCCAGGGGCTCTATTTGAGCCGAGCCCTGGGTCCCCCTTAGCCCCTACCTGAGCTGTGTTAGAGGACTGGTAGTCTCTTAACTCCAGCATCCCCATGCCTGGCTATGGACACTGCTGGTTTGGGTATGTGGCCTGACTTCCCTGCTTGACCTCAGACCTGTCTTATCGCCATGGACCTCCCTGGCAATCACTGGGCTGTGTCCCAAGGAGCACGCACTGCTGGAATGGACCCTGAGCTGCAGTTGATTTCTCAGCTTGATCGCAGACCTGCCTCACCATCATGAACGTGCCTGATGATCTAGGCTCTTGGTTTGACCTGGGCCTGCCTTGTTCACCTTGGCCGGGGGTAGGGGGACAGGGTCTGCTGGTGAGGTCCCTGTTCTGCTGGCTGTGGCACCCCTTCAGCTCCCTGTCCCTTAAGGACCAAAGAGCATTTGCTGTGTCCTGGGAAAAAGGTAGTTCAGGGACCTAAATTGGTAGTTAAGGACCTAAACCTCCCCACTCTGAAGAGGTAACTATCTCTCAGCTTAGCTCTAGAACTGTCTCAGCTCCTGGTTCTTTGTGTCAGAAACAATGTGTAGGACTGGGAAGACCACATAGCTGCCAATGGTGTGGTTCCTTCCCAACCTTGACTTGCATCGTCTCTGGCTGGTATGGAGGGGCTTGGCTTCGTGGTTGGTTTAAGCTGGCGTAAGCTCATACTGCTGCTGAAAGGGCAGGTCCTGTGTGGCCGAGCAACTGCTAGAGCTGACACAAAGAATGTGTTGGGGAATGCATGATTGGGAAAGGGGGGGAGGTGGCAGCACATCTACCCTCAGCCAGCCGTGAAACGGCATCCTCAGGCATACCGGAGCAAGGTGGCAAAAAGTCCTGCACCTTGAACAAGGACCTACTTCGTCTAATGCTGCAGAAATGAAACACAGGCACCCAGGTCCCAGCAGCAGACCATCCCTTCCATGTGTCACATCCAGATCCTATAGCAGCCCTGGCAGTGTCAAGCTTGGCTTGCCTCTTCTGTTTAATTTGTGTTTGTACGTTGGTCAGTTTTCACTAGGAAGTGGATAATCACTTGTCTTTGTCCTCCTTGGTCTGAGGAGGAATATGTGCATGTGTGTATACGCGAGGAGGAGGTGGTTTCAGACCTCAATCTCCTTCCCGAACACGCAGACAGATGCTTATCTGGGTTTGTTCCTCCTCTTGAGTCTCTATTAGCGTCTGACAAGAAATACAAGATTCATATGGCAGAAAGCAAGCCTAAGAGGGGTGGGATCTGATCTAGCAGGAAGCGAGGAGGAAATTCCTTTAATCTTGTCCTTGTTTCCACTCTGCTTATGAACTTTTTATTAAACAGTTGCTGACTTTTGAAATCCTAAACCTAATCTAAGCATCCCAGGAATGCGATCGTTCTCCTGAATGGAAAGTAGTTATCGCTCTTAGCAGCTTCAACCAGCTTTGGCGGTGTCCTTCAACTCCAGCAAAACAGTGTTATCCACTGTCTAATCTGCCTGACCATGGTCACAGCTGCGATATAATGTATGGTGAATCGGTACTGTGTGTTAGCAGGAGGAAACTGCAACCCTCCTGCCCGCAGAGCTCAGCTTCCCATCACCAGCGCGAGGGAAAAGCATGTTTGGGGTCTGGTTCTGGGCACCGTGTCATGGGCCGATCGAGCCCTTATAATGAGGCCACCTGCAGGAAGCAGTGGGGGACAGTCCCCAGCCTGGGGTGAGACGTGCTGGAGAATGGGGGAAATGACGGCAGGATTTACAATGCTGCTCTTGGCACTGAGGATCTCAGGCAGTAGCTATGCCTGACTCCTTTTCAGGTAGGCTTTTTTTTTTTTATAAAAGCTAAACTAGGAGAAATTAGTATATTACATCTTGATTTCACTAGTGCAAGGAGGGTTGAAAAATGATTCCTAAGACACAAACTGGACTTCTGCGACCCTGACTGACAGAAAAAGTAGAAGAGATCCACTAAATCAGAAATGTGAGGGGAAAATTAGAAACCCTTGACTATCAATTCCTGTATGAAGAACAGTTGGGAAATCACTTTTATACACTGCTAGTTCTCAGTTTCTTCACTTTGTTTCACAGAAATGGTCTAAAAAGTAGAACGCTACATCCATAGAGCTCGGTGGGATAAACTTTAAATTATGTAAAACCAATCAGCTGCCTTCCCCATAGCCATGGCTGGGCCTGGGCAGCGAGCAATGCCCTTCCCAGGGACAGAAGGTGGCCCGTGCCAGTCACGTGCCTCGATGGTGGCCTGGACATGCACTGTGAACTCCCAACCACTGGCCACCACCATTGCTGTGAGCCCTGTGGGAGGCTTTGGGGTGGGGGTCAGGTACTAGCTGACCTGTGCTTACAGTTGTGAGTTGGACACCCTAAAACAGTGATTTCACCACCTCTCTACTGACATGGCATCCTTTAACTTCATGGCTGGGCAGCTTCCTCAGTGAAGTCTGACAAGACAACATTCCAGTTCTCATGTATGACAGGGGAAGATCGGGAAGAGACCTGGGAAGATTAATAATGAACGTAGCAAGTAACAAAACCAGATTCTGCCTGGAAAAAGGGGTTGCCTCCTCCCGCCCCCCAAATGCAATAATCCCATGGATTGTGTTTACTGTATGACTAAACACAATGGGGAGGGGAAAGGACAGTAACCCCAACTGGTGTCTTCACAGAATGGTTTGGGTTGGAAGGGACCTTAAAGGCCACCCAGTGGCACCCCCTGCCCTGGGCAGGGACACCTCCCACCAGCCCAGGTTGCTCCAAGCCCCGGCCAACCTGGCCTTGAACCCCTCCAGGGATGGGGGCAGCCACAGCTTCTCTGGGCAACCTGGGCCAGGGGCTCACCACCCTCGGAGTGAAAAATTTCTTCCCGATATCTAATCTGTGTCTACCCTCTTCCAGTTTGAAGCCATTACTCCTTGTCCCATCACTATGTGCCCTTGTAAAAAGTCCCTCCCCAACTTTCCTGGAGCCCCTTTAGGGACTGGAAGGTCTCCCCAGAGCCTTCTCTTCTCCAGGCTGAACCCCCCCAGCTCTCTCAGCCTGTTCTCACAGCAGAGGGGCTCCAGCCCTCTCTGTGGCTTCCTCTGGACCTGCTCCAACAGGTCCATGTCCTTCTTGTTCATAAATCCACCTGCTCTAAGAGGGACGTGAGGAAGTCCGCCTCAGCCACGCGAGCACGGCGGCCGGCACATGCCCTCTATAGGGCTCCGGGCTGAGGCGGGGGCAAAATGGCGCCCGACGGGGCGAGGCGAGGCGAGCGTCCCCCTGCGGCGCGCGGCGGCCGAGCCGGGCGGGGCGGGAAGCGGCGTCGGCGGCTTGACGGGTGGACCGGTAGGGGGCGCTGCTGGGCCGGTGTGGTGGCGGGGCCGGGCCCGGGGCCGGTCCGTGAGCGGAGCGGGCGGAAAGTGACAAGTGAGGGGCTGAGGGCGGCGGAGGCGGCGGCCGCCCCGCGCTCGCTTCCCCGCCCGCCAAGAGAGCGCAGCCCCGGGGGCGCGGCGTGGGACGGGTCGGCGGCGAGGGAGGAGAGGCGGCCCCCGCGGCGGTTGCGCGGGCCGGCCCGGGACGCCGGCGCTGCGCGGTGGATGTGGGAGTAAGCGCGGCGCCGGCTCAGGAATGCAGCAGCCGGGCGGCGGAGACGGGAGCCTCTTGCTGCTCCCGCTGCTCCTGCTGCTGCGGGCGGGCAGCCGGGCGGAGCTGGGGGACGCCACGCAAGGTAGGGGTGTGCGGGCCCTCGCCCGCGGCGGGACGGGACGGGACGGGACCGGCACGGGGGTGGTTCTGTGAGGGCGGCCGGGACCGAGCCCTCGGTCTGGGGTCCGGGGCGGCGGGGCCGGCCCTGAGGCGCGGCCGGGGCTGTGGGGGCGAGCGGGGCCAGCCGCCGCCCTGCCCGGGGTCTCCGCGGGGCTGCGCGGCCCCTCCGGCCGCCGGGGAGCCCGGCCGCTCCCCCCAACCCCCCTTCCCCACCGCCTTCCCGTTAACGAACTCCGAGTTTTATACTCGATCTGTGTTTAATTGCTTCGTAAAAAAAGCCCTTCCAAGTGTTCGGCGGAGTTACGGGCGAAGGGTAAGCGTTCCCAGGCGAGCCCGCTTTTGATACGTGATTTATGGCTCCCGAGGTGGTGTTATCAGTGAAGGCTTCTCCTTTAACTCCAGCTTTGGGGGATGTTTTGCCATCTCATCGCCCTTGTAGGCTTCCAAGAAGTTGTTTTTTTTTTTTTTAAATATATTTTTAAAAAACGATAACCTTATAGAAGGCCTTTTTGATTTAATTTTAACAAGCAATATTTATTTTGCGACCCTTCTGTTTTATTAGGGTTTTGATTTCAGCCTTTTGCAAAAGATTTATCTCTTAAAGCGTAGCACATGCATAAAGGGACCTAGATGGAATTAGGCAAGAAGGACTGATTCCTGAGGCCAAGTCAGTAAAAAGTGAGCAGTGCTTTTGGACGCCTGCATGAGAATTTCAGTAAGAGGTGGATATTCACAAACTCCGACTCCTTGAAAGTGTTTTATGGTGGGTACTTAAATCACAAGCTATTTCTGAAAAGTCCTCGTTGATAATATGGCCATATTTAGTATTTAAAGAAGTGGGAAAAGTGAACACTAAAGAGGTAAAGCTGATGAGTTTAAACATGTAGCAGTTCAGAACGGAAAAAGCTGTGATTTTAAAACCTCTAAGCCAAATTGTAGATACTGTAGGATAGCTGCCTTTAAAAACTCAGTTGTAGCTAATAGATACAACACTCTTGTCATGTGCCTGTGCCTGAATTTCTCTGCATTTCAGTGTGTCCCTAATGACACACCTGGGGCTGTGTGTTAGGTAGTGGATCTGTAGGAATGAATTCCTGATATCGCAGTATGACTTGGTTGGACACAGGCGTCTCCTGGTGCAGATTCAATGGCTGGATGATCCAGCTTAGGGAAGGAAATCTCTATGACATCTCAATGGGAGAATTTTCAAATGTTGTTTTCTAGTATCCCCAGGGAATACTGTATGTGCTTAACAAATAGCTGTATTTTTAAAGGGGGGTGGGTGGGGGAATACAGGCCTTTTATCCTGTTTTTCAGATAATATAAAAACTTTAGGGTTATATGATGTAATTTTGTGGGGTTCAAAGAGCCTGGAGGGGGGAAAAAACACATGAACATAAAGCAACTGATAACGTCGGGTCCAAAACTGGCCTTTTTTTATTTACTGTGAATTCTGCTGGGAAGTACCTTTCATTACATGCATTCACCTTCATGTATGACTATCAATATAGTCATTATGCACAATTACTTTCCACAGTGAAATATTTCCTGTATTTTAACTGTTATCTTTGGCAAAAGCTTACAATATTGACTCATGGGCAGATCAAGTGATTTATTTATTTTTTAGATAGACATCTATCATCTATGTTACACCCACGTACTATGTTTTCCCCCGAACTTATTAAAGATACAAGGGAACCTGAACATCTAATGCTCTGATTAAACAAGCAAACAAAACCCCTATTATAAAATGTTTTACAGATTTCTTTAAGGTGACTGTAGTGGCTGGGTGAATAGGTTTTGCTCCATCAGAAACCCAGCCAACTATACAGAACCCTTCAATGCCTCCATGTTTACCCTCATATTTTTCAAAAATATAGAATATGGACCACTAAATAAGTAAAAGCCTTTTTTTTTTTTTTTTTTTTTTTTTTTTTTTTTCCCCCCAGGCATGTCAAATAAGGACTGCAATGGAAGTCCATCCCTGGTAGTAGCCTAACTTCAACTACCAGAAAAGATGAGCTCTGAGTCCAAGATCTGAGGGTCTAACAGAATGAAAATATTGAAGCGTAGTTTGGGCTGTTAGCTCCCTGAGGTCCAGAAGGATCAGAGCCTTGTTGTGCTGTGCTTGCTCCAAACATCTGTGGAGACATGACTCCCACTCCAGAGACTTCCCAGTTTGACACGCTGATCCAGTAAACATATACAGATGTGCACAAACGGCCTCGTGCGAGTCGGCTGATGCAGCTCAGTAGGACAAGTCAGATGTGTATCTGCTTGGAGGTCAGGAACCTGCACAGCCATTGTCACATCTCTTTTGGGGGCATTATTACCAAGTCATCCTTTTAGTTGAGATATTGTCAAGCGACCAAAAGTCTTTATCTCTGTTGCCTTCCAAAAACTCTTTTTTTGTCTTCTTCTCTTCACTTTTTTCCCTGTCTCCTGCTGCTTCCTTTTTGTCAGTGACCTTTCCTTGTAGAGAGCAAAACAAAACAAAAAGCGCATTTTCCTTTGTACATTCATGCTGTCTTTAATGCATGCTCTTCCCAAGGGTGCTCACAGGCTGGCCCAAGTGTTCTGAATAAAACCACAAAGTTAACATGAATGTAAGTAACAGGAACTCTCAAAGTTGGATATTTTTTCATTTTTGCAGTATCTGACTATGGATATTACCACTTCAGCTTTATTATTATTCTGTATCATGTAATTTTGTGAGGAGTTACAATGGAAGAAGCGTGAATAGTATAAAAGCATTTAGTAAAACCACAGATCTCTAGATTATGTTTTAGATTATAGGGGGTACTGCTGATTTCCTTGAAAGTTGCCTCTTGTGAGATAAAGTTCCACAGCTATTGATTAGTCCCTGTAATACCCCAGTGGTTAATTGTTTCATCCATAGGTCAACAGGCTGCTATTTCATCCAGTATCGATTTATGAGTTTACAAACAAACAAAATGCTTTTGTTGCCATAAGCCTGTAAGAGGATGAGAGTAGATGTCACTGTTTGACTTACCATGATTGTAGTCTCACATTTCTTGACAAAAGTTGCTTGAAGTATCAGCAAATTATCTTCAGGACATCATTTCTTTATTTCTATAATTAACATCTACTGAAACCACTCTGTTGATTATGTACACACAGGATTTTTAAGTTAAAGCATTGCAAATGAGGTTGGGCAGGGGAGTGTTTTAAAGCTTGTGTATGGATTTTAAATACAAATACCTAAATCTCGGCAAAGATGGGGTGGGGGAGGTGGGAAGAAAGCTTCCCTGAGGTGTGACACTAGATACCACTCTTTGGAAAGATATGTAGAAATGCAGCAGTCTTCTGAGACTCCAAAGAGCACCTCAGAGTTGAAAACTCTTTAAAAAGGTCTCTAACTAAATGCAGCTGCTTTCCACATAGTGATTGTCTTGCAAGTGAGAAATATCTAGGAAAGCTAACTAATACAAAATAAAAAGTATAAAACTTTTCTTCTCCAAGCCCTGGAAAAAATCTCAGTCATCCTCAATTGCAAATTTTACCTTCGCACAATTGTGCATGTTTTTGCCATTTTGTATCTTAAGAAGCAGGTTTTAGTAACCTGCTAGACTGTGAGCTGCAGTTACCTTTGTCTGCAAAGTCCTGGGTCTTATTGGCTGTTTCAGTGGGATGTTCTCATCTTGCTGTAGGCACCCAGGTAATATGTGCTGGAATTCCCTGGTGAAGTTGCTCCCTGAACCAAAAAAAATGAGGCCTTGGCAAAGCTGTCAAGTCTCACACCCAGCCTGGTGTAGGTAGAGGTGTGACAGTGATAATGCAGCTTATTTTTGACAGTGACTCGCACGTGTTGAAACACTTAAATGAATATCAAATGAAGTTATTTTATTATTAAGGCACTAATTTTGATCCAAGTTTCTGCTTTTAAAAATTAGCAAACTGGGGCTGTTGTCTTATAATCTCTCGCGCTTGAAAGCAGAGGGAAGGTTTGTATGAAAACTGAATCTGGTTTTATGGTAGGAAGCAGCAGTTTCCAGTGATAAAGTTAGTGCAGCACAGGGAGGGCTGGGGAACCAACTCTCTAAAGCAGAGCTTAAAGAAATTTAGGGTTGATTGGTGCTGGGGCAGCAGTTGAATAGTTAAGTGACTTTGTAGGGCTTCTTCCATTCTGGTTTCTCTTCATTCTAATCATGGAGATATTGAAAGACAGTGAATCTGCTTATTTGTAAATGAAACAATAGTGAAATGAATAAATGAGAGTAATAGCCTATGATTCTTTGCAAATGATAATAAAATACTGGTGTTAGCTGAAGGATGCTTCTGTATGTTTGATGACTGCAGTTTGAAATACTTTATGATGAATGAAGAGCTCTCTAAAATTCCTGAATTATTACATTTGGTGTAAAATTTCATTTGGTCAGGCACTGCAGAAGTAATTTTTCTGTCTGTTTACAAGCAGAGTCAATGCCTCCCCCCGCCCCCCCCGCCAGGAGTGTGGCATATGAGAGGCTTGGTCATGTTTAATGTCTTTTAATTGACCTGAAATGACAGAATGCACAGAAAAGCTATGAAGTTTGCTAAGGTGAAAAAATGGAATAATTTCAGCGTAAATAGATACCACTAGTGTGTTATGTAATAATAAAACTCTAAATATTACCATTGTTTGATGGTAATGTTCTTTTAGGTCCTCTTGGGAATATAATGTAAATTAAAAGAACTTGCGTATATTTGGAATGTAATGCGGTGTGATATTGAAAATGCTGCTCTGCCAAAGTCAAAGAGCTTGGGAAAAAGAAGTAGCTTTAGAAAGGAACCCTTTAGTGAGGGAAAGCAATAACACAGGCTTCTCCGCATACTTCCGTGCCAGCATCCCGTAGTGAGGAAGATTGCTTTCTAGGATCTCCTCCTGAAGCGGAGACGTTGGAGTGCCACTGTTTCCCAGTAAATCTGTGGAGCAGTATATGGAAGGAAATGGCTAGTGACGTGTGAAAAGAATCCCACAATGTGTATTGCTGGAATGGACACAAATTTGCAGGATGATTAGTTAGATATGATTGCTGAAAAAATAATGCAGAATGGTCATGAACGGAAAGCCACATCATTCCCATTGAGGAGGAACTGACAGGTGTAAATTAATTGTGGGACCAATACTGTGTTTCTGCAGTGCTGTGTACAATGTGAGGCTTTTTCTAATGTATTTCAACAAGTCATTAGCTGGAGTTCATGCTGAAGGCATGAAATAGGCTCTAAAGCAGAAGAAAGCTTAGGTCAAGTCTGCTTTGTTACTTCCACAGAGTTCCACAGGGTAATTGTACTTGATATCCTCTTTTAACAAAATCCCTTCAGAGAGCTGCATAGAGGCTCTGGTTGTGTTTGATCAGTGAGGTGCTACAGAGCACAGGAGATTGAAGAACAACAAAAAAATTGTCTCTTGCAGGAAGTATCCTGTATCGCTGATGTTGGCAAAGTCTGGGCAACATGTCCCTGTTGGCTGGATCGGGACAATTACGTGTCAGTCCAGTAGTGCTGGTCCAGGCATGGCTTAACCCACATGAGGCTTTCTGTTGTCGCGTTGGAGGCAAGAAGCCTGGCCATCCTCATGGCATTTTGGCCATGTCAAAGAGAAGGAAGATCTGTCTGGCCTTGGTATCGGGGAAGGTTTTAAAAAAAAAAAAATAATTGAGGCAAGTCACCGTACGTAGAGGCAGGATGCACTCTTCCTAAAGAGATCAGGCAAAAGTGCTGGTAACTTTGTGCAGATGTTGCGTGTTTTTTATAACTGCTGCTGATGCCCTGTTCTGCGTTGTGTTGTACAAAGACATGCTTTCACTCAGTAACAGATACTTGGTACTAGGTTTACGTTAGGACTTAGCCATCTCAATATGCAACGTTAAAGTTTCATAACTAGATGAGTTCTTGAGAAAGCAGTTAGTGGAGGCCCTGGTGGAAGCCTGCATTTTATTAAAAGGTTCTTTTTCAAACTGGTCAGTTAGGTCATATGTTGAAACTGATACCTCACGATGGCTTCCTGTGACCTCCTGCTCCTTTCCCGCGAGGGGTGTCAGTTGTGCATACTCCTGTCCTGTTCCCAGATGCTCTGCTCTGTCTGCAGCAGAGGTCTGAACATCTGCTCCATACAGATCTGGGAAAGAGACAGGGTGGTGAAGCTTTGTGTCGGAGCACAGCAGCAGGCCATGGGAAATTGAAAGATCAGAGATAAGCAAGGAAAAATGTTCGGCAACTTTGTAACCTCATCGCACATTCCCTCCAGAGACTGGAAATGTATGAGGGTATGCTTTTCTTACCCTTAGAACTTGAGATTATATTTGGAAGGATATGCACTTCCAGATTCACAGCGTGAGAGTTCCTCTGAAGAGATATTTTGTCCTTCTCTGAAGGAGGTGACACAGTCCATCCTGAAGATGCTAAGCCATGCTTTAAAGGATCAATGGTGCAAGGGTAATGTGCTGCCTAAGATTGTCCACATTGTGGGTGGTTGATACAGAACCTCATGGCTACTCCTTCAGAGAAACTGTGTGCTTCAGTGCTAGGAATACGTGCTGGAGAAGGAGGGATTTTATGATCTGTGTGGCCTTATTTTCAAAACTCACAGACTCAAAGAATGGTTCAGGTTGGAAGGGACCTTAAAGATCCTCTAGTCCCTACCCCCCTGCCCTGGGCAGGGACACCTCCCACTAGACCAGGCTGCTCAAAGCCTCATCCAGCCTGGTCGTGAACACTTCCAGGGATGGGGCATTGACAACTTCCCTGGGCAACCTGTTCCAGTGCCTCACCACCATTACAGTATAGAATTTCTTCCTGATATCCAATCTAAATCTGCCCTCTTTCAGTTTGAGGCTGTTACCCCGTGTCTTATCATTATGGTCCCTGATAAAGAGTCCCTCCCCATCCTTCCTGTAGGACCCTTAGGTACTGGAAGGCCACTACAAGGTCTCCTCGGAGCCTTCTCTTCTCCAGGCTGAACAACCCCAACTCTCTCAGCCTGTCACGAGGACCTTTAGCCCCTATCATGTTTATCTGGGAGAGCTGAGCACTTCTCAAAATCTCATCAGAAAGGGCATCGGCCACACATCAGTCCAAAGGCTTCAGAAGCCTTGTCAGGAGAAAGGAAGCTGCTTGAGATGATGCAGTGAGTCAGAAATTTTACAAGAGCCCTTTTGAAATCATGTCTGGTGCTTCATCTCTTCTTGTTAGGCTAATACCACTTTGAAAATAGCATGTCTCTGTACTTCAGTCTCCTGACTGCATCTAGGTAAAAGGCAGGAATGACATTTGTAGGGAAAAGTGCCCTCTTCCATTATCCCAGCAGACCAGCTTTTGAGTGCGTAACGTGGGCTTAGACCCAAGAGCAAGAGTAGACACTAATAAGGCCTAATAATAACACAACCACTTTTCTGTATTTCTTTAATTGTTACAACTATGTAACTACCGTTATTTGAAAAATAATGGCAATGCTTCCAGTGGTGTATAGATTAATTTGTGCTAGGCAGACGCTGCAGGTTAGTATTTTGTTTTGTTTTCATCTAAGCATTTCCTTTAACACTAGCACTATAGAAAAGTTATTATGACATTTGCTACGTTAAAATATTTTCAATTAAGTGACTTTTCCACCATCTTCCAGAGAGCTTTTGTCTGATTGTGAACACAATGCGAGTGTGTGATGGTAGGATTGTTCTTCCTGAAGGCTCTGGTTCAAAAGCAGGAATGTAGGAGTGGTGACATGTGTATAAGGATTCTTGGGTAACAAAAAAATGGTAGAATGAATTGCAGAGTATGGTGACAAAGCTGGGCTGATGGACATCCTAAAAAGTTTGAAGCACATACAATAAAGGCATAGTGCCGCGATTGAGAGACGGCATTGAGAGACGGCATAGTGCCGCGATTGAGAGACGATTCTCCAACATCAAGTCTGGTGGTTGTGATGAGCACTTTATTTATTCTTTCTTAGACTTGGTACCAGCTTTTGTTACACAACTTTATGCACTGGGTATGTTTGGATAATATAAAGCAGCTTCCCAGAGACATTTTGTTGCAAATATGAATATGTTACAGAATTTTTAATCGTTGAAGTCCTAGACATAGTTGGACATGTGGAAAAAAAAAACCCAGAAAGGATAGTCCAGACTTAGTACACCCTGTGAGGTCAGGCGGGTGTATTCCTGCCCTCTCACTACAAACTGAAATGGGTTTGAACGTTCTCAGACGAATCTTGTATTCGATGAAACTTTTAAGTTTTCAGCCCACTTGCAGAAAAAATTATTTATGCCTGTGCTACTTACTGCTCTGAGCTACGAAGCAACCTTTTTGACTTGGCTGGAGGAAGAGAAAGGCTGTGTCGCAATGCTGTCGTCGTGTTTGTAGCAGCAGCCGAATAAAACGTGCAAGCCCATCTCACCACCTCAGCACCCATACCTTGGAACGTTTGTGGAATATGTAACTTGGAGAAGGGTTTTGTTTTCTTTCTGTTAAATCCAGTTTCAGTATTTCTGTCCTCAAAGATAAGTGTGATGGTGTACACAGCGCGGTGTCTAGGAGAAGCCAGAAGCTTGGCCAAAGACAAAAAGAAATAATGGTGTTAGAACTAAGATTAGATCCTTTTTTGATCAAGTGAAGTCCTCTTTGCGAGACTTCGGTTACCTCATCTTTCTCTTTCACTCTCATCTGTGACACCTTTATAGAGTTATTGTATATCTGAGCGCTATGGAGTCTACACTGTGTCTACAACAGCTTTTGCCTCTCCCAGTTTTTCCTGTAAGAGGTCAGTTATCATAGTTGAACATCTCTTCTCCAAAATTAACTTGGCTTCAAATAAAAGGAAGTATCTTTGTAATTGTTTTGTTTACTCTGAAATATTTGATGTGCTGTATAAGTAACAAGCATTCAGTACGCTTTAGTTTTTAATTTTATTTTATATGTTAATTATTCATTCCATATGTTTTGATTTTTTAAAAAAAATACATTATCTCTGTGAATTTACTGAAAATTTGTAGCATGATGGAGACATCTCTTTTTCTCCAGAACAAGCTGAGTATAGAGAGCACCACATTGAGCTTTCAGTGGGTTTCACCCAAAATGACAAGAGGTCATTTAATTCCCAGTTGATTGTCAGGGAAATGGATTTATGTCATTAAACCCTTTCGAAAGGTCACAGAATAACACTTGGTGGATCTTTTCTTCTGACCGTTGACTTATTATTCTAGTGTCTTGGATTATTTTTCTCTCCCTACATTTAAAGCCCTTCTCCAAATGAAAAAAAAAAAAAAATGTTCCCAGTTTTGATTTGTGCGCCCTTTGCTTTTTTGTGAAGAGTAGAAGCTCAGAGCTCCCCTGAGAGCTGAGTAGCCTGGAGGGCTAGCAACATCCCACAGCTGAGAAGCTGGCAGCAAGAGGGAAGCTGGTAATTAGAAGTGAAAATGTGGTAGTTCAGAAGTAACTATCAGCCAATGATTAAATTTGAATTTCCAAGTGGGTTCTTCTTTTGTTCAGGCTCTGTCTGGGCATTTGGTGCATTCTGCTACTTCTGGGCAGGAGAGTTGCATTTGCTGTAATTAGCAGGATGTCAGTGCCGGCTGGTGCAAAGCTGGCCCCCTTCGAGCTGCTGTAGATGCTGCAGATGCTCATGAGGCTTGAGCCTCTTCATCGATTTCCTTTTAATATCTGGAACAACTCAGTAGTGCTGCTGATGCTTTTTACAGCTCTGAATGGTCTGGAGTTGTGGTTTGAGAGCATGGCCCCTTTGCTGGGTATTGCGTGAAGCAATTATGATTAACTTGGGAGTGCCGGGCTGCTGGCACCTCTGAGGTTGAAACAATTCATGTTCACGATAGGACGTTTTTGAACTGAGGGCCCCTTACTTTTTAAATTCACTTTTCTTGGCAGTCTGTCAGAGCCCAAGTCTGGCAACCTTTGTAAGTGAGATGCAACAAGCCTCACTTATTTTAGCTATTGGTCTGTCACTGTGTTTTTAATTTACTGTAATTTAATAACTGACACAATGCTGGAATAAATAAATGGGCTGTGAACATTCTCATAGACTTTGGAAGTCCAGATCAGGGAAAGATTTAGCTTTTAATTAACACTGTCCATGAGATTTATTGTTAAAATTGTATCCTTTTAAGTAAGTAAATCTGAAGTTGAGTAAGAGATGAGTAATTGAAACCTGATGTGGAATAACAGAATGCATTCTCGTGCAAGCAGTAGTGGAGCACGGTGCCTTCCCCAGCAGGGCGAGCCGAGGCCCATCGTAGCTCTAGACTCTGTTTCTCATAAGTTATGGGTCATTCTACTGCTAGGCCATAAGTTGGATGTTGTCATTATTTATCCTCTCCCTTTATTTTTCCTGTGTACGATACGTTGCTATGTTTTGAAACACACATGTTCTTCATGACATACACAGTATTTTACATGTATAAACCAGATTATAAGTATAGCAAAGAGCTTTAGGAAGGTCTTCAGATGCCCAGCTAAAAAGAACTGTTGAAGGGGTTTTCTTCTTTTAGCGCCTACTGCTATGTAAATTCCCCAAAAAGAGGCCCAGGCAAGGGAAGAAGCTGCAAAGGCATCCTCTCTGTATAGAGGAATCTTAATCATTAGCAAAATTCTAATTCATCAGGGATCAAAAGATGTTCTTCTGATTTTCATCCATTATATAGGGGTAGCTGATAGCTGATTTGCCACTTTTCCTTTGAGAGTCAGTTTGTAGGATGTGATTTATGTTCTTACATTCTGATTTTGTGATTTTTTTTAAATTTTTTTTTTAAACACGCAATCTTCTTTTAAATCCTACTGAGTATTTCTGACTCTTATGAGTGGTTTTGTAGTGAACCCTGAGCAGTAGTAAAAGGTTCACAAAACTAGAGAATATTTTATGTGCAGAAATTTGATGTTCCATATGGACTCCTCTTAAGATCTTTCGTCTCCTACTTTTCATAGCAGCAAATATGGTCCAGATATGAGGACCTCTGTGATCAGCTCTCTTCATTGCAGGCTGAAAATCTACAGGGAATGTCAAAGTCATTTATTTTGTTGGTTGTGCTATTCAGGGTGAGACAGATTAGGTTGGGCATTAAGCTAACTGTCCCATTCCTTTCCTCCTGAACTGGTTTTAACCGGGAGTCAGATTTGGCAGTGGTCATGCTTGTCTCTCTTGTTTCAAAATCTGTTTATCTGTGAAGGTCCCAATAGTTCTGGGTAAGTTCTTTGATCTCTTTTGAAAATTTAAAAAGTTGATAGTTGGTATTGGGGGAAGGGGAAAAAAGGTCTCCTCAGTGTCAATACCAGGTAAAGTTAATTTTCAGAGAATTTGTTTAATAAATAGAGAGAGACTATCTGCAAACTCACTGCTTTTCCTTGCAATAAGGCTCTTCGTTGGGTAATATAATCTCTTGTGTGAGGGCTGCAGGTGGAAGCAGCTCCTATAAACGTGGGACCTTTACAAGGATTTTGGTGAATCTGGATGTCTAATGCTGCTCTGTCATCATTCATGGGGCCTCTTCAGCTCTCTCATTTGAGGCCATTCTGAAGACTCTGGGTTTGGAGCTCTTAAGCACTGGGAGAATTTTTTGGCCTGCGTTATGTTTATCATGGGGTACCTCAGATGTAATGGTCCCATCCAGCTTTAAAAATCAATGGGTAGCTCTAAGAGCAGCCCCTTTTTCAAGAAGATTTGGATGGAACGCAGTGCAAATGTCTTCACTGGCACGTTGGTCCTCTTATGTCAGTAAATGGCTGAAGGTGTTGCCTTGGGCATTGCAGACCAGCCAGCCAGGGTCATAGCAGGGAGAGCGATGCTATCATGCTTTTATATATTGGTTTTTTGGTTGTGCTTTTTTTTTTTTTTTGTCAGCTCTACAGAAATCCCCTACCCAAACCCTGTAATTGTCGGATGTTCTGTTAACACTCTTCCCCCACCAGTTATTATCTCCTAAGATTATCAAAGGTAACTTCACATGGACTAATTGTAATAACTGAAAAGGCCTAAGGGGAAGAATTCTGTCTCGACGTTGCAAGTAGGGGATTAAGTGTGTATATATTCAGTGTCATTTGCTGAGAGGTGTCTATGTACATACCTGTCAGAAGAACTGTAAAATCATTTGAAATATTGCAAAGGATAGATATGTGGTGATATGGAGGCTCAACTTTCTTTTCCTTTTGTTGCATTATCCCATTGAAGCTAATTTTATATGCTTTTTTTTCTCCCTTTGCCTGTGTAAGCTAGCGTTAGGCTCCTTGAGAAGGCACTTAAGATCTTCACGGATTATTGTGCTAATTTAGCTTTTATTTCATCAGGTATCAAGGCCTGATATTATCCTGCTATTTGTTACTTTACTTTTACTATAAATTACTGACACTAGAGATGGCTGGTGATTGCAGAGAGGATGACTGAGCTGCAGGAAGGAAATACTACTTTTTGATCTCTACTTGCTTTGCTGTCTTAAATATCCTACAAGTGGTTATGATCCTCTGGGGCTCAGTCATTCAGTAATGCTGATTAAAATAGTCAATCTGAGCAACGGAGCCTGACAGATTTTCTGCCAGAGTCCTTTAAAGAATACGTGTAATGTATCTTTTAAGAAATTTAGTGGGCAATTGCTTTCAGTCAGCCAAAATATTTCCCGTATAAAAGAATGCCTGCTGTGCTGGACTTGTGATGGGAAGTACTGTCATGTCAGAAATAACAGGCTTGGATTCACGGCATCTTCTCCTTACAAATGTATTTTTTTCTAATGATCAGTGTTTTTGTTAAAAATAATGTTAACAGCACTAGATTTGTATTTGTTCTATAGTATTCCTGGGTTCTAAGTTGTTTCTTGTGAATTGTAGTGTATTAAGTAATACAGGCATCTGAAGCCATTCAGCAGATCAGCTTTATTTAAATAAGGGGTAAAAAGTGAATTACCTAACTGTTCAAAAAGATTTATCTGTCTTAATTTTGGCCTGGGTGGAATCACTCTTCAAGCTTTTCTTGGGACTTTTGGATAAAACAGAGCCGCTTTCAATGTGAAAGCGATGATGTGCGGTGCAAGCCCACCCCTCGAGTGTGATGTTATCGCCCTAAAAGTTGCATCTTTAAATAGTTAGCGTGAACTCCTTCCTGTTAATGATGGTACTTGCTCCTAATAGACATAGACAGTAAATAGAAAAGTTACTTTGTTTCTACTTTGTTGCTGCTTTGTTTCCAGGCGCATTTCACCTAGCCGTGAACAAGGGGCGTCCTTTCACAGAAATAAATTTCAGTGCAGAGTGTCCTAGAATACCTTATTCTGCGGCACAGAGAAATGCAATTCTTCTCATTGACTTAATTGGGACTTAAAGGACATGCGTTCTTTAAAGACATGGGAGAGGTGTTTCGTTTTGTTTTGCCACGTCGCTCCCTTACGCCGGTGCAACTCCTGAGTATTTTCCACCCATTTCAGTGTTGTTTGAGTATATGGTGGTATGGAGATGGTTATTCTTCTGTAGGTTTGTGCAGCAAAGGAAAACTAATTGACAAATGGTGACAGCCTGGAGTTCTGCCAGTGCCCCTTTTCCCATAGATGTTAAGTGTCCGCTGCAGAAAGTGTGAAATTTGAATACTTTGGGTTTTGTCTTTAAGCAGAATATAGTGTTGCTTTTGCTTCCTGCACCAAATGCCATGGGAGAAAGGATAGTTTTGATCTGGGCTGTCCATACTGTGATGTGTAGGTGTCTCAGCTTTCAGGGATGAAAGACGACTGTCACTTAAAGCGCTTGCCATATGAGAAAACAGTGTCTATTCTTGCAGAGCTGTTTGGGGGAAGGGAGAAAGCAAATGCTTTGCATACGGGAAAAATATCTGCTCAGGGGGTATTTGATTTCACTAAACAAAATATTATCCAACCTCCTTTGCATGACTTTCATACCATAATGGGGTTAAAATGAACAGCCAAATGCAAATGGTTACACTTCTTGTTCCATATTTGTTCTCATGCCCTCTACCAACCTTAACCATAATATCCTGTCTTTTTTTTTTTTTCTTAAGAATTAAAGAAATATATACTAGGAAATCAAAAGGCATCTCGTTTGCCTAGTAATAAATAATACAGAATTCGGTCAAATCCTAATGAGAAGATACTGTTTATTTCTACTAGAAATATTTTGCAGACTGAATGTATGACTTGAAAGAAGTGGTTTCATTTCCAAATTTTAAATCCATTTGTATGTCAGTAAAGTGTTTACAGTATTTGATGAAAGCCGTTGCTACTTGAGACAATATTTGTTCTTGAAGCCTGTATTTAGTAATTGCATGTGCAGTTCAAGGAGAGTAACAGGAATTCTCTGAGCATGAACTTACTTTTCACATTTTGGAGGAATATAAAGAGATAAAAAAGGAAATGTTTAATGCTGTGCTTGTAAATTAGTGCTCTTGACTGGGGGGAAAAAACTCCTGGTTTTAGTCTCCTTTGTGGCTTCTTTGGCTTTTATTAGTTTTCTCGTCACTCTATAGAGCTCTGAAATGAGTGATTTTTGTGTATGTAGAAAAAGGATTTTATAATCGTCAGGATTTTTCTGTTTTGCCTGAATCTGTCCAACATTTGTTCAGATGAAGCGAAAGGGAAGACAGCTTGAAGTGTCTTTTTCCTGTTGCACAAGATTTGATCCTTGCTTGAGTTCTGCAGAATTTACTAGTTGGAGCCAAACTAGGAAACATTTTGGATATTTTACGTTCATTCATCTTTGATGTTTGGGATTTGGGACTTCAGTGGTTTATTTTGGATATAAGCCCAGGTGAAAATGTGCTGGAAAAGGGGTGCACCTGGCAGGCGAGGTTCTGGCAGCCCTTTTCTGGCCTGCACCAACAGGTTCTGTCCTGGGCCAATTTTAATCCGAGGCGTTTCTAGGGTTTCCATCTCCCTTGTCTCTGGATACTGGTATGTCTGAAGATACAATATACAGGAGGGTCTCCCCCGTGGAGCACAAACACTGAAGGTTTGGAAATTCAGTGCTAGTGCCTGCTTTCCAGGGTGAGTTTTGTGTTATTTCTTGTTCTGTGTTTTTTTGGTTTGTTTTTTTTTTTAATGATGAACTTGCCCTCTATGGGGCTCTGTTGATTGTTGAGATTTGGAGATGAAATGGCGTACACTGAACTTTGTGATTTATATTGTCTTTGGTAGAAGGCTTATTCAAAGATGCCAGGAGTATTTGGAAGCATCATCTGATCCAGAGCGCAGCTGCATTTTCACTCACATTCTTTTATGAGGAGCAGAGCACACTTTGGGGCTCTGCTATTGAGCTGCTCTGACGAATCATTTCTACTGGCAATTCAAAGTCCTGGAGTTTTATTTGGGTTTTAATGTATTCTTGTGTCAGCCAACATCTGCTTAGATGTTTTCTATTAACATCCCTTTAATTTTGGGATATACTTTACTTAATTGAAACTTTGAAGTCTCAGGAAGATATTTTGACCAAACCTGTTCTTCCTTACACTAATGTAAATGCAGAATAAATGCATACTGTGAGCGATGCTGGTAATAAATTGTCTTTGTTGAAGAGTCCATGATTTGAAAGTTTCCAGTACCTTTGGTTCAGCAAGACTCCAAATTTCTTGACTTTCCAAGCATGCTGCAAGGCTTGCCTGCTCATCTGAGCTGCTTAATAAAGAATAGGTGGAAGGAAGAGTAGCTCTTAAAAATCACGAATGGGTAGCGGTAATCACTGATAAGTGCTACCTTAACATACTTTACACTGTTTTAAAAAAAAATATGTATTTAAATGCGTTTTTTTGCACGTGTGCCAAAAGCATAGAGCAGTCACAGTTTTAAATGAACACGCTGATCTGGTGTTAGAAATGTGGTATGGTTCAATTCTTACGTGCGCATGATGAACAGCAGAGAAATATAACGTACCATGAAGTTATGCAGCGGTGCCAGCTCTTCAGTTGTTTTGTGTTTATAAGCAGATGCTTATTCTTTAATCTAGGGAATGATTGGTATATTCTCCACAGTGTGACTGATTTACCAAGAGATGCAATCAATTTGTTTCCAAGCAGAGACATGTCTGGTCTAATACAGTACAGGCACACTAATGACAATGCAGTTTCCAGTGCTTTTTCTTATTTTCCAGTTTTTAGTGATTGGGGTTATTAAAAAAAAAAAAAATTAAAAAAAAAAATCCATCTGTACCAGTTTAGTTTTTCAGGGGAGAATGTACTGGGGAGCAGAATTACAGATGTTCATGTGCCCAACCCCTATAATGGTATTAGTGAATGACAAAGCTGCAACGCTATGAGGCATGGCAGCTAAAATGATTGACCTATTTTTCTTTCAAAAACTTTGTTTATATAAGAAGCTTTATATCTCAAATAAAATTAGTTTTATGGGAATGGGAACTATACTTGTAATGATTCAGTTTAGAAAAGTAATGTCAACACCCCCAAGGATTTCTGGCCTTTGATTTTTCCAGTGTCCAATGAAAGTCTTTCATAGAGGCTGGGTAATGTCTCCTTCTGACTTCTGTTGCAGCACACAAAGAGAAGTGTCTTGACAGCTTCCAAACCAATAATATCTTACTTATGTTTCAATATATGAATAACAGCACAGGCTTTCTAGAGATTATCTTTTTGTAATGTCTTTAGTTCTGTAACATACTGTAGCCAGATGAATACAAATCCTTCAGCATTTTGAAGAACAGGAATGTATCCCTTTAAAAAATGTGTGTTATAGCAGGGATGGGCAGTAACATTAATTCACTGAGCCAGAGTTTTATTCTTTTAATTAAGAGGTGCAGTTAGCAGAGCACATGATACTTCTTCCTCTTCATGCTGTTTCTTTCCTCTTTTCTAATCTCTGTTCTCCAGTGTGTTGGTTTTTTTTTTTTTTTTCCACGGTCCTTGGGAGTCTTGTTTTTTCAAAGTGATCCCCTGCTGACTATTTTGAGGTCTCTCTAAGCAGTTTCTTCAGCTCTGATTTAAAAGATGTTCCCTGTGATTACACAAATAATTCCATTGCTGTCCATGTGATTAGTTTCTTTGCGGTGGAAGAGCTTGGAGCAGAAGAGGCCAAAGAGCTGTCAGTACTTCTTGATCCATCTGCGGTGATGATGTCTCATCCAACTGGGATGCGTCTTTGTGCATCCCTGGTTTGTCACCTTGGTCTGGGGACTGTGTAAATGAGTCTTTGCATCAGATAGCGCACGGAGAAACGAGAGAAGCCATTCTGTGCAAACTGGTGCTGGAAATGCTCTGCTGCTGTTGAAAAAGCTGTTCCACGTGGCGTTGCTGCAGATGTCTCCAGTCGTTCTCAGCAGGCAAGTCCTATGGCAAGTTCTGGTGCTTTATCAGCTACAGCAAGAAGTGAGAACTCCTGCTAATCTTCTCACAGAGGCAATTGCTGCGGTGAGGAAAAATGCCTCAAGCTGTTACCTCCTCTGCAGGGCTGGTTTGTTTTCCCCTTTTCCATCATCTCCCTTTGCCCCCCAGCGTATGCAGCACTGCCTGCGATTGCCTTTTTTCTTCTAATGACAGTGAATGTTGCTAATTTATTCTTGTCTTGAGGAAAACTTTGAAAATAGTTACGCCATTTAATTTAATATCTGCTGGTTCCTAGATTACTGTGGTGGCAGAATCTGAAGTGTTCAGAGTGGGGACATCTGTGTTTGTTCAAGAAACAACAGGAGATGCAGCGGATGGAAAATAGATGAAGTTTGTTGAGGCACAAGAAACTGGCAAGATACCTTGAAGAAAGTGTTAAATAGCAATCTCTGCTTAAGGCCCCAATCCAGCAAAGCACTTAAACATATATTGTAACTGTAAACAGTTGAGACGTCCAGTTGATTTAAATGGGACTAGTTTTGTGTTTAAAGTTAGATACTCGCTTGAGTGCCTTTCTGGATCAAGGCCTAAGTGAGTGAGAGTTTTGAGTTGTTTTTCATTTGCAAGAGTGAGACTTGAAAGTGAGAGCTGACCAGTGGTTAGTGATGTCCTGGGGCATCTGAGATCTCAGAGAGACTTTTTAAGGCTGTATCTTGGCTGCTACTTTTCCTGCCGCTTGGAAATATGTTTCTTTTTCCCTGCTTATTTTTCTGCTCACAATTCAAATGACTTATGCAGAACGTGAATCAAAAAGATGCAAATAATTCATTACATGCCAGGGTAATGGTGTAACTGATCACATTTTTCAAGAGCCTCAACCCAACTTGTGTGGTGGGAGAGAAACAAGGGAAGGAGCAATGAAAGTAGTGAAGTAGAGGTGTCTTTCCAGTTCGCTGACATAAGTACCTGTAAAATTCTTAGCTTTATGTAAGTACACATAAAACTATATGTGAGGTTTTAAAATATATAGGTCCTATGTAGATTATCAGTATCTTTTTGTGCATCTTCGGTCTATCCTAGAAGGGTTTCTTAGGGAAACAGGATTTTTTTTCAAGCAATTATTTCTGTATGATTTTCATTACTGGGAGGAACTTGCTTAGTGGGCTTGATCCCACAAACTATTCCTCCTGCAAGTTGTCTTTACTCCAGAGAGCTCACTGCTGACTCGAGAGGAGACTGCCCTGCAGAGATTGCTATCCTGCTTCAGGTTGGCCATGGACTTACTCTGCAACCATTTGTCTCCTTCCCAGTCTGTGTGAAGTAGGATAATAATGTTTACCCGCCTGTGTAATACAAGTTCAGATGCTTGAATGAAAGGCCTTACTGTGCAAAAATACTACGTAGCACTATTGGGGGGGGAGGGTAAGTATTCTTTACCTGCAATTTTAGACTACTTACAGTGAATATAGTGAAGTTTTTGTTAACAAAACAAAGGTAAGGTGTACTTGGTTTGCACTAGTGTGTGGTGTCGCTCTAAAAATAAATAATATTAGGAAATAATGATACAGTTGTCACTAGGTTAGTATTGTCAAAAATGTGATATTCCTGGTTATTGAACTATTCTGCTTCTGGCTGACGCGCTGCCTACCTCCTATTTCTCTCATGGCTTTCAAGTCCGTGTCGTTCCTCAGTCTAAATAGCATAGTACTTTGAAGGAGCTGGCAGGGGAAAAAAGATTGCAATAGCAGGGTGATGAAGAGTTGAGAATCGAATTTGCTAAAGAATAATACTTTTTTTTATTGTGTATTGCATCTGCAGGGCCTAGGCAAGATTAATGTCACAGTTCAGGTTATGTACAAACGCCTGGTAAAGAACAGTCTCCTTTCTCTGGTACTTTTATAGTCTAAATCTCAGTGGTGATGATGTCAGTGGTAAAACCCCATTGTCTTCAACAGGGACAGGAGTTTGCCTCTCCCTTCAACGTATAATGAAGCGTGTGAGGAGGAGCAGTAGCCCAGAGCAGAGATTTGCCCAAAAGTCACACAACAGATTAAAAATAAAGCATAGATTCTCCCAAGTCTACAGCAGACACTTTTTAAGCTGCCCAAAACACTTCTCAAGAAGTAAATGAAAGAATATAGAAAATTGTGAAATAAGCAGCTCTACTGTTAATCTTCAGTCGTCGGCCATGGGGGTGTGTGTACAGCACAGTCAGTAAAGACCCTTATAATTGTTCCTACATAAGCCTTAGGTCAGGAAATACACCTGACAAGGCTATAATTTGTAGACCTGTGCAAAACACCTTTTCATAAGGCTTTGTTTCATATTTCTCCTTACAAATTTTCCTAGCGTTTTACATGCACAAACTATATCATTGTTTTGGAAAATGCAAGCCTGACCACTGTAAATGGGTTTATATTTCCAACAGGGCAGTTATTTAATTTCCTGTTGGAAGTCTGCAAATGTTGGCACTGTTCACTCCTTGGCAGGGAGCCAGAAGAGAGTACGGTATCATTAACATGCTACACTCCATTCACGATTGCAATTGGTTTCATCCAAACTTTGAGAGTGGGCTATAACAAAATAGATTATTTTTTTAATTAAACTTCATAAAAGCAGTCGGGGAGATAGGGGTGAGAGGGGTATTCTCTATAATAGGGTATTCCCTAGCATGAGACCAGCTTTTGTTCTTCCTTACCTAGTCTCGTGCTGGAGGAATCTTCATTTTGCTGCAGACTTAATCTCGCCTTGTAGTTTTCCATTAAAGCACTGCAAAATGAAGGCTGAGGTCTGATCCTGAAATTGGCTCTTTCGATATAAACACCTTCCCTGACACAGTTACCTTCCTTGGGATCCATGTGCACGGTCCCTGCGGGAGGACGGGTGCCAAGGTTTGAACCTCTAATGGTCGCAGTGACGTGACTGAAGGTCCTGAAGTCACCCGAGTGCATTTCCAAAGGATTCATTAGCATCCGGAGGACTGAGCTGTTTGGAAAATGCTATCTTTAGCGGCAAGTGCTTAGAAATGATTTGGAAAGGAAACTTTCCAAACAAAAAAAGATATTTTTGTTCAGAGCTTGTTTTAAATATACAGACTTAAGTCTGCAAAAATTAATCAGAATAATTTAGTGTAAAAACACATAATTTACCTTGGGTGCCTGGCGTAGGCTGTCTATACCATGCATGATGCTTCAGGCAAGGCAATTTTATCAATCTAACAGAGTTATTATTAGCTCATGTGGACCTTCTGGTGCACCATTCCTGGTGCCCAACTTGCTCATGGAATTCTCCGTCTGACTGTGGTTTGCAATGGAGATATGCTCTTAACAACATCTACAGCTTGAAATAAAGGGAGACAACTCCCATTTTCTTATGCAAGTTTTTCACTTTGAAAGGAGCTGTGTGTTGAAAACAAACGGTCAAACAATGTGGCAGACTCTTCATCACTTGGAAGGCTTTAAATCAAGGCTGACTTTCTGAACAATACGCTTGCGGCCACAGTGGGTTCTGTGCGAGAATTGCTGGATGTAGGAAGTTGTGGCATGTGTCATGCAGGGGATCACGCTTATGATTATTGTGGTCTCTTCTAAATCTCGCATAAGGCTTCAGTGTAATCTCTCTGGATTTACCCTGTTCTGAACTGGAGCAGCTGCTTTTTCTCAATGATTTGGGTGTGGAAGAGGAGGTGCTTGTAGAGAAACGTGCACGGTTTAGCTATTATAGTTAATATTTGCACTCGCTTCTTCTGGCTTAACTGAAGCTGTAGTAGGTAATGCTGTGTGATGGAAAGCAGAAGGAGAAAAAGCATGTTTTGAACACCTGTCATACTTGGGTACTGTTTCTTGACTGATGCTTGGCTGCTGATAATATGTAGCTTAGGCCATTGGTAGGTATTGAATGGGAATGGGGAGTACCTAAATAACTTTCGTGTGTCAAAAGATGAGGTTCCTTTTCTTTTTTTTTATTGGGTCCTGAGAAACATGCAGTGCAGCTAAAGGAAAATGCACATAAAAACCAAACAGGTAAAAAACCTATATGCCTGAATTTATGTATTGCAGTAATGTATTTCTGCCACTTTCATATTTTTTGTGATAACTTATTTAATAAGATCTGTAGGGTTTCTTTAATTTTTTTTCTTTTTTTGAAGCATACAGATGAATGCACTTATCTATATTTACATCCTGAAAGGCAAACTGGAGAGTGTTCTTTCCATATGCTCATGGAGCTTAGTGCAGTAATAAGTGTATAGGGACAGGAGACCCTCTGGTCCTTTACGGTTTCTTCTGGGTGTTAAATTTCATGCAGAAAATATGGTTCTTATTGCAGTTTGGCAGGCTTTAGAAAAAAGCAAATCTTTTCAATGTTCCATCTAAAAGAAATATATAGTGCGCTCAATTTTTATTTCTTTGCCGTCTCTTAGTGATAGTATGTAGAAGTTGTCAATTTTTTTTATAGTAGGTTTAATTGAAGGATCTCAGAACTGTTTATAAACAATTTTTAATTTTTCACCGTGTCTTGCTTTGAGTTAGTTATGTATTTTCTTCTTTTCGATACGTGTAGAGGAGGAGCACAGGTAAATTATCTTGTTTGAAATCCCAAAAGAGAACCCATAGCAGGTCTGGGAATAAAAGTCAGGGATCTTTTCTTCCGCACACCTCTGTTTTACCAAAATTTTAAGATCAAAGCCTTATTTAATTTATTTTTTTTTTTCCCCAGTAGTCTGGGGCCTTGCCTGCGCGTGGGTCTCTTTCATGCTGTTCATATGCAGCCATCTTACATACAGTAATCCTTATTCTTGGGCTTGTCCAAACTCCTCAATCACTGTCTTCTACTCAGGCACCTCCCAAATCCTGCAAGTCTCTGCCATTCCCAGCTGCCTCCCTCCCAGGTTTGTGGATCTGGGGAGGGGAGTGGGGTGTTGATGGAAAGAAATCATTACCAACTTGTTTTTTGAAGCTGCTAATTATTTCAAAAGTTGTTATCCTCATGAAATAAACGCATTTGCTAGTATTTCTTGAAATTGCATGACATTGGGTTGAAATACTCCTTTCTACACAATGTTGTGTACTGGTTTGTTAACGGCAGTTGCAACCGAAGGCTGGCTCTGCTGCTGGTGGAGGTTGTCCCCGAGTTCTGACTGCCACCTGAGCATCAAGAAGTGTGAAGCAGTCATGGTGTGCAAAAATCTGAGAGGAGTGAAGTCCTACATGGTGCTTTATGCATTTCCAATCAGTATAAGACATGTCAAATGTTTTAAATGCGAATTTGGCCTAAAAAACAAATCTGCGTTTAGAGATATAAAAAAAATCAGGTTTATACAGCAAAGGGAGAATAAAAGAACACCAATCAGCCACACAACAAACAGCGATATCTTACCTACATGCTACTATATCCTGCTAAAAAGAATGAACTCACAACATGGTGTAAGTAGCATGAAACACTTCTTAAAGTCTAACAACTGAGATGCTATGTAAAAAAACCAACCCCCCCAAAACAACAACCCCCTCCGATCCCCAACTTGACCTATACCTACATGATAAATAACTTGATGCTGAATATATTTTTCCAAGGAGCACTGCCATTTATCATGTAATGTTCAAATTATAGCTGAATGTGTAGCTATCAAATATAAAATGACAAAGTGCTTTTAAATTTGCTACCTTGACTTTGAAAAGTATGTTGATTAACAGCCTTGAATGATGGAGTTGAAAATCCTTAGGAAATAGAGGTGATATAAAAAAATACTGTGATTTGATAAAGTTCCTAAGTAAGATCCTATGGGGGAAGCAAATCTAAAGAGAAAAATATTTAAGGAAAACTGTAGTTTCTTACAGAGATTATACTTTTGATGTGAGCACATCCTCTTAGTATATGGGAATGATAGGTGTGAATAAAAGAGAGATGTTTTAGGATAAACACAGCAACAAAATCTGAAAAGCTGTAGGACTAAAGCTGTAAGTGATAATAGGAGAAGCAGAAAAAGAGAAAGATGAGAAATGCTGAGTTGTGATTCAGTGCACAGGAAAAATTCTTGATAGGTGAAACCAAAGGCTAAAATATTTAATTTTTTTTTTTTGTGCTGCTTTCCACCCTGCCCTGAAAAATACAGCAGACACAATGAATGCAAAGATGTAAGGACTGTAACCTCAGTTTAGAATAAGAAAAAACAGTTAGGGAATACTTGGATAAATTAGATGTTTTCAGTTTTTTCCTGTTAACTCTTTAACCTCTGAGGAAGTTGTTCAGTCTGGGTCAGTCTCAGGAGCGAGAGAGACCGCGTACTGGTGCGGGTAGGCGTAGAAAATTGTGAAGGGGGGAAAAAAAATGACAAACATAAAACCTGTTTAAAAAGAGAGGTGTTAAGGAATTCTACATCAATCTCCTTAACAACAGACAAATTATTTGCAAGCAGCTGGAAGATAACAAGGAGATAAATAGCAAGCTAAAATGGTTTTGTCAAGAACAAATCATGTCACGCTAATCTCCTTCCCTCTTACAGCAGTTTATGGAGTCTTGTGGAGAACATGAGATGACGTATCTTGAGTTCATATAAACTTTGGATGGCACATCTCGTGCCATTCCTACAAGTCATCTACAGACATGGGGTCTTAGTGAAACTAGTATAGCGTAAAGGCAGAGCTGGAGTAATTGCATGCCAGGGATAGCTCTCGGGGTTTGCGGGGAAAATGGAGAGGCTCTAAATAACTGGAAAGCCTTGGGCCCAGTGGTTTGGTACTTCTGGGAGCAACGTGGGAAATGGAATAGCAATTGTGCTGGAGGACACACATGTGGGAGGGTCTGTGAGGGTATCTGCAGGCAGGTTTTAAAATGATCTTGCTAAAACGGAGAAACAGTCAGAAGAAATACGATGAAATGGAATAAGTGCAATATATTAAACTTCTAAAGGAATAATCACCTGTATAAATTGCAGAACAGGAATGTGGTTGGGTTGCAGCTCTTCTAAAATGATTTGGGAGTTTTCGCGGAACAGAAATTGAGCAGAGTCAACAGTGGCGTACTGTGAGGAGAAGGCAAACATTGTGTTTGGCTGAGTGAACAGCAATAGAACCAGCAGGGTACAAGAAGTTGTCTGTCCCTCTGCTCAGCATGGGTGAGACCTCAATGGGACGAATATTGTGCCTAGTTTTGAGAAGCATATCTTGGGAAAGGTATGGATCAGCTGGAGAAAGGCCAGTGAGACCAGCAAGAATCATCGAGGAACTAAGAAAACATGACCCAGGAGGATGAATGAACTGAGGTTGCATCACCAAAAAGGAGAGAAGAAAAAAATAAAGCAGATACTGAGTTGTTAGTACATAAGCTGTTGCGGGGAGGAAGAGAACAGCTTATTCCTAGTATCAGTGATTGCTAAGACAAAAGATATTTGGCTTAATTTACAGCAGAATAGACTTAATTGAGATATGAGGAAAAAACTTCTCAGGATAAGGAGAGTAAAGCACTTCACAGTCTTGGGAGGCTTCTCTTCTAACAGGAGGTTATATCTGTTAGGGCTGGGTTTGGGGAGGGAGATGGCAAGAGCACTCTGCCCCATCCATTTTACCCTGGTTAACTTGGTGACTTTAACAGGATCCTAGAGAAACTAGCTCCCCTAGGCTCCAATTAGTCTTTGTGAATATTTCCCTCACCTGTTTCTTCAGGCTTTAACGAATATGCACATTAATTAAAACAATAATGGTATCATACCTAAATTGTTTCTCACCTAAAACCTGATGGAGTATAAAATGGGGTTTTGATATGAAAGCTCACAGACAACAACATTATTCAGACCTGAACTGTAGGACGTAATCCTGAAACCCTCTTCTGTCCTTGCTCCAGGGACTTCTTATAAAAGCAAGGGTGCTTCTGCCCTGCGCATCTCTGGGGCGCTGGGGGAGGACAGCAGTGCCGTGGGTGGGATTCACCTGTGGCCTTTCTCTGAAAACCTGTTACTTTCCCCGTAACAAAGTACATTTTTAGTTCTGTCCAAGGAGATGACAAATATGTCTACTTTATTAATCACATGAGTCACTTGAGAACAGCAAAACATCAAACATTTTGAAAGGATTGAGTATGTCAGAATCTCTAATGTTTTTTCTGTATCTGTGTAATAGTCTTTGATTCGCTTCTGACTTCCCAAGTAGTTCACGTCTGCCAAGAAGCCTAATCACTCAACACCAGCCCACAGAACTGAATAGACTTAGGTTCACTGTCGTTTTGAGTTAATACATCAGTGATGAGTCTAGTCCAAGAGCAGGAAAAAAAAATCCGTTTTCCAAAGTTGTGTGAGCCATTAAGAGGGGTAGCTCTGCTGGGACTAGTTTACATATAAGTTAAATACCAGATATGAGGGGTTGTCTGTACTGAAAAATAAGTAGTCTGTCGTTATACAGAAAACAGAGGTCCGTTTCTCTATGTACATGTGTCTAACTCACAATTTCGGCCCCAAAGGATGTGTCTGTTGAAAAGAGAAGGCAGAGATTGCCAAGAAAAAAAGACATGCCCCGCTCAAATAACAAGTATTACTTTCCCCTTTCTCCTTCCTCCTTTCCCCCAAAATACATATATACACATACTGCCCCCCCTTTTTTAATACTCAATTTTTTATTCAAATGGACTGAGCTGTAATCTCATGAGTCCGAGTGCTATGTTTAGTTTTTCTTCCTTCTATTGGAAACCCCAGCATGTTTTTTTGCCACAGTAACTTCCACCTAACATCACCCTCTTTGTGAAGCCTGCTGCGGCTCACTGTTCTGTAAGGGTCAAACTCAGTCTTTTAATATTTATTAATTAGGCTTTAGGTGGGAAGTTTTGTGTTGTGTTTAATGGTGTCAGTCAGTTATGCTGGAATCATGCTATTTTCCAGGATGCAGAATGTCTGAATTTTATAGAATCCTTGTAATGCTGCTCGAAGGGACTTGGGGTCACCCGGTCCAACCTCCTGCTCGGAGTGGGACTGTTTTCCCTTCTGTTATATTGTGCACATGTGTTCTGCTTCTCTCGGTAGGTTTTGCTATTTTTCTTCTGGTAGTTCCTCAAGGCCTTGTTAAGCTGCACATGATGCAAAGGCATTTTCTGTAGGCCATTGCTCCTGGTAAGCTCACAGCCAGGTAATAAAGCAGAGAGAAAGGAAACACCCAGAGTAACTTGCCTGAACAGAGCTGCAGTTTAACCTCTCCTGGTTCTCAGTGCCAGCCTCATCTCTTGCCCTAACTACTCACTAACACGGTGGCATATAATTTATTCAAGTGTATGTGTACGTATATAGATGCTACACTATGGAGCATTGCAGAAGTGTTTGGGGTTTTCCTCTTAATTCTGAACATTTTTCTGTCTTCTGCACATGGAAGGAACCAGCTCGTCTACAGTCTATGTAGTTGTTCCAGGGGCGCTCCAAAAAATGTTTAGTTTTTTCATCCCCTTTTAGTATTGGTCTCTAATGTATCCAGTTTTTCAAATACTGCTTAAATATAGCTCATTCTTACACTGTATCGCATGAAGGCAATGTAAACCACTTGAGTGGAGTCTGACCAGCTGCAGTTTTATTGAGTATTTATCTGTAGCCTCTGCTGGGATACTCTGCATGGTGTTGTCATGAAGGAAAAGGGACTTAAGTCAACAGTAAATCAATACTTGTTCATAAAAAAACACACCCAAACCTGATTTCTGATATTTGGCTGAAAGGAACCTGAAAATGAGTATACACAGGATCAGCGAGGTTAGTGGCTTTCTCTACAGCTGTCGTGGGAGCACACCTATAATATTGTATACAGCTGTGGGAAAGTTAATACTAGAAACATTTTCAACAAATTGGGGTGAAACCTTAGAGGAAAACCATCAAAATCAATTCTGTGGTTTGTTTGTATTTAGGGAAAATGAAAACATGTTGAAGTTAAGAGGGATGATCTTTTTTGCGCGCATACTTGATTTGTGTTACCAGCGGGGAAAGGGGTATTATTTACAGCAATGCAAAGGAAGATGTGACTATAAATAAGAGGAAGGAAAAGCAGACAAGGAAGCCTCAGCTAAATTTCAGAAGCAGTTTTGTAAGAGTAAAATCTGTTGGACTGAACAGTCTTGCAAGGGAGGTTATTGAAGCTACCTTGCTTGAGATGTTTAAATTGGACTGGACAGAACTACGGGGGAATATATTTCTGGCAGCAAATCCTCCTTGGCAGTGGATGGGATGTACAGGTTGGTCCAGCACCTTGGGAAGTCAATGGGAGTCTTTCAGCTCGCTCTGGATCAGACATCTACGGACTGAAGATGTCACTTCTTTCTGTGATCTCAGTCATTTTTGTGCAGATTATCAGGTTTCCTAGACTGGAGGAGGGGACGTGTGGTGCGACCACATTTGCCATCATTCTTTAATTATCTCAGACTGCTGCCTCTAAACGCTGCCTTAGAGAGTATTTTTTTAAATACAAAATTAAGAGAGATTCCCCTTTTCAGATGGAAATGTATCTTTTTTCCCCCTCCTGGATTTTGATAAACATACTTTTAACCTGCATCTATTCAATTAATATTAAAGTTGCAAGATTTTTCTATTTTTTTTCCTGTTTTTTTTTTTCTGTTTCTCTACTTAATGCAAAGTCCCTGTAACGTGAGCCTTTTTGGTGGTCTTGAAAGAACCCCAAATATTGATTTGGTTGATAATGTGTAATGTAAATACAATTAGTAGCATGTGCATGCTTGTTTGTTTGTTTGTTTTACTAACGGAAAAAGGTCTGCAGAAAAATAACGTATACCAAATTCAGGTCAGAGGAAGGAACAACGATATATCCTTAGGTTTGTTACCTCAGATTGTGTAACTGCTCTTAGTCTTTACATTCCAGAGCAAGAAAGAGCAGTATTTTTAGTCTCACATATTTAAATAACACAGTGTGATCCCCTGATATTGCTAAGTCTCTGTGGGAAAGAACTGTGGCGTATTGTGTTTTCCCTCCCTCATTTCCCTGCCATATGTAATTAATAGAATAATAGTTGGTGGTACGCTTATGCCTAGATGCGGCTGCCACACTGGAGGAAAGTTGCAGGGCCTTTGGCTTTCGCAGTTCTCCTATCTCAGCAAATCAGTTGCTTAAACAATGGAGCAAGTTCTTCACAGATATGTGGATCCCTTGTGCTGGCACGTGGCAGCCCGCCTGCCGCTTAGCTTCTTGGCATAAAAATCTCTTTCTTATGTATTTAAAGCTTTCCTCTTTGAAATGAGCTTTTGTTGAAGTTTATATAAGTCTTTGGTATTAGAGAACTCCTTTTTTTTTTTTTTTTTTCCCCCATTAAGAAAAATTACTTAAATCTATAAAACCATATTTGTATTCCTAGAATTGTTTGGAAAAATAGCAACTGATCTTTTTGGGGGGGGGGGGGGTGTTTGTTGGTTTCTTTGTCATCCTCTGAGCTTTGGCACCACCGACACTTTACTACTTATTTCTGCGGTAAGTGGGAAGACACTTTTTCAGTCATTGCACAGCATGTTGCAGCTGCACAGAAACGGAGACAGCCTGAACTCTTCTTCTGCCTTGCCCAAAATCCACAGGGCAGATTTGTGGCCACCATTTTGGATCCTCTCCTTGAATGCAAATTCTTTCCCACAGCCATTTAAGCCTTTCTAAATGCGTTTTTCCATTGGAAAGACACAGTTGGGCATTAAACATGTGCTTAGAGTATCTTAGCTGAGTATAAAGCAGGGGAAGAAAGTATTTTAAATGGGCGCAGCAGACTCATTTCTTCTCTCCCTGGGGGGAGCATCCTCCTCGGGAGCCTGTGTGTGCGCATCCCCCCTGGCTGGCACTCGGGCTCTGCGCTTCAGGGGAAGAAAAAAAACTACACTGGACCATGCAGTGGTGTGTTGGTATGCCAAAATTTTCCTAAAGTGAGGAGTTGTTTGGCGTTTCAGCCTAGAAAGGAAGCGTTGTTCAGAGGCAGTTCTCTTTTCTGTGCAGGTATTTGTTTGCTGACGGCACAAGGAGGGTTGAAGAGGGTTAGTAATCATCCATTTTACTAAATACTGCTGCTGAACTGAACCTATGCTGCCCTTCAGAGTACTGTGATTTCCATATTGATTTTTGGCTAAGACACAGTTTTTTCCTGTCCTCTGATACTTAACGCAGTTATCACTGCAAATACCCCAAAGCCTTGTGATTTTTGACATCATTTTCCTCATTACATTCCTTCTGCAGCAGGCAGAAACTGCTATTCCCATTGTACAGTTGGGAAACGGAGACATTGACAGGCTAAATAACTTTGTCTAGGATGACACTGGGCAAAGAGATAATTATCCAACGTTCAAACCTTGAGCTCTCCTTGCTTGGATGGGTGCTGTCACCTCCAGGCCACTCGCACGGAGCCTGGCAGGGTGGCAGAACTGTCAGGAAGTGTCTGTTTGTACTGGCATAGTGGAAGCTGCTGGTCACACTGGTGTCAGGGAGTCACAGTGTCATGCTAGATACTGAATCTTCGTTTTATACTCAAAACCCCAAAGACCATGCAGATTCCCAGCATCCCCATCGCTGTCATTCTCCACCCAGTTCTGTACTTCCAACCCCTTATTTTTGCCTTGTAACGTGATTTTGCATCATGCAGTGTTTCATTGTCAAAATGTTTGAAGCCATGAAATATTTGTGCCATGGGAGAAAAATGTAAGGGGGACACAAAACCCAAAAAGTCCAGAGGATATGTACTATTACAGGTCCAGCTTGGCCCATGGGAACCTCTGGATTCCCAGTACCATCAGCTCCCACTTAACTGCTCCTTGGCTTTGCCAGTCTGGCGTGTCTCCTTCTAGAGCTTGTTACTCCTGCCTGGTGTGCTCTGGGTGATGATCAAAGCATCTTTTTCTGTGTTCCTCTAAGATTCTTCCCAATTTTATCCCCCCCCCCCCCGTTTTTGTTTTCGTTTTCTGGGTTTGTTTGGGTTTTTTTCCTAAGCTGTTAACTCAGCAACGAACAGCAGTTTGTCAGCTTGTGGCAGCGAGGCAGTGGTGGGCGATGCAGGTGAGGAGGAGGAAGGAGTGCTTTTGCCTCCTGCCATCTCTTCTCCAGGTGAAGCTGCCTCTTCCCGCTGTCACCTTACTCCAAACTGTGCAAGGGACAGGGAGCTTGACCCCATTCCCTTTCAGGGTTGGGTCCAAACTCTAGGTAAGAAATCCTCATTCACGTGTTTAGTAGACAATTTGATTCTGTTTAATTTTTATTGCCTGAATTTTTGGGAGGATAAATCTGATTTTAGTTGGAAATCTTGAACTTAGAGCAACATATTTATTTAAGTAACAATTCAATGAAGAAAGAATGTCCTCAGGTGAGGAAACCAACTTTCTCACGCGTTCTAGTTCAGATGCTGCTCTCCTACAGCACGTGGCCGTGTCACGGGTGGGACAGGTAACCCCACGCCAGCAGTCGCAGGGGGGTGCAGCTTTGAAAAACTCCAGCCCAGCAGTGCTTCTAGCAGGTACTTTCCCCGACAGCGTTGCTAAAGTGCCAGGTACTTGATTCAATTTCAATATGACATAGCAAAAAATGATGAGATATTTTAAATTATAACAATAGACATGAGTTAGTGTTTGTAAACTGCTGTATTTTACGGTTTTTTAATCAGCTGAGCAATAATGTGCAGCAGGAACACCCTGTTCCTCCATAGGGTGTGCTTGAAACAATTTTTTCATGTACTTTGGGTTAACTGTTCCTGTTTTGAGCACTTGGTGTTTTACGTGTCCTGTTCTGCAATGAAAAAGCAATGAATTATTTCCAACGAGTTATAAGCTGCTCTTACTCTGTCAACACAGAGTAGAAATCCTGGTCGTCTTTCTCTGTGACACAAATTTTCACACTTTCTGCAGTTAATGTAATTGCAAATGTTGCCAGATAATGGCCTGCTTTCTGGGCACGGGATTGGGAATATGCATATTATCCCATATTTTAAAATAATTGCTCTGTACATGTTACAGCGTTTGGAACTGAATTTTGGAAAGCAGTGCTGCTTCTTGGCAGCGCTTCTTGGCAGCCAGCAGCGTGCGTTTTTCTCGGCGGCAGCTCCGCGGAGCAGCGTGAAGGGGGTTAATGCTGATAACACTGGAAAAGTCTCCTGGCTGCTGGCGGGGAACTGACCTCGCCTGGCTGAAACAGCGGGGAACTAATAGAAGTTTTCTGCTCTATTCAGAGCAGGGTAGTCAAGCATCTGAACTTCCCACCAAACTCTGTTTTCTATTGTACTTTTGATGCCAGCTTTCTGTAGCACTCGGCACTAAAAGACAAACATTTGCAACTCCATCCTTCCAATTCCGACTATATGGCATTTAGCCTTCAAAAAAAAAATAATAAATCTGTAACAATGCTGGTCTTATTGAAACAGACTGTTTGGGGGAAAGGAGCGTTGCTATTTACAACTAAGAACATTCAATATGTTTCAGAATAGAGTATGTAAATAAATAGAGCACACTTACGCTTGTATGCTGAGATAATGCTACCGAGTTAATCTTATCTTGAGTTTTCTTTAGAAGTTTTGATTAGGGTGAATGTCACTTTTATCTCTCTTTAAAGCACCTATCTTATTGTGGTGCTCTATGTAAACAGTGAAGGCAGAGGACCTGATTTCTGCTGTCAGCCTCTCACTGCAGTCTGAGCGCTGCTCTCCACTTCGCTCAAGTATTTTACATGAACATCCCAATAAAAAGAAAAAAAATTGACTTTTATGTTAATGAAGCCCCAAGCTCATTTTCCTTTGTGATGTTTCCCTTATTTTTTTTTCTCAGTATACACTTTGCTTTTGAACGTTTTTTTTTTTTTGAACATGAAGAAATTTGCTATAAATTTTAACATACATATAGAGATGAGGACGAATTGTCTGTATACTGGAAATACACTGTTGGGTGGATTGATAAACTCAAATAATGCAAGAATTTTGTACATGCGTGCCTGGATATGGAACAGCATGCAGAACCTGAAGGTGCAGAGGCAAAATGGTAAAATGTATATTGCATCTGGATCTAGGAGTAACTCTTGACCTGGCCCAGACAACTGATTGACATAATGAACGGGGGGTATCTGAGCTCAAATACTTGGCAGAAACAAAACTGCCTTGTCCTGACTTTCTGTGATCCCTCAGTTGGAGTCTTTTCGAAAATCATGAGGATGGAGACCCTGTGTTGAAAGACTGTCTGGTAAGATATTGTTGAAAAGAGGCAGGGGGAAAACAGTTTCTGAAGAATTTAGAGCCTTGTTGATCTACTAACCCCATTGAAAAGACCAGCTGAAGCAGAAAGTCCCAAAAGGGTTAAGTGGAGGCAGGTGTTCAATGGACATGATAAACTATAGCCCTTTCAGCTCTCAAGAAATATCTCATTTCTGCTGTGGGCTGGAGACAGCAATGACTCCATGCACCTCTTTATACCTAAATACTTTTTAAGGATTCATTAAGTTTCCCTGATACCTGTTGTAAATACACTCATTAAAAAAAAAAATAATAAAAAGGAAAAAGCTTTCTTCTGAGGGGCAAGTGCTTACTGATTAGATGGAGGTGGATATTTTTTTTAATATAAAGACAAGTTTATTTTTTTGATAGCAGCAGATATTTGTTTATGGCTGGCCCCAAGCGGTTTGGGTCTCAGGCCGCGAGGCAGTGCAGCCCTGCAGCAGTGTATGAAGTGTGGCCCTACATCCATGACAAGACGGTCTCCCTTCCAGATGAGCAATATCAGTATACTCATTTACAGTGTTTGAATGCATGTCAACAGGAGGGGTTATTTTAGGCTTCAGAAAGTTTATCTTGAAGTAAGCATGATAAAAGAATATCTTTTTTGTTCCTTCTCCCCCCCCCCCCCCCCCCTTACACCTAGACAAGCCCCGATTCCTGTGCTCTCCTTCCCTTCTAGAGCAACGTGCGGGATCTGGGCTGCCTCATCCATCTGGGCTGCCTTCAGTCGTTCTCTGCTTATTTTACACACAAGCTGTTTTCCTTTGTCTCCTTGTTCTCCTTCACCCTGTTCCAGGCATGGCAAACTGAAGGAGTCGAATTCAAGCTCGTGAGGGTTTTCTCCCTTGTTCTTCTCTGCCGTTAACATGTGTCTCCTAGTTTTACTGGACATCCCGAGAAGGTTGCCAGATGACATGTATGGAAATACTGATGAGGTTAATGGGACATGGGAAGAAATATTAAAAATCCTGATTTATACTGGGACATCTGGCAACTCTTATTTCCAGAATCTCTGGGTGCTGTGTACCCAGAGACACAGCTGTTTTTGGCAGAGCTTGGTTGGACTTCATCTGGCATGGCAAATTAGTTTATTTCTGTTGTTTTCCTCTCCCTTTCCTTTTCTCCAGCACTTACAGGATTGGTTGCATTTGGTTTTCCTTTCTTATAGTAGGCCTGGTAGAAAGTAATAGAACATTTTAAACTTTTAAAAATGGGGGGTTTGTACAGTTTTTGGAAGGACTGACTCATTTTTTTTTTTTACTTGTTTTTTGTGTAATTTATTTAAATGTGAAATATTACTGCACATGTTAGCATGAACAAAAGATTCCAGGAATTTTTCATTTACCAAAATGAATTTTAATTTATCAAAAGCTCCTGACATCTTGAGGCAAGCACGATGCGTTCTTTGTGTTTCAGTCTAACACTGGCTCCCAGCCATGAGGCTGTGAAGGATCGTTTTCACCCGAGGCCTCTTGTAGTTGGAGGAAATCAATCTTGTGTGATACAAAATGCCTGAGCATTGGAGGCATGTCCATCTTCAGGAACTTCAAACTCATTCCCTTCCTTTCAGGGACTTGGCTTGAAGGCAAAGGCTGAACTCCCTTCTTGTCCAAGAAAAATGAACAAGCCTTGTAAAGATGCTTTCTCCTCTGACTGGATGACTATTGAGCTGGAAGATTTTGACTTCTCCCTGGAGTAGGGAAGATGTGGGTGGCCTTCAGCAGAGATGAGGCCGCTGAACAATGCGGCCATTGTTTGAGCTCCTCCAGGAGGTAGCAGAGTGTTGCTTTAACATGGTGGTTCTGTTTCTGGTGGGCTGGTAATACTGAGGCGTTGCTTTTTGTCGTGTAATTATAACAGTATTAGCTAAAGTTTTCTCCCTTGCTAATATTAATTAATCAGTAATGTCAATGGGATGCTGTTTGGATTTCTCTCTCTTCATGTGTGAGGGTAGGGGTCTATAAGAAATCGGTGTGGAATCAGAAAACATGCGTTTTCCCAGGGAATGAACTTGAGGTAGCAGCTTTTGAATGCTCTCTGCATTATGATGAAAAAGGAATAACAACAGCCACAAAAATCAAACTGCCGTCTTGAGTCTAAAGCCCACTGCCCTAGCATGACTGAGGCACTGGTTTCTGCAGCTGGTGACACCCAGGGACCCAGTGCGGGGACCTGGCATCATAGTCATGTCCTTGTGACTAGATACTCCATTTATAACAGGGGCTGGAGTAAGGTCTGGTCTTTGAACAGTGAATTGGCTCAGGCCTCCTGTAGTTACTCCCTTTTCTCCCCTTTTTTTTTTTTATTACAACATGTTTAATTTGGGAAATGATTTAATACAGACTTCTGTTCTCTAGTTGTAATTTCTCTCTGCTGTTATTTGGAGAACAACTGTTGTGTTCTGTGCTCAGGAGATAGAGACACCTGACTGAAGGCCTCCGTGGTGGGAAACCTTTGGTTTTTTGGGACGATCTGTAGTTTGTTCTGTTTCCCCACAGCTGCTTTTTGGAAAAACTGTAATTCCTTCAAGTTGGTATTAAAATGAGCAAATAAGAAGTCTGTTTTCTCTTTGCTGGCTTACATGGCATTTTACCTTATAAATCTTCTGTTTGAAGCGTGTGGAATCTGGACCAATATCCATGGTGACACGTTACGCACACATTGCACAGCTGTAAGTCTATGAGAGGTGAAATCTGGATGTCACTGAAGTGCATGCAAAACGCCGGGATGCAGCAGGTCTGAGATTTCACGCTTCCTCTCCAAAGTTCTGCTGGATGAATTGCTCGACGCTGGGTTTTGGGAGTGTTGGGGTGGGCTTTTTTGTTTTGTTTGGATTTTGCTTTTCAAATAAGGTAAGACTAAGCAGCTCCTGCTGGAGTCATTCAGAATGAGTCATAAAGGGGTAGAGATGGAAAATATTTTTAAATAATTGCAATTTGATTAAGAAAAACATACACACAATTTTGAGGTGATTCAGGGCATAATGAATGTGTGGCCCTGCTTTCTCAGATGGAGAGAGCCTGCAGCTTTCTCTGGAGTGTGTATGGCTAAAGATGCTCTGCACTTCTGCCAAGTGATCAACCCCTACATCCCCTTCGCGGTGAATGCCTGGCACATGGTGTTATGTTCAGCTGGGAGGAAAGGAAGATTTGCTTGAGGATTATGCTGCAGGAGGGCTGAAATCAGAGCGAAGTGCTGCTGAAGGTGGGATGCTTCCCTCTCCTAGAAGGGTAGCAGGCTGTAGGCATCGGAATTGTGTTATTTGTGTTACTGGCTACAATCCTGGTCTCGCAGAATTATCTGGACTTAGCTTCAGCTCTAGTGCTGTGCTTCCAGACTCTGCCGTGTTACGTTACTGAAGGAAAGCACAGCGTCTGGCATTGCCACCTGGAGAAGAAAGGTGACAATGACTCAGGCTGTGGCTTTTTGTCATTGTGGCAGATCTTCATCAACCCTAATCTCTGCGACGGGGGGCAAAAGTAAGAGAACTGAACAATGAAACAGCTGTTATTAAATTTAATTTATTACATGCAGACATGAGAGGGCAGACTTGATAATGTGCTTCCAATATGTTAAGGAGCTGCCACAGAAAGGAAGGCAATAGTTGTTCACTGAGGTTAGGACTAGCTATGGTTTAGAACAACAGCCAGGGACATGCAGACCAAACCATTAGTCAGATGATGAAATAGCTTCATGGAATTGCTGTTATTCATGGTCTTTAAGGATGTTAAGCCACTTGTGGTACAGTTGATCCTGTTTTGAGCTGAAGGGAGGGAAGAGGCGATGTCTCCAGCACGACCTCAGCTCTGCTTTATGCAGCACGCTTGCGAAGGTCTACAGAATAGGCATTGCCATACGTAAAATGGTAGAAATAACGTTGCAGAAAGCATAGGTTTGTTAGATTTCCCTTAGCAAAAAGGTGAGGATCCTCATGTCTTTTCCAGGGATTGTCCTACTCATTTTTGTTGAACCTGCTCTTGAAGACCATATCTGCAGGGTAACTGATGGCTTTTCATTGCTTTGAGTGAAGTCACTCAACTGCAGACTCATTTCTCTTTGCCTCTTCACTAAAGTGATCCTCTGAATTGTTACAGTGGAGGTTGTGTCGCTGTGCCTGCCTACCACAGCTTTTTCCTCTGCTATTTATTTTCCAGAAGAAAACAATGGATATAGCAGATAAATGAGCAAGAGCATGAACATCAGCATTGAGTTAAATGAACAGGGAGTGATGTTGCTGTGCTTGTGTCAGATAAGTTAGGCAAAATGTCATGGCACTTGGCTATATCTTCCTGCCATTGGCAAACGTCCCTGTCATTTGCCCGTCTGCAATGCCGGTTTCATCAATAATAATTCAAAGAACTTGCATGGTGAGACTGCAGTTTTTAAAGCACGGTACAAATATTAGTTGAAGCTCACAGCTTCCGAATGGTAGGTGAGCCCTGGCCACTTCTCGCAGCAGCAGAAGCGGAGCAATGACTTGGCAAAGGCAACAAAAGAAGTTATTGTTAAAAGCAGCACGAGAAACTAGAGGTTCTTGGCTCAAAAGCCAGTGCCCAGACTCCCAGGCACATGACACAATTTACCAACACGCAGCCTGGTTTTAGCAGTTTTAATGTCAAGCATATATCATCATTAGTCTCACTCCAGCAGCCTATGTATTTTCCTTTTCTTTATTTTCTTCCTGAAAGCTGTAAGCAGCTCCAGTAATTCTTGCGAATAAATCTTATTTCATCAAAGTGAGTGCCTCGTCAAAAGCGCTGTTTATCTTTGCGGCTCTGTCTGGGCTTTAATGCTTGCAGGGAGTCAGGAGGGGCTGCATTGTGCTTCCTGCCCAGATGTACAACTAGCCATCGTGCGGGCACTCGGATGAGGCGCATTCCTATCGTTTTTTTGCAGTGATAAGATCTATTAAGCGACGAGGACAGTCCTTGTTTGTGATGTTGATTCATAACTTTCTTCGTTCCCAAGGAGCTCATTGATTTGATAAATTCTGTCAGGAGCACAGCGCTGTGAAACGAACTAGGGAGCACATGTAATTCAAATGACTTTCAAATAAAAATCAAGCATGTGCTCATAGCCTCTTCGGTGATTCTCCGAGTACTTTTTCCAATGGACTTTAACTGTGAAGCTTGAAGTGACAGAATGGCGTAATTCTCCCCATGTCTATATAAAGATGCAAATATGCAAATGATATTAAGTGTCCTGCAGTGTGGCTTTTGCTGATGTTGTGTCAATGGAAAAAAGTCTTACAGTTTTTAAAGGCGGTGTTTTAAAGCAGTGCTTCAAATGAAAGGAATGACCTTTTTTTAAAGCTTTTAACCTAATATTTCTACAAATAGTACTGAAGATGATGGCAGGGTTACTACTTGTACTTTTCCTCATTTTTTTCAAGTGAAAAAAAAAGTGATAAGTATTAAATTTGCGGAATAACTTGGACATGCCTCTCGAAATAAAACAAACTGAGACTTTTTTCAGATGGAGAATTTTTCTTTACATTATTCAAATTGAGATTTCAATTTATAAGAATGTGATTTTGTTCCGATCACTCGATCAATTTGTTATTACAGATGCTTACATTTAATTATTAACCACTGCGTATGGTTTGTCTGTAGGTTGTTTGTGTAAATAAGCATAACTAAATCCAGATCTGTTATTAACTACAGATAAGCTCTGTGTAACACACACAGCTTTGTACGATCCACTAGTCGCAAAATTTGAATGTGTTACATTCAGCTTGATGGGATTTTCCTTGCTTATAGATTGTTTCTTTTCATTTGTACAAAAAAGAAAATGGATAAAGTCTGTTAATGCCCAACATCTATGTTCGGGTTCACTGACTTATGTAGATGGTTTAAAGGGAACATTAAATGTTGAGGGTTTTTTATCCCAGGAAAGTATCTCTTCATTGTAAAATACGACATGATGGGAAGGAATGCTACTTCCTTTTTTTATAATTTGCACAGTGGTACAGAAATCATTGTTTAGTTTTCTTTTGAGGTCAGACTGAAGTACAGTGGTGAGATCTTATTACTGATTGCAAAGAAGTGTTTCCATAAAAATAAAGATATACCCAGATGAATTCATGCTTTTGTGCTCACTTTAAAAATAGTGCTGTAATGGAAATATCAAGGTCATGGTTCAGTTAATTAATGTAATTTAGAGGCATATAGAGGACAAACTGAAATCCCGTGTTACTTGTGTGGTTGTCTTTTGCCACGCAAGGGACATTTAATCAAATGCTAGTTATATACCTACATAATCTTAATACTTTGGGTTCTGTAAATGTGACTTTTGTTCCTGTGTAGTTTTGAAGTAGTCCATGTTATGATTAAGAAATGAACTTTGAATAAATACTAGACAATGAACGTGTCTGGGTACGTTCACTGAAGAGCAAAGAGTGCACGTTGCTCTCAGCAGTTGGTTGCATTGATTTGAACAGAGAAGTGCTTTAGATCCGTCGCAGCAACTGCTTCTGTCCCTCTCTGTGTGCGCCTTTGTTACTGGAGGCTATAAAATGTAAGTTCCTGTGCTTGCTATGATGATGAGCAGTCCCCGTTGGCATCAAGTCTAGAAACCCAAGTTAAGGGACAGCATGTGGATTATATGGGTAAACCCCCCCCAATTCTTTGCAATTCTGAGATGTAAAGCAAAAATTACCACGCTGGAAACAACAGTTTGTCTAGATTAATTAGCCTGGGTCTTAGGGTGCTATTACAATATAAAAACCACCAACGAACTGTATGGATGGTGGCTCGAGCTGCTCTCCGATGGTCCCAGCAGAAGTGGTGGCATCCAGAAGCAGCTTGCAATAGCACTTTCCATTTTAGCAATCCATCTTGCAGTTAAAATAGCGGACTGCAGGCTCAGTCCTTCTCGCAGATTTGAAGTTATTAAGTGGTATAAGCAGTCTGCTAAGTGGGGGATGTAGTTAGTAATATTTAAAATCCTTTTCAGTTCTGCTGGTTTTGCTAGCGCTAAAATATTGGAGGGTGGGAGGGTAGAGGAGGGGGGAATCACAGTTCCTTTGAAGTTCATGGCAAAACTGTTGATTTCAGCAGAGCTGGAATTAAGCTTCAGGTTTCTCTCTAGAAATTTATTTTTCCTTCTATCTGTACTGTTTTTAAATAGTAATGTCATTCAGGTGCAGCTATTGTCTTGCACTCAGGGTGATCGCTTTCTACCCTGATCTTCCCCTGATTGCAGAGTCAGGAATCCCATGGTCATCAACTTTGCTTGAATTTCTTTAAGATACAGGAGGAGAAAACTTGGTGGAATTGGAGGATTTGATTTTGTTTTCTTAAATCTTTCTGGGTTTTTTTTTTTAAATTCTCTTTAAAACAAGAGTTAATAATCTTAGATGATCCCATGTCTCCCAGTGCACAGCATGGCCACAGCTGGCAGTTCTGTGTCTTGTAGCACAGATTTCCTTCTGTGAGGACTGGCATAACGTCACCTTTTTCACCATTAGCAGGAAGGTGATTACGCAGATGGAATAACTCAAGCTGAGCACCCGGGTGGATTCACCCTGAATTTCCCTGCCACTGAACCCGAGAAGATGCCTCCCCGTGAACGTGCTGGTTGTGCAGACACAGCACTGTCCCGGGCGGAGTCTGATTGAAGCATATAAATGATTTTTCCTGAGTTTGTGAGAGTCTCTTGGGCACAACAATTTAATAAATATTTGACCTACCCTGGGAGGGTTTATTGTAGCTTAGACTGTCTTAACTCAGCAGCTCAGGAGACACCAATCCAACAAACTGTTGATACTTTTAATTTAGCCTTTTCTGAATTTCTATCAGCGGTCTGAACCTAGCCAGAATGGCTGCCTACCTCCTCCCTTGACAGATTATTTAATTGTGGTCAGTTCTGGATAGTTACGATTTATGATCTGTTGGTTGTGTTCATGAATGCTTTGGGAATGGTGCTCTTTTCTTGGACTGAGTTTGTCCAGATGTATCAATATTTTGGTTTGGATGATATAAAATAAATGGTCAAGATTAACTGTCTGCGACATTCTCTTTTAACGACAAAGTAGAACCATTTTTCACACTGGGAGATGTCTTTAAAACAAATATTGAGGTTTGCAAAATGGTTATAGCAGCCCATGCACAAGTGGCTTTCCATTAGCCTTCGCTACATCTTTTTGGCGTCGCTGTTAGACCATGAGAAGACCGTGGGGAATCCGGTTGTGATGCTCTGCGATAAAGGCTTCAGATTGCATAATGATGACCTAAGTGTGAAAGGATAGGGTGAAATCTTTTCAGCTCTCAGGCAGCTTAGTGCTGCTCTAATAGGAGATGAGCTGGGAAATAGTTTGGAGAATTCCGTGATGAGAATGGAAAAGCTATAATGTGATTTTTTTTTTTTTTTTTTTTGATTCTGTTATCTCTGATGGAGCGGAGCAGGTCAGATCTCCAAAGGCTGATGTTATCTTGAGCTCCTCACAGCCTGCTGCTTTGTTGCTGCTCTTACTTAGGCTAATGCCACTCTCTCATGTGCAAGGGGCATCTAAATTGGGAAGTGCCAGGGTGCTTGCATTACAAAACCATGGAGCTGATGCTTGTTAATGGGAATAGAAGAGCCCATTTCCCCTTAGCACCCATCTCTGCCAGCGGGGTGAGCACCACAGCAGAAATGGGTCGTTCAGAGTCTCCAACTGTTACGGAAAACAAAGATGAAAACTCATCTGGGTGGTCTCTGACAATGGAAGACATGCTGATTCACACCAGGGGATGCGAAAGCTGATTCCCTGCTAAAGAGCTGTTCTTCAGTGTGTGTTTGTTGTTTGTGGAACCAGGATAGTTTACTTGATTTCTGTCCGATGCTAGATCACTTAATAGTCCTTGGGTTTGGAAGAAGCCACAGGCCAACAAGGCTGGACCAAAGCCCCTGTAACTGAGCTGGCTCTGATGATGGATGGCCAGCAGACCACACTTGGGAAACAGTGTAAGAAACTGCAGGAACTGGATCCTCCCAGGTTCAGACAGGGAACTTCTGGAACTGGAAGCAGGTTATTAGTTTTGCGATTTGCTGTAAGAAAATCTGGTACGACAAAAATGAATGTAGGATATAGAGATATAATACACCTATTGTAAAAGAGTTAGCGCAGAAGAGGGCAGATGGTTTCGTTTGGGGAACAGTAAGAGCAGTTAGCTTTTTTGATACATTAATTTGGGCATTTAAAATGATTCCAACTAGGTAGGAAGGATTTTCTGCATAAGGCATTAACTCCAAAGGCGACGTTTGACAGCACTCCTTGAATTTGACGTGGGGGATACTGGAAATGAGGTGATGTGTGAGTTGGCCAGACTGGGCTGTAGGAAGTCCTGGCCCGTGCTATATTTTACAAACGGACAAGTAAATTGGCTACTTTAGGCTTGACAACAGTTTGATTTTTTCAAAGAAAGAGCTGTTTCCACAAGATTAGGTCTCTGATATGTCTTTTTTTTTTTTTTTTTTTTTTGTTTGGCTAAGCTAGAAAAAGCTTTGAGTATGTAGTACCCATAGACCTGGGGTTTTTTGTAGGAATCCAATCTGATAGTAATAGAACAACAAATGCAGCAAAAGGAATACTTTATTTTCTTGTGCAAGTATATAATATTTCATGTAACTTTCACGTGCATTTCCAGTAGGATGGAGGTAGTTAAAGACCAAACACTTGTTTTGTCTCTATCTAATAATCAGCACTGGTAAACCAGCCTAAACTCTTAAACTGTAGGAAAAAAAGTAGTTTTCTGTGAGAAATGTGCATATCTCATTCTGAACTCTCAGACTGGTGTAGCTACAGCCAATGAATTTGCTTTTAAAGTGGAAATTTACCTTTTTAAAGAATTTTTAAAGAGAAAATCTGGTTAATCTGATTTGTCATTGTGTAAGCCTTCTGGTGTATCAGCAATGCCCTTGGTGTGTTGTAGTCTTTCAGTGGCAATGCCTTGTCTAAATCAGGGATATTTTATTACTTATTTTTAAAAGCTGTTGCTTGAGTTGCTAAAGGTATGGCTATAGCGAGAAGTTGCGTATTTCACTTGAAGCCGATTACTTTAACTTTGAAAATATTTGTGTAAGCTTTCGTTTGGTTTGCTAACTCATTATATAGAAGTGACAGTAGTTTAATTAGAAAACACAGTTTGTATTTATGGAAAGTGTTCACATGCTGTCTTTTGTGAAAGCTGAAGAATTCAAGAAGGAACACAATGTTTCCCACAAACCATACATCTCCGCAATTCCACAGTCTCTCAGCAGCTGGACTAAAAAGGCTTTTAATACGAGTTATGTGTTTAATTAGGGAAGGGAGCCTTGGCAGATCTTCTGACTTATAGTTCATTTTAAAGTCTTCCAAAAAACAGAAAGAAAAAAAAAAAAAGAAAATGAGAAAAAAAAAAAAAAGAAAAAGAAATCAATCCAGTTTGGTTTAATTGTCATATATAAATTAAGAACTCATTTTTTTCCACTTCACAAAGATATCTTCTCCGGCCCCTCCTGATGGATTGCACAGGGCAATTACTTCCAAATGAGGAACGCCGGGCTGGAATTCAGCAGTGAGTTCTCATGGGCTCCCCGAAGGCCCCGCGCTGCCCCGGCCCCGCTGCAGATCCCCCCGTCGCAGCCCTGCGGTTTCCCAGTGCTCCGCAAGCATTTGGCTCCACGGTTCCTCCCCCAAGACGGTTGCCCAGCCCAGAGAGAAACTTCTTCCAAAAGCTCAATCCCTCTTGCGAGTGGACTGTGGGGAAGAAAACTTCTTGCAGGAGATTCCCACCCGGAGCGTCCCTCCTGCCTGTTCACAGCCAGGCTCTTACAGCTCCGGTTGTGGGGTTCTCCACCGTTCTCTCCTCTTTCCAAACTGTTAAATCATTTTGGATAATAAAAATTTATTCCCTTCGTATCAGTTCTGTGTGGGAGATGATCAGTACGATCAGTAGAAAATCAAAGTAAGTGGGTTTAAACCACAATAATTGAATGCAAGAGTACAAATTGCCAACCAGTTCCTTCTATTAGGTTTAAACTCTTGGTAACAAATCTGAAACAAATTGCAAAGAGAAGAGTTGCTTCAAGATGACTGAAATTTCTTTAGTGTCTTCACGAGGAAATACACAGTGGATTTGAGCGCTGGGATTATTACATAGAATCATAGAATTGTTGAGGTTGGAAGGGACCTTTAAGATCATCGAGTCCAACCTTTAGCCTACCCTGACAAGAGCATGGCAAGCTGGACTTAAAAAATATTTCTATTTCTATATCTATCTTTTAGCAGGCCTCACTTTCAGGGTATAGGGTTGAATATAGCTAAGGATGGACGATTCTTATTTTTTTTAAATCTAAAATAGGAAAGTTTCAGGGGTTGCAAAGGTTAGTAGCCTGATTCATTAACTTTCTTTTAAGAACCGCCATGTGTCACTGGGCTGCTGCAAGGCACGGTTGCTGCCTCGCTGTCTCCTCCTTGCCCTCAAGAAGCCAAAATGTTAAACTGGTGGAGTTTACTAGATCTGACAGAGAAATTCTTCACGTCTGGCCTAGATGTCTAACTAAATTTGGTATGTATCTTGTGGGCTGGGGCAAGTGCTGGAAGCTATTAGAATGCTGAACAAAAAGCTCTATTCAAGGACTATCGCCTTCCTGCCGGGGTAATCCAAGTATCAAAAATTTAAAAATATGGGGTAGGAGACTGTGGCTGCCACAGATGAGAACTTTTAAAGGTGTCTAGAACATCACTCACTTTAAAACGTTGCTTCTATGATTAATTTGAAAAATGCAACAAAGAAGCCCAATATAACATGTACATATATATCCAATTAAATAAAATTGAACACTTTTAATAAAGTGGAGTTGCAAGCTGGTAAAAATTTTCTCTTGTCACTCAAAGTTAGGACAGGAAAACATTTTTCTTTCCCTTGAAATAGCTGTATTTATTATATCTGACCTGTTTAACATCGCTGGTTTTACTTAAGAACAAGAAAGAAACAAATGCTTTGCATCGTTTGATGCCTTTTCTGTGGCATGAAATTGTGTTACCAAGAAAAACAAGGTAGAAATGGTTTCCAAAACACAGCCCAGAATAATCAAACATTCTTTTTTTTTTTTCTTTTAAGAAATGAAGCTGGTTAATCCTAATTGTTTGAATCTCTTATAAATTATTTACTTTCTGAACAGCAGCTTGTTCTCATCTTTTAGCTTTAAAACAGCTATATATGGGGTTTAGTTTTCAGTAGTTTCTTCAGGAAAGGTAAAAATGCGGTGAGAATACTTGTAGTGCTTGGAGAAAACCGGACTGTATAAACTGATTCAGCTTCTAGTTTTGTTCTCCTCTCTATTAGCTGCTTTTAGTCGCTTCCTAATGAAAAAGTTCTAGGCAGCAGCGGAGCCACTGAAGTCCATCCTGAGCTCGGTTTACTTTTAGTATATACTTTTGGCTATATTTTTAAGATATACAGAATTTTTTGGGATGTCATGTAATGTAATGGATTTGCCTGAAGAGCAGCCCTGCTCCATGCACGGCTGGGCTGAACACCTTTAGTCATTCCACAGCCAGAAGTGGGGGTTATGTGTATTATTTGTCTTTCATTTTATTTACTTTACTTACTTTACTTTACCAACAAACTGTGCAGCTGGTACCAGGCAAATCAAGGAAAAAATCAGCACCGTTGAGGCCCCAGCAGGTAGATGCTGAGGGTGTTGGAGTAAAGCAGGATATTTATGTTGGAATCACAGGAAACGGACAGAGATAAAGGAGCCAAGACCTTGGTGGGGTGGGTTTGTACACGCAAAGTTGAAACTCGCAGCACATCATTTCACAGGGAAATCCAGTTGCAGCGGGTGCCTGAGGATGTTCCCAGGAGGGCCTGATTCCCACCTTTCCAACTTTTTCCCCAGTTCGTTGTCCGAACACATCTCTAATGAACATTGGCTTAATTGTGTATTTCCCTCTGTTTTACCAGTGTGCTTTAAATATGAGAGACAAAAATTCAGTGTGTTGCTTTACATTCAATTTACTTATCTCCCAGAGGATTTTGAAGAGAGAAATGGCATCTATTCTGCATTACTGCGCCGTTCTCATTGTAGAGAACACGCATAAGAAAAATCTTTCTTTTTAATAAAAGTCAGACCTAATGTATTTACTGCCTATGACCACTTACTTGTCTGCCTTGCAAGTCTTTAGGGTTCAAAGGCAGCTGAAGCAGCATAAACTCTACTCGTAGGACAGAACCTTTGCACTTACCCTGTTTTCTCCAGCAGGAGCGCGAGCCGAAGCCTACTCAAGTGAATAGGAGTCCTTCCGCTGTCTCAAGGAAGTGGTGGATTAGGTCTATGCTGTGAATATTGAGACTGGTTGAGACAGAAGGCTTTAGCGTATCAGTTTCTTTAATTTTTCTTCCATTAATGGCGATGAGCTGTGTCACAAATAAAATAATAATAGACTTGCATCATAGGGCTTCTTTTATCTGCCAACTTCAAAGCGCTTCCAAGTTTGCGGGAAGTTCCCAGCTTTCTTGTTGGAGAAACTGAGGCACGTGGAAATCCAATTCAAAATAACATGGTGCAATAGTAAAACTGAGAATAGCACTTGGCCTAATTTTCATTCATTTTTCATTTCACCCTTAGCTTTCATTAGTTTTCACCTGTCCTGAATCAAACCCTAAGTATTTTTTGCCAACCAGGATGCCTGATGACAGCATTAGTGAGAAGACAGTATGTGAAAGCCCTGGCTACAGATTTTGTAAATGTTCCATTTTAATGTACAAAGAATGATAGTCTTATATTTTTATCTGTGTTCAGTGTTATAACATAAAATATTATATAAACCATAGCAAAAGCTATGAAAACTGGTAATGTATTAATCTGTTCTTTTCCAATTTTCCTTCTTTATTGTCTGGTTTTCTCTTTGTCCTTAGTAGCTTCCCCGAAGCCTGTTTCTTATTTCTTTTTTCCAGGATTTGCTCTAGGAGCTGCAGCTATGCTGATGGAGAGTCACAAATGTATTTCAGGCGCTCTGTTGTTAGAGAGTTAAAACGGAGGTGATTTCATGCCCTGAGCTTGGGGTGCTGTGTGATGAGGGAGCACCAACACGGTCTCAATTCTGAGAGGTTTGTCCTTAGTTACAAATTGGAGATTTTGAATTCTTAAGCTATAAATTAGTCATGTATCAAATCACATTTATCGTTTAAATTCCTATAGAATGGATATTAATACCTGTTCAGCTTTGTTTGAGCTTCTGCTTCACTGAGCCCATACAGTATAAACATGATCTTTCACCAGATTTCTTTCCAAAAGTAAAATTATCATCTGGGCAGAACACTTGTACTTCTGGCTGGAGCGAGCGTCACAGGCTGAGCTGACTTTACCACCATCTGAATGAATGGCTGTGTTGCCAGTTTCTTTTTAGAGATTATATTCTCCCAAATTAAAAAAAAACAAATAGAAAAGAGCTGGGGACGTGCACAGAACCTGTACAGAAAGGAGACCAGAACAGCTTTTTTGTGTTTTCTGCACTTCAGATGAGACGTTAATTTCAGTTTGTTTAGAAATGATTACTTTAAGCCATCCCTTGCAAGCTAAAGCAACTCGGAATGATTACAGTTGGCATAAAACTGCAGATAACATTAAAAAAAACAAGACTCCGACCCTTACACCTTCCACAGCCCTGACTGGATACAGAGTGAAGGCAGATTTCTCTTTCCTGCCTAAATGTGGGGAGGCTTTTTAGGTTTGTTTTTCCATCTTTATTTCCCGTGTTGGTCACTGTGAGAGGCAGGTTGCTGGGCTCGAGAGGCGATTCCTGTATTGCTCCGTTCTCTCCATTGGGTCTCGGCAGTTGCTTGTTTTTCTGTCCATGAAACTGTTGGAAAACTTTTACTTTGTAAGTCTGTATTTACCACTTCTATAATATTGACATAAATAGGAAGATTGAAATTCTAATTTGATCCTAATAATTTTAAAGTGGAAAATTGTAAGGATCAGCTTTCAAACTAGATGTCAAAAACTGTGTCTGCTTGGTACAAATTTTATAGTGACAAATACAATACATGAGAAATGGGAAGAACGGTAATAATTCACTGTCTGCTATGACAATCTCTGGTAGCTGGAGGGAATAATTTTTCTCATGGGACAAGCGCTGTGATTTCTAGGTATGTGATCTAGTTGCTAGGTGCTTAGTACATGAGCAGTGGTAATTGATTTTAACTTCTATCAGTTTTGTTCTTGTAATTCTTGTCTCTGACACTGTGTTTGCTTTGACGGAGCCACAGTTGCTCTAGACGTAAAAAGGTGAATCTTTATGGCCTCCAGTAACTTCTCCCTGACTCCACACTATTTCTGTAGAACAGACCTAGAATAGTTTGGCAATTTTAATAATCTTTACTACAGTGCTAACGCAGGTGGTGCTTTTTGTGTTGTGTTTTACTTCCATCTTTTGTGGAAATACTGAAAAAAATAGTAACAGAAAGCACCCTCCTGCTTAAAAGAAGGTGGGTTTAATTTCTTAACAAGTTAATAATTCATGATTTTGTTTCTGTCTGTACAATTATTAGTGAAATGGGCTCTAAAGATCTACCTGATTGCCCAAAGAAAGCTGTTAGATGTAACCACGCAGAAAGAAATGAAAAGCACCTGCTGGGTCCTACGTAGCGCAGGCCTGGCTTTAAACTCCAAAACAAGTATAGCAAATGGTGTGAGAGTGGTGCACTGGGACCAGTTGATAATCCAGTGCTGAATCAAATTTCCAGATTTCACTTCTCACGACAATGGTATTCCAGGATTGCTTTATGCTTTTTGCATTTGGAAATTAATATCTATTTTCTTTACTGTTCTTGTTCCCAGTTTTGATCATTTACAAATTTTAAATCCGTAATGCGACTGAGTCAAACGGATAGATTCCACCAAACATCAGAAAATTGGTATTTTCCTGGTGAAAACTTAGGCACTCCAAATACCAGGGTTGAAATTAGGTAAGTGCTTAAAAGCTTGACCCAAAGTCTGTTGGCTCAACAAAAAGACTTGCACTGAATTTTAGCTGGCTTTGATCAGGCTGTAAGTAACGTACAATTTATCAAGTTATTTCCATGCTATTCTTTTCTGTACGGCTCACAGAGGAAATAGGTTTTGTAAGCGACAAGAATAAATCCGAAAGATGAATGGGGGCGGGGGGGGAAGTATGCAGACGCTGAGGGCTTGCTCCTGCTCTCAGCGATGCAGGTGTGGGTCTCGGTATCTTGTAAGATCAGCCGCAGCGCTGATTTTACACGAGATTTGGTGATTTCCATTGTGTGCTCTGCGCAGGGGGTCAGCCCCAGCCATGCACACCTGCGTACCTCAGACCTCCCGTCGGGTGAAAGCGCAGGTATTTTTCCTGTCTCTGTCATTTGCTAACGTTTAAACTGATGTGAAGAATGTTTAGAGAGAGTTCGCTATTTGGCAAGCACATTAAAAACCAAGCAAGCAAATAGAGAAACTCCACCTTTCCACTGCCAGTTGTCTCGCACCGTCTTTCAGTCCTTGGCTCACAATCTGGAACCTTTTGCCAAAGTCATGGGCAGGTTCTGGCATAATCCAGAATACACAGTGAAATCTGTCTTTGTACAGGGCAAACACTCATTGAAAGAACTCCCGTCTTTTGACTTCTATTAGCTCGAGCTCCCTATATATCTGTGGTGTAGTAGCGCATTTTTGTGCTTCTCCTTCAAGACTTGTCTGTCTAAATGTCTTGTTTGCAAAATAAAATAAGGCAGTTGAGAAAAAGCTTGAGCTAGTGGTTGGAAAAAGTGTGGAAAGTCATATTACTTATCACCTAGCAAGTTCTCATGGATTTTGTGTCCTGTTTCAGGGTAACTCTCTATTTATTCCTGCAAATATTAATAGTAGCGTCGTCTCTTCTTGGAGCGTTCAGGGAAGAACGCCAATGGCTGGGTTGTGTGATACACGGCAGGTGTGGGCTGCTGGTGGGTGACCAGAGATGTCCTTGTATACAAGTGCCTACGCTGCATGCAAAGTGGTTTATGAGAAAGACTCCACGGTAGCTGTGTTGGCACACAAGGGTGAGGTATTTTTCCTTTTTCCAAGCTGGCAGCCTTTAGTGACTCACTTCAAAGGTAAAAACATGTCTTTATTCCTGTATACCATAGCCTTTCATCCCTCCGCTAATCCATAGGTTTGGGAGACTTATCCCATGACTAAAACACACAGACTGGTATATAGCACAGAAGAATGTAGAGGGGGAAAAAAGTATTAAAAAATGTGAAGGGTGCAGTTCTGTAGGTAGATTTTATTTCTGCCTTGAGATAGCTCTTTCCTCGTTTTGATTGAAGAATGGAGATGGAAAGCATCACGAAAACTTCCTTTGTTCTACGGAGGCTTGTGTTGCAGATAAGAACCCCTTTGATCCGAGCCCCTGGCGATGTGCAGAGCTCAGTCTGGAGAGGGGAGGTCCAAGAGAACCCGTTGTTCTGGGGGAGCTGCCGGATAAGAAAAGCACAGGCAGAACAGTTCCTCTTAGAGAGCAACACGCTCCTCGCTTACCTTCCAGCAACTTGGGTTTGCGTCCGTTTCCTGAAGTGGTTTTCCTTGTTTCTGCTGCCTTCTCATAGCTGTGTTTCCTGAGGGTTCCTTGGGTTTTGTGTTTTTGTTTGTTCTGCTTAGTTTGGTTTTTTTTTTTTTTGAGTTTGGGTTGGTTTTTTTGAATGAATCGCTCCGTTTCACTGGAGTTAATAACACCCTCTTTTTCTTTTTGAATAACCGCAAGTGGTTAAGACCTGTCTCCTCCGGTAAGCAGCACATGCAAAACCACGGCAACTTACGCTGCTGTCGACTTGCTTTTTCCTCCGCCTCCTGGAACCAGGAACCTCCGCAGTGCAGCTCCAAGGGCTGCGTGTCACCTTCGGGGAATCACCTTCAGTATTCCCTGCAGCAGCATTTTGCCTTCACTTGGAGGTCTCACATCAAGGTACTGACCTGATCTGACCTCTGTCACCTTCTTTGACCCAAAAACATCGCAGCCTGAGGTGTTGTTATTGCAGGAACACCTGTGACATGCATATTTTTTTTCCTACTGGAAAAAAAAGAAGTTTTTCTTTCACACTAATTCCATCTAAGCACCATATTTGCATCATTCCAGAGGTAATGATTTGAAATTACTTAATTTTGCTTCCAAGGATAGCAATCAGGATTTAATAAAGCCTAACTTGACAGAATCTACTGCCTCCTCATAGGGTAGTTTTAGGATTGTGGAGAAAAATAGAAGCGTAAGCCCCTGTGTACTGTGAGAAGCACAAGGCTTGCGCCTGCGCGAGGTCATGGCGTGTTTTATCCTTGTTCGAACTTGTTAGGAAACTCATGATTTTAAAGCCCGCTTAGACATTTTCCTCATTGTTCTTGCTTCTTAATGTTTGCTAGCCAGTGGGAGATGGTTGTACTTTGGGTATAATATATATGTACACCATGCATGGTTGCAAGTCATTAACGCTGGCAGCTTATTTATGGTTCCACATTTTGCTCTTTTTTTTTTTTTTTTTTTTCCCCTGTACTAAAAGCAAGGCAAACTGATGAGCAACGTTTGGAAGGTTTGTTATTAAGGGCCTGGCATTTGCATATCTGATGTATTCAACATCTTTAAAGATTTCTGGTGGATAAACAGAAAATCACAGAGGTGGGTCGTCAGGTCCAAGCGCCTGCTTTGAAGTGAGATCCAGCTTTGGTGGATCAGGTTTTGTTAGATCGGGTTGTCTAGAGGTTCAGTGGTTTATGTCTCATGGACTTTGAGGGGTTAAAATCAATTTGCTAAGTTATAATACTTGAGGTTAATAATATTTCTTGAACACTTAGGACCTTGAAGTAAACCTTCTGGACGTGCCCCGTGTTTCAGTACAAGTCCGTATTGTCACTAATAGGCTTTCAGTAATAGAGCATTTTCTCCTAACAATGGCTTAGAGAGAAAGAAGGCTGCTTCGCAGTGATTAGATGACGCTTATTCTTGTGCTCTCTATTCAACTGTTCCCCAGCTGCTGACAAAAGGTGCTTTCTCTGAACGTAGAGCAGCAAGCCATCTCCTCTCTGTTAGTAAAATACTGTAAATTCCAGACGCCTTGCAACTAAGCTTGGCCGAAACACTGCATTCAGGAAAAAAGTCTACTTTTTTCTTAAAAGCAAAGTTTTGTAGAAAATGATACGTTTCCATGTTTTTTCCCATTTTTCCTTAGAAGTATGTTGTTTTGATTTTAAATTCTAATGAAAAGATTTCCATTGTTGAAGATTATAGATGGGAAAAAAAGCGTTTCCCGCCCAGTTACGGTGTTAACCCACGCTCCCCCAACTCCCAGTGCTGCTGTTCCTTGGTAGTCCTTGTTCCCTGAGAATTTTCACAAAGAGCTAATTTTTTTAATGAGGCATTTGCAAGCACACATGCGTTTGCATCAGCGAGTGCGTTTTAGCCGCTTCATGGGCGCACCTTTGAACAGAAATTGTTGTGGGTATATATGTTTAATGCATATCCGAAAACTTTTCTCTTACCGTAGCTGCCTTTTGAGCGCTGGTGCCATAATTTCCTAAGGGAGATGTGCTGTGGCACTCGCCCTGATCTGATCACCAGGACAGTGATTGCGGTTAGAGATAACTGGCAATATCTTTAATTAAAAGGCTTGCTGGAGAGCAGAGGGCGCTCTGCCAGTCACCATAACAACTGTTGCTGCTGAGAAATTATAACTGCATGCTTTGGCACAAATGGCATTTGCCCGCCCACCCCCATGCTTTCAGGTATGTTTTTTTATCTCCTCATGACTTAATTGTTTGTGTTCACAAAGGATGTGGCAATTTTTTTTTTTTTCCCCTTTAACTGTCATGTGGTTTTCATTGTGCTGTTCTCATTGTGTCTAGGGATTTTTTAGCCTTTTGCAGCAGGCGGCGAGAATTGCTGCTTTAGTTTATAATGCTCTGTCAGGCTTGTGACCGTAAATAATCCATGGTGGAGCAGTGATTACACTGCATTTCCCCAGGAGCTGCAGGCTACCTTTGCACTGGAGGTACACCCACTGCCGTGCTTTAGGCATTTGAGTGATTCCTATTTTCAGTTTATTTTAAAAAGTTGCAACTGGATAATTTTTTAAATGGTTTGTTATTGTTATTTAAGTTGATTTAGTATTTAGACTTTTGCGTTTGTGCTTTAAAGGGACTGCAAATTAAAACCAGTTCGAGTGAGGAATGTGTATGTACTACAGCTTTGGAACACGTATGGAATCTCAAGTTTATGGCTTTGAAAGCACTTGCCCTCTTTCAAATGTTTCTAATAAGATAGAGTGTGGTGATTTACACCTCTTGAGATATTGAACTGCTCTCCAAGAATGTTGTTTGGCTCTTAAAGAAAGCAAGCATTGGTGGGCCTGATTTTTGGGAAAAGGGGAAAAAAAGCCAATGTGATTTCATTGAAACTTAAGTATTATGTGTGTAAAAGAACTCATTATTTAACACTTTCTCCGCACACCATGAATGCATTTGGGATCCATCAGCTGTTAGTTTCTGGAGAGGACAGAGAGGTGAGCGGAGCCCTCAAATGACCGGCGTTTCCTCCGGCTCCAAAAGGCATTGCTGTACCAGGAAAAGAAAATTTGACTCCTTTCCCAAAGGAGGCCCTTTGTCTCTCTGCTCCTGGGCTCTGGAGCCGATAGGGGCTGCTCAGAGACGCACATTCCGGGTGCTGAGGCTGTCCCAGGGTTATTCAGCTCGGCATCGTGAGGGTCCATCATGACTGGGCTCCCTGACACGACCATATCGCAGTGCCGGCAGCACCGGGCAGCTCTCACAGAGGGGAGAAGGCATTTGGAAACAGTGAGCTGGGATTTATTTTTTTTTAATATGTGTCTAATATTTTAATATAAAACAGGGCGTGTAGCTGTTAAGTGCTCAAGGGTGCGTTTCAGCCTAGATGCAGCAAATGAAGCATGGGGAGGGAAAGGCGAAGGGAGAGGGAATCTCACATTGCTCATCGGAAGAGGAAGGACTTGTAAAAGGGCGTTTTGGAAGAGCTTCTAGGAATAAGAAATGGTGTCTTGGGAATTTGTGATGTGTTTCTCAATGCGATTTTAAAAAAACCAAACTGTTATAATTAAGATTTTTTTTTTCTTGCATAAAATTGAGAACATTGTGATTTTTATAGATTCCCTACACTCACCCCATCCCTGTGGGCCAGTGCCGCTTCCCCCCGCGCTCCCTGACTTTCATTAGAGGTTATCAAATTACATTTGCAGACCCAGAGATGAGTTACAAATGATGTTTGCCCATCCGTTTGAGTAGAAGAAGTGGGGAGGGGGGAGCATGAAGGGGGGGGCAGGAGGTTCAGGTCCGTCCTGGGGAGTGAGGTTGAAGTTGTAATCAGTGTGGTATTTCCTCTTCCTGCGGGCCAGAGGGACACCTGTGTTTTTCTTTAAGTGTTAGAAGGGACAGTTGATGGGCCCTGTCGTTTTGAAGGGAACCGTATTAGAGCCCATCTGCCGACACTGGCTTCCAGGGGTGTGCACAGTGCTCTGGCTGATAATTTTAAAAAATTAGAGCGAGATCTCTTGACATAGGTAATAGGGCTCCAGTGCAACCACTTTAACAAAGCATCCGTCCTGGAGAGGAGACCGTGGGGCTGCTATAAAAAGCCAGGGAGGTTTTCTGTGATGAAGTTTTAAAGCATTTCTTAACCTTCAGGGCTAGTTTCTTGAGGTTATGCTTTATTTCAAAGGACAAACACTTCTTAATTTCATTCTTTGTTTCATATATACCTATTCTAAAAAGCTGTAAAGTTCCATACCCTGTTTTCTGTCCTGCATCTTTTTCCACTCCTGAGAACTTTTAACGGGAATTGTCATTCCCAGGACTGTTTTGCAGCTTGGCTGGTGTGTAGCAGCACAGCATGGCCACAATTTCTCCATCACCTTTATTGGCACACGTCGGGGGTTTGGCAGGTGAGTGCAAGAAAAGCAGGCAGTGCCGTAGCCACGTTCTGGGAGGCAGCTCCATGAAAGCCACAGGGGCACAAATGCAAGCGGAGAATGTCTCTCATCTACAAAACCGGGAACTGTTTGCTCCTGTTCTCCCCAGTGAATTAACTTGTTTGTGTTTTTAAAGGATTAAAATTTGAGTTGTGTGGAGAAAGGTGATTACCACTCGCAGAGGACTAGAGCATTTAAAAGCTGTGGTTTTGTTCAGGGTTGCACTGAAAGCCAAACCTGTGAAATTCTCTGTAAAAGGGGCCCGAACTCAGGGCAAGCTGCCTGGGGGTGTGTGTGGAGCCATCGACCGGGAGAGCCGGGGCTCCTTAGGAGACATGGTCCTGGGAACGATGTTTCCAAGCTCTGGGCTGCCCTTTAATCTGCCAGGTGGGCTGAAGGGAAGCCAGGAAACTGGAAGTCTTGGGAGCCACGGCTCCAAAGTGTCTGGCTCGGCTATGGTTGCAGGCTATGGTTGCAGGCTCTGGCTCCACGTCAGCTACTGATGGGGAGCCAGCGAGCCCTGCTTCCCAGCAGCCCCCCAGGGGAGCCGGCAACTGGGAGCTGTGGGAACTGGAAGGCATGTTGCCAAAGGGCTGAGAGCTGGAAGGGTAAACTCCTCGTTAACCTAGCGAGGCAGCAGCGAGGGTCCCATCATAACCCTGGCGGGGCTCTGCAGCAAATATTTCAGAACTGAACCAGCTCCAGGTAATGTTTTGATTGTGCAGGTTTGGCATTCTCCAGTGGAAACTCACTCTCTTAAAGAATTTCTGACCAGCATTTTTAAAATCCAAGGATTTTCTCCTTTTCAAACATAAATTAATTTTGTTGATTAAAGTCTTGCTTTTGTAGCAATAAGGTCACCTATTTTTTTTTTAACTTATTTTGTGCCATTGTGACTTTTATTCATTATTTCTGGTTAGCTTTCCATATCAAATGTCCAGGAGGGCGATCAATGCATCTTTCATATGGTAGAGTACAAATTCAGTCACATACAACATGGGGAAAATCCGGTTCCCACACAAGTCAGTACAAATTTGAGATGAATGAAGTTTACTGCACCATGCCGGGACTGGAAATTTAGGCCCTGGTCATGTCATCAGGTTGACTTAGGTGGCATTGTAATGAAATTTAGTCCTTTAAAATGTGTTGATCTGATCTTAGAGCAGATCTAACCTTCACTTGGAAGGTGTATTGGAAACACTGCTTGTAATCATCTGTCATTATGTCAAGAAATTGCATATTGCACCTGAAGTGGGGAGAGCAAAACAAAAACAACCCCAAAACAAAACCAGAAACCAAACCCCAAGGATCCAGAGAAAACCACTACCTTTACAAACCGCTATAAGCTCATATTCAAAGACCTCCTTACATTATTTGCAGTTATTGCATAAACGTGTTGCACAACAGTTCTACTGTTAACAAAATACATAAACACATACTTACAATATTTCTCAGAGCAGATCATACCGCAGGGGCTGCTAACATCTTCTCAGGGACTTCGCTGGCTCTTCCAGCCAGCCCGTTCACAGCTCTGCAGGGAGCAGAAAGACGAGGAGCGAGGAAACCCCCTGTGTGCTTCCATGTAGAATGCGCCCCGGTTTCTTGGATAGAAGGTCTTCCGAGGGTTGCAGGTTTCCTTTCCCATCATCAAAATTATGATCTTGGCTTTTTTCTTTATCTGCTGCTGTTGTGCCCCTCTCCAGCCCATCCCACGCACTCTCCTTTAGCAGCACGGTCCCTCTCTTCCTTTCATGCTGTTTTTTCTAGTACCCATCCTGATTTTCTTATAACCAAGCTCTAAATCCCATTTGTGCCCACCATGTAAGTTGGTGTTTCTCAATGGAAATTCTTGGTTCCAGCCCAAGTTCTGTCCCTTTGAAAGAAGCTGTTTATATCTCACGGTTGGGTTTCCTAAGAACCTCTTTTCTTTTGCCTGCTTATTGTTCCAGGTAAATAGGAATTTTGTGCCTGATTTCTCTAAGGTAACATTTTGTCCTCTGTGTTTTTTCCAATTTGTAGCCCGTGGAGAACATGGAAAAAAGCAGAAGGTATGTTAGTTGGGAATCATCAATGTGGTCAGGCAGGTGAAAAAGCAAATGACGTCCTAGGGTGTATCAGGCAATTGATACTAATAGCGGACCTGGGGAAGTTTCAGTGTAAAAGTGAAAGGTTCTGGAAAGACCCCATCTGGAATTCTCTGCACCACTTTGATTTATAGCTCTGAAGACCATCACTAACATGGACAGGCTCCTTGGTGAGACTGCAGATACGGCTTGTTCAGTCAAGCCCAAGTGCTTGCTGCTCTGGATGAATAAAGCATTTATCCTCATAAATGCCAGAAAGGCAGGGAATGTAACTGAGGCAGAAATTAATGCTGATGCAAAATTAAATTTGTCTAAACTGGCCATCAGTAAATTTTAGTTTAATGTTTTCAAAGTGGAAAAGCTGTGAGGCACTGGAATAGCTTTCCAGCAGGAGCAGTTTGGGCAAGAAACTTAATTAGTTTGAAGATGGCACTCGTTCAGTTCATTAGTAGTACAGCGTGCCTGCAATAAAGGGAGACTGCACCAAATCACCCTCCGTGTCGCTTTAAGCCATGGCGGCTCCCTGCGTCCTCCAGCCTTCCCTCCTCTGGAGATTATCCCGCACCTCCTGCCACCCCGGCATTCCCCACTGCCGCTCTTGGCTTTTGCCTCTTCAGCATCCTGCCCACCCCCGGCTGCCAACAGCCCACCCGTTCTCGATGCTCCTCAATGAAAGGACATTTTGTGGAGCTGATTCACTGCTGTGTTTTTACTCTTTGCTCCTTTGTATAATCCTTGCTCTTTCAAGCTAACAGCTTCCCGTCAGATGGCTTGCCAATAGCAATTGTGATCTTAATATTTCATGCCAGGTTCATCTCGCTGTCCTTGCGGGGTAAATGAGGCTTATGAGTACTCCAAAGAAGTGCAGCTTTCCTTTTGTAAGGCCACAGTTAATTGCAATTAAACAGTCAGCCTTTGTAAAATTAATATTATTATTGCTGTGCTATGCATGTGCTATAACTTTGGGAATGGCTAACAAATGTCAAGCAAATACAAATGTAGCCCTTTGCTTACTGGGATTTTTAATATATTTTAATCACCTGTTTGCCTTGGCAAAAACGTATATTTTAGATATTCAAATCAGTGGGAAAATAAACTAGTACCTTTTGCTTTAAGTATAATCTGACATCTGTTCCTTTCTTCTTTTCTGTTGGGCTTCCTTCATTATGCTTTTTCACAGGTCTCTTTGTTCTCGAATATGTTAATTTCTTGGGTTGTTTATACCACATACCTAAAATGTGGATTCTAAAGAGTTCTTTAGAATTTAAAGTTGCTCTTAACATCCTGAAACCCAGTTCTACCACCGGTCGTACACGTACAAACCGAGCTCGTGGGAGTAACCCCCACCGCCGAGTTACCAACCTTGAGCGTTTCTGGACTGGTGGAAGTTTGTGTTGGACATTGGATGTGATGGGTCTGACCATAGAATGAGCTCTGGGTGCTCCCACTCATGAGAAGCAGGCTGAATGTTCCAGCAGCTGATGTTCCCAAGTTGAGCCAGGTGTCAGCTTCCTTTCCTCAGCATCTTTTACTTCTGCATGGAGCTGTGCTTCGACGACCTTGTGGTTGCAGGATCCTAATATTGGGGTAAACTTCCCCCAGTCATGGTCTTCAGCAGACCCAACGTGAGCACAAGTAGGCCATAGGAGGTAGATCTCTGTAGATTTACGCTGTGGATTGTTTGATCCGTTCTCCTGCCCATGGCCCACATGATGAGACAGTATGATGTTCCCTAATAAATATAGATACTGTATAATCCGTGGCAGGGGGTTGGAACTAGGTGATCTTTACGGTCTTTTCCAACCTAAACCATTCTATGAATTGAGAGCGCAAGTGTCTATTGAAAGACCTATTTGGAACAAAAGGAAGTTTTTTATTGTGGTGGCAGTCTCTCACCATTGAGTGGGAGGACTCCCGAGATACTTAAATTGTTCGTAATTTAGCGCACGCCATGTGAAACAAAGTGGAGTGTTGCCATCTTGATCCCAAATGGGCTATCGTATCCCTCGGAATAGTGCCTCATGTGGTTCCCCAAAAGTGCCCCCACTGGAAATAAGCGTTACTTAGAAAGAAAAACCCAGAAATAACTTTCTGACTGCAGACCCTCTCATCTCAATTGTACGTGTGGTTAGGTTGGAGGTCACGGATGCGTTGCAGAAGGAGCAGGGCTCTTTGCCCAGGCTGGAGATAGAAAGGATTTCAGTGCTTCTCATGACTGGTTCCTAATGTTTCACAAGTACACATTTCTTTCAAAATTTAAGAGAAGAAAAACTGTATTTTGACTAAGGAATGTAATTCCCTCTCCCCCAAAAGAGATATTTATTCAAAAGCTGGAGCAGGTCCAGTTCAAATGTTGAATACTGAGCCAGTACAGAGACATACAGCACATGTTCATCACCGTGCAGGTGCGAGGGGAAAGGGAGTTTAGGCTTGAGCCGTTTTGAAATATTACTTTTACCTACATGTTTGACATTTTCTAGCTCTTTTATAAGGAGCGATGGAAATCTACGTTTTTCCTCCTTTAATAAAATGAACTTCTTGCTCGTTAAAGGTGCTAGATTGACAACCCTGGAGACTGAAGTCTTCTGTTTACCCAGAGAATAAGCGTGGCATGGGAAAGCTGTGGTGCAGGCTTCCTTCAGGTGCTGGCTAAGCCAGTGTCCCTCAGCCTTGACCTGGTGAGAAATTCATCCCTTCCCGTTACAGCTCGAGCTTTTGTGATCAGACTCTGCAAGGGAGGAGTCAGTTCAGGCGAGTTCCAATGATGCTGTTATTCCTTTAGAAATTTTTTTGGACCTAAACAGACCACCCCACAAGCTACCTCCGGAGTCTGTGCAATAAGCAGAATAACCTCATCATCTTCTCTTTCACTTTGTATGTGCAAAACTGAACGCGTCTTTGATGAACCCCAGGTGAAAATTCAGCGCTTGCCATGAAAAATAAGTAGCAGGAAAAGATGACTAACTGAACACATACATTGAGAAAACCTCAAACGACTCCTCATTTTCCTCTTCTAGTCTTAATCACTGGTGTATTTGTCCTTCACAATTAGGGAATGTCTGAGTGTGTGTGTTTCAGGGCAATAATAAATAGTGGCTTTGCATAAAGAGAGGTCTGGTCTACGTATCCCAGAAAAAGTGAAGGAGAGGGTTAAGTGCAAAAAATCTTTGCACTTCTCTCGTTTTTATGGCCAGCAAAATCCAGACAATTTAGCTTTGGAAAAATATATGACATATAGCCTAATAGCTCTTCTTCAAAACCAGTTTGTAATGATTGACTAACTTCCAAGAAGAGAGGTATACAAACACTCCAATTCAACAAATCACTTAAGGTTATAAATTTATGCATAGTGGTAATATTACTGACCTCAAAAACTTAACTTGCCAGTTAATGTTGTAGACAACATTTTCATTACTCTCCTGTCCTAAACCCCATTTTTCTTTTTTCATATTACCACTTCTAGGGAGAAATAAACTTCGGTAAACTGGCTTGTGATGAAACTGCTAATGGTGAGGTCTTAGCATGTTAAATAGCAGAGTCTTTAAACACAGATATAGATAAAGTCATTTTAATGTAATGCTAGAAATGATTAATTTAGTGGGTTTGCAATAAATAGGGGAATAACAAGGTGCTTTTCTTACTGGAAAACACTCTTTTCTTTTGGAAACCCTCCCCCACTGTGCTGTTGGTATCTGTGAGCACGCTCGTTCTGATAATCTCCATGAAGCTTGGTCCTGCTGTCCTCCTGTAAGGAGACAACTGGGCTGTAAAAACAGATCTTCTTGACCTGACACACTTTCTGGGTTTCTCCAGGAAAAGGAAATCAAGTAAGGATAATTTACTTCTGTGGAAAGGTTAAAGCATCAGAGTAGGACACAGAGGAGATGTAGAAAATGGCAAAATATGATGATGGTTTCCTATTGAGTATTAAGCAATTTAGAGAAGGAAGGAAAAAAAGTTTTAAAACCCCAATACGTCTAAAGGACACTGCTACGGAATAGCGAGGATCTGTTTGAGGAGAAAAATAAGGGGAAATGAGCCTCTTGAAAATAGTTGTGTACCTATTAATATGTAAGCTCAAAAGTAACCTGCACCCTGAAAAGGCCAAGTCTTTTGGATTTTGGGTGCTACGCCACTTGGAGTGGGCAACCGTGTAGTTTTCTGGGCTCCTGTCAAATAAGGATAATGTCCTTTGGAGTTTCCCATCCTGGCTTTAGCCTGTAACTCTCCAAGGGTGCATCTTTTCATTTGTAGTACAATTAGGTTTCCTTTGAGCCTGTAGATACCCTCAGGTTGTAGATAACGACCTTCAACCTCACCAGGGCAACTGCAATCCAGTTCCACTGAAGCACCGTAAGTCTTGGCGTGTTTTGGGTTTTTTTTTGTTCGTGTTCGGTTTTTTTTTTTTTTTAATCAAAAGAAAAGCTTGTGCTCCTACAGTTTTATTCGGGGGGGTTTATCTAGTGTCAAGATTTGGTGCACGTGTGCTGTGAGAGTGTGGTTGAAGGACTCTGCAAAGCCACGTTTCACTTAGAACACAAGTGCTCATAATGCTTAACTCGGGCTTTTAATGATGGGGCACGGTATTGTGCTGTTGGGGCAGTAATTTTCAGATAAGGTTTCCAGACATGATTCCTGCTCTAAGACTTCGCCAGGACTAACATTAAACAAGCTTAAGTATACATCTGTTTTTTTTTAATATCATCTAGATACGTGGTGTTATTAATGTAACTTTTAATTTACATGTCAGAGTAGATAAAGCCCATTTGGATTTGTATCACCATGAAACTGCTGAGATGGTGAATTTTAGGTGGGAGACTGTGTCACACCAGGGAAGGGAAAAAGCAATCAAATGTTAGAGGGTTAAAACACTTCAGGGCTGTTACAGATCCCATATGGTGAGAAATCACTTTTTTGGCAATTTTCAAAAGATAGTGATGTGATTTCACCCCTTCATGTCTGTCACCACATCATCGAGTGTGGAGAACAGCACAGAGGAATGTGAGATGGAGTTCCCATGAGTTTAACTCTTCTGCATTTAGCGTGTTTGTGCAAATTAGATTAATATTATAATTTTAAAACTGGCTTCTATTGAAAGAGTTTACGTTAATTTTGGTTTGAAGGTGAATATTACACACTTTGAAGAGACCCTGTAGTGATTACATGGGAAAAATGTATTTCTTTGTTCTATTTTTGTAAGGCTATCTTTCAGTGTATGTTAGTCATTTCTGGTTCATTTTTGTTGAAGCTCTGAAGGAATGATGCAGTCGTTTCTATTTTGTGACACCTGGTTATTTTTTCTTTGTATCACACTTTGAGTGCAAGAAAGTAATTTGCAGAGATCCACAAGTCTCTAAAATTCTTCTGCATCACAACATTCACCGTAGAAACTGTTCACGCTGCTGTTTAACAGGGAAGAAGGGGGAGGAGTTCCTTTTAATTAGACTAGACCTGAAGCCATAACGATTTCTGAAGTCACTTGAATTTCTAGAACCCACTTATTTTGATGGAGAACTGGAAGACCTTTATAATGCCCAGGCTGATTACCTGCAGGCTTGGAAACAGCTGATGGCGACACCAGGGGTAGCATCTAGCGGTGTGTGATGCCGGACGGCACCAGTGCTGCTCTCAAAGAAGCAAAATGCTAATGAACAGGACTAGTAGGAACTGATAAATTATTATCAGTTAATATATATATATAATTAATATATATAAATTTAAATAGCTCTCAAAGAAGCAAAATGCTAATGAACAGGACTAGTAGGAACTGATAAATTATTACATATGAAATTTACGTTGTGCGTACGGCTGCATAAGGCGTGATCACCACTTAAATCCCAAACAGACCCATTTGTGAATGGGGCGGAAAGGGCATCCACTGGTGTGAGAAAATGCACTCCCCGGCAATTCCGACTGGTACAGCATGTGCTAGTAACTATTTGTGTTTATATGGTGACACACAGAGGTGGAACTGAAATAACACTAATAAAGTTTGCAGGTACATGCTGGATTGCCAGTGATGTGGCAATCCAGTGACTTTTACATCATACTTCATTTAATAGTACTGCCAACAAGCTTCTGTTCAATCGCAGTGAGAAAGTTGCTTGTCCGTCTTCCCTGACTACCCACCTTCTCATACTGCGCTGCAATATTTAGCTTTAGTAAGTGGTATCATATTAAAAGTAGGCAAAAAAGGCAAGAAGATGAATGACAAGTTATAAAAATGGGATTGTCTGTTTCTTAATTTGTACGGAAGCAGAACGTCTCTTATTTCTTACTCACATGTGCATCATTTTATATCACCTAAGGAGTAAAATGCAGCATCGTATTGGCCATAACCTTCACAAATCCTGTTTTGATTCATCGGAGATAAGCATCTAGAACTCTACAGTCTGCTGTGAAATTCTTTACAGAAAATTGTATTTTAAATAGCGTTTCTACAGTGAGGTACTAGTGACTTCATGTTATGTATTTGTGAATATGAAATTCAGAATGAGACATTCAGCTTCAGCTAACTGGAGCTGTTTCCTTAAGTCTCTGCGCAATCCAGGGATAATTTATGCTTCTGTGCCTGAGGCGTTATCTACAAAAGATAACTATTAATGAAAGTATTTATTATGAATTAGAATTACTATTGCTAGTGAGTTACAGATTTTTAACTTTTAACCTCTCAGCTCTGTTGTCTGTGTGGCACTTTAAAATTACTTCCTTTTTTTTTTTTTTCCCCTTCATCAAAGAAAGATGTTTAGTACCTATTATCTCCTCTCACTATTTATCCCCCGACTCCTATTTTGCCTTACAAACAAATGCTTACACCGTAGTGGTACCTGCAAACATGAACCCACTGACCAGATTTATATTTACAAAAAGTTTAACGTGGCCATAGTATTACCAGGGATCACTTTGCTGGGACTGGTTAGCAAATTGACTCGTAGTTTTAGCAATAAAATAAGCTTAGCGTGATGAAGAAGAGAAAATGAGTGTCCTTCAACGTGGTTCTTTATTGTACATGCCTAAGGAGCAAGGATTTATGTCAGCATTTCATACTGTGGGTACAATTTAAATAGTATAAATAATGGCACAGTAGGCTTGGGACTGTTTGATTTAGCTTAAAATCAAAGCCTTTTCTCTTTACCTTAGGAGTTCAGTGAGCCCAAGATCAGTGCCTAAATGGATAGTCCATGTTCTGTGCCCAGTTACGTATGTTAATCTTGAAAAGATTTCCTGCATTGGCACCAATTCCTACAGCCGTGTAAAAAGTCTGGCTTGTGACCTTTCCAAACGCTCAGCTGTTACTTGCTGTGGGCAAATGAGGATTCGGCGAAAGGTCTGGCTTCTTCTGAGCGCAAGTCTAACGGCTCACAGGTTGCACAAACTGGTGTCCTGCCACTTAACTAATGATCCTCTAGGTCAGCGGACTGATTTCTCAAGAGTTTGTACAAAAATGTACAAACTAAAGAAAACTGATAACATTATTTATAAGGCACTCTGGTACTTCTTACATGACAAAGGGCTATTTTTTAAAAATTTTCTCATACTTGCCTAGTAACTTTACCAGATTTGTTTCCTAAAGGTTTTTAACTCAATTTTTATGCTTTACTCGTTAATAGCTTCCTTCTAAATGCAGATTTTGAAGTTCTTGTTCCTTCCTGCTCCTCTTTAGGAGAATTAATCGGAGTGCTGCTCTCAGAATGAGCTCACTGGTGTTTTCCTTGGGAGGAAACGTGTGCTGCGGAGTATTGAACATGGTGCTCTGTAGTTTTCCTATTGACTTATACTGGTCTGATCATGCTGGGCCCTTCTTTAGGTACCATCTCCCGCTCTAGTACAGTGAAGAATTTAAGCATCTACTTAAGCGCTGTATTGAATCTACAGGTTGCTTGTAGTTAAACTTCCACAGGTCCTTATGCAGATTTTATAGATATGAAACACATACATAGGTGAAAAGCACCAACTCGGGAATCTAAACGCGTAGAGGATACAAAGGAATGGCTGCCTTTAGGACACCAAAACCCCTGCATCATTTTCTGTTAGAATTTTGCTTAAGGGAAGGCACAAAGAGAGTAAACAAGAGCTATTAGAAACATACTATAGTGCCTCGTGTGTGTTTGGATGATGCTGTAAATCACGTAAGGGCCCCGTATGCTGAGAACACCGGAGGAAGTGAACAAAGGAAAGGACTGAAGCCTGAACTCGTATTTCCCACCACGCAGACGGTCACTCTGAATTGCTTCTACAGACCGTGACTTTCTGTTGTTGGGGCTGAGTCTCGTCTTGTTCACGTGAGATGAGGCAGGAGTTACCTGTGCTTTTCCTTCAGCCCCTTTGGGTTTTCCTTCAGCCCCTTTGGGTTTTCCTTCAGCCCCTTTGGGTTTTCCTTCAGCAAGAGGCATAAGAAGTTTTTGGTATTTGGCTCATTATTATTCCATGAAAAGATGACAAGATGCTGGAAACCACAAGCATCCATCCTTATGAGAGAATGCAAAGAACAGTAAAATAGAGCGTTTGGCTATTTCTTATGCTTGTCAACCAGTTTTACTAACTATTCCTTTGCTCGTGGATGAATCACTTGCTTAATTTATTAAACAGGCTCTCTTCTTTTAGCAGGGGTGTAGGGAGCTGAGAAATCTTTGCAGGCTGAGAGCAGCGAAGTCCCTTGAAACCAACGTGTGCAGGCAAAGTGTTTAGATACATTTTGCCTTGGAGTGACCTTTCAAAGAATTTCACACACACCCTGGGCACTGGGTTTCTTTCCATGGGTTTACCCTTAAGTGCAAAGCCATATGTTTTAGGTAAGGTTAAGCAATCAACAGGTTGTACACTTAACCCTTAAGTACCATATCTGGGACTAGACATTTTTATTACATTGCTTCAGTCTATGTATTACTCCACTACCCAGTGAGAATTTAAAAGGTTGATACAAGTGCCTCTTGAATAGTACGTTTTTTTTAGCTCGTTGATTGATATTTATTCCAGATGTAGGTTGTGATTTATTTATTTATTTAATATATTTCATAACCGAGAATCAGTACCCCATTCTGGAAGGTGGTCCTCCTGGGGGGGCTTGAATACATTTCAGCCTGTTGAAGTAAATGGCAAGTGAAAGTGCCTGTGATGTGTGATTAGGCCCTCGTTTCATGGGACAGATGCTATCCAGCTTTTATTTGCCAGCGTTGTCTTAGCGGTTACTCTACATTCTGCCAGCTGCTAGCATTTGAGGAACCATGGAGTGTCCTCAGGAAAAGCCGTCAGTGCTTCCCCGTTGCCCCTGTGATGAGGAAGTGTCAGAGTTTAGCAAACCAGGCGAATGACATTGAGAGTTGCCCCAAACCTCCCGGCTCCTCGGCTGGACAGATCTAACTTCTTTTTGGGGTTGTGCTTCGTGGACCTCAGAAAAGACCTCTCTTATTCCCACCTGATGGCTGGCGTTCCCACCTATATTAAGGTCACAGTAGGCTTTGTTTCCTAGCAGCACTCAGATCGAGAATATTTGTAATAAAGTGTGTGAAACTATGGCTTTTTGTTGGGAATATGAAACTCATCCCCTTTTCCCCTGTCTCTGGAGGAGAAGTGCCCTCTCTGTACCTGCCAAGAGTATTCCCATCTTACAACTGATGTAAAGCAGTGGCATCAGCTGATTAATGGCAGGGCTCACCATAGCTGACGTTTGGGGTTACATTTTTGAAAGACACTTCTGAAATTGAGCCGCTAATGTTATTTTACAGCCTTTTTTATGCTTTGAAATTCCTCTAGCAATACAGAATGTTATTTTTCCATTTTATCAAAGTTTAAGAGTATTTCAGCAATTAAACTTGGTGTACTTCAGCCAAAAAGCATAATACAGATAGCTTCTTTGACTTGATAAATAACAATTCTTCCTATATTAGCAACAGAGTAAATATTGCTTTGTTTGAATCTTGTGAAAAAAAAAATTCAGAAGATGGGAAAAATATGCAAGAATCCTCAGGACAATTTTTAACATGTAAGTGGATGGTCCTGGACTTGCAGATTTATTGTTTGTGATCAGAAGAAGAAAGATGGAAGTGGGAGGTTATCCGGTATTGCCCACAGAGCCAACCTGTGCAGGGATAGCCTGCTCCTGGAGATGCTTCTTTCTGCCAAAGTACCATAAATGCTAAATACTTTGGTGAGATTCAGCAGGGCTGTCACTTCTGCTGTACCTGAAGGGGCTGGGGGGAGTTTTACACCACCTGGTTTGGTGTTTTGGTTTTTTTTGTGGTTTTTTTTTTTTTTTTTTACATTTACTTTAGTAACAAGATTTAATAGAAAGCCAAGACGACATCTCCCTGTTTAGGTGAGAAGCTCATCTGGATTTGTGGTGCTGCAGGCAGAGTGCTGCAGAGGTATCAGAGGGATTTGTGTTGGATGTCATTAAGCACCTTCTGCATCTTGCCACGTGCAGTGTTTTCTAAGTTTTCTGACATTTATTTTACTATTTCGAAAGAAATTATTTTAATTAGGGGAATGTTTGGGGCGGTGTGAAGGGTAAAGATGATGTCCTGAATTTGAACTTTGACTTGTGCTTTTTGAAGTCCGCATTGACTGTCTTGCAAAGTGATGCTTTCATTTGTCTTCCACATAATGAAATCACAAAGTGTTAAGGTAATAACCCGTCAGATGCTTTGTAAGGTGCTATGCTGAAAGAGGTGCGTTGTCAGTTATTCCTTAAGGATAGTAAGAATATGTGATTATTTGGGTAATTTAGCAGTTTTCATTTAGGTTTTTAAATGTATCTTGATTTTTTTCTTCCGTCTGCAGTGAAAGGCGTAGGTAGGATGGTGCCTTTCTACTTAGCCTGTGGCTTTCTTTTTGTATAGAAATTTTCTGCTAAATTCCTGTCAGCTTTTCCAGTTTAAATTCTGTTTTTAGGGATTCTTGTGTTACATGGGTGGCAAAAGCAGAAATTATTTTCTGGTTTTATGAGGGATTGTCTTTTTTTAAAAAGTTTTGTAAATTATATAAAAATGGCTTTGTTTTTAGTAAGTTTGAAGTTTTCCAGGCAGTTAGCTCACTATATGGACTGATGCCTGTTGGATAGTTTGGACAGGGAAAACAATATGAGACTTAGATGCTCTTTTCTTTTTTTTTGGGTTCACATGGCATTCTTGCTTTTCAGCAAACATTTAATCAGGATTTGTGACTCTTGGGAGTTGCATGAGCGCACAACAGCCAAATAGTCTCTCAATTTAAGACTCCCTAAATACTCCTTGGCACGATAGACTGTAACTCCTCCAGTGCTGCAAAACCTGAAGGTAAAAAATTGCCTTTATAAAAGTCCCCAAATACAGGTTTACAATTCTGAGTTTTTAATGTCTACTGGCTACATACTACCTGTTAGGAAAGATCTCCTAATACATCTGGCCCAGACAGCATTTTTTTTCTGTCGGCCCTGAGTTACTGCTCGCGAAGTTGCTGTAAGTGCTTTCCCTGAAGAGCAGCTTGGGGAAGGAGCTGACTTGGAGGAGTCACGGTTCATTGCCTGACCCCATCTGGCTTAGAGGTAAGAGGGAACAGCCCAGGAAAAGGCATTACTTCTGTCTTCTCTCTCTTCTCTTCTGTCTCTCGAGAGTCTGCTCAGCTGCCTCTTCGGCCTTTGTTTTCTTTATCCCAATTCTCGTGTGCAGAAGATGTAGTAAACTTCCTAGAACCATGGCCAAGATCTGCATGGGGTGGGAAATCCTTTTTGCCCATATCCAAATAAGACAAGGCCACAGCTGATGTGCAGATCGATGTCTCACAAATGTTGATAGAATACCTCTTTTCTAGCAGTCTCCTCCATGAGCGCCCGTAGAGTTATAGTTGCTTAGTCCTATTTTAAAATATGAAATATGAAAGATTGAACTTCTTTGAGCTCAACAAAACAACCATAGCACCAAAAAACGAAATTGGATTTCTTCATAGCTCCCTTGCATTGTTTGAGCAAAACAAGTTCCGGTTCTAGCATGATATAATCACCATCCCTGGAGATATTTAAAAGGCGGATAGACACGGTGCTGAGGAACATGGTTTAGTGGTGGTTTGGGCAGTGTTAGGTTAACGGTCGGACTCGATGATCTTAAAGGTCTCTTCCACCCTAGACAATCCTGTGAATCTATGATTATTTTCAGGTGATACCCTCCGCTGTAATTTTGCGTCCTCACGGGTAGCAATAGGTTTACTATTGCAAGGCTGAAGGATGAATGAAGTCAAGGTCAGCGTTTGACCTGTAGACTCTTCAGTGTTGGGTAACAGGCATGAAGCAAAGGTAAAGCACGTTCCTGGGGAATTAATGGTGCAGTTTTAGTTCTGAGTAGAAATTCTCTGGCTTGTTTAGTTTCTTGGAGTCCTGCACCAATGCTCTAATGCTGTGTTTAAATGTGGATTCAGTACAAAATTTCAGCATCTCAGCGTGTGCTTGCTATTGTAGTACTTGGCTATAAAACCTTTTATGATCTCATTTAGAAGGATACGTTTTATATGTAGTTTTTAAAAGCCCCTAAATTGTCTTAAAAAGCTATTTTTAATTATTGCTTTTCGTAACCGTGTTATCCATGTTAAGCTCTGTAGACGAAAATCTAATCTGATTGAGGAACTTCAACACGGCGAGGATTTTGCTCTGTGTTTACAAGTGTATTTTAAAAGCGTTGTTAAAGGCAAGTGGCCAAGTGAGCGATCCCCGAGTGATAACTGCTGCGGCCACGCTAGAGGTGCTGCCACGGTGTTTTGGAAAGGAACTGTTGAGTCTAGTTCAGAGGCGTCAGTAAATCAGAGTTCCTTCGGATGACTGATGACACATGTAAAGTAAGTTTGGGGCTGTCTTAATTCAATGTCTTCGTTAAACAGCTCCCATGGCCACGTGGCATTGAACAGACTACCTTGTTGAGAAGGTCTGGAAACTAAGCTACCTTTCATCTTCCCCAGTGCTCCTTCTGGGGAAAGGAGGAGGATGTTAATGGAGTAGTACTTAAGAAAGCTGAAGTGCCACAACTTGTGCTTTTAATGTATCGTGGGTAAAAGTGTGCCTTTTTTTGGTCAGGACTGAACATTTTCCCAGAATCAAACTGAAAAAAAAGTTTTACTTTCTACAAAACAATATAGATATGTTGTTATAATATAGAGACTGTTATATATAAATGTACATATAACTGCATTGAATAGCTTCACTGAATGTGAGCATTTATGTATCTGCTTTAATGGAACTTCAGCAGAAGAAATCATGAGTTCTACTTAAAAATCCCACGAGCAGAGGTTTTTATGGGTAGATTTTATATTGCCTGATATATTCGGTGATATAATATCAAATTGAAAGATGGTGCATGGAACATTTCAGGTAGAAATTCTAACTAATTGGCAGTGAGCCACTAGAGAATGGTTTCCAGTATTGTCCGCAAATTAATCAGTTTGCTCTTGTTGTTTGTTTGGTTTTTTGGTTTTGTTTTTTTTGGTAAAACTGTATATTATTTTTAAGTCCAGGCCGTAGTTAGAGACTTTCTGTGATGTTGTTACCAGCGCATTTTGTGTAGGTAGACCTCTGCAGAGCTCTCAATAAACAAGCTGTCAGGACTGTTTGGATAAGAGCTAGGGAAAGGACAATAATAAACTGAATCTATAAGAAGGTTTGAAAAGCCAAGTTATCTCAGAGTGTTTATTTTTAATGGGCTTCCACAAATAGAAGGTACTTTATTGTCTGTAATACAAATAAATATTAAGAAGTATGCAGGTCTTTAGCCACTGCCGAACCTTGGAAGTGGAGTAATTTGCAAAATATAATGAAATATCTGATATTCCTTCAAAAGATCCTGTCTGGTGCAGGAGAAAATGACTTGTACACTTAAAAGATAAATAAGGATTGGTATTCACTGTGGTTGCTTTGGAAAACGCAGGTAAATACGGTGTTGCACAGGGGTAAAGGGGTTATGGCATCTGCAGCTGCCCTTTTTTAAAATGAGGTAAAGTCCACTTTTAACTCAAAGCTTGTCGGGTCTGTTTTTTATCATTTTCCTGCATAGACTAAATAGCAAGAAATCCAAACCGAATGCCATGTTAATCAAAAGAAACAGTAAGATGTTTGCTGTATTATTAAAACCAGGCTTCCCTGTTGTGACGAATCACCTGCATTCTCCGACCCGAGGCCTGAAATCCTGCTGCTTTCAGGAGCCCTGAACAGCAGATGTGGGGCTGGGAGCCCCCACGGCACCTTTTGCAGATTTCGGCTCCTCTTGCCAGAGCAGCTTTGCAGACCTTCTTGAGAAGATGTGCTTTAAACCTCCAGCCTCTGCTCTTGGCAATGACCCTTCCAAAGTTTGCAGTTAAGAGTCGCTCCTGTGGCGCTCGCCTGCTCTCTGCGTTTCTTCTGTCCCTGTTTTCTCCATAACTTATAAAGGAGATTTTTTTGAGTTAGGAATGTGCTTAGGTCAACCAAGTCTAAAACACAAAATACAACTCCTGGGTGACTTCTATTTGAATTTCACCATATTATTTTTTCTGTTCTTTGGTTGTGTGTTAACAAGGGACTTAAAACTGTGCTCAAGGTAGTGCAGATACACAAGCACTTGCCTGTTACTTGCATTTTTCTCTTAAAAAGGGACTAAATAAAATAATAAATATAATAATAGTATTTTTCTGAATAGCCAAATGGGAGATGTTTCTTTTTGTTTTAAAATGTCTGATTTCTTCTTGGCGGGGGGGAGGAACACGGTACCAGTGAGCACAAGGGATCATATTTGGTGGATGTGGCCCAGGTGTTCCTCACACAAAACCATCTGATGAAGCTGAGTGTTCCTCAAGCCCTAAAGTCTATGTCCTCAGTCAAACCCAGCATAGGGTTCCTCCACCTTCTGCTTCCAGGGTGATTTTTGTTTTGTTGCACAGAGACGGTCCATGGAGAAACGTTGCCTTTTCCAGCTTTCAGAGCAGCCGTTCCCATACTGCTGGACCTTTACCCAGCTGCCCTCCCTTCCCTCTGTCTTGCTTCTCTCCGTTCACCTTTGTTCCTCTACGCTTTCCCAGCCGTAGCTAGAAAGGATGCTACAGTGGGATACAGCTACAATAACAAATCAGTTGTGGCGTTTGAGGTTTGGATCTGAACTTGGGTTGCTACATTTTTTTTAAATTTTTTTTTGAGTAAAGTACGCAGCTGAGAATTGGCATATAGCAGATTTTTTGAGAAGTGAAGCTTTTATTGTGGAACAAGTGGAAAATTTAAAAAATGATTGTTAAAACATTGGAAAAAAGATTCACTTTGAGTCAAAGTATTTTATTAGAGAAAATCAAACAAGTCTTACTTGGTTTTGACTGTTTTAAGTTTTCAATTGTATTCAACAACAATTTGAAATGAAAGGTCATTTCAAATGAAATAATTACTCTTTCCCCGAAGCCATCTAAAGAGGATTCAGAATGGTATGAAGCTTTTGTTTTTACATAAACAATTCATTAAGATCAACATGAACCTGCAAAAAATTGTGTCATCAATCAACATGTGTTTTTGCTTAAAAAAAAAAAAAGGAAAAAAAAAAAAAAAGCCTGGTTTAAACGGAGAGATCTGGGTTGATTATTTTGCACCAGCACAGATTTATGGGTGGCTGTAAATCAGCTTCCCCCTCCCAAGTTGTAAAGTAGTGATAATACTGCTCTTGTTCAAATTTTTTTATTTAAATAGGAAACCTCGTTGAGGGCAGGGTTCTGTTGTGAGGAACCGGTTATGTAGGAGAGGCCACGCTGAGATCTGCTTGGGCATATGTCTGCCATGGGAAATGAAGGAAGTAATGCCGTTAGTTCCCTTTGGAGATGGCAACGGTCTGACATAACCCCAAAAAAGGGCTTTTGTCGATTTTTAGCTTTATTTAATGAAAACAGTGCAAATGGTGAGAAATGTGGTCTCTTTTGATTCATTGCCGGTGCAGCCTTTCTGCTGGGAATTAATTAATAACTGTTGTCGGTTATTTTTCTACGTCTTAAGTAGCAGGATATTATCTAGTCTGTCTCGGGGCTTCCCCTCCTCGGAGTGGTAGCCAGGATGTCTGAGAGGGGTTTTGAGGGCTTTTTCCCCCCTTGCAGCCCATCTGGTCCCTCGATGAGCTGTGCTGGGAGTGGGTTGCTCTTTGAAGTTTGTTTGGAGTCCTGTCTAGACTCCCCCAAAAAATGCCCTCCTCCCCATCTTTGCTTTTGTAGATTTTTAAAACTTTTGTCTGTGGGGAAAAAAAACCAAAACTCTTATGCCGGTACCAGATAAACTTGTCTGAAAGCTGTGTGATTGCATCAGAGAGGTACTGGGCTCGCTTTGGGTGACAAAAGCTTTTGAAATTCATGTGGTGGCCCCTATTTTTCCCCCTCGGTTTCATATGCCCACCCTGAATGACATTCTCTGCAGGCAGAAATAAAATCACTATATCTGCACAAAGGCAATATTTTACAAATTTGGATTGCATATCCAAGCTTGTAATATATCAAAGAAACACCACATTTTAATCTACATAGTTTTGCTCATTTTTGTTTTAGATAACACTCACGGTAAATCTAATGCACAGATGCTGTGGGAAGATACCTTTTTTTGCTTTAAAAATATGCATGGTAACACAGTATATATTATTTCTCGGTCATTTCTCATTTCTCTAACATTTGCTCACATGGCCAAAAAGATTTTGGGGTTTTTGTTATAATAATGAACTGGAGAATTCAGGGACAAATGTAGTATTTTCTTTTACAGATGACTACTCTTGCTTTTCCTTTTAATGTTTTTCAGCTTTTACGTGCGCTCATCATTTCTTTGAGGTTGATATTTCTGGTGTTTGTTCTAGATTTATGTTTAATCTCAGTTTCAAAGAACCCTAAAAATTAGGAGTACATTTCTTTCAACCAAGTTTTCATTCCTAGTAAACACTGTGCGTATTGGAGCTGATCTACAGAACGAGAGCCGTTGTCACAGTGCCGATCCTCTCTCTTTAAAGAGACTTTGTTAATGAGCTGTGCAGGTTTTACACGCTTAAAGAAACGCAGAAACCAGGGGGAATTGTGGGGTAACTTTTTATCAGGCTGATAGACATGTTCCCAGAAGTTCTTTTTGACTCCTAGGATGTGCAGAAATCATGGTAGATTTTTGAAGTTCATTCTGTTTTATACCTAACAAAAATATATAAAAAAGCTATGAACTTTTCCTGACCCTTCACACGGACCGTACTTGAAGCTGGCAGAAATTTCATCTCATAAATCTCACAAGAGAGCAAAATGTCTTTACTTTTTTTTTTTTCTCCCTCCTCCCCTTCTTCTCCCCAGCCAAAACTTGTCACAAGTCCAGGGACAACGTCACTCGAGTCGAACACACGCGCCAGGTTAGAGGACAGGGGATCCTGGAAGCCAAAAAGCAGGCATAAGACCAATAGATCAGTGTTAGTTTTACTCTCATATGCAAAGGTCTAAAAGGCAGCAAAGGAGTTGATTTTCATCTGTACTAACAGAGGATCAAGGATTGTGTGGGCACCTCTATGCCCGAGTTATGTGGAGAGTAAAAATGACTTAGTGGGGCTTGTCCTTTGGTGGAAACGTGCTGGATGCTCCTATCCTGGCCAAAACTGAACAAGTGAGATAGGAGTTCACACCTGTGGTGTGAAATGGGGAACTTCTTGAGTGTTTTGCACCTGACCTATCTCCCCTTCCTGGGAATGTAATACTGCCTGGGAATAAAACCTTACTTCAGCTTTTTCAAAATTTCTCTTTCGGTTAAACTAGCTTTATTTTCCCCAGGTGACTTTTCATCTTTCCTCCAGCTTCTTATTCGCTCAGGTTTCCCACGTGGCAAAAGCCTCTTCTCCGTTGAATCTCTGAGGTCAGGATAAAAATAAGGCGAATTTTTTAATTTTGGTAGATGAATCAGTAATTGGAGAATTATGCAGCTGTATCTAAACCTTGGCAATGAAAAAGCATTTGAAGTTTGTTAGCTTTAGAAAGGTGTTTTTTGCCATGAACAATGGCATAGGTGGGGCGGAGGTATGGCACGCCAAGTGTGAAATAAGTTTTGCTCGAGGGGAAAAATCTAATCGGTCTCCTAAATGTGGGGCTTCCGTTGCAGCTCAGGGAGGCTGTTCGCCTGTGGGGATGGGACGAGAGGCAGCGCGAGCTCGGGGGAGTCAGCTTTTACAGCCACATATGTCAGAGCAATTGTCACCCGGAATAGTACGAAATTCCCATTATTTCCTCCCCTGTTTCCAGGTACCTTTTTCTCTGATAAACCCAGTGGACAGTCTTTACAGGGGAAAGTGACAGGGGAAAGTGCAGAGTCATACTCTATAGTACCAGCCCTGAGAGTCCCCAGGAGGCCGCCCAGCCGGGCTGGGGCTTACGCCTGCGTAAGGAACTCCTTTTAGTGCTGAAAGACGTATGGAAAAAGGGAACCTGGCAAAACCACAACAGAACAGTACAAGGGAAAAGAAAGTGTAAGGTAAATCCCTACACTTACGGATAAATAATTCAAACTTTTTTTTTTTTTTACACGAAATAGGACCATTTCAATGAGTGTATCTCCCTCTTGAAAATTTTAAGAATTTAAAAGATGGATTTATTTTAGATTATTTTTGTAAATAAGTCATATAGGTTTGTAGTCTGGCTCCAAGTTCTATCTTTTTTAAAAATAAATGTACTAGGACATGTTTCTGAGTTAAAACAACTGACTTATGTTGTGCTCTTGGGTAGAACAGAGAGCTTATAATATACATTGGATTTCTACTTGTCTGTTGTTTGTAAGTTGGAGGCAGGGAGTTGTACTTTTTGGTGCATGTATAGCATATATTTTCCGTAGGACAGTTTTCTGAATCTCGGCAAGGTGAAGTGAGGGGTCCAGCTTTAGCCTTGATTTCCAGGGAAGTGGGATTTGGCCTCCAGTTTTATTGACAATATTTAAGTTTGACGTCTTGGCTTGCAGCGTGCTCACTGTGAGAGGAGAAGATGTTCCTGCGCGGGCTGCTGATTCAGGGAATAATGGCTCTGTAACCTGCTTGCAGCTTTCTGCTGATCTGGTGTTCCAGTAATTAGACACAAAGGGTTGGGGATAGCCAACACACGGACTGGAATCTTCCCGGGGTGTCAAACGCAATCTGTCGAGCATCAGTTGCTCTGGGCTGTTTCAGTCACGTAATGTCATCGCCCCGATGACACGATGCGGTGTGACAGCCCCGATGACATGATGTGGTGTGACAGCCAACCTGGGTGAGGCCCATGCGAGAGGGAGATGTTTCGGAGAGGGGGAGCCAGACGGATCCCTTTCTCCTCCCCGAGATGAACTGGGCAGGGAGAAGTCTTTGGCCAGCTACTCCTGTTGAAAGCCAGGTGGGATCTGAGCCCTGGAGCTCTCTGGAAGCTGATGTTCTGGTACATTGCCAGAGCAACATTGCTCACTAAAATGTGTTTTTGGACCTATTTTCATCTCAAAAAAGCAGGACTTCTGGAAGAGAGATGTGGGACGGGGATAACACTTTTTCGCACAAACACACACCAAAAATCTGTTACTGTGGGCAGTGCCTTTGCTTAGGAACTTGCCTTTTTGTCCAGTGCCCAAGACCCTACAAATCTGGACTGCTGGCTTGTGAAAATGGTGGAGGATTAAGGACAAGTGACAGCAGAAGTGTCATGTTGCTCATGGACCTGCCTTTCACATATACTCTGTTGCTGATACCTGTGTAAGCGTAATAAAATGGTGCACAGAAGTTAGAAATCATAGAAAAATAGAGGTGGGAAGGAGCCACTCATCTGACCACCTGTCAAGGCAGGGTTAACTTCAAAGTGGTCTCAAGTGGTCCAAGACCTTGGTGTGAAAAATACACAAAGGTGGAGGTGCTCCAGCCCCTCTGGACCCCTGTTAAGTGCTCAGCTGTTCTCATCAGGGATTTTATTTCCAACTGTAATGTCTCTTTCTGCAGCTTGTGGGTGTTGTCTCTTGCCCTTTGTCTATGCACTTCCAAGAGGAGCCGGGCTCTGTCTCCTCCGCGATCTCTTCTCTGGGTGATACATCCCTGGGACTCCCCTCCTACATCGTGTAACTCCATCCTTTGACCATCTGAGCTGCTAAAGTCTCTCTGGTCTGCTGTTCTCTCTCGTAAGAAGGGTGTGAGGGGAGGCAAAGCTGGGCTGCAGATGTGACCTCACAGGTCCCAAGCCGAGGGGAACAGTTGCCTCCCGTGGCCAGCTGGCAGAGCTGCTGCTGGCGGCAGCCCCATGGGTGAGTGGCCTCCAAGGATGTGCTGCTGCCACGGGTTCAGCTGGTTGTCCAACAGGTCTGGGGGAGAAAAAAATGTTTAGCTGACGAGGAAAAATGGCCTTATGGTTTAAATGCAGGACTATAACTGCACGGACGTCCTGTCTGTCCTCATGCAAACACATGCACTGTGTGATTGGGTAAAATTCTTCATTTTCCTGTGCGCCTCTCGCGCATCTGCAAAACTGATGATAATGCTTTGTTCCTTTTTTTGTACCATCCGTTGAGCTACAAGCCCATGAGACTGGGAACTGTCTCTTAATGCGTTTAGACAGTAGCCAGAGCTTCACCGGGGATCCTCAGGTATGACTCTGATCTGAAATGACAGCAGGAAAGAGAGCACAAGACAAAAAGCTGTGCAAATATTTCTGAAATGATCTGAAAATACCCTGTTAGCAAGGTAAAAGTCAAATGCCTTAACTGCGTGCCTTCTAATTGAACCTAGCTGAGCCAGCTACATACATCTAAATCTCTCTCTCTCTCTTTTTTTTTTTTTTTTTTTTTTTTTTTAAATATGGCAGATACCTGAAGTTTTGTCTCTTTGGTGATTATTAGGAGTGTTAATCCTTCTTACTTCCCCTTTCAGTTTTCTAAGGAAAATGTGCTGGAAGCTAGTGTTTAGGCAAGGAAGGGAAAAGATGCAGCCAGCTTCAGGTTATTAGGAATACAATAGTATGGAACTGGTTTTGCTTTATATAGGGAACTGCTAATTGGATGTTAGAGGCTGCTAACTTTATAGTCTTGTAAAACTGCAATGACTGAAGCTGACACTTGTATAAAGTCTCTAGGGAGAAAAGAAAGTTTGCGTGTCACTCAAAGGAAAAGGTTAAGAAACAAGCTGAAAGACCAGTTGTTTCGGTGTTTGTGCTCCAGTAATTCGCAGTTCTATAATTTAAACAAGATTTCAGACAACCTCATGGCGTTTGAAAATAGTTGCAAGTGCTCATAGTGAAAATAGCAGAACAAATTTTAAAACGGCATAGATTTAACTTGCGTATGGCCAGCCTCAAATCTAGGTTCCCGTTCCCTCTGTTGTTTTCAGAGAGCCAGCAAGTTGAAATACGGTTCCTGCAAACTTGTACCAGCAGAATCCGGGCAGCTGCACAGTCCAGTGTTTGTGTCTTGCGCACAAAAATGTATTAACATCTACAAAACACAGTGTGTACTGGACCTTAAGAGCAAACCAAAAATATTTACTGGAGATGCTTTCCAGAAGAAGCTAGCTCTATGCGCCTCTGCCTGTAGCACCCAGTTTGCTCATGAATTGAATCCCAGTGAATCATCATTCCCAGGAGAGGGCACAGTGGAAGTTCTGCTTGGAGCTGCCGTTCCCCGTCCTGCCTGGGTCAGCTGGCAACGTGAAGTACAGCGTTAATATTTGCTACCCGCAGAGGTGAGAAGAGCCTGTTGTTTTAAATACAGGCCACTTGTAGTTGGTACCTTTTTTCTTGCATAAATAACAGGAATGACAGTGAAAGGGTCTTTAGGATTTTCAGAAATCAAGTCCCTCTGAGAGAAAAATGCAGCATTTCCTTAACTTTTAAGATGTGTTAAGAGTATATAAATCTGTGTATTGGGCCTGGAGGGACTGCACTCCTGGACTTATGCAGGTGCACACAGTAGTAAAAGCAATAAAACACGCTAAGTGGTCGGTACGCTTTTCTTTCACCCAGATCAATTACTGTGTTTTCATGTGTGGAAACCGCCAAGCCAAAGATGACCTAGCTCCTTTTAAATGATAAAGTGCAGTGTTTCTGAAGGCTGCATGCAAAAAACCTCAACATGGTGAGGTTAGAAATAAACCATTTCTAGGTGCCTGATTTAACCTTCAAGTTTTTCTGAGATAGACCCTGAAGGTGTCAGCTTTATAAATAAAGTATTGTTAGAGGTATTGAGTTCTTCCCCCCCGCTCTGCTTACTGGGGCACTGTGAAAGAGACATGGTCAGCTGTGGTTTTAAATGGGGTGGCTGATCCTTTGCAGCAGCACGTGGCGATTTATGGTCTTGAAGTGACGTGGTCAAGTGTCTTAAGCAGAGAAGGAAAGAGAATGCCATTAGAAAAAGGGTGTGAGGTGACGAGTGTTCTCCAGATGACAAGTATCCGTGTGTTCCTTTACATCAGTCCCGTTGCGTTTGGGAAATTAGAAACAACTATATGATGCTTTGTATGGTGGCAAAAGGGGTTTGTACACTTTGGGGTGAAACGCTCCCCCCCCCCCCCCCCCAACCATGTGTTGCTTCTGGGCAGTTACATATCCTTGATTCTGGTTTAGATATGAACCCCCCACTATAAAGCTATGGAGAAATGATGTCACCAGCAGAAGCCTAACTCAGCATGAGCCGTCAGTGTGCACTAGCAGCCCAGAAAGCCAATCGTATCCTGGGCCGCATCAGGAGAAGCGTGGCCAGCAGGCCGAGGGAGGTGATTCTCCCCCTCTACTCCACTCTCGTGAGACCCCACCTGGAGTACTGCGTCCAGTTCTGGAGCCCCTCCTTACAAGAAAGATATGGACGTGCTGGAACGTGTCCAGAGAAGGGCCACGAGGATGATCAGAGGGCTGGAGCACCTCTCCTATGAGGACAGACTGAGAGGAGCTGGCAGTGGTGGCCACCCCGCTTGGCCAGGCTGAGCATCAGGGAGCAAGACCATCACCGAGCCGATGCTGACACCCTTATTTCTAGCAAAATTCCCTCTGGCAGGGGAGGGATGGGGTTTCCTATCCAAGCTGGAGGTAAAAGTGTGGGTTTTTTCCCTCCCCTCCCCGCTATCTTGTTATCCAAGTCCTGCAAGGGTTCAGATGGGACTGTGAATTAGGCTCTGCATAATTTAGATTAACAGAGGCAGTCTGCCTGCAGCAGAGGGTGGAGACAGTGCCTTGGCTAGCTCCGGAGAGGTCAAGCGGTCTTGGTCATGCAGAGTTCTCTGAGTCTCCTGAGCTCTGAAATACCTCTGTAGCCGAAGGAGATTTTCTTGCCATCAGTTACGCAGGCAACAGTAATCTTCCCGTCAGCGATGCCGCCTTCAGACCTCCTTCTCCATCCCTCAAAGCCTCACCGTGGTCCTCCTGCTTCAGAAGTGCCACTCCTTGGATGTATGCCAGATGTCTTGGAAGAAGTAGGGGGTAAAGCACAGTAAATTATGCCGGTGTTATTCTTAGTCAATGAAGGAAATGAGTGATTAAGTGTACATGGGACTCGCGAGTGTCCGACATATTATCAGTGCTGGTATTTAAACTATGTCCAGCGTATCAGAGAGAAGGAAAGTATTTCCTTATATCTGTGTCTGCCTTTCTTCTTGACTTTGATACAGAGATAAGGCCTGTGCTCTAATGAATCACTATTGTGGGAGATAGTAAGATTGATTAGGCCTATTACTGAGTGAATAGGTCAGATACTTGCAGTACAAAGCTAAACTTCAACTTTGATAGCTCTCAGGCTATGCTTTTATGTTTTTTTTTTTTCCCACCAAAAATAGCATTTATTTCTACAAAGAGATGTTTAACTCCTTAAGAAAATTCTATTTGTAAAATCAAGGTGGACAAACTAAAACAGTGACTGTGCTGATGTTTTACTTACAAATCTTCATAGCTTTTGTAATTGCATTTAGTCTACATTTGAATGTCAGCTAAATTACCGAGGTGATGAGCATCTCACATAGATCTGCTTTTAATTGTGGAATTACATTTTTCCTTTATATTCTTGTTTAATTCAAAGATTGAACAGAGGCAATTACATGTTCAAATAATTTAAAGATGCCTGCAGTTGTATTGTAAAGGTTGTTTCTTAATTGGTGGTTCACTTTTGAAAGCGTTAGGGCTGAACTGGGATGAGCTGTTCTGAAAACGCTGAGGGGACAGCCAGGAGGACATGAGCAGCCTTCTGCTCTGGAGCTCTTCATCTGGAGCTCTTCATCCTCCGAGGGTCAGATCTTGCAGGAGTTAACCCCGACACGCAAAGTTGGAGCCCCGGTAGGCTGCACACCCGTGCCATTATGACACCCTTGATCTTTACATTGCTGAGAAAGGACTGTATCAGTGGTGGCGTCTTCATTAGTTGTGGTGGAAAGTTGTGGATTTCCATGCCCTCTTCCGAACTCACACTGGTCACTGGCAGGGAATGGTAGGAAAGAGAAATCGGTAGCTTTTCATGGGCTTTGGCAAAAGACAGTCGTGTCTTTCCTTTCTGGGCACCCCAGGCTGTCTCAGCTTACTTGACCTCTATTGTCTCTTGAGCTCTTAGCAGAAACACTGTGTCCGACTACCATGGCAGTGTAGTGTCTTTATTAATACAGGATAATCGTTTTCTTTTGTTTAACAGGGCACTCAACCAGTTCTCAGTATGTCCCCTGTGCGGGAGCCTTTAACTGGCACCTACCGTGAAAATGTTTTCTTACTTGTCTTGCAAGGACTTAAGTTTTACTGGGGAGGGTCAGACGACTCCAGCCTTTGAGCACCGTATCCGTTAGTTTTTAAAATCCTTACGCATGGACTCTTGAAAAATAAAACTACGAGGACAGGTTTAAGGAGGGGAAAATGTCTTTCCAGGACAATCCTGCAAGTTTTGGGCAGTAAAATCAGTAGGTAATTAGTGGTCTTTATTAAGGAATTAATGTGTTTGGTGGAGGTCAGACTTCCTGAGCATTCCTGCAGGACTTCTGTGGTACTTTTGTCAATAGATGTGTCATCTTCAATTCTGTATGAGCTATTTACCAGTGTGGCTGGTAAAGTCATTTTCCTCATTACCAGTGAGAATAATTTATTGCTGTGCTGCTTATTATAATACTGGGGAATATGAGAGAGATTCCTCTGCTGTCACTAAAATGTAACAGGTGATTTCAGAACATTTCTGTGTAAATGGAGTTGAGTTTCCATGTCAGAGACGGTGATAATTACAGTACTTTGAAGCAGTTACATTTGTGTTAACTCCAAAGGCTCCTGTGGTAACGATAGAGTTCTCTCTGTAATACCTGTTTTGGCAGTTCAGGGAACGCCTTCCGAGCTTGCTTTGGCATACTTTGGTCTTTTGTGGTTTTGTTTGCTTTCCATCTCATGTGCCTATTTATTTCTCAGAGATGCATAGTTGTTTATCTTGATCGTCAGGGAATATCAAATCTGTTGACATATAAATAAAGGAAGGTGTTATTTGTAGAGCTTTTGTGGTCGGTGATCTACAAATTATTATGGAGTTATTATCTTTGCTATTGTATTGCAATGCTGTATTTCTCACTACTTTTGTAAGCTAGATTTAAGTGATTTTAATGTGTCCTATATATTAAAAAAAAGTGGTAGTGAATAGTAATCAAATGATGCAACATTTCTCAACTGATCAGATGCCTAAACTCATACTATTGGAACTGTCCTCAAAAAAAAAAATAAACGGTATGTGTGAATATGTATATCCTTCTGCTGTGCAGCTGTGGTTGTTGAGTGGAAGTGGTTTGGGTGCCTTTCGCCAGGTCCTGAGCCCCAACTAGCCTTCTGGCAGCGGACCCTTCTCCAGTGGTGGCTGCAGCCACCAAAAGGCTGCGTGTGGCTCTACCCTGGCTTCTGCGGGGAGATGTTTGGAAGAGGGAAATCACACTGATAGAATTTACCAAGAGTTGCTTTTTGGTGTCCTCCAGCAATCTTTGGAAATGTGGAAACAGATGGAATGGGATGAGAAACACTCTAGTGGCTGCTGAGATTAGGCGTTACCTTTAGCAGTTCTCGCGTAAGAACCCAACTGCTGAACTGCTGAATTGCACTGTGGGAGCCAAGTTTTGTAACCGGCTTCTCAGTTTTTTCCCTTTCATCCATTATCTTTACCTCGGGGAGATGACTCATGTAAGTAAATGTTACTGATGGGAATCAAGTTTGTAGGACCAGGTCCATAGACCTCATGTTTGTATTGCTGTTAGATTGCAGTTTCATTTAATGGAGCAGCATTAAGTATAACGTTGTTGCAACATGTTAAATTGCTTTAAATATAATCAACCTTCACATCACGCTTTGGGTTGATCATTGCCATATTTGTAAAAGTAAGGCTGAAGACATTTTCTTGGCGTGTTCCAAACGACGTTATACAACCCAAAATGCCATCGCGTATTGGAAGGGCTTTAGTACTTTGTAGGGAAATGATTCCGGGCCAGGGAGCCTCAGCGTGGAGATGCTGTCACGCATGAGACTGAAATCAGCAATGACGTAAAGGCTTTTAAAATGATCTGATGCAGTAATTTAACTTTGTTGAACTAGATTTAGACAATTTTACTTCTAAGATCTTCCAGGTGACATTCTAATTATTTCAAATGCCCCGTGTGGCACAACGGAGATAACACTACGTGGCTGTGGTTTACTTTTGCTGTTAAACTCTGCATTTAAAGAGAGCTCGTAGGTATACTTTTGTTTTCCTTGACACTTGGCATAGCCAAAAAATGCAAAGTCTTGATAACAACAGGATGGCTGAGGTGGCTGTTACCTCTAGAAGGTTCCGTATTTGTATTTCCTACATCCCTAGCAGACTCAGCAAAGAGAGAACTCCATCTGGCTTGCAAAGTTCAACCTGTAAAAGAAAAGCTCTGTAGTGAATGCACAAGATTACTGTACTTATCCTGTAAACCTCAAATCTCATTTGTCAGCTAGGACTTTTAAACACATTATTAAAATTGAACTGCGAGCAAGAGATTTCTAGGTAAATTTCTAGCTTTCTTCGGATTTTATTATAAGATAAATATTTCAAAAATATCACTCCACTGAGCTGAACAGAAACTTTTCAAATCTCTGCATTACTGAGTACCACCAATATGTATTTATAAAATTCCACGCAGATTTAAACAATGAATTCAGTCATTCTGTGAGTAGCTTCTGAAATACCATTGTTCCCAGCCATGACATTATTGTGTAGGTAGCTATCAAGTTTCAAAGTTATTAAATGTTATTCAGCCCTGCCCTCACCTCCCCCCCTTCAAATCCTCTCAGCGAGCATGTGCCGCTCCGCGGTCCCACTGGATTAGACCCTGTTGAGAAATGTGTAGGTGAATGATCTTTTTGTATTCTTGGCCGCTGCGATGCGCTATTTGAGAAACCAGGAATGAAGGCTGATATTGCCCCAGCGGGTTGTTGTTAACTCTCTGAATTCCTAGGTTATAACAAGATGGGTTCAGCCTATCCTTTTGTGTTCGCTCCTCCACAAAATGTTGCGATGGGGTCTCTTCGCTGCTAGGGTGAGAGGGCAGTTCTGTAGGAAAATTTATTCTGGCTGCTTGAACTTCAACCCCTTGGGCCAGAGAGTTTTGGATTCCAACCAGTTTTTTTTTTTTTTTTTTTTCTCCTGAAACACATGGCAAAGGAACAGGGCGTTACAATGCATCCCTTTGGTAAGGTTTCAGGCTTTGATTTGGGAGTCGTATTAGCAGGTAGGTGATGAGCACAGGGGTCTGTCACACAGGAGGGCACAAAAATTCCCAAACGAAATTGTGGAGAAGGGAAGGAAGAAGGAGATTATATTGTAGTCTTTCTAATGCCTTTAGAAATGCCTAAAAGTGATACATATAAACTATCTGTAAAATATCCTGAAACTGTCTACAGAAAACATCTTTTCCTCTTTTTCCTTAAAATCACTTAAGAGACTTCAGAAAAGCCCTGAGAAACTCATTTGAATGGGGAAAGTAAAAAACCAAAATCAACACCTATCGCTCAGCCTCAAGTCCATGCAGCTTGTCTAAAGAGCAAGGACTCGGAGAGAGGGAAGGAATGTATTATCGCAAAGTACATTTGTAATTATTCCGATTCAGCCTTTGCTAATAGTTACCACACAATGCCGTTTCAGATGCCGCGTTCTCCCCTCCAAGTTTAGAATGGCAAATAGCTCTGTGGGAAACGCTGACTCCCTTGAAGTGGGCGGTATTGGATAGTAAAGGGAAAAACCAAGAAAAGAGAGGAACCGTTTTAACGTAGTCCAAGGGAATGATGGGTGAAACTGAGAAATGGAAAATACAGAGCAAGCGTCAGGAATGAAGTCCTTATTGCAGAAGTTTTTAGCCTCCAGGATTAACTATGAAAGTCAGTGGTGGGAACTCTGTTGCTTGGGTCAGCTGCAGTAACACGAAATAAACTTTTTGGAGAGTGCAAGAGGGAATAATATTGCGTAGGTAAGAGACGAGAGTAGATGAAAATGTTAATGTGATTTCCCAACATAGAGGGGAAAGTTAGACACTCAGAACGGTCTATTGAAGTCTCAACATGATTTAACTGCACGCGTGTTGCCAGGTTAACTTAGCAATTGTTGATTAAACAAAATAAAAAGCATTTTTCTAGCCAGGCCTGACCATGTCGCAATTCTGGGACGTTTTATAAGCTGCTAAATGAGACGCTGACATCCTGTGTCTAGTATCTGCAGATAGGCTGATCTGAAAGCCTTGGAGACCCTGAGGGTCTGACCTACATTACGGGTACTGTCAGTACAGCAAGCTCGTATATCTTTCAATTTTTTGACAATTTAAAGGGCAGTCAGCCTAGCCCAAATAGTTAATCTCTGTCTCTCTTTCTCTCTCTCTTCCCCCACCTCTAAGATTCAAAGAGAAGGGAGAGCGCCAAGGAAAAATTTATTAGAGCACAGCATGCCCGTTTCTTTTTTTAAGTTAAATAAAAGAATGTTGGATTTAGTTAAAATATGTTTTTGTTAAAATGGAAAGGGATTTAACCTCTTACTTTCCAACAGTGAAGAGGGAAGAATCTGCACAGTGCCTGTGCCAGTGATAGCCGATTTGTTAGTTTTAGTTTAAAAAACACACACTGTCACCTGAAGGTAGAGTGGCTTCAACCTGAGAATCACCATTCAAAAGCAGATGAGCTCTTTAGCCAGCAAAAACCAATCATCAAAGATGCTGGGAGTCAAACTGTGGAGCATCTAAACCCATGTGGTGGTGGTGGGGGGGGCTAGGGAGCTTCCTGACCTGCAGTTCAAAGGCTGGTTGAACCCTTTCTCCGTGCCCCTTTGGGAAATCAAAACTCCTCACCTACTCCATGTCTCCTCCAAAAGCAACAGTAAAAAGGCAGGACGCGTGTGCTATTCCTCCCCCATTTTTTTGTAGGACAGCATGTCCATTGTAGAGGAATGAAACATGCAGCCACCACTAAATCTGCACCCAGTTGTTCTTCTGTTTGCTTTGATCAAAGTGTTTGATCATTCTATTCATCATTTCCATGGAAAGATCATAGAATCATAGAATGGTTCGGGTTGGAAGGGACCTTAAAGATCATCTAGTACAACAACCCTGCCCTGGGCAGGGACACCTCCCACCAGCCCAGGTTGCTCCAAGCCCCATCCAACCTGGCCTTGAACCCCTCCAGGGATGGGGCAGCCACAGCTTCTCTGGGCAACCTGGGCCAGGGGCTCACCCCCCTCACAGCCAACAATTTCTGCCTCACATCTCATGTAAATCTCCCCTCTTGCAGTTTAAAAGATGACATTGAGAGGCACGTTTGCCATCGTTCCTCTCTTTACTGTTAGACAGGACAAGCGTATAAGCATCTATTATGTGTGAAAAGTCTATAAATAGCTGAAGAGAAGAATTGTTACTGACTATTTTGGAAGAAGAGGCAAGCTCTGTGAAAACCAAAACATCCCAGCCCCTGTGGTGCTCCCACTGCCTGGGAAGCGGCCTCATCCAGCAGCAGGTATTGTGATAAGGCCATCGGTGCTATCTGGGGCAGCGTCCCCGAGCTCTTGCTGGGTTTCAGCTGGAGCCACGCAGCTGGTGGAATCGCCAGAAAAAACTGCTCTTCCCTTGCAGTTTCTGCCCAAATTTAACTATTCCCTTCCCCCAGGAATTGTACAGCGTGAGCAATGTGAAATAGAACCAAGTATGAGCACATGAACTAGGGAAACCTGGTTTCCTGGGGATTTATGCTTTATGGCATTGACTGCAAGCTCAAATGGAAAAACCTTTCCACATCTGGAGCATTTAAAAAGTGCTTTTTGCCATGTAGACTCGGGGTGGTTGTAAAGGCTGAGCTCACAGTTCTGCCTCTCCTGTGTCAGGGCATGGAGGGTTTCTCTCCTTTATCCACCCATTGATATTAATGCACAGGAATTTAATTTTAAAGCCCTTGTGCTCATAGGGGAATGTTTGCCCCACTGAGAGCCAGCCCAAAAGGGGTTAAATAGGACTCGTATGCTGCAGTATAGGAAAAATAAATTCTTCAGCCTGTTGCTTTGCCTTGCTCTGTTTTCTCTGAGTGCTTTCAACTGCCTCTTCTTCCTCTGCCGTATCAAATGCAAGCTGCTTCTCTTCATTTTCAAAGTCCGTCCCAGCCTGGTCTGTTCTCTATCATATTTCCTCGGGCTGAGGAGGGGAGCGCCTGCCTTTTGCTGGCTCAGCCTTCATCATCTACTCATTAAATTTTCAAACAAATGACTTTGTGTTTTCTCGTGCCTCTCCCCTCATGCGTGGAAGGAGCTCCCCATCAGTATCTGCAAAGCTATTTCATTATACCCCTTCAGAAATCCTTCCTTAAAGCCTTCCTCTGCTGAGATGCTGACAAAAAAAGCCTTGTTATCAGTGGGGCTGCGAAGGCGCTGAGCCTGCTGCCGGTCACACTGACCCTACTGTTTCCTTCAGTCTCCCTCGCTCCGGGTCGCGGAGGCTTTCTAATTCTTGCCGGCAGAGAATGCAATGAAAATTCAAGCTGCTTAACCCCATTCCGATTTTGATAAGGCATGGGAGACGAGAGCAGTGGTGGTAGAGGTAGACTGTAACGTCCCGAGATATTCGTGGTGGGCAGGGAGGGGAACGGGAAAGTGGCCACTTTGGGCGTGTGTTATGGCATAACTTGGGGACAATTAGTCTGAATAAATGGGGAATTTAAATCCAGTGATAAAGGAGTATTTGGTATCTGGGACACTTCACGGGGAAATAAAGCTATATAGATGCCATCCCGAAGTGTCAGTGTTGAAACATCTTGTTTTTTTCAGTTTTGGTGGACTCAACAAGATATTTGAAGACGAAGTATTCATTTTTTAAATTATATAATTTTTTTTTTAAAAAGTTTTTAAACATATCCAGACCAGGTCATCTGAGGGACATGGTTTAGTGGTGGTTTTGGCAGTGTTAGATTAACGGTTGGAGTCGATGATCTGAAAGGTCCCTTCCAACCTAGACAATTCCCTGATGCGGGCGGGTGGTATTAACAGCCTGCAAGAGAAGTGGCATTTCCTACGGACTTCTCAAAAACCAAACCAAAACGATGGTGGATGCGAAAGGGACGAATTGTTATCGATTGCTGTGACTTGTCGTTCTCATTGACTTGACTCCCTCTGCGGCATAGCCATGCTCCCTAAAATCCAGCAAGTTGGAGCAGTCAGAGGAAGCAGCTGCAGGATAGTTTTCACAATCCAGGAAACAAGTTCAAGTAGTCCAGATATTTATCAGTCAATGTCAGGATAAATTTATTTGTGAGTTTAACTTAAATTATGATAGATCCATTCTATTCCTGTTGTTTCTCTTCCTGTACTGTGCGCTCTTTCTTTCCTGAAGGTATTAAATTGCTACATAAATCCTGGTAATCCTTCATTCATGGGATTTAAGGAAAAAATCCAGGAAGAAAGTTGTCAGGAGAATGGACAGTGATGCAGTTATTTCCAGAGTATGGGCTGCCAAAAAGCTAATTGTTCGAGTGTTCGAATAGCTTCTGCCGCATTATGGAATTAGCTAAGTAAGGTGGTTTCTTGTAACAAATTTTGCTAAAACATTTGACCACTTGATTCAGGTCTCGCAGCAAAGTTTTTCAGATGGCAAAATAAGCATTCTCCTTAGTTAAAGAGAATTTTTTTTTCTAAATGTGAATTATTGTACTGCTGTTGTAGATAGCCTGGAAATATCTTTTAGAGTGGGAATGAATGACCTCACTAATTTTAGTGATTTTTTGACTTCTGAAAAAATGACGATACCACTTTTTCTGGAAGTTTTGCACATTGCTTGGGTTAATGCTGGGAGCCTTCTTTGGCTTTGCAATTCCTGCAAATTTGGGAAGCACACAGAATAACAACCAGATATTATGATAGTGGAATTCCTAAGAATGCCTTGCATTAACATGGTCATTAAACAAATCTGAATAATTACAGAAGGCTCATAGTCTACTTTTTGAGCTACGTTCCTTGTATTGCCGTGAGTGGGCGATAGGCAGAAAAGGCAGAGCTATATGGCACTAATATTGCAGCCCAATCCACAAGCTTAATTAAAAAATGTGATTTTTAGTTTAATCATAGTTCTGAATTATTTTTACCTTTACAATTCTTTTCCAGATTTGTATCCCCAAAGATCAGCATATTTAAAATTAAGAGTCCTTTATCTCTGTAATGATGCTTAAAGAGTATAGAAAGTCAAATTGGACTCTGGTGTTTACTTTTATTCACAGAAAATGCAGATAGTTCTTTCAAGCCTAACCTGGCGTCTAAAGTTGCAGCTAAGCTGTCCTTTCCCTCTCTGTTACAATCTCAGTTAAAATAGGTGCTATAAATAAAGTCACAGCCCTAAGCGCTAAAATGTGTAAAAAGAATTCTTCTCATCTCTGTCCTCAGCTACGCACGTTTCTCAAGGATAAGATTTTTTTATTTTGTATGCAGAGGTTTTTTTCCCTCATAAATCTTCCATTTCCTAGAATGTTTGTTGTGTGCTATTCTTTAGAGCTCGTGTATGAAATGTGAAGGAAACCATGAATGTAGTCCCAGAAACCCCTTTAACGGAGTAGCTCTGAGCTGCATGGTGGAGGCAGCCTGGCCGGAGCGATCCTGATTCAAAGCCAGTCAAAATCCATGGAAAAGCTCCTATACCTTCAATGGCTTTTGGATCTTGGCCCGCAGTTCTGGCTTCCCACCTTGTTTCCAGCTGCTAAAGTGTGTTAAAAGAGGTTAAAAATACATCAAATAATTTTCTAACATTATTTTTTCCATGTAAGCAACAGCCTTAGTTGCCATTTTGTCTTGTGGGTGGTCCATGACCCTATCTATTGATACGCGCTTAATGCTGTAAAGAAAGTAGAAGACTCTGGAGAGGATACCTTTCCAGTTAGCAAGTATAATTTAGAGACACGGGAACTGTGCAAGGGAAAAATGAAGAGTGAGTCTCAGCAGCTGCTACTGGTCTCGTTGTGCTAACGCAGATGTCTACAGGGATGGCGTAGAAAGGAAAGACAGAAAAAAGGTTTATATTCTAAAAAGGTAATTTTCATTTTTAAGGAGAGAATGAGTCTTCAGTATATGATAATGTATGCAAGGTGTGATTTATTGAACAGGTTGGGTAAGGCTGTGTGGGTGGGTGTCTCTCTGAGCTTTTATATCCAGCATCCTTTTCCTCAGGGTATTTCTCTTTTTGAGTGACAGAATAGGGATAGAGGCGTTATTAAGACTTTGATTTTCCCTACCCAAATAAAAGATGTTGATAGATAGATGCACCAGCGTGCAAAGTATGAATTTCAATTTCACTGAATCTATTTAAATCAGTCGAGAAATCCCTGATTTTCGCCGAACTTGGGTAAGACTTCAAATTCTCTTTGTTTTTGGGGAAGACAAATGACCAGCTTCTCTCTGGGCCCTTGGAGAGCATGGGTCAGAGGGCCAATGCGGTACAGCGCACGTTGTCTTGGGGCAATAGTTAGCTCCATCATTTTGCTCGAGCACTGCTCCATCCCTTCCCCTTCCTCTGTTTTACCTATTCACATCACGAATTCTTTTAAGCAGGGATGAATCTTGTTCTTTGAGACCATCAACATGGTCTCTCAAGCACGCAATAAATGGTGGTAGCAGCAGCAGTGATATTTTCTCGAGCGTCGTCTCAGGAAATGCTTGACGAAAGCCAGCTGTATCAGTTTCCAGCTCACAGGATTTCAGAATCATTTTAGCAATGTATCAGAACAAAACCCAAGGATTTGGGATAATTCTGAGCTTTGGAAAAAGTTTGATTCCGCTCTAAACTTGAGCGCTGATGGTTTGCTTTCTGGAATAGAAGCCCTGCCTGTGAGCATCCGTGAACTCTGCACAAGTTCAAAAACCAGAACCAGACCCACACTTTGTGGCTTCAGCCCATCTTTCATTCATTAATTTCTAAAGTATTTTATGGCCTTGGTTATCTGGCTGCTTCCTGATGCCTTTAACAGCTTCCTCGTAGCAAGTGAAGCTAATAAATTTACAATTGCCATTCTTATGGAAGCCTTAAGCAGAGTAATTTTCTTTAAAAAAAAAAGAAAAAAATAAAAGGGCTTCATCGTTTGATCTCTCTAATGTCTGGCAGTTGGTAGGGAAACAATACAAATAATCATTGTGACGGATGAAATGTATAGGAAGAAAATTTGATAGTTGGGCGTGCGGGAAAGATGGATCAGTCACTGGAGCTCACCGTTCGGCGGAGGAAGCGGTTTTCCCAGCAGCATTCCCAGCTCAGGGCGCTCTATGGCAGCACAACTTGTTAATCATCACACCATCAGACTGGCCAGAAGGCAGCTACAGAACTTAGGCTTTTGTGTTGCCGTGGATGCTATCTAAGCATTCCTGGAACAGTAATTTCCTTTTTGACCTCCATGGAAACAGTCATAAAACAATTCTTAAAATGTCAGGAGAAACTGCATCTAATGGTGGTACTTTCGCCAAAGAAAACATACTTCAGTTTTGAAGCATTCCCACCAAAACACTGAAATCTTAAAGCTACTAATAGGCTGTGCATCAGTGCCTGAGCACTTTACCATGACATTTAATAAAATGTAATTCATATACCAGCTTTACTGAAATCACAGTATTCACCAAGGTACACTAAAAACTTTCCAAAAGAGATCAGACGAAGAGCGAAGGGCACTGGCGGCAGCTGAGCTGGAGGCAGGGCAGGACCAACTGGCTTGTGTGCTCCAGTTATATTGCAGCGGGATTACTGGTAAATATTTAAAACCATGTCACTCTCCTTTAAATGTCTGTCCACTAGTGAAAGGACTGTTGGTGCAATCAATAAATACATCGTACAGTAGATTTCACAACAAGAAAAATATGACATTTCTGAGCAAGTCAATGCATACAACACTAGTGTGCGTCCATGTGTTTGCATTCTTGTAATTATTGGATTTTTTTCTGCTACTGCTTTTTGGCAGCAGGGAAAAGGAGAAGATTCCTCGTGCATTTTTATGGGTAAGTTGCCTCTTGAATCGCGGGTCTCTTGTGCTTTAGTGAATTTGAGGAAGGAAGGGAGGGACAATCAGATGTGCCAGGTGAGCAGTTGCACGCGTTTTGTATCTTACCCAAATCGTTCATCGCAGTCAAGGACCGATGGCTGAGAAGCCTTCGTTTGTTGTTGCCTCGTGTCAGACAGGATCCAGCGCTCAGTTCTGTGTCTCCTCTGAAGCAGGGTTTCCATGCTTAATTTAATTAGGTACCAGTGCCAGGAGCGGAGTCATCCCTGGTCTTTTGCTGGGCGATACGACGGGGGAGAGCTGGCATGATAATGCCAGACACTGCCCTGTGCAGGGAGGTGCTGGGCTTCCTCCGCCTCTCTTGAAGTTGGCGTATTGGGCTGTTAATGCGCTTTCAGTTCTGGAGATGCTCGTTCACTTGATTCTAGGAAAATATGTCGGCTATTTCAGAGATAATGACGGCACTGTGAGCAACTGGCCGGCCTTCCTCTGCTGCGACGTTGATGAACATCAATAATCTGGTAGGGCAAACTTCAAAAGATTCAGAGAGTGAGTTCATGCTGGCACACAAAGTTCAACTGCTTATGGGAAGCCTATCCAAGCATATCAAATGCTTTGGGGCTGGAATTTGGACTGTGAATCTTTCAGGATTAGGCTCTCTTCCGTATGCTGGAGGATAGTAATTCCTGTTTCCAGCAAGGCTGGAACACCATGAGAACAGCCGCCTTTGAAATTTTCTGAGATTTGAGTTTCCATCCCAAAGATTATTGCCTGAAATCGAGTTGTGCTGATAGATATGGGAAAGAAGAGAAAAGAGCGCTTAACCAGATTTCTTCAGTGTTGGGTATGGCTTGGGCGTGTTTCAAGTGTTTGATGAAAGCCCAAGTCAGCTCTTCATTAGAACTGGCTCACGCGTCCCAGCCTGGGAGTGGCTGTCAGGAGGATTCCTGCTTATTCCCCGTGTTTCTTTCATTCACGGGTGTTTTCAGATTGCCTTCGTCTTTTCACCCTGGAATATTTTATTTTAATACACTGTTTTAATATAACCAAAATGTGGAAAGCTTTAAAAAATTATACATGAAACTATTTGTGCAATATTTAAACTCCACTTCAAAACCTAAATTTCTTTAAATAATTCTCCCTTTTTAAGCTCTTCTGCACTTTGGAACGTGCTACAGTTTTGAAAGATGCTGCCTATTAATTTTATTTTTATAGTTTTATTTTGCTAATGTATTCTTTTTCCTGGGACTGAGCTAAACTCATTCTCTGTAACTGATACAGATATCATTTAACTGATGTGGGTGTAAACTTTCACCCTTAAGACAATTTTAAAATTATATTTCTAGTCCTCTTATCTCTTCTGTGAATCGTCAGTCTTGCTTGTAGGTTTTCTGGAGAGAATGATTTAATTATGAATGAATTCTTTCCATTTGGATTTGTTTATTTTTAAAAAAGATAAGTTATCTTTCTTTCCATGGGAGAGAGCGATTAAAATATTTCTAATTATAAATTTGAGAGTGGTGCAATTCAGAGTACCTCACTGACTGTTTGCTGGGGCAGCAGAAATATAACTGATGGAAACATATCAGAAAATTGATGAGCCTGTGAATTTGAACATCGTGATGAATTGATATGACAGGGAAAAATAACAGAAAATTGCAGGAATAGTGAAATAAATGGAGATACGTAATCAGTGCGTCTTTCCACTTCAGTTACCATTTAATTTGTGGTATTTATAGTGGTATTTACTCTTCAGCCAAGTCATATGCTTGGTGTAGACAGGCAAGTTCTTTAGAAACCTACCTGGAGAAAACCTGTAAAATGTCATTTTTGTGATTCTTGCTGCTTTGTGTCTGAGAATAAAAGCGTTAGGATATATATATAGGAGAACCAATAAGAAACAGAGTGAAAATATGAGGGTTTCCATGTTCACTTAGGGTGGAAGTGTTGGAAGTAAGCCAGAAGTGAGAGAGAACGAGTGCTGTGGGATATAATTTTGGGATCTGAAGGGGAGTCGGTATCACAGAGGACCTGTGGAGAATTTACTGGGCGATGACAACGTGGAGGAGCTGAGGTGGTGGGAAAGTGAGGCCAAAGCAAAGAGATATTAATGCCTGACAAATTTTATTATCATCCTGTATGATCATGGAAGTGGGGATCTAAATATTCCTTTTGTCCACATGGATACAGACCTGGTGCCCATAACAAGTGATACGCTGTGTCCCAGATGTGAGCAATTTCCACCTACCAAGGATGAGCCAAAGCAATACGGTGAGGAGCCCAACATCAACCTTCTCCCACATTTTCCTACTTTAAGACCTGTGATTTCATCAGGGACCTGTTTCTAGTCGCAAAAAGGCTTCTGCATCCGTGTTGCCTTGCTCTGTGCTCCTGCATGGGGCTACTGCCCGGGCACCTAGGAGGGAATCCCAGCTTTCCACGTTCATTTGGTGTTCGGAGGGAACCAACATCCCACCAGCAGCATTTGCAACCAAAAGGTCTGAAATAAGTGGGAAATCCGATTCTGAACCTCCAGTCAAGTACAGCACATACCAAGGCTTTCCCTGTGAAATCCTCTGCAGTAACACATTTCACCTTATATCACTGTTTCCCTTTAATTTTTGCAAGTTATTTTTCAACTGGAGACACTGTTTTTGCTTGTGCCATCATGTCATTAATTCACTGGACACATTCTGATAATCCCGACGTTCAAAGCTAGGGGAGGGAAGCAGATGGCAAGGACTGTCTAGCAAAAGGTCTTCCAAGTTTCCGCGTTGGCTTCGCTTGAAAAGGAGGATAAGCACGACTGCACTGGCATTTGGGATTTACCGCAATGCAAATTTCAGGTCATCTTCTGGAAAAATAGCTAAGGGATATTTTGTCTGTTTTTACTGATGCACCTTGAGGAAACTTTGAGCCTTTTCAAGGTGGTGGTATATTAGTTGCACGGTGAAAACCTTTCTTAGATATACATGGTTTCTTTCTCCGAAAAAGTGCTCAGAATTTGCATTGTTAATGGAAAAGGAATTTAAATTGGAATTTTGTGGACAAACTGTCTTAAGTTCTTCTATAACAATTTTTTTTTTACATAAACAAGAACCTAGAAATAACCCAAATTTATAAATATAAAAAATTTTGGAAGAAATGCGTTCACCATTTGTGTCACTGCAGACAGTTACAAATTGAGAAGGTCCGTGAATGCTGAGAAGCAGCACTCATGCATTCACACATGGGCTTAATAAAAATTTAGTGTGTGGGTAAAACCAGAAAATATTAGTGCGCTATTTCAGTATGGTAGAGTTTAATGATACTCAAAATAAATCATGTCTTTTGCCATCCTTTGTGAGTAATCGCTTGGTGGGATCAGATTACAATGTGCTTTCAAAGACTGGCGCAGAATTTTGCCTCTTCTCACCAAGAGTTCTTTTGATGGATGAGTAGTATGTTTTTATCAGATAGGGAAAAGGACTGTATATTAACATTTTCAATTAGCATGGTACATTTTCATAACAAATATACTGTGAGATGTTCATAAAACAGACGCAGGCAGACAGTAATTCACAATAACTCTTCTTTAGAGCTCAGGGACTCAGGATCACCCAGTATCCTTGGCGTTTTGGACTGTTTTTTTCTGGTGCAAGTCCCTTTATGATATGGACCGTGAGCCCCTCGTACAGTCAAGTATTTAAGCAAAGGTGCTTAAGCCTTATTAAAGTTGCTCATGTGCATAAGCACTTTGCTGAACTGGGCTCTGAGACGCGTTCAGGAAAAACGGATTTGAGGCTTTTTTGTTGAAGTTTTACCAGGCAGTTGGCACGTTAAGTGTATGTCATGCGCGACTCTGAGTAATTAACATTCCTGTTAAGGTTCCTTTAAAAGTTCAGCAATATGGGACTCTTTTCAAAGAACTGTCTTTAAACCTTTGACCTTTCAGAGTATTTCTAAGGAATTACAAGGGTGGATATGTTTAAACTACTCCGAGTTGCTCCTTCCATAGTAAAATGTGTTATCTTGATCTGAGTGGCCCAGAGAGTATGCCTTTGGGGAGAGAGAGCGTATAAAGTGACTTTGGTGACTGGTAAAAGGCCCCAGGCAAGTTCTTTATGGTGGATGTCTTCCTGCTGGAGGAGGCAAAGGATGGTGGAAGACCTTCCCCTTCCCCTGACTCAGGTCTGTACTTCAGGAAATACACAAAATTAGGCGAGGGCTGCTGTTCTTCTGGAAAAAAACCTCACAGCTCCAGAAGAACTTACTCTAGAATCGTAGAATCATAGAATGGTTAGAGTTAGAAGGGACCCTGAATACCATCCAGTGGCACCCCCTGCCCTGGGCAGGGACACCTCCCACCAGCCCAGGTTGCTCCAAGCCCCGTCCAACCTGGCCTTGAACCCCTCCAGGGATGGGGCAGCCACAGCTTCTCTGGGCAACCTGGGCCAGGGGCTCACCGCCCTCACATTTCTTCCTCAGATCTCATCTAAATCTCCCCTCTTCCACTGTAAGACCGTTCCCCCTCATCCTGTGGCTCCCCTCCCTGCTCCAGAGTCCCTCCCCAGCTTTCCTGGAGCCCCTTTAGGGCCTGGCAGGGACTGGAAGGTCTCCCCGGAGCCTTCTCTTCTCCAGGCTGAACCCCCCCAGCTCTCTCAGCCTGTCCTCCCAGCAGAGGGGCTCCAGCCCTAAGTGGCGTTCGAGGAAGAATGGCATTTCTCTGCAGCATGAATGGTCCCCAACCCTGGCTCATAGCCGTCAAGATGAGTTAGGAGCCACGGGCATGCAAGAGTGGGGACGCTGTGCAGCAGAGCCGAGCAGCTTTGACACAGGAGAATTGTCCTTTGACCAAAAAATAAGAACCGGCTTGTCCAGCGCTTCCAATCTCCTCCTTATCCCAAAGAACAGTGCTGGAAGGGGCAGTTATGTGATACCTGACAGACTCAAAGACAGAAAAAGAAGCGTGCTGAAGTTTTACTATATTTGGATAATCCTCCATCACTGAGGCAATCCAATATTTTGTTTCAGATGGCTGAATTTTTTTCCCCTTCCCTGTGCAGGCGAATTGGTGCTTTCTTAAATATTGACATTAATCTCTTCAGTTGGAAGCAAACCAAGCTTCTGTATTTCTTATCCTCCCAAATCGTCTGTGCTTCAGATCTGTTTACCAAACGGACTATATTGCATTCCCATAAATCCTGTAATTCGAGTTTGCTGTGATATTAATTTATTAGTACGCATGCATTTTCAACATCAATTACATTCTATCTCAACAGACGTAATTCTCTCTTCAAAGCAGATGGAAAGTTGTGCAGCTCTTGGCTTTCCCCATCCCATCCCCTCCCTCTGGCCCATGTCGCCGGGATCAGCCGGGCTTTCAGGCACCGGGATCCTGCGTCTGCACAGCACCAAAGAGACGGATGAGAAATATCTCTGCTGCAGTCTTAGGTTGGGTTTCCTGATATTTTGCTTAAATGCCGCGCTTGTACAGAAGGCGGTTTTCCCTGAAAGCAAAACCACCACCTTTACGTTTGCAGGAAGGAGTTTGAAATTCTGATGGGAGTGCAGATTTCTGATTCGGAGAGCAGAAGAGGGCATTGCTTCCAAAATGTCATTTGAAGTCAGCGTTGAGATTTTAGGGGGAAAGAAAAACAGCAACTTTTTTCTTTTCTTTTTTTTTTTTTAACTGACCAGCTGGAACGTGTACAGATGTACGCATCGAGCTTCCCAAACATTGCCCGTCAAGGGAAAACAATACCAAGTGTTTATTTCTTAAAATAAAAAATGATAATTATTTGAAAAAGACCTTCGTACCAGATCTGCTCTCCATGTCCTAATATTGCAGCACTTGGGGGAAAAACACAATGGAATCGTGAAAAAGAGTTAAGTCCCTTCATTTTCTTCCTTATGTTGGGCTGGAATAGAAGTGGTGCCTTGTTAATGAAAAATAACTTCTCTCTTAGAGGACCTGTTTAAAACTGGAAGTACTGGTGTAGTTTAAGAAATGCTTGTCAGCCTCTCACTGATGCATAGGGGAAAAAATGAGCAGCACATGGGACTTGGATCCAAGATTTTGCACAGTTTTACCCGCATCGACTGTGCTTGTAGGTAATACACAGGCTCGTTCCTCGGGCAGAAGTCTTGCAAAATGTATTTGATTTTGTTAACGTAGGTTTCCAACAATACAAACTGCGCTTTCCCATCATCACCCGTTAGTTTAGTCAATCTGCAGGTAAAAGTGGGAGCGTTTCCCCGGTACTTTTTGCCAGAAAGAGTTATAATAACTGCCCCTGCTTTTTTCACTCAACATTTCAGAGGTTTTCAATACTTGATAGTGAAATGAGAGAGGCCATTTTCCCATTTTTTTCTAACAAACTGGTGAATAACTGCAATCCAAATCGCTTCCTCCCGTGGTGAGACTTGCAAGGGCTGTGAGGGGATTCTGGAGGCAGAAAACCCCTAATATTTCTTCCCCCACCCCCCCAGTTGCCCACTCAGCCCATCCAGGGCAGCTCTGAATCCCTTGAAAGGGCACGAGGTTGTGTTCCTTGCAGCCTGCCATCCCCTTGAGATTTATTCCTTTGCAAGCTGACACAGGAATTCCAGCCTCGCTTTTATTCTTTCTCTTTTTTTTTTTTCCTAATTTCCCTCTTATTTCTGTATTTTTAATTTAAATTCTCCCCTCTTTTTTTTAAAATTTTTTACAATAGTTGTTCTTTAGTAGGTTATTAATTCAAATGGAAACAGTGATTATTTTTTTTTAAAGTGCCTTTCCATTGGGATACCTTCCCAACTTGCCGCACTAAACTGCAGCCCAGATGTTAAGCACATTTAACTGTACAGTCAGCGTGTGCATATTTTTAACATAACTTGTCTTGAAAATATTTATTCAAGCCAAGACAACAGAAAATTAGAGTAATTTGATTGCTCGGGCTTAAGCAATAGATTACTACTGTTCCAGATGTAAGAAATAACAGACTACTTACTCTCTCTAGGCTGAAAAAAAAGGTCTTTGGCTCCTGATAGCAAACGTATTTGCTATTAGGTTCATAGTCAACCTTTTAAAAGTTGAATACCTTTAAAGATTTTCAGTTTCAACTTTTGCCAACTAGCATCACGAGAATTTCACCCCAAAATAAGCTCATTATGAAGGGTTTCAAAATACCCAGTGCTCCAAGGGTGCAATATTGCAAAGCAAAGTTATAAATCATCTTTGCTGTGAAATAAGGGGGCCAGATATCTCTACAGCGGACTTAGTACTTGGGCTACGCAGGGCTTTCAGCAGTCAGTACTGATTAAGCTTAAAGACCAGGCAGTTGGCACTAAAGATGTGTGCTCTGGGCTGCGGGTTTGGTTTTTCCCCTTCTCGTCTTCAACTAAATCTTCTTTGTTTAGATTTGCAATTATCACTCAACCTTTTGGACCTGTTTTTATTGTTTGGTTTTTTTTCCCCTCTCTTTACATGACTTACATGCAATTACCATTTTTATGCTTATCCTGAACATACAGAAACAAGCCATAGGAAAGCAAGACAGAAATGTCTTACCCAAGGCTTATAGTACGTATTCCTGATGGCTTGCGTTAGTAACTGTATCATCAGAGTGTCAAAGTACTACCGCACCACAGAAGGATATTTTAAGACATTTTTCTGCAACTGCAGCTTCTGTATCAGTGCTTCAGAAGTGTGTTTTGAGCCGTAGGCTCAGATTCCAGCTTAGCATACAAGTACCAGAGCTATTTTTATGTGAACTGACCATACGTGAAGCGACGGTCCAGTTTGCAAGTGGGGCTAAGGCTTTGTCTCTCCTCACTTTTCCACTTGTGTTTGTAAACTGCCTTTGTACGTTTCACTTGGATGTTTTATATCTACATGTCTTTTTGACTTGTTAACCTAAATGTGGTGTCCACAGATGTGAAGTTTTCTTTGTGTAAGAACTGCTTATGCAGACGTGGAAACCAGGTTCTCAGCTCCTGACGAGCGTTACCTCCAAGTTGACCATAATCGAATGGAGCTGGGCAGGTACGCTTGAGGAAATTACAACTCATCTCCATTTTCTCCTAGGTACCATTTTTATTTAATCTTTCATTCTGATGGTATTTGCTGTTTTATGACCCTTTCAAAGTCAAAGAGTCAATGATAAGTAGAGACAACTGGGGTGCAGGGGTCGCACCCCAGAAAGAAATGATCTTTCTGTTAAAGAAATGATCCTTCTCAAGCTACATCTCTGCTGGTTCCCTCCAAAGAGTGTGCTGGTCCTTTCTCCGCAAGCTGCTCTGTTTCTTTGGAAGATTGTTTTTCAAGGATTTTCTTTTTCTCTTTTTTCCCCCCACCCCGACCTTTTTTTAACCAAAAAAATGCCTATGTCTAGGGTTTTTTCAGAAACTGTACCATGCAACTTAATGCATGTTTCATTATAGACCTCCCCTCTGTGTCCCACCGGCTGTCTCTGCTCCAGTGGTACACGGAGAAGAGACTATAAAACCTTGGGTCCAGTGTCTGGTTTTACTTAAGGACCTTACTGTTTTAGGGTGAAGACGAGCACGAGGAAATAGTCTTCGTAATTGCTCTTGTACAACAGCTCCCTATGTTTGAAATTACTCCCTTAAACCCATCCTTCTTTTCTCTTTTCTGGACAGCAAAGAATGCTGTACTTTCCCTTCTCTTTCTGCAGTAATGCCATCTATTTCTCCTGTCAGACCTGAGTGGAAGGAGTCATTCAGCGGTGAAGTAAAGCACCGTTTTCCGCTCCCTTTTGGATCAAACCCTGTGCCTCCGTTAGCCTGGGTGTAACGATGGATATCCTTATGGTCCAACCACGGTGCGCCTTAAAGCCAGTCTTAGCCATCAGTCTTTGCAAAGAACAGCACTTTGAATTGTGGTTCCCTAAAACCGAGGTAATGCAAGCAAAATCTTTAAATGGATAAATGTTTTTGGGCTGCTAATCAAGTAGTGGGGAGCTCTAATAGTGGTGTGTGTACACTCGCCGCTGGAAATCTAGTTTAGTTGTCTAAAGGGAGATTTCCTTCATTCCTGTCCTTCCATGTTCACCTTTTGAAGAATACAAATGTTTGTGTATAAAAGGTCATTAGGGGCTGACTTACTGCTTAAATAACAGCACCTTGTGTCATTTTTCACATAATAGCCAGGACGGAGCGCAGCACCCTTTAAAAGGGAACTTGAGCCATACTGCTAAATGTTAACTGACAGCCTAGTAAAAACAAAAGTCTTCATTTTTCTCATTTGTCTGCCTTCTAACCAGCCAGAAACGGCGCAGAGTGCTCTTATTAGATCTCCAAGCATGCAACGGGGAGAAATCCTTGGATTCTAAAATTGCTGAGTACACACAAATGGTGCCACAGTGTCCTTGCCCTGTGCCAAAGCAAATCTCTGAGTTATGCAATTCTTCTCCTCGGTGTTTGAGTTAGGTAAAACGTTCAGCATGTCTGAGTTGCTCGTAAGAGCGCGTAATCTGTAGGGTCCTGCAGTTTATCAAGGTGCCGCCGGCAGCCGCGGTGGCATTGGATTTCACGGAGCCTGGCGGAGCGGGGCTGGCCACACTGGGCTTGTGCTCGCCACCGCGGGAGTGCCCGGGATCAGCAGCTGCTGCTGATTTCTAGTAACGTGGCTCTGCGTGAAGTGGAGGTTGTGTCGTCTAGGTCAGTCGGAGCTTACAGGCCAGTGAATGCCACGTTCATGTGCTAACCCCGTTTAGCCCAGGAGGTTTTTCATGTGCAAGAAAGCTCCACCCCAACAATCGGTCAAGGGGCCACAAACCCAGATAACTATTCCGGATCAGTCAGTCCTGCCCTCATTTTATATCTGCAGTCTGTGAAAGTCCCGACGATTTAGGTTCCATTAAGGTGACTCTGGTGGCTGCAGAGCAGGGGTTTTCCCCTCTCCTGAATTATGATATACCTAGCATGTGCAAATAAACATTAAATTTAATTAAAGCCTAGGCCAAGGTGAAGTGGCCTCCAGTAGATGAAAGGGACTGCGAGAGAATGTTGGCTCCTTATCTAATGCAGGCAGTCAGCATGTGATGGTTTAGAAGGGCTTTCAAACATTTCTACCTCTTTCTTTGCTTTTACTTCGCTTTCTTTATTTTCATTGCTTGTAACTTGTAGAGCAGTTGTGAGCTAATAGCTTTGTACGGCACTTTTCATCCACTTGTGCAGCTTTCAAAAGTGCTCAGCATTTCCTAATTCAATAGCAGCTTTACTGTTGACTTCAATGGAAGCACAAGCCAGACCAAGTGCCTCTTGAAAAACCGCATTGGTTTCCCCTGTGTTTTCTCTTTTTGACCCTTAGTTCATAGGGTAAAGACAGTAGCCTCATCAAGTGATAATTGTAACAGTTAAATTTTCAGCGTATTCCTCGATTTCTGTGGTTGATCCCAGTGTCACTAGACAGTCCTTTCGGTGGGGCTGCGGTACAGGTGGGTGACATACAGATATGAATTAGCTGGTAAGAAATAATTGTTAAGGAAAAGTTACTACTTGAATCAAATGTGTCCCTTTGTATAAATAATTTCTCTTTTCTCATTCTGTGTGTTGTTTTTTGTCTGCATTTAACTGCTCAGTGTCAGGGAATCTCCTGCTTCCCTTGGTGACCCCCGTCTAGCCTGGCTCTTTCCCTTCATCAGTGACACTTGGTACCGCTGGGACTTTTCCACCACGCTGTTCTCTGCTGACTTCCAAGTATTACGAAGTATTTTTGTATTTATTTATTTGAAAAGTAAACCCACCTGCACTGCTTTACATAAATACATGCTGAGATCTCCAAGACTCCTGTGTCTGCAGCGCAGTGTTTATCCACTTGGAGCAGAGATCGAGTTCTCCTTGCCTGGCACAATGTCAAGCATAGTGGCACTAAGTAAGCCAAATCCTGAAAGCTTTGAGCAGTCCTTTATTTATCCTTTAGTCAGAACTCCCTCGACCACAGTGGGAACCCTCTCAGAACTGGGAAGCAACGTATGGATGTGGACGGGAACCTGCAGCAGAAGCTCCCAGCCATACATGCAGAGCTGGCGAGGTGTGGGGTGTCCCTGAACACAGGAGGTCAGCTATGCTAATGTCTGGAGGTTTGCCAGAAAAATAATCAGCTTTTTGGTTCTGAGAAGCTGGCAGTCTCTTTAAGGTGCCGTGGTGTGTGCCACGCAGCATCTACATGCAACGATTTTCCCTGACACGCTTAAAAGTCTCTAGATGTAAAGGGAGACCTCTTGCAAGAGACAGCTGGAAGGATGGAAAATGCACAGGTGCCTCATCCCGTTCACCAGCTCTGTCTCCTCTCATCCCTGGGGAGCAAGAGTCTATCTTTGGGCCAACGTAAGGTGTGCAGGAGGTACGGATGTCAGGCTCATCTCTGATTCCATTCGTTATGTTTTTAAACCCAGTGAATGTTCAAAGAAGTTTGATTTCTTTCTTGTAAGGCAAAGCTGGGAAGTGTAATGTCCAGGTATCACAGAAGACTAGTTTTGCTCGTCCTTGCTCTTCATTAGGAACTCCGTCACCTAACATCACGTATTTCTAGATTAGTCTCCTGAATTCACATGTCCTGCTGCAAGACAAATTAGTCCTCATTTCTGTCCTTGTGCTTCAGCTTTACATTAGTACAAAGCTGCACACAAATGCACAAATATGTTTGATAACTCCTTCCATCCTGGAAGGGGTTTAACAGAAATTCTGTTTATCAGTGGAAATAAAAATTGCATTCGTTGCTTTGGATACAACAGTGCAGGTTACTGAAACTCCAGGCTAATCGTGTTGTTGAAGTGCTCAGGTAGAAGTGGTTAAAATTTAGTGGCATGATCTATGTCAATAACTCCTTGTTTTCAACCACTTTTAGCTTGAAGGAGCAGCAGCAAAGCTTTGATCAGTAAACGTGGCCACACTGTTTGTCTGCATCAGTCACGGAATGGAAATGCACTTTATTGGTAGTGAGAACTTCTTCCCACCAGGCAGGACTTCAGGATTCCTCGTTGTCCAGCAGGACTTCATAACCACTTTGTTCACCAGGGAGTGACTTGAGTGGGTATTAGTCCCTGCTGGTTCACGTCACGTCCGTTTTCCCTGTCAGTACCCACTGTAGCTCCTGGATTCCCGGTGTCAGAGAACGCTGGGAAGTAACACCTCACCCCACGCAGTGTCTAAGGCATTTGGGTGCATATCTTCTCCAATCTGTGTTTAGAGCCTGTGTCCAGAGCTGTGCGTGCCACTGCCTGGTGCATCAGCGAGGGGTTCAGTCTGTTAAAGCCTGAGGCAGAACAAAATTATTTCGATTGCCGCAAGAAATGCCCCTCAGTGAACACTGTGCTGTGATTTCTGCTGTGAAATTCATCACGGGTGAGATGTTTGGGACGTGCTTGTCTGTGATGTGACATGGCGTATGCAGGATTTTGTGTCTGAATCCCAAATCTGTATCTCCTTAGTCGCATGTGCGCGCATGTGTCTGTGCATATATGTACGTATGTATTAAATGGTTTCAGAGCTTTAAGCCAGTAATGCAAGGAAACCAAAATCACAGGGCATGATTTGCTCTGTGGTTTGGAGAGAACCACATCTTCTGAGAATTCCCGCCTTCGGCATACCAAGCCCAGGCATTTCAAACAAGACATGATTTGCTGAGAAATGTGGTGAAAAAAGATACTTTCGCGTGATTGATATTTACGGTTTGTGTGTGTTTGCACTGAGAGCTAGGACGTTGCTCGGTGCCATCTCAATGGCTCTGAATGCAGAATTCCATCACTTTACCTCGCTGTTGAATCCAGTTCTGGTCTATTCACATCTTTTTGTGACTGTGCCTCCTATTGCAGGTCAGTTTTATCCTGCCTTTGTGGTAAATAGAGACTATTTTCAATTTGGACTCCTATGGGAACGGTGAGATTTTCCCCATTCACAGGCTTAGGACTAACCTGAAGTTCCTGGTCCCTCCAGGCTGTGTTATTAGTATCCCGGAGGATTACTGGCACTGAGGGATCACTCTCTGGGGGAGAAAAATTCGGTCCTTTGGCTGTTGGAGTTGCCAGGAGGGTTAGGTTACTCCGTCTGCTAGTTGTGCTTTCTGTGACAGCGCTGTTTGGCTGCTGGGAGCTGGACTGAGATCACCAAATATAAAGTCGTTATCAAATCAGGTAATGCACCAGAAAATCTCTTCTCACTCCTGTTACAGCTCTTCTGAGCCTTTAAGAGCTAAATTTTTAGAAGACTGTTGTAATGCTATAATCTGTTATCCCTGGCCTTATGTAAACAGCATGGCTAACAGCAGCACGCAAAGCCACTGTCAAAGTCAATTGATTTGGGAAACCGGGTAAGAAAATACACAACTTAGCAGTAGTGCAGTGTTTCGGGAGGATTAAAGACATGCAGAAACCTGAGACAGCATCCAAAAACATTAATTGATGCTGAATTTTCCAGGTATCTCAGTAAAGTCTGGATTAGGTTCAAATGTTCCTCGAGCATCCGTGTATTAAATAATGGAAAGTTTTTAGTCTTGTACAGCCACAGGGCATGGAGTTTGATTACTTCAACATCTTAATTTAAACTAAACAGGTGGTAGATTGTGATATTTGACCAGAATCATGAAAATGAGAAGGTAATCTGCCAGAATAAAAAAAAATAAGTATTTCCAGTATCTTTTTCATATCCCTGATGGAGTGTTTAGACTTTGTGCCATCAGTGCCCCGTATCTCTCGGACAGGGACCCTCCTCCCAGAACTGCAGCCACCCCTCAGGAGACCAGAATCGCAGTTGTGCGTGGTCTCTCTCCATCATTCATTCAGAAGCCCCTTTGGTAGCATCAAAACTTTGTTTCGGTGAAATACAGTTCTGTACAAGCTGCTCAGAGCTGGGAAGCGGGAGAAAACAGGGGCCGTAGCTCCTGGCGTAGTGAGGAAGGGGCCTGTGGATGAACTATAGGAGACTTGAAAATTTGAACAGCAGAAAAATTTGGCTTGACCATAAGGAGTGGTCTGTGAACTATTTACAGATGAGTGGAAAAAAAATGGGAGGAACAGTCTGTAAATATTAGGTACAGAACTAATGAGAAGGCTACGGGATGTTCTACCATTTCATTTTCCCAGTGTCCTGTTTGCTTCGAAGCTTTCAGGGAGAAATCATGTTTTCCGTTCCTTGTAAACAGTCTGCACAAAATATTTCGAGTGTGTCTGGATGCTATCAGAGCTGACTAATGTTAATGAACCCCCTAGTCAAATTTAGCCCTGTAATAAGTATGTGCTCATTTGAACTCAGCAGAATCTGCACACACTCAGGCTTACTTTGGCAGACACTTGCGCTTATCACCTGCTGAGCCTGATATTACGGCAGTCCTTTGGCCTGAAGAACAAGAAATTAGGAACAGCAAGGAAAAACCTTTGCGCAGCTGTGTGGTTTGCAGCTACTAGGCAAGCAGTTGGTCCTCTGGAACTTCATCTGGATGTACTATGCTCGGCGTGTTTATTTGGATTGCCCTGCCTCTCAGAGAAAACCTATATCCATTTCCAAGCTAACTCGTTTCTTAAAGCATGGCAGTTGCCACGACTTTGAAACGTAATCTCTGTAGATCTGCAGTAGCATTACATCAAATGCCTAGCTTCTTGTTTGTTGAGCTAATAAAAAAATCATCAGTGGTTTATCCTTCCATGAGGCTTCAGCGGCTGCAAAAGCAGTTAAGAGGGAACAAGCCAACTTTGCCCTGCTCCTGTTGATTTCCTATTGTACAGGCTATTAACTTTTAGAGACTCTAGGGTTTTTTTTTCTGTGGCAAAGCCATTACGGGGTCATGAAGACTACAGTACTTCTGGGTGCAATTAAGATGAAGGCTTGCTAAGTCTTAGTTGTGTTGTTTAGAAGTGGCTCTTTTGCACCAACCATTTCCTCAATCCTGGCTGTGCTTGGCAAAGTGCGTGGGGATTGCTGTGTAACTTAAGGATGCAGACGACTGACTCCATCAAACCTGTGGATTTGGTGACCATTATCAAGCTGCCAGCTTGAGGCTTGCAGTGCTGAGGTCCGCGTGCCCATGATGGGATGTTCAGTAGCCCCTGTATGTTTGCATAATCCTGCATCTGTTGAAACCGTGGGCAATCTAGTAGAAGAGCATGCTTAAGCTGCAGACGAAACAATTTGAAGATCCCCCAAAAAGTAACAATGAAAATAAATTTCATCCTATTGTTAAATTTGGATTTAATTTTTCTTAATGTTAGAGATTATCTGAATCCAGGAGATCACGATGAACCTCAGGTTTAGGAGACTTGCCTATAGTGACTAAATATAGTAACTGTGGCTGAATCAGCACATTAACTCATTCCAGCAATGAAAAGATTAAAAATAAACCTCTGAAGCATTGATGTGAAGCTTTTGTGCTGACTAATTACCTATGTAATTGCTTTTGTTAACTAGCGTGTGGACAGCCCTGATCTGGAGTCCCACGAGGGCAGGACGAGGACAGATGTGCCTGTGTTGTGTCACCGTTGTGTCTGAAACCCAACCTGGAGCCACGAAAAGGGAGTTTAATCTTCACCTCCAAGAGACCCTCTCTTGAGGCTGCTAATGAATGCAAATTAGCTGGAGGGTCTTGGTTTGGTTTCAGTCTCTCGAGGTTGCTGTGCCTGCGTGTGCCAGAGACGGAGGGATCTGGGTCGGGATCCTGCCTCCCGGCGCTTCCCTTGGTGCTTCCAGCTGGGACCTGAGCCGAGCCACATTCTCCTCACGCATGCTGATCAGTTCTTACTCACAAGTGTCATCTGCTTGACTTCAAGGAAAATTTTAAACACCAACCTTTTAGCAGAAGAAATTAAGCTTTAAGTCTACCTTCTAAAACGTGCAGGCTTTAAGCCTGTCTGAGATGAGGGTTGTGTGGGTTTAGCCCAGGGTGTAAGTTCCTCTTGAACAATCAATGTAGCTCAGTCCCGACTTGGCCAAAGCATCCAGCTCTGGCATCAGTTAAATATTTACATTCCCCCCTTTTTATATAAATTGTGCTCTATTAGCATACGTTTCACAGTGTATCCTTGTGTTTCAGCCCCTTTATAAATTTGGCAGTTTGTACATTAATCAACATCAACCCATGTAAAATCCTAGGCATGAGGTTGAAGCCGTCAAACGTGCAACATTTACTGTTTCATCATACGCAGCCAATAAGTCATGTTGCAATGTATGCCTTGTACCAAGAGGATATGGTATAAAATGGAGCGTGTTTACACTAGGGAGACTTCTGTGTATTTAAGAAGTAATTGTTTCGGGACCATTCATTAATTCATGAGCTGACACGGGTACGTTTTTCCTCACTGCAACAAAAATAATTATCGAGCTCAAAAAATAATAATGAATTTGCACATGGCAGGCTTCTACTGTGATTTGCTTCACAAGTTATAAGGGTTTAATTGTAGATTGCTAGTAGCCTTATCCATTTCAATCATTGCTGGCCCTCAAGTGCTGAGGTGCAAGGAGTTACAGTGTGCTGCGATTTATGGTGGATGTAAATGATTTCTTGTTTGCCCTCCCTGCGCTTGGCTGGGTTTGCCGCCTTTAAAGCTTTTGCGGGTGGATTTAGTGCAGTGGCACTGATGGAAGCCAGGGACAAGCGAGCAGGTGCAATGTAAAGCCGTGTAGAGGCACTTCATCCCTCGTCTGCAAACACTTCTGTCCCAACCGTGCACTTGTGGGCGCTGCTCAGTCTGCTGTCTTGTGAGATAAATAAATGGGAACCTGTGTGGATGTCGTGTCAGTAGAGGGGCAGGCCCCCCAAAATGCTTGTGCATGGTATTGATGCCTTCAGGAACTCAAGTTTCCATTGTAAGTGTGCTCTAGGGGTCACTCAGAGTCTCAAGGACGTCTAGGCTTTGCGAGAGACTCTTCGCTTGGAGGGATCTCGGCACTCTTCAGGCTCAGGACCTTTTGGGGGGGGTTGTTAGGGAAACCTCCATTTCAGGCAACCCAGATGTTGCTACCACAGTATTGCCCCCAGACAGTGCCTAATGGAGAACGTTGTCTCCTCCCATTCCTGCCTCGACCCTTCCTTATCATTCCTGGTGTTGAAATGTCTTCACGTAACAGTGACGTCGTTCTCCATCTCTCTGCCCTCTTGATATTGTGATGTTTTTTTGTGACTCCTCTGTTTCTTGTCACATCCTCTTGGCCCAGACTAGCCACCCTGTAATATCTTCCTGCTGTTGTTAGTTTTTTTGCTTTCTTCTGTTGCAGTCCTCCAATTTCCTTTGTGTGGTTCCCACTTCCGCTTTCTTTTCTGTATTTCTGCCAGTCTGAGGTGCTCAGAAGAGAGTAGCTCAGGGCACGGAAAAAAATCGGGTATTATCTCAGGTGGGTTTGGAGAGATGGGAAATTTGCATTTATTATGCAAATTCCCCAACCTTTGTAGGTCTGCATGACAAACAGCTGTGCTGTGCTGCCTTCCAGGGTTATTACTACTGAAGAACAACCCGGCTGTCTGATATCTGTGCCCAGCAAAACCTGCCTTTATGGGCAAGAAAACGATGTGTTCCTCCAATAGCTTGCTTCCAGGTCCCTTGTGCTTCAGATTGAGCAGAGGACAAATAATTCTTCCTAGAAAATGGTAGAGGTCCCGTGAATTTGCGCAGTGCAGGATCATGCCTGGTCCACCGCCGTTCCCAGGAATGCCGAGCAAAGCGTTTTCTGCGCTAGGCTCCCGCGCCTGAGGTTCACGTCTGGTTGGTGTGTGTTGGAGTGCCATCGTAGCCACATTTCTACAGTTCATAAGCACAAAGAGTCGACTGTGAGCTATGAAACGCTGGCGTTCAGCCAACTGGCCATTTCTTTTCTTCATTCCCTGTCATTAAAGCTGTGGGTTGCTCCAGGGTGCAGTGTTTTGCTCTTCTTAAGTGGAACTGTTAACGACCCAATTTAGAGCAATGTAAAGTGCACCCAGATTCCACAGTGACTTCTAAATCCATGTAACATTAATGATAATCTGTAATTAATAGCTGCACTCAAAAGGAATTGTAGTTCAGTAATTAGAAATTTAGGATTAAAGTATTAGCATATAAAAAAGGCCTCTTAAAAACCTCTTCTTCCAAGAGATGGCTCTGATCCCATGGAAGAAAACAATTTTTAACTGATATGACCTTAGCCAAAGACCAAGTTACTAAAAATATTGCAGTCCGTCCTGACTTGTGTAGATCGTTAGACTCCTGCCAAAACATTTAAAGGTATTTTAAGAGTTTATAGATATTCAGTACGTAGCAATCACATAATTTTGTGATGATATTGCCTATTGATATTCCAGAATGGTGTCATTGAGAATAAGCTTTAAATCTCCCCAGTAGGCCTTTTGGGGTGGGTGTTCCTGGTGAGTACTGGAAGCCCTAGTGACTGCCCACCTTTGAGCCAAAAGCTTTCCTGGTGTACCCTCGTCGAAGAGAGCAGATCTGCAAGGAAAGGTAAAGCGGAGGTGTCAGGTGCATGCAGCCTCTTGGCTTCCTGCCCTGTAATCACAAATAGGGCAGCGTGATTCTTTCTGATGAGGCATCATAAATGGGCTAATCCTTCAATTTATCTCTAGCCCTCGGCAGCTCGAGGCATTTAGAAAAACTCCCAGGCAGAGAGGTTGTTCGTCGCGTACGTGCTGATGAAAGTGCCAGTAGCAGCGATGAGGTGCTCTGATAGATGGAACAGGCTGTGGTATAAATGAAGTTCCTAACAATTTCCAGTCCTGCACTAAATTAAATCATCCTGCTGCACGTCTCACTTTTGAAGCTGAAAATTAATGTAGTGTATATCTGAAATCCACAGAGCTTAAATTGTTCGTTGGTGTTGAAAATTTCCCTATCTAATGCCAATTGTTAAGCTACCCCAGGCTATCAATAATGATACAGTACACATAAATCACAGATAGATATGCTTGAAAGTTTTCCATTCTAAGAATGTGAACAAAATTAACCATTTGAAAGTTATTAGCATCGTGCAGCATCATCTCTGCCCCTGTGTGCATGGAGCGGCCTGAAGAGCTCCAGAGGGTCCTTTGGCAGCAGAAGGCACGGTTTCTGACACAGCAATGGCAGCAGTTGTGAACTCTGCAGGAATCATCTGGTAAACCCTATCTCTTGGATCTGCCCATGCAAGGTTTTGGTAGAACCAGCTTTGCATTTGCTTTATCAGCCATAGAGTGGCTCCATCAACCAGGTGGAGTAGAGCTAACTAGTTAATCTTAAACGTCTGAAGGAGACATGCCATCATGCAGCATTTCATCTTGCTTACCGCATAGATCTTAGTTAATCACAGAATCACAGAGTGGTGGGTGTTGGAAGGGACCTCTGGAGAGCATCCAGTCCAACCCCCTGCCAGAGCAGGGTCACCCGGAGCAGGTGGCACAGGAACGCGTCCAGGAGGGTTTGGAATATCTCCAGAGAAGGAGACTCCACACCTCTCTGGGCAGCCTGTGCCAGGGCTCTGCCACCCTCAAAGTAAAGAAGTTTTTCCTCATGTTGAGATGGAATTTCCCGAGTTCCAGTTTGTGCCCATTGCCCCTTGTCCTGTCCCCGGGCACCGCTGAGAAGAGTCTGGCCCCATCCTCTTGCTCCCCGCCCTTTAGATATGGATAAGATCTTGTCCGTTCTGCGGCAGTTTTTGTTGCATATAATTTGTAGCCTCTTTCAAAATATTTAAAACAGCAGTAGAAAGGCCAGCAGCTTCACTTGAACGTGGAAGGTTGAGTCTCTTTGCAGGAGTATATTTTTAACATAGGCTGTTTGCTGTAAACTATATATACACCATGTCTTTTACACATCGTTGTGTACCGAAATTGCTGTATTCACAACTACCCAGTGGAAGATCTGTCCTTGACCTATGGTATTGCATACGAGTAAAGGCAGTATATTCTCCTTGAGAGCCACCTGCCTTACTTGAAGAGCAGAAACGCTCTCCACAATTTCCCATCAACAAGTTTTGCCTCGTTCAACTGACGGAGGTTTTTCTGTGATTCCTACCTCCTTTTGAAACACAAGAATTGTATAACGCAGACATGTCTACTGCTGCGCAGAGATACTGATGTCATGAAAAGCAAATCCTTTCGCGCTTTAAAGATATAAGCAAAATTTGAGGTGTATATTATGGAAATTTCAGGATGGTGCCAATTTTTAAACAGACAAGAAAATTACTAAATAATAGGTCGTATCCATTACAGTCTGCAGAAAGTATGTCTAGATTTCCTTCAGCACCTCCAGGGTGGGCTGTGGATAGGCTGGTGATTGCAAAACGTAGTGTCTTGGGAGATCAGATGAAAATGTGTGGGGAACTTACAAAGGATCAGTGAAACAGAAAAGGCAAAAAAAAGGGAGATGAGGGAGATACGACAGAGAAGAAAAACAGCCGCGAGGCATATCTGTGGGAAGATCCTGGAAGAGATCAGTCAGGTAGGAACTAGACAGAGAGAAAGATGAAGCGTCGGTCTGGAATGTGCAGAAAAGCAAAAAATACTGAGCACTTAGTATAATTAGGTTTTGCTCTAAGTCTGTATAACTTTATCTACGATTCCTGTTTTCCTGATGTTATATCCAAGCAGGATAGCTGAAGAATCTATTTTCCGCAGATTTTTTACTCGCCTCTTTCAGGGGCATTGATGATTCTTGTAGATCTGCTTCTATGACAATATTCATCCAGGATTTGGTCAAAATAGTTGCGCCCGAATCTCCTGTTAAGTTGTCCTGTCTTGACCCTCCTGACGGCGTGGGGTAGCTCCCCATCTGTGTCTGCAGTAATGTCTTGCCCAATCTTGTTTTTAGTGTCTCGCAAAATTGGGATTTTATCACTTCCTTAGGCAAATTCCTTCACAGGATAACAAGTCTCACTCGGGGTAGGCTTTCTACACAGCTTCAGAAAGAGATTTGCAAATGAAAACTTTTTTTTTTTTTTTAATTTAGTTTAAACGTTCATTTTGTGTAGTTTATCTTATTACTCAGACTTCTAACCCCATGCGTGCCCTAAATACCTCCTTGCTCTTTTTGCTATTTTGGGTCTTGTGCAGCGAGATCTGAATTGCATACATTGCAGTCACATTCATATTTATATCAGAAAAAATTACTTACAATTATATATGTAACTATATAATTAGGTTACTAATTAGGGTATAGAATGACCCACTGGTGAGATAAAAAGTAAGACAGAGGATGTCCATTAAGGAGACACTTTGAATTTTTTGTTTGCATGTTTTAACTAGACATATCTCCAGCTTAAGAAGGGGGGTTCCTGCACGACCTGGGGTTTTCATCTCGCCACGCGAGCAGAAATCCTGTCCCAGGCAAGACTTCTACTGGATGTGTACGTTCCTGCGCTCAGCAGCCGTACGGACCTCGTGCATTGCTTGTAGGGCCTTGCAATATCCACATTCTTAGACTTATTTTGCTCTCTGCTTTGTTTCTATATAGCAGATTTATTCCCCATTAAAATCTTCAATCATTTCTGGGTTTAGTGTCATCTTCATTATCTCCCTTCTTCCTGTTTTGACTTACATTCTCTTTACTTCGCGTTACAGATGCATCAGGTAGAGATATTAATTAGGCTGGGCACGGGGCCTGGATCTTCTCTTTGGTTCTGTGGCCAGGGGACGAGGCTGCCCCGTCCTTTTGATGGGTCTGTGAGTGTGACAGTCCAAACACTGGAGCCCTGAGTAATGGTTGCTTCTGGTGAGAAAATGAGGCAGTAGTGTGTGCCGGCGATAAGCACTAGCTCTGTAGTTTTTCTTCAGAGGCAGACTTTTGTAAACCTTATTGAAGTTTATTTAATCACAAAGGCTTTAAAAGGACTGGCTTGTGTGAAATTCACTCTGCACTTATGCAATATGGTATTAAAATCAGATGTTAGCCAGCTTCTCTGTGGGGAGTGTATTTGAATACACTTTATTTGGCTTTTCACAGGGGTTATAATTGACTGCTGTGATTTCTCATTAACTTAAGAGCAACGTTTTCTTAATAGCGATAGAGATTTGAACAGATACTTACCTTTCCAGTATTAAGGATAAGATTCATCATTCATCTGGAATGGTTTCATCTATACATAAAATCGTAATGGGATAATGGTTCTCTCTGCTGATCCCATTTCTCGGGTTGACTTCTTTTCAAAGCAAATCTTATTGGCAGAATTTTTTTCCTTTTTTTTTTTTAACAGTGACAGCAAGTGGACAAGCCTGTTCTGGTGGGTAAATCCCGTATATGGGATTTAGAGGATGAAGGGAGCAGTTGGTTAATGGGAGTTTAAAGGTCGGATGTGTGAGTGAAGTGAGGGGAATCCATCACCCAGTGGAGTAATGGATGCTGAGCGCCGCTCCCTGGTCTCCTCCGAGCTGTGGTGGGTGGAATAGCTGTAGGTGTCTTGCATTTGGGGTGACCTTCTTGGTGCTCCAGCTCTTTGACCCACTAGCACATGGTGGGTCCCAAAAGGTAGAAAAGTCCTACTCATTCCCAGTCTGATTTTTTTTAAACACGTTTTCCTCCTGGAGGCAGAGTAACTGAGTGAGGATCGGGCAGGAGCAGGAGGTGGGTTTGGTTGCAGGGGAAGGATGAATTTGCTCTGACAAGGCTTTGATCCTCCTCCCATCCATGACTCATCTCTCTCCATGGGCTGGCTGGGAGCTCACCTTCTGACAGAGCGTGCTTTGGATTTGGCCTGAAGCTTATAACATCGTTTTTCCAAAGAGAGGTATCACTGCTCTCACTTCCATGCGCAGCAGTCCAAAGTCATCGCAGCTAGAAATTAAATTCATGCATGTCTTGTGGACTTTTCTGGGATGCTTTTGTTTTCTGCATTAACTTTGAATTGATGGTAACTTCCCAAGCTGTGTAACTGCCCTGCATGTTCCTTTCAGTCAAATAAAATGTTCACCAAGGGCACAGTAGGACGTTGCTCTCAAATTGGAGCTTTAATTCAGGAATATAAAAAAATTACCATTTACCTGCCTGGAGAACTATCTCACAAATAGTAAAATTTGGTCTTCTGATGTGGTTTCTTCTGTAGATAATGTGATGGATGTCTGTTCAGTGAGATTTACGGTCATGTTTTAAAAGCCTGTTTAAGAAAACATTAATGCGCTCTGGAGTTTTAAATAGTAAAATATTGCATTTTGTCATTTCATTTGTTAGTACTTTTTCATTTTGGTTAATGTGTGTTAGCTGTTTGCAGAATGTGGTTTATTAGTGGGCTCTTAACAGTAGAGTGTTTGCAGGTGAACAAAAGTAATATTTCCTACAGAAAATATATTGTCGAGTGCTAAACTGGAAATGTGTGAGCAGTGTGAAGGACGGAACCTATTGCCCATGGGTTTGAGTGGTGCCTAGAGATGAAGGGATGAACCTGTTTGGTCTCATCGGGAGGTGTGCGAGGCAATAACATCTCAGATCCCTCTCTTGGAGGGGTTTCACCACAAGCCTACAGGAGCTGCCCCTTTTTTTTGGGCAGGAGGGATGGAAGGACAGAGCCAGGGGATGCAGAGAAGATCGAGCATCCCAACCTCCCGGACCAGCCTGACACCAACCAGGTCCTGGTCAGCATTTGGCCACTGGTTATTTGTCACCTACCCCACATCTCAGTTTTAGCGTCAGAGCAAATCCGTCGACCACAATCACAGTCACCATGATGATATTAGCGCTGGATCCGTTTTGTTTTCCTTAAACCTTGCAGATCTTTCAGCCACGAGGTCCCTAACAGTTGGGTTAGGTAAGAAGCTCAACTGTTAAAAAGTAAAGAATGAGGAGGGATGGACACAGTGGGCCAAAATCTCAGCTTGTGTAAACAGGTGTCACTGCTGATTTCAGAGCGATGCCATTTTACATGGGCTCAGGATTGGTCCCCGTCAGTGGGTTTCTGCCCTGCATATCTGCGCAGGCCAGGGACCGTGTTCGTAGGTGAGTTATAATGCCTTCAAATTCCGTGTTTACATTGGAAATACTTGACAGAGTCTTAAATAAGCACTGCTACCAGGTGGGCTTTTAAGAAAGATGATATTTATAAAAAGTGTAGTGGCTGTATCTGAACTTAACAGCTTCATGCATTTGTATGACTTTGTGTTTACAATTTTCTCGTGATTTGTTAATGAAATAGAATAGTTGCTAACTGGTCAAATAAGCGCAGAATATCTTTGGATGTCCTTGCACTGCCAGAGTTTTATGAGTGAAATTGCTTTGTAGTTAAAAGATGTCTGGTAACAAGCTACAGGGATGGTGTCAAAATTCAAACAATATACTTCAAAATAGTCCTGTTCTCTTTTGGGATCCCACTGATGCTCAGCATCCCGACTCTGCGCTCGCCGTGCACCTGTGGGACCAACTGAAATCACCCGGCACCGGGGGCCCAGCCGGGCTGCAGAATTGGGCCACAGGGTGTTCATTTGTTGGGAGGCTTTTTAGCATCTCACTCAGCTCGGGTGCTAATTTCAAATAAAACCTGCTTGTTTTTATTTGAAATTCACTCCCACGTTCAGTGCCGTAGCTCTCCTGTCCAGCATCGCTCTCCTCCTTGTGGAGGTCAGGTTTCCTGGGGCTGGGTGGACTCAGGGAATTAGGAGGTGCAGTGTGTTTCCGTGCCATGTAATGTGTGTGCACACCCCTTCTTCCCACCCTCCCCACCATCACTCACTCAATCTCCTATATATGTGTATTAATCCCTGGGGGCTGACTCGGAGATGGCGCTCCAAAAGCAATCCTTCCCAGGTGCCTCCAGAGCCTCATAAGGCGCGTGTGGGTCAGCTGTTACGGGGGACAGTGATTCCCCCTCGCCATGGGACCATGGGCTTCCGCTGCTGAATGTGATTTTGCAAAGACCCTCAGGGAGCCCAAAAACCGTCATGGATACTGTGCCCCTTGAGGTGTGGGGGGTGCTACTGCGGCAGTTACACACCAGGGTCCTGGCAGGGGTTTTTGATGAAATCATCGATGTTCAGACACGGGGAGGTGTTTTACCGTGACCTATAGCTGGGGCTGGAATGACGCTGGCAGTTCCCTTAAAACCATCCTCCGTACGACTTCATGTTTGCGTGTTAAAAAAAAGGTAAAAATATAAGCGAAGACTAAAGTCACCGTTCAACTTTTTCTTGAAAAGGGAAAAAAACATCATAGCAACGAGAAAACGCTACTGGTGATCAGCTCAGTCTTTCCAGCCTGTGTTTACAAGAGTCGTAGCAAGATTTTTCATACAAGTAGCCCTATTAACTTCAGCGCATAAACTGCGTCTCTTCTTGTGCGCGCGGGTTTGCAGGATTAAAATCGCTTGTAAATGTTAATAGATAACATGTTCGGCAACCTCATAGCGCTGGTGTTTTTCTTAGCTGTGGCACTGCGGAGTCTTTCTACCTCTATAAACCATGTGGAGGGATTTCAAGGTGGGCCAAATACATCTCAGAGATTGGTTGCTTAATTAACACAAGGCCTCCCAGTGACAGCATTGCAAAACAAACTCCAGCGCTGGCCCTCTGCCTTTTTCCACTTCGCTGGTTCTGCTGCCCACATGTCTCAGCCTGCCAGCACGGAGCGTCGAGTGCATTTTAATAGCTGCTGTTCTTCAAATAATTTTATTACTGCGACAGCAACTTTATAAATGCCTCTTACACTCCTGATGATACAGAATTGATATATTAACAGCATCTTTTTTTTTTCTTTCTGTTTTCCCTTTCCAGGAGCAAATTCATCAGTTGTTGCTGATTTCATGCCTACGTCGTCATGGAACATCTCAAGTGAATTAGATAAAGGTAAGTGGACAGAAAAAAAAAAAGTGATAACAGATTATTCAAAAATCTCAATTCTTCTTCTTGACTTGGCCAAATTAGCGAGCAAAGAGGTGAGGGGGCACTTAAGATAAACTTTTTTTTTGCCTTGTGATCATTTGACATTTAATTACGTGTGGTTCTGTGATTTCTGGAGGATGCTGTGTTCGTTTCTTGTACTAGTAAAATGTTCCACGTGTTAAAAATATTTCAAGATGTGAGTTCTGTTGGTTTATGAACTGCTTGATGTTTTATCTGGTGATCTTAGGATTTGAACTCAAAATTAACAAGCATCAGGCAGGCAGTTTGCCTCGATGTGTTTTATTATGAAATTTTGAGGCTTTAAATGAATGGATGGGGAAAATACATTTGCAGGTGGTAATTATGTGTGATTTGGAGCTCTCTGAAGGGTACGTATTGCAAAAAAAGGGATGTATTTCACATTCGCCTTCATTTTGTAAATTATGCACCACAAATTATTTAAGCCAAATTGCTTCGTTTCCTCTAGCCCTTATTGCGAGGTGGTGGCCTGCAGCTCCTGAGTCAATCTCGTCTTTGAAATGCTTCTGACGTAACGTTCAGAGCGGAGGATGCTGTTAGCCACACTAACTGTGCAATTTGTCAACCAGTTTTTTCATTTGCTTATAACTTTGCCAACCGTTAACTATTTGGACTGAAATTTCCCATCGTGGAGTTCTGCCACAGATGGTTTTTCCATATGTTTTTGTCTGTATTTTGTTAATGTTTTTTTTATGAACATGTGTTCATAATGTTTTATGTGTAAGCATAAATATGCTTTCTGTGCTAATGTATGAAGAGAATACGTAGTTCTGGGTACTTTAAGGCAAGGCTGACTCTTTCATGTCTGCCTTCCCACCGGGGAAGGCGCAGGACTTTCTGGTGATCCAGGACATGTTGGAGAAGACGAAAGTCAAAGGGCTTGTGCTTGCTGGTGGGAAAGGGAGAAAAGCATGTAGTCCTTAAGCAGAGGATTCCTGATTCGCAGCAAATTGCTGAAAGGCGGCTTTGACAGAAGAGATGTCTTATCCCACTGCAGTGATTTATCCAGGTGCCCATGGCAGGTCTGTGGGTCTGGGCTGTGCATTGGGAATGTCCCAAAGTTGCAGAGGACCAAGGGCAGTGGTTCCCAAACAGGATGCCTCTATGTTTCTTTAATTGTTTGGCTTTTAAAAGGTAAGAAATACATAAGTGGCATTAGCAAGCAACCTTTACTAACCTACAGGGTAGTTTTTTCTCTAGGAACCCAGCCCATGATCACAGGAGAAAACATGGTTGCACTTTGTAGAAGTGGTTGAAATATTTTTTGCAAATGATCATTGGTGATACATTCTTTGTTCTCCAGTGTGAGCCCACGGGTTCAATTGGTAAAGCGCCCATAGATTGCTATATATTGCAGGAAAAGCTGCGTCTCCAACCAAAACCTAGATAGAGGGGAAGGTACAGAAGAGATAGTGAAGATAATGTAATTTTACAGTAAATTGTACTTGATCTGTGCTGAAAAATAGCCCTCAGTACCTTCTTTGTTGTTATTCTTAATGGGAGGTTTTGTGTAGACTGGTTTCTTAGGACCAGGCTGATTTTTACCCCATATTTTGGTTAGGCTTTCTCTCAGCTGGTAGTTCAAATGCTCCTTTTTTTTTCAGTGGCATGTCCCCCAGGTGGTTTCATTGACATGGCTGGGAAACAGGGAGAGGTTCTTGGTGACAGCACGGACCTCCTCCCTCCTTTGGTGTCTGCTTTATTCAAAGTTCTCTCCACACCAGGGTCTATCAGCCAGGGTTCAGATGTCCCACCCTGGCTGCCAGTGTGCCGGCTCTGTTGGAAAGCAGCAGCTCCAGAGGCAGCAGAGGTAACACTTGGGGCGACTGCCACCATCCTGGATGTTGAGTCACGTTACTGCCCAAAGTGAAGCTTACGCTTTCTCTGCCAGCGCTGAGCCTGGCCTCTACATTAGCAATTAAACCATTTTCCGCCTTACTTCCACGGCACCTGTTCCTGAGCTATATTGTCAGAAACAGGTAAAATGAAGTTTCACGCTTCTAATCCACCTGGAATGTGGCAATTACCACTTGTTGGGCTGAATCCTTCATTCCTGGGGGATTACCGGCCCCTTTGCTCGACCTGATTAGCATTTAGACTGCTGTAAGCTTACCTAAACATGGATTTACATATGTGATTAAAATGCGTTTGCTGCCTGAAAAGCTTAGTCAGAGGGGTGGATTCTCCCGGTGTGCCTACGAGCAAAGAAATGCGCACACGTTTTGTCTTGTCTAAGAGAGAAGCAAGGGCTTTAATGTGGGAGCTACTGGTTCTACTAAAGCTCTTTGAAACCCTTGCTTGTATAAAGCCAAATACACTGCAGCGCATGCTGGCTTGGTGAGTGGAAACCTCAGAGGAGAAAATTAGGCACGCACTTCGTTTCCCTTTCTTTTGCAAACAAGCATCTCAAGAAATCAACATCCACTTGTCTTTGCTGCAGTCAGCCATGAGGTCACGCAGGCGTCCCAGTAAAACTCATTTTAAAGCCTATTAAGTTCACCACATGAAAGTGGTTTCCAGCCAAATTTCCCAATTAAATGGCCGTCCGCATTAAGTGGCTCTACCTCTGCCTGATGCCTTTTGGAAATGAGCATCTCTTCCTCAAATATCTCCTGTGTTTGGGAAGCAGGAAGAGCTCATCGTCTCGCTAAGCAATATTCTGCATTTTGAAATAATCACTTAATATGGTACTTTCCCTAGCTCGGTGGGTTCTGCAGTGATTATCTTACAACTGAGCCCTATTCAGGTTGCAATTTCTATTAAATAAGCTAAATCGACAGCATTAAACAGTTGCCTGTTTATTCTTTTTAACAGGAAATGAATTTAAAAGAGACGCAGCCACCCGTGAAGAGCTGTTGAAAGCAACGATTGACGGGAGGGAGGAGGTGGTTTCTCACCATAACCTTAAAAAAACAAACAAACTGTGCATAAAAAATAAAAAATAATCATTTTTTTAAATGGGAGAAATTTAGCTATGAGCGTTTCTCTCTTTTCTGACTGGTAAATCATGGCGTGCAGAGGGAATGCCACGAGGGAAAAAGAAATGGAAATGTGATCTAATAAATATTTAATTATGTAAGGAGGAATAAGTGAACTTCAGGGAAAATACGGGGGCCCTGGTGGTAGGAAAAGACCTGTCTCAGGGGGTCGGTGGCAGGATGCTTTTCACCCCCAAGTTACTAGCTGAGATTTCCCTCGGGCTGGGGGAGCCTGTGACTGCTCGGTGGGTGGGAGATGTCCAGCGGGGACTGGAGCTCCTTGGAGAAGATCCTACATGGCCCCATTGCACCAGGCTTTGTAACCGCTCCCGATGCTCGCCGTGGCACGGCCATTCGCTCTTAGGTGGCTTGAAGCAACTTCCTTATCTGGAAATTTTTTGACATCAGCTGTGGCAATAGGCGTTATCTGAGGCAAAACAAAAAGGGCCAGATGAAAGCGGGAGTAAGCGGAGTTCACGAGGACGCTCTGCCCTGGTGCCGGCTTTCAGTGTCCGTGCTCTGTTCTGTAATGCGACTCTTTTTTGGGGTGTGCCAGCAGGCGAGGGAGCACTCTGGTTTCTCATTGCACTGCCTCCCCTCTCTCCCCTTACACCACGGGACGAGCTCTAAACGACGAGAGTCGTTTAGATGTGGTGTTGGGGGATATGGTGTAGGGGAGAACTTTGTAGAGTGGGGTTGATGGTTGGACTCGATGATCCCAAGGGTCTTTTCCAACCTAAATGATTCTATGATTCCTGTTCCTGCTCTTTGTTTGAGAAGGCTTCCGATTTACCATGAGTTCTTCTTTTCCCTGATTCTTATTTAAAAAGGTGAAGAGTCCTTCATTCACCTGCTTCTCTTCCACAAAAATGATTGTGGATGGGTAGGCTTTTCCTTCTGTCAGATGTCAGTTTATTTACAGAGAAATAGTTAGGCCTGAGTTTGAATGAGCGCCTGTTTACATCTGGTACAGCAGAGGAATTGTTTGGGAGCTCTTCATCCTTAGGCAAAGATAGTATTGGAGTCTCTGCCAAGAAAGAGTCAGCTTTGAAATACTGTTTTCTTTTTACTGTAAGTAGAATTCAACTTCAGTGAATGTTCACTGGAATAGGATTCTCTATCGGATTGGTAAGAGGATGATGCTGTCACTGTGGCTTCCTCTGATCAGGGGGAAAGCGTGGTCCCCCCATGCCTGCCTGCAAGCCCCTCAGGAGCTCGTTCCACCATGGCAGCTCCTTGACCATGTGTGAGGACGTGTCCTGGCTGTGGTTGAGCCAGAGCTGAGGACACCAGTGTTGGGGTGCAGCACGTTATCACATTGCCGGTATCTCCTCCTCCTCCCAGGAGCTCTTCACTTGGTCCTTCAGTTTCCAAAGAAGAGCTGTTAGCGTGAGTTTTTGCAGATACTGCCTGTTTTCCTTTCCCTTTTCATGGCCTGTCTGCTTTGGCAAACAAGCATAAAACGTTAGAATTCCCAGGGCTTGGGAACCATTTTCATTTCCAGACATCCGTGATCCCCAGCCTGGGCTTTGAGCTCCCCACCGCTCACAGCTGATCTGTGTGGCATAGACCTTGCGGTCACTGCTGCAGCAGCACTTAGCAGTCTTGTGGCGTTATACGGGAAGCCAACGTTCCCTGGAGAGATTGGCAGCAAGAGGCAGGATTTTACAAAATGCACCCCAAATCAGTCAGTGGTTTAAGGTTAAGATGGGATTTATCCTTAAGTATTCAAAGGCCAACCGCATCCTGGGCTGCATCCCCAGCAGCGTGGGCAGCAGGGCGAGGGGGGGATTCTGCCCCTCTGCTCCGCTCTGTGAGACCCCCCTGCAGCGCTGCCTCCAGCCCTGGGGCACCAACAGCAGAAGGACACGGAGCTGTTGGAGCGGGGCCAGAGGAGGCCCCGGAGCTGCTGGGAGGGCTGGAGCCTCTCTGCTGGGAGGACAGGCTGAGAGAGCTGGGGGGGTTCAGCCTGGAGAAGAGAAGGCTCCGGGGGGACCTTCCAGTCCCTCAAGGGGCTCCAGGAAAGCTGGGGAGGGACTCTGGATCAGGGAAAGGAGTGATAGGACAACGGGGAACGGTTTTAACCTGAAGAAGGGTAGGTTTAGAGGAGACCTGAGGCAGAAATTGTTGGCTGTGAGGGGGGTGAGCCCCTGGCCCAGGTTGCCCAGAGAAGCTGTGGCTGCCCCATCCCTGGAGGGGTTCAAGGCCAGGTTGGACGGGGCTTGGAGCAACCTGGGCTGGTGGGAGGTGTCCCTGCCCAGGGCAGGGGGTGGCACTGGATGATCTTTAAGGTCCCTTCCAACTCTAACCATTCTGTGATTCTGTGATATCAATACAAGGATCACTTATGGCAAGCATCCATCCCCTGGGATGGTCTGGGGTTCCAGAGCAGAAAATATCTGTGGAAGGCCAAAACAAGCGGTGGGAGAGCTGCAGTGTTTGCTCCACTACCCTGTGCATGGGACTGCGTGTCATTAACTTCTTGGAGATCCTTGCGTGGGCCGAGCATCCCCTGGCAGGGTGGGATGGACGGCAGCCACAGCACAAGAGGAGGTCACAGAGTGCAGAAGGGGCTGCAGGACATCCCGGTGGGTACACGCCACTGATGGACCCTTTGGGTCTGGGGGCTTCCTGAGGGGTGATGCAAACCTTGCTGTCCTTACTGGTGAATGCAGGCTAAAGCTATCACCTTGGCAAGTCTTTCCAGGCAGAGAAATGACCTGGCCGTGAGTTCTTATAGGGAAAATCTTTCTGATATCCCAGGGAGAATTTGACTCTTAGGCAAACTACATCTTAAAAAACATAAACAAAACCAAACGTGGAGAAAACCAGGTGGATCGAGGCCTCCTAACTTTGGCCCCAGTTCTTTAGAGATTTCCAGATTTTCTTTTGAAATCACTGGACGCGAATTTGATACGTGTGGTGAAAGGGGAAGAATTACAGCTTTCACGTTTATGCACAATTTACCTTTTTATTTTCCTTTATTATCTGGGGGATATTCGGTAAATCAAGCTCCCCTGATGGGGCTCAGGATTCTGATTCTATTTGTGGGGTCCCGTTAGTAGCGAGGCAGTAAATTACTGCTACTTTGTTTGAAAATTTTTTTAGCCACAGTACATTAGCTCCTTTTGTTTGCTTTTCCACTGACGGAGTGTACGTTTTTATTTGAGAATTTGTGTTTCTTCAATGTCTCATTTATAAATAATACAGGGTGTGAAATTTGAAGGTCACAGAATACAACCTGAAAAAGAAACCACCCCGTGTAACGTTGGGCATTCATGGCAAAAATATTTCACAAAATGCTTCGCTTGCATTGGATTTTTTATACAACCTGAGTTTGTGCGGTGAATATCTGACCATTATGCATAAGGTAACTATATATAATAACCTTTTCCTGGCTCATCCAGCTATCTTTGTTTATTTGAAAGATTGATAGATCAGAGGGTCAAGGGACGTGTTTTATTGTAAGTTTCTGTTCCAAATTTCCTGACATTTTTGGTTTAAAAAAAAAATAGACCTTTAAAAGGCACAGAAAGGGCTAATAAGAACCAGATCCTAAAGTGATGCTATGTCAAAATGTCAAAAATAACAGCTTTTCTTTGACTCTGCAGCATTAATCTTAAGGCACATACCTTTCTATACACCCTTCCCTTAATAGCTTGAGTTTTTGTACGTGGCTTTTTAGTGCAGAGCAGCTTCTAAAGTGACAACAAAATCCCTTGATGGTTTTCAGTAGTTGGGTTTATAGCTGGACACGGACATTTGTTTACCTATTCCAAATCACTTTTTTTTGTGATAAAGTTTAGAAGCTTCCTACTTGTGCTATAAAACTGGTTCCTGAGTAAAGAAAAGCTTCATTTCCCCTTGCCAGATTATAGCGTCAAAGCTATCACCAAGACATCTGTCCTCAAACCTGAAAGTTGACTCATAAAGGGGGAGGCAGATGTGGACTCTCAAATGCATATTAAGAATTCACATAGGCAGGAAGGGCAGTGAGTTGTCCAGTTCCTATCCAAAAGCAATGGGATTCAGGTGCTCAGCCCCAGATAATTTTTTGGAAGCCCACGGGCATCTTGTGCTCCAGTTTCCCTCCGAAAGCCCTCCCTGCCTATGGCCCAAGGCAATCTCAAAGCTGCTAATTATCAGAAAGTAGCAATTAATTCTGAGAATCCCAAACAAAGCCAGTGTCAGCTACGGACATCTGAAAAGGCGTAAAGCCTCAGGCAGTGGTCAGCCTGTTTCGGTTCAGTAAATTATCCTCGAGTGGCACTAAACCCTCTAGATAGTGTCTGGGAAGGGAAAACCCAACAGACAGCTGCAGTGCGTATCCCGAATTGAGTCTTGCACATACACATCGCTGAGGAAACTCGTTTGAAAATAAGCCAGGCAAGCAAAGGCAGTAGAATATTTCCTTTTGTCCCAAGACAGTTGATGTTGACTATTTCCCTATGATCGTCTGGACTTCTTTAACTCTGATATTCTTCATATGGGTTGCTAAATCGTGGGTTGAGTGCAGTATCCCTTTCCTCCCACTGTCATTCCTCTACTTTTATTCATTTTAAATAAGTGAAATTCCAGGCAGGAGTCTTTCTTTTGCCCCTTTAAGGGGGGTTTGTTGGTCAGGGTTTGTTGGTCAGACCCACAGATTGGACCTGCCGGGAGTTGTCTTCCTTTGTGAGTTATGGGCAGATCAAGTAATCAATGGTTAATCCTTTTTCCAACCCTGAAGTATGTGCTCTGTCTATGGCCACACTTCAGTCAGAAATCCTCCTGGTTCCTTCTATAGCTGAACTGGAATAGCTTAAAACTCAAGTTGATTGAACATATGGAACAACCAGCAAGCCCCTCCAGCGTCTTCAGGCTGGGTGGGCTCCGCGTTGTTGACTTCCTCCAAAGAGAACGGTTCCATATAGAAAATTTCCAACAGTCTGAGCTCAGTGGTGATGCCGATACATGTGAGTATGGGGCGCATCCAAGTGCAGCATCAGACTGGATTAATGTGGGTAATCCAGAACTCTGAATGAATGAAAATGCCTATTTGCAAGCTGATATATTAAATCGGGCAGCCTCTGTTGGACCCTCTGATGGACCTAGCAGGCTCTTTCCCTTTAAATAAACTCTTCACGTTACCAATCTTTAGACTTAACCATCTTGCAGGCACCGACTGAGACACTTTTTGCATTTCTTTTTGCCAGTGTATGCTCTGGCAAAGAAGCGGCGAGCTGCTAAACCTCTTGCTGCAGAAAGATAAACGCAATGAGCAGTCTCTAAGACTGGTGTCCCAACTGCCTTACTCCGACCAGGTCAGGTGGTTGCTTTACCTGTTGCAACACAGATTTGAGTTTTCAAATCTAGAATTTAACTTATTCTCCAGTCCAGCCACTGGAAAACGGTGTCCCCACAGGTTTGGAGAAGTTCCTTTCCAGAGAAGTGTGTTGTTACACGTCTCTAATGGAGGTAACTTGGTACAGCAGCCTCTCTGTTGCACCTGGATTAAAGCTGGTTTTGGGCTTGCGGTGGCTTGAATGGAGACTTTAATTTTAACTTTTCTTTGAATATTCTGAAAGATCAGAAGGGCATAAAGAAAAGGATAAATGAAACGGCAATTCTTCTCATAAAATGACCATTTTGGGGTCTAATCCTGCATCCCCATCGTGCTTTAAACACCTAGTGAAATCAGAACCACAGAGCACACATGGTGCTTGGGGGGAAAAAAGGTCTCACTGTGGCCAGCAAATCCTCCTCCAAGCAAAGAGGGTGTTACTGCTCTAAGATGTGTCTTTGGTAATTTAAGATAGAGTAACCGTGTGGTCACAGAGGAGATTAACATTCCTTGGCCAGAGAGGACGAGCTTTTATTTTGAAAGCCACCTGGGTTCCACTTAAAAGTAGTAGAATACTTCAGGATTTATTGCAACCGGGCAGGCTCCTATTTAACAATGTCAAGGCATAGCTGTGGAAATACACACACTTTTCTTCTTTCGAGACATGGAACTCACTACATTTGGTCCTTGCACAGCTGTTGCTGTTCTGTAACATCAAACCGGCAAAAAGTTTGGCTATGAAGGATACCTAATATTTGGATTTTATATGCAGTGTCTCCAATTTATGCGCTTAGAATCATGAAGATGACTTATGATGTGTTGTGTTTGCATTGGCAACGGCTCAAAACCAGAAATATATTTCAGGCTTGGCTTTCCAGATATTATCTCAAGTCATTTAAAAGTTCATTATAGGGCACCCGCTAGTGCTGCTATAGCAAAGGGGCTGTCAGCATTTTTCAAGGGTTTATAACTCAGCCATTAAGAAAAAAAAAATCTCTGTGGGCTGAAACTTGGCATTCAGGGTCTGGGCCCAGCAGTAAATTGTTTTTACAAATTAAAAAAAAAATCAGTTTGACTATTATTAAATTATAGGTGGGCTAAATTTTATTTAGAACTTTTTCAGGCTATTCTCCCATACTTCTGTAAATTAAAACGTTTCCACAATGTTTTTATAGAGTGCTACTCTAAAATATGGACCGGCTTTTGTTATATTCTTGAAACCCTGAGATTTAACTTAAAATATAATAACAGTGCTTATCCCAGCATAGCACTTTTCACCTTCAAAGTGCTTTACGAGCATTATCTCATTAATGTACATAACAGCCTCCCCATGATGTAAGAGGGATTATTATCCTCACTTTATAGCTGGAGAGATTGAGCCAAAAGGTTTAAGGCTGTTTTTAAAAGGACTTAGTTGCACAAGTCCCATGTGAGCTTTGATTGGCTTTGGGTGTCTACTTCCCTTTGGCTCTTCTAAAGATCACAACTGAAGTGATTCACCCAAGACTGTTCAGAGCCAGGATTAAAACTCAGACTTTCCAATGGCCAGTGCCACTAGACTGGGTAATTCGCAGAAGCGCAGTAATTTGTACATAAGGGCCATCGCGTTTCTAAGAAGTTATTCTTTAGGTCAGAGGGAGTCAGCTCTGGGCATCTGGGGAGCTGCGTGGTGGCAGGGAGACTTTCAAATGAAAGGGGAAACGCAGCATGCTCTAAGACCATGGCCATGCCACATGGTGTCTTCATCGTGTGTGCCAGCAGTGGGTCCATCCCGTTTCATCAGCCTTGTTCGCCTCCTGCTGAAAGCACAAAAAGGAGGATTTACCCCCATTTTTCTTGGCTTTTGGTCCCAGAAGAAGGAGATGTTAATTCTGATGGCACCGGAGAGTGGCTGACGGGGGTGACCTGGACGGAAACCTGGCCGCAGGCAGGAACTGTCTTATATGTTCTTTGCATAGTTGTTAGTAAAGGGAGAGGATGGTTGCAGTAGCTTGGGAGATTTGATGGACTTTGATAGGTGAGAGTTAGACACAATTATTAAAAATAAAATTGGACTTCTCTTCAGCCCTTCCATTCTGGGCAAGGGCAGCAATGGAGGGCTTTTGTGCATGCCAGGGAAGGAATGCATGTAATTTTGTATGCCCCAGTAACAGTCCAGGGTTTGCTGGAAGCACTGTTAGTCCTTCAGCTCAGTCTCAAGTCCAGAACTGCTTTACCTGTGACGAAGGGCTCCTCGTGAAGCTTCCAATTGCTTGAAACCTGCCCTGTTTAAATGTCATCTCCGGTGATCTGCTTGATCTCATTTATGATTTGGATGTAAAATTTGTGGACTTGAGGACTAAGCTATGCTGAATTTAACAGATGTGGTTTGTTTTAGCGTCTCCGTAGTAGTTCATGGAGGAAGGTGGAGAACACTTAGGGAAGAGTCAGAAGCTCCTAATGCTGAGAGGCTGTTTCTGTTTGTACCTATAGAGAAGTTGCACCCATAGCTCTTGTGTTACCGCCATACTTTCTCCCTGCCTACTGATCCTTTAAAATCCTTCTCCAGCCTTTGAAAACCTGCCCTACATCCTTACTCCTTTATTCGCCTCTCCTGTATACCATAGGACCTTTAAAATGTTATATTTACTGTGCTGTTTGTCAGCAAGACCATCACAGGACTGAGGCCATTCTGTTCTCTGACCATGTTATAGTGTAGATGTCTGAGCCGGTCTTTGAAACGTTATCAGGAATTATATAAATGACTGTGGTAAAGAAATGTTACGTTGGATAATTAAATGCGGTTATCCAGTTCCATGCTCTTAGTGTGATTTTATTAAACCCAGATTGTGGAGAGAACCCAAGAATACGTGTGCTGACTTAGATTAGGCTTCCCGGTGAGGTTATTAAGATAGCAAGTCAGAAACAGTTCTAGTCTTGCAAGGAAGCATGCAGAAATGATTCCAGAGAGCTGAAAGGCCAGTCGGACACCCCTGAAGAGACATCGGACCCTGTCGTCTCTCTTCACCGAGGCCAGGATCTCTGCCCTTTTTACCCCATACATAGATTTCCTAACTAGTTAGATCCATGGGAGTATAGATAACAGTCGTATTTTGCACAGTTTCATACCTGCATGTTAAAAGACTAGTTATTCAGTGAACAAAAATATGCGTGGGCAGTTCCTTTGTGCTAAACATTTATCCTACGGCTCCTCAGGACCAACTGAGAAGAGAGATGCCTTGTATAAAGTGCTGTGCAAATACAGGGTAGGTGCTTACATGCTAAACAGATTAAATACAAAGGAAAGAGATATCGATATACACAAAGCATAATGAAGGGAGTAGCCAGTGAAGACATGATCAAAGTAAATAATTAGGGGAGTGAATTAGTTAGTTGGCTAAGCTGTCTTTATATGCGTTGGAGATTTTTTTCATGCTTTTAGGCAGGCTTATTGCTGGAGTTAACAGTAGCTGTACCTGAGAGCGGTGGAGCGTGAGCAGCACAGCCCAGGTCTACTTGCTGATAGGCTTTTCTTGACCTCCCGGGTTGGCTGTGAGAGCGCGGGAGCCGCGTACAGCCTCTGAGTTCCTCATTCCTCGGCCGCCCTGCTGAGACAGCCAGCAGCTCCTAATGGGTTTTGGCCAGTAATGACCACCGTTAGATCTGAACCTGTGACACGGAGATGAAAGCCCACGTATTCCTTTCCCCGTACCCAATCCATCTCCCTCTCTGCCTTTAAAGGATTTAATTAAATGTTGAATACAGCTAACTAGAAATAGTCGTCTTCCTGAACGGTGCGGAATGAAACAGCACTTGACAGGAGAAGGCAGTGCTCACAAATGGATTAGAAGAGATTAATTTAGCAACATGTTGATTTAACATTCCCTGTCTTGACAAAAGAATTCTTGATCTTCTGCTTGCACCTATCATGAGACCTATTTCAGATTTAAGATAAACTGTAGTACTCTTGGCAAGGGAAATACTGAGTGAGAGAAAAGCTCTTCATCTCCTAGATGTGATCTTTATTCCTTCATCTATGCAGGTAGTGCTTGCAAAATCATTGATAACATGTCTACACTGCTCTGTCTGTCAATCGAAAGTGGCTCTGAGACCTTTGCTTCTGAACAATTCATTTCATATATGGCTGTATTTTGTGGGTCCTAACGTGAGCGGGAGCAGATCTGCATAGGTATCAAAATGAGCAGCCAGATTTCTGATACGTTTTTCATGTTAATTGGTTGGCAAAAAGGAAAAATAAAAGAACAAAAAGAAGCAGCCTTACCCCCTTTTTCTGTGTTAAATAAAGCCCAGTAGGATGATGTTGAGAAAGTAGAATGAATCCATGGGTGTGTGAAGGAAGGGAGGTTTTCCAGAAATACAGCATTACTATAGTGCAATGGGAATTCCAAAATTTGTTCCTTTTATTACAGTCTAAAACTATGTGGGACCTATTGCCTGCCCTGAAACAACAATTAACAAGTATTCTCATTTTCTAATAAACCTGATAGCCATTTCCTTTGTTTCCCTTTCAAAGACAAGCATGAGTTTTCTTTAAAGTGGTGTTTCCCGAGCTGGAGTTCATTATTTACCCTTTTTTTCTTTTTATCTAACAGACTACTTCTTGACGCTCGATGAACCTATGAATAACATAACTACCACCCTTGGCCAGACGGCAGAGCTGCACTGTAAAGTCTCTGGCAATCCTCCTCCGACGGTCCGTTGGCTGAAAAACGACGCTCCGGTTGTCCAAGAACCCCGGAGGATCTCCTTCCGTGCCACAAGCTACGGGTCTCGGCTGCGAATAAGGAACCTTGACACTACGGATACAGGCTATTTCCAGTGCGTTGCGACTAACGGCAGAAAGACTGTCTCTACAACTGGTGTGCTCTTTGTGAAATTTGGTACGTGACCTCCTTTGTCTCTAGTAGGTGAGAAACTTCAGCTTGCGGTATAGACTGGAGACCTGTTAGTGGGGTAGATATATATATCTATCAGGTAAAATAAGCACATTTTCTTCAAAATCAAAGTTTGTATTAAGATAATTGCCTTACAAGCTGATCTTAAAACTGAGAGGATTCCAACCGAGAAACAGGTTTTGCGCGTATTCTCCTCCACCTCCCCTTTCAGAGGGAAGTAATTCACTGAGATGAAGATATTTGCACAGACTCTTGGTTAGTCCTCTTAGGAGCTGGACAAATAACACATAACGAATGATGTATGTGATGAGTTTTATAGTCTTTTTTCATAAATCTTCCAAATTTTAAAATTTTAATAAGAAATTAATCATTAGGTCTTGTCTCGTAAGGCAGTTGTTGTCCTTCAGCCTGTATCTGAGATGTAGGAGATTTTAATCTGAACAATGATACTTTTATAGACGCTTCTGTAGAAAACAGTGAGTATTTTTCTTTTTTCTGACTGGAGCAATATTTAATCTCACGATTCAGTTTCTAGAGCAAATACATTCGTATGAACTTCCCTGAAACCTGCTGCAGCCGGCTTCTCAGCCTGCTGTGCCGGTGAACTTGTGCGCCGTCTGCCCAGGCCTTCCAGTAGTTGCCCAAATAAAAGCAGGGAGGGCAGGAACAGCAAAACCCTCCCAGCCAGAGCCCGCTGGGGGCAGGACACATTTGATCCATGCATCTGAATCAGGCCTAGGGTGAATTCCCTGATAAATAATGAAGATTGATAGGGGGAAACGATGCTGTTTTCTCCCAGTTGTAGTTACAACATGCTTTTGTACAAGCCTCCTGTGGTTTGCTTTTCTGTGACGGCCCGCGACACTGCTGAATTGCAGGATGAGTGTCTCACCTGGTTATTGTCCTCATCTACGGCGTTTTGCAGAAAATCATTGCTCCAGGATACAGTCTTGTCTTTGGTACTGAGAAACTGCGACTTGTCTGTTAAACTGCATAAACCACATCCAACATGACAGACTGTTGCTTTTATCTTTTAAAAGGTTTTCGAAAGCTTCCTGCTTGCTACCTCGCCATAACTCATCACGCTGTTTTTCTTCTGTCACTTTTCCAGGTCCCCCGCCAACAGCAAGTCCAGGATCATCGTAAGTTGTTTCATGTCTGTTATGTCGATTCATTAATCTTGCGTTTCAGCAGTCAGAAGTTCATTTGTCATTTTGTGTGACAGGAGCACTTTTACATTCCACTTTAAGTCAGATAGTATGGTAATTTATTGTAACGGAATTATCTGTCTCTTAGATATATTTTCATGTTATCATGTCAGCTCTTATTTCTTACACTAGACTTCTTAATTTCCAATATTATTACCTTTAGATCCTCTGGTGCCTTCAGCCTTTGAACTGATTTCCAGGTGCCTATAGGTATGAGCAGAAACTGATTTTCACACATGTCACAGCCCAATCTGGAAAATATTTGTCACTATAAGTAGATTTTACTACCTAGGGGCTTCTTACTGATTTTAAGGGGACTGCTGGTCGTAAGCTGACTCTGTGTCTATCTGTAGCTGTATTAGTAAACTGTCTTAAAAATGAGTTTTTGAAGATTGGGTACCTGGGTGGGAGCAGCGGCTGTTTTTACGAGAGCTCCCTGTATCCTGGAGCCCCCTGTACCCTGCCGGGTCCCTGCTGCTGGGTCTGAGCAGTTGCCACGTGGTTGTATTTTGGCACTGGAGCTTCTGTCTTTGGTAGCTTTTGAGAACGTATGTTTCTCTTCCCCGCTAGTTTCAAGATACACGATCAAACTTGCTCAGCTTTTATAGTCCCTTATTGTTTTCAAGTGTGATCTTCAACTGTTCTGAAGTTTGAAATTAATTTTGTGATAGAATGTCCACCTTGTTCAGATTTTACATGCATGGAACAATACTGAAACCCCACCTCTCCTGGTGAGGGAAGGTGCACCATCGGAAGAGAAATACAGTACCAACTAAAACATAAAATGAAACTGCTAATACGGTTGCAGGGAATGCAAAAGTTTGGGGATGTGAATGTTCCTGACTGTCCTTATAGAAGATTGTTCACAAAGTATTGCAAAGGGTATAAATTAGGGGAAGCATCTGACCACAAAAGGACATGCTAGGATGCCCTCTAATGGAACATCATAAAATGTGTTTTTGTCTTCCCTTTTGAAGGTACCTGACATGAAGTTACTGAGTTTATTTTGGAAGGGGAGCTCCTTGTTTGGACTTAGACTCCTTTTTGAGATTGTGATGTTCTGGGGAGGAAAGCTTCGTTGTGCTGTGGGAAGTGGGGACTGACGGGCTCTTTAGCGGTTTGGAGGCTTAATTAATGAGTTGAGAAGATGCGTATTTTGTGTCTGCTTCCACCTAATTTGGGGTTTCCGCAATTTGTAAGGTTAAGCAACGTGTCCTTGGTGGTCAGAAACCCACGGCAGAGCAGTGTGAGCACAGAAAGCAGAGAGCTCTGCTGGAATTTCACTGTCTTGGCTACTCAGGATTGCATCACTTTTTAAAAACAAAATAGGTTTGGGTACCTTTTTCCCATGTTTTTTTCTGGCAGGGTTTTGGGTTTTTTTTGCCCCCCACCCCCCTAAAAAGGACCACAACTTAACTAGCTAAAAGCCTCACCCAGTTACAGAGAAGTAACAGCAAATGGTCCCTCTAATTCAGTGAGTGTTGGGCTGAGCTCTAAGGCGATGTCTGCACAGCATCATCCGGACCACGAGGGAAAAACCAAACCAGCGTCATGAGTGCTAATTCCGAGAGGAGGAGTATGGGAGTATTACACTCCACTTGAGCTAAGCACCCTTCTTCTAGCAGCAGTATCTTACCATAGCCCTGTCTTATTCTGCGTGCAAAGCCCATATATCCAGGGAAGAACTAATCACTGTTTTCTGTATGCACCACCTCAAACATTAAATTGGCTTTAAAGTGACTTAATCTAAGACTTCAATTTTGTTTTCAGCATTTGCTGCCCATTGGGACACACAGGTACAAAGACAAAAGAGTGAGAAAAGGTGAAAATAAAGTGAGACTTCTTCTTTAATAGTTGACTTCATAATTGTGCCTTATAATTTTGTAACCACAAAAGATATTTAATCACACTTCATTATCCTGGGAGGTTGTGGGCTCTGTTTAGTAAGAGGTCACGTTGTGCTAAACATTGGAGAGAAACGTCTCCAAAGAAATGTGCAGAGGGACCTCTGTTTTACTGAATGGAGAACATTTACATTCCCGTAGAAGCAAGCCAGATTTAATCTATGAAATAAGAGAATCAGGAAGGAGCTTATGACAAAGAAATGGTAAACTTGGAACTCATACTAAATCAGAGTAAGAAAAAGGTCAGTGTATGTCATCTTGAACCTAGTTCGTATCCGTTGCCAGTGGCATGAGTGCAAGATCCGTATGGATAGCAGCAGCGGGTCCCGCTGTGTGAATCGCAAGGAGAAATTGCATGTTGTGGAATGCGGGAGAGAAATTGCCTCGAAATCTGTTCCTCGCTGTTTCCTGTTCTTTCCGTGCCAGCGGTATCTTGAGTATTGTACAGCCTACTCATGCACAGCCTTCTCCCCGTACAAGCTGGCAAACCAATTTGTAGCTATGAAATGAATGAAAATTTGGTGGAAGTGCCTGTGGTAAGAATGATCCCGCATTACAGAGGTAAGTGTCACAAAACAGCGTTTGAAGGAGTACTAGTTAAAGGCAGCAGTACTCTTCTGCACAGGGAAACAGCAGTTTGTATAGCTCTGCTATATTTTCTTGTCTGAAAAACAAATTTAAGTTGTTCTAGATATTAAAACATATTTTTTCTGGTATTTTGATTGTAAATTTCTTCAATTGCGAAGAGAACTTGGAGCACCCTATGAGACCCTCGGAATGCATCAGCCTTCAGACTACTGTGTTGTTGCATAGTCTTGGTGCCATTTTGGGTCTCCTCGTTGCTATGAGATAAGCAATAGGACTAGTTATGAGAAATACCGGCTTTTATCTGGGAAAACTAACCCCATCCGTGCCAGCCTCAATTTTCAAGTTCCAAGGTGACAGATGTAGTTCATGGTCAACCTCCCTTCCCAACGTTTAAGACTTGTGGGAGTTCTAAGGGGAAACACTTCCTTCAAGGAATAGTCCTGGAAGCTGGCTCAGAAAATACCTTCGAAGGTTAGGGCATCGTCCTGGTGCTTGGGGTAAACTGGCTCTGCGTCTGTGGGTCCAGCTGATTTTGGTTCCCCAAGATACTTTCACGGGAACCTACGTCTCTCTTCCCCAGCCGTGCAAGCTGGCCGCTGGTGTCGCTCTGAACAAAGGGACACTTACCGTACATCATCATACGGACATATCTTATTATTTTACAGTGGTTAAATGAAGGCTGAATATGGGAAGCACTTTGATGGATGTTGCGGAAATGAAAACTCTTACTTGGATAGTGTTTGTGCCTTATCAGCGTGAGTTTCTTCTCCTATGATAAGGCAATGAACAAAATCGATGGCAAGCAGCAGCCTTTCCCTGTGGGTGTGCTTTTCCCATGTTGTCTTTATCAACCTACCGTGAGTGGAAGGTTCTGTTCATTTCAGGATTTAATTTGAGGATCATGTTTTTTAAAAAAATCCATATGCTCAGCACTTTTTCTCCGCGTAATTTATAGATGCAGAGTTCTGCCCTGATGTGATGGCAGAAAAATAGATGGGCCAACTGTAGCTTGAAAATAAAAAGGTTAAATGGATGACTTCTGCAAAAGAAGACAGGCAATGCTAGATAACATAATAATTTGTGTGTGTGTTATATCCGTATTCTTTCTGCTTTCCTTTAGCACTGTTATAGTCAGCTAGAGCCAAAAGTCTGATTTGCAAATCAGCCTGAAGCGAATGAAAGAAACTCCAGCAGAAACATTCCGCTGCAATCCGTAAGGAAATCCAGAATCCCAAGGTCTTGCCGCAGTGAAAAGCACTGGCTGACCTGAACGTCCTTCCTTTAACTCTCCTGCGTTTGGCAAAGGTCAGCTTTAAAGCCCTTATCTGCGAGGCCACGGAGTTACATTCCATTAACGTGCTCTGCTGCTCCGCGGCTCTGACATAGCTTGGAGAAGCTTTTCTTTAAAAAGCAAAAACAACCCACGCTCCCGCTTTATAAATAAATCATTATTTTATCTTTGGTTTCGCCGGAAGGTGCTGTAGATAGAGCGCCCGCTCCAAGCAGCGTGGTGAGCTGTGGGGAGAGTGCCCAGGAACCGGACGGCAGCGCCGGCTCCGGCTCTTGGGCTACTGGAATAGTTTCCCTAAAGTGGATGGTGTCAAGGGCACCTCCACAACAGGCAGGAATCCAGGGGGGGGCTCTTCTGGCAGATAAGTCAGGTCCTGCTGGCTCTTGCTGTAAAAGACCACCATCAGCTAATTTAGCCCCTTCTTTTTTCCACAGAATTTATGAACGCAAACTCAAATTGAATTCGTTGACTAATTTGAGGAAGATCAAGGGGAGCATTCTGCTGGTTAACTGTTTTCCAGCATGTGTCGGTGTATCGGTGTATGCTTGTGTGTTGCGTATTTCTCTCTGTGTGTATAGATATTTTACATACACATATATTCATGGCTGTAGTCATCGCTTCTAAAAATTTCCCAATAGACCGTAACTTTAATGTTATTTTTGAAGTTCTCATGCTTCTCATCACTTTGAAACTCACTTTTTATCTATCATCTGTGGCAAGGTTTGGTCCTTTAAGGACACAGAAGTGTGTATCTTACCCTCAGGTCCCTCAGGTTGCTACAGAGAACAAAATCCGAAAGGGCTGAGGTCAGAGCACGGCAGATTCCTGGAGACGAGAGAATTTAATATAACAATAGAGATATTTTGGCCTGGAAAATGGTTGTGTGCCCAATCTTTTCCATTATTATTGTCCTTTTTTCCTCATTCTGTATTGTTTCCGCTGCCTGGAGAGATGGCCCTCCTGAACTTCACCAGGAGAAATCCTAGGAGCAAGTCACTGAAATTCGAGGAGATGCAGCAAACTTGCACTCTGTTCAAGAACCGCCACAAGAGCCACAGTGGGAAAGAAAACAAAAATGCTTTTTCACATGGCCCAGTCTAAAAGCGAGCTAGATAAACCCTGCTGGAGTGTAGTCCAGTGGGAAGAGGTCTGGAAAATGCTCTGTATAATCTGTGTCGGAGCTGCACAAAACCAATTTCTTGTGTTGTGGGCATGTTTCGAAAAGGCTTAACCTGCAGGTGAAATATTTCATTCAACAACACAGACTTTTGACTTAATTACAGCGGAAACACGGGAAGAACAGCAATGGCACTTCTTGGAAGTATTCTCTATGTTCGCTAGATGTGGTGGTTTAGGTTTTAGAGGAGAAAAATGTCTTAACTCATCAGTATTCCTGCTCTTGGATGTGCAGTGGTTACTGTGCTGCAGAGAGACAACGGCGTGAGTGTGGATCAGCCGGGATGTATATGCCACGGACTGGCACCTCCTGAGCAGAGTATATACAGTCCTTGTGTCAGGATTGCTCTTGAACAGTCCTTTTGTTCTCAACAGAGACTTTTTTATATATATAACCTAAATATGGTATTGTTTTGTTCTTTATTTAACCACTGGCAATGAGGAGAGAAGAGGAGGAGAAGAGGAGAGGAGAGGGCTGTAATTTTAAGGGGCATTTGATTCATAAAATCAAATGGGGTTTGGGATTCCCAGAAATAGCTTGCAAGGCTTGTGAAACCACAAGCCCCACAGGATTCTCCCATCCTCTTTTTCAGTGATTAAGATTTTTTTTTTATTATTATTTTTTTAGTTAAACACATCTGGGTTTTTCAGTAAAACAGATCTTTTATACAGTGGCTCTGTGTAGCTGGATGTCAGCATGGTTCCTTCAACAAGAAAAAGCGTAACTACTGGCCAGCGTCCAGGTGAGACTTGGCCAACTGTGTATTTGATTGTGGATTTCATAGAGTAACAGAGAGACTTTCCCCTTTTGGCCATAGAAGCTAAATTTTATAGAAGAAAAAATGCCGATAAAGAGGCAAGAGTGGATTGATGGGAGAACCGCTCCAGCGGCATCCCGACACCCACCTCCCTGCTGGTTCCCACCACCAGCACCCGGGGCTCCTGCGCCCATGCTGGGCACCAGCCTGGACCTCCGGGGTCTTGGTGAAGGAGGAGTATTTGATTTCCAGTCCTGTGATGTGTTTTGTGGCCGTCACAGAAACCACCTCAGTGGAAATTTTGAATGAGGACTGAATGCAAGTCCCAGGAGTTTTGGCGCGGGGTCTTTTATAGCCCCGCTGCGTGTTGGTGCAACAGCTTGTAGGTACGGCATAGAGGGGCTGAGACGCAAGCTGGAAGTGGGATATTCTATGTGGAGGCCAATATAAATATATTTGTGCAAAAAAATCAGGCGGTATGAAGATGAAGTCTGAGTGGCTGATGCTGACAGAAACCATGTTACGTTCTGTTGCATTACTTCATTCGAGTGAAAATAATACTCCCTTAGTTTTGCCAGGGTCTGAGAGTCAGATTATCTGCTGTGAGCATGCCAGTCATGGAAATGAAATGTTTCCAGGGAGAGCAGGACTTGTCCTCTTCACTGGGGCTTTGATCCGGTGCTCACTTATCTCTGTGCCGCTGTCTCACCTTTTCCCTTGGTCTGATCATCCTGATGTGATTTTCTTTGCAATGTCCCTGTAGCATCGCGGGCAGTGAAGTGACTGCTGAGGCACCAGGGTGTACGGTTTAGGAGGGGGCATGCTCCTGGACCTTCCTGAGCAAGCGAAAATAAAGGAAAACCTCTGGGTAAATGTAGTATAGAATTTAGGAAGTCATATTTGTATCTTGTATTAAATGAATTGGCTACAGACAGTATTCTGGTGCATTTTATCTACTTCAGGATACTTACATAGCTAAATACACACATTATCTGAGAATCCCAGGATCCTTTGCCTCTTTACCTCCTCTTATCTCCCAGACCACATACGGGAAATTGAGCCAGAGTAAGATTAAAGGTGCGTTTCGGTTGCCTTAACCGCAGCTGTTGGTGCTACTTCAGCAGAAGTCACGCCAGTCACCTCTGGGTTTGACACCCTGGGGGATGTACCCAAGGTACGGCATGTGCAGCCTGCAACGGAATAGAGAATTGAGCCGTGTCTCTGGAGGAGCAGGCCAGATCCTGAGCCACGGGGTTATTGTTCTTGTCCGCTGCGGCCGTGCAGCCTCCGCTGGTTTTCATGTGAGCAATGCCGCAAAAATCCGAGTTCTTTGCCACAGAGCTCTCACCCCAGCTCTTACTAATGAAGTGGCTTACACTGTATTTTGTTATGCTGTGGTAAGTCTACAGAAAAGAAGCTGACCTGTAGTTTGGAGAAAGGTTGACCTTCGAAAGTGCTTTTCACTTTTGAAAGGGTATCTGATAAATATTTTTGCGAATTTTAGCTGAAGCGTTCCACTCTTATCTGCCTGCAGTGCAAACAGAAAGCCCTTCTGTCTTCATGCGGCACAAAGGAAAGGTATGACACAGTATGGAGACTTAGTTGTATTATCTGAAAACAAATTAATTACTCTGATGTCAATATTTTTTTAAGTGGGGAGGGAAAAATGAGAAAGTACATTATGACTTAGGAGCCAGAGCTCCCTAATGCGTTCTTGTAATACAAGGGAAAAGACAATGTGCTGTTAAGGCCTGGATTTGTTTTCATTCTGCGCAGGATCACCCATAGCAACTACGTATGCAAATAAATGTTTGCTATAGAAATGGCAGATGTGGAATGCTACAGACGGTATTTGAAGAGTATTTGTACTTTTATTTCTATGAGGCTTTAATACGACCCGGTTGTGTAGTCAGTAATGCCTGACGTTGCACACAGGATTTGTAGCAACTGGAAGTGAAGGTGAAAATGTGACATTGCTTTTACTTACCTTTTACACTTGTGAAAGTGCTCAGCTCTCAGCATTTTGGAAATACTGAATCCAGTCTTGTGCTTTTTATTTTTAGCTGCTTTTTAGACGGCTAATTTAGCCTTGCTACGTTAGTCCTGTTGCACTGCGTTTGTTTGACCACGTGTGATGAATGCTGACGGTAACACTGAAAGGTGAATTTATGCTGTCTTTATAGGCTCAGATACCTTATTGTCATTTTTTAAAACTGGTATCTAGGGATATTTCAAATCCCACGCAGAAACCTGGAGGGGGGGGGGGGGCTGAGACATAAAGTGCAGACAGAGGATAGATTTTCCTTTCTCTAATAGTAATAGCTTTTCTCAATTGTCGGTGTTTATACAAACACTTAAAGAAATCCTGGAATTACATAATTTGACCCTGAGTTACAGACTGTGTGCGTATTTTCCCAATTTATTTAAAAAGGAGCAAAGTAAGAATCATTTTGAAGTTTCTTCTGTTTGGCAACAGAAAGGGGAAAAAAAAAGCAAATCAGGAAAGGCTGAAAAGTTGCGTGACTTACCCTGGTCATCTGCAGCCTTCGGGGTATTGTGTTTATGGAGATATTCTTTAATTGTTGCAAAAAAAAAAAAAAAAAGGTCATTACGCACAGTCGGCAATCTGTGTCTAAGTCTGATAATAAAGTGAGTCTTGTGAGTTAAACCACATAGTCAGACCTGCCAAGTATTGTTCCTATTAATGCTGTATATCCTTAAAGTCACACAGGGGCCATTTTCCCACTGAGCTCCTGGCAGCAGTTGCCTGGGTAGGAGTTCAGTCCACCCCAGGACAGAGCACCCGAGCTCCTAAGCTCTGCATTAAGGCTGCAGCTAAGACTGTTTGGAAAAAAAGTATTGGATTTGATTAAAAATATCGAGCCGTCAGTATTTGGTTTTATTCCATGTTGAAATGAAGCTGAGACCATTAGGCATTTTTCTCAGAAAATAAATGTTGCACGGCCCCTAGCCCAGGGTATACTCACTTGAGAGGAGGAAGATGCTGGCTCTGCCTTAGAGCAGAGATAGAACCTGATTTTCCCATATTTCATGTGGTCATTCCAGATAACAACTATTTTGAGGCCAACCCAAAAACTCCTTCTGGAGCTGCTAAAAGATCACAGCAGCAATTTCGTCCAAACCACTGTGTTTCTGTGAAACATTCCAGTTTTCAGAAGATGATATTTTCTCTCTAAGACAATTTTCATCAAAAAAATTTCTCATTTAGCTCTAATCGTAAGGGCAATTTAAATGACTTACAAGGATTTCTTTGAGCCCGAAGGCTGTGAGGCAAGATCTGACAATATTACAATTAATTTCACCCTTCCTGGCCCGGGTCAGGTTACAGTGCTGGCTAAACACAGCCTGTCTTTGTGCTGCTTTATTTTGGAAAGGACTTGCCCTGAATGTATGTCTTGTCCTCAAAGAGGGCAAATGAAAAAATACGTTTTAGAGTGTCTCTGATTCACGTGGGATTAGACCTGGTTTGTGTTAGGCTCAAACAACGCGGTATCTTAAAGTTTCTGGCAGAAATTATTGGTCCGTTGTTTTGTTTGTGTGTATTTAAAACAGAGGGCCTTCTTCAATGGCTTCTTCATCTAAGAGTTGCTAAAATAGAGATGGCTGCTGTTGTTTTGGGGAGGAGGGGCTTATTTTGTGTTGTAGCCCAAGTGCCCAGAGCATCCCAGTCCCAGGCTTTTGAAGCTTTCTATTATATTTTGGGGGTTTGCTGGTCTATCTTAAGCAGTTAAAAAAAAAACCCACAACAAAAAGCTAAAAGACCGGAAACCAACCTCCTTGATTTCCCTCCCCACCAGCCAGCGGTGGAATGGCAGTCAGTGTAAGACTTTGGTGTTGCAGGAGAATCTTAGAATTATAGAATCATAGGATGGTTTGGGTTGGAAGGGACCTTAAAGCCCGTCTCATTCCAACCCCCTGCCCTGGGCAGGGACACCTCCCACCAGCCCAGGTTGCTCCAAGCCCCGTCCAACCTGGCCTTGAACCCCTCCAGGGATGGGGCAGCCACAGCTTCTCTGGGCAACCTGTTCCAGGGGCTCACCACCCTCACAGCAAAGAACGTCTTCCTCAGATCTCATCTCAATCTCCCCTCTTCCAGTTTGAAGCCATTACCCCTTGTCCTGTCACTACGTGCCCTTGTGAAAAGTCCCTCTACTTGAGTTTCTCTTGTCTGGCTGTTGCCTCCTTAGCGTTATTGCCCAATGTGTACAGGTGTTAGTTCTGGGGAGGTGGGTGTAAAAGCTTTTAGATGTAGGAGGAAAGAAAGGAAATAATTGTATATGTGTATAAAATGATTTCTAGCTGTCATGGAATGAGTTAAATGTAACTAAGCCGGAAAACTGACAAATGACATTGTGAATCAGTCATCTTTATTATGATTTTGTGAAAGAGAAAACTGAACTTCTGTCACACGGGGCAAGCGTGTTTAAAAGTCTCTTACGGTCTTGTTTTACTTAAAAATCTGCAAGTTCTGGTGGCTGAATGTCCTTACAGCACTTCCCTGGGTTTCTGGCCCTTTGTACAGCCACAGGAGTTGGTCAGGTGTAAGGGGTGAAGTAAGGAAATAGTCAAACATTTCAGAAACCAGTTAATGTCTGAGGTCATCTCCAAGGTACAGCGAGATTCCTCTATGCCACGAGGCCTTTAATTATGGGGGAAATCCTATTTAAAGGCCTATAACGTTTCTGTGGTTGTAATAAAATATCCTGCGTAACCAGGTAGTAAAATCTCAGTGGGCAAATCTCAATCTCTTTCTCATTTTGTTCTTCTTTAGTGCCCAGCTGTTGTTGATATTCCTTAAACAAATCCTCTTCTGCTATTTTCAGTTTGTGTCGATGGGGAACCAAGAAAAGGAGGAGCAGTGAGGGCTCTGTCGGAGGTTCGTCACTGGAAAGTGAATTAAGATGAAACATTTGAAACATTAGGGTAGTGAAAGCTCTTCTGGCTCATGGTAGCAATTATTCAAGAGAATAAAAAATAGCAATAATGATAATTATGGTATTGCAAACAAAGCGTGGGTAGTGGAAGGGCGAAAGGCGGTGTCTGTGGCCTGTGCCTGGTTGTTTCCTGTCCTGGGCTCCCTTTCACCCACGTGAAAAGTCATCTCTGTCCATATGTAGGCCTCTTCTTCCTGCCCCCCTTCCCATGGGCACTTTATGCTTCTTTTCCCGCTTCAGATGGATTTGGCACCGAGGTTTTGCCTTTTCCCTAACGAGACATCCCAGGACTGGGACCCAGAGCCGTGTGCTGGACCACTGCTTGTCCCTCAAAATCACTGCCCGGGCAGCTGCAAATTTTCCTTCCTTATCCAATCTCCACATACCTTCAGATCTTCTGATTTCATAAAAGGTTCAGTGATTATAGGGTGTTTCTCCTTGCACCTTAAATAGAATCATAGAATCGTCTAGGTTGGAAGAGACCTTTAAGATGATTGAGTCCAACCGTTAACCTAACACTGCCCAAACCACCACTAACCCATGTCCCTCAGCACCACATCTACACGTCTTTTAAATACCTCCAGGAATGATGATTCCAGCCCTTCCCTGGGCAGCCTGTTCCAATGCTTGATAACCCTTTCAGTGAAGAAATTGTTCCTAATATTCAATCCAAACCTCCCCTGGCACAACTTGAGGCCATTTCCTCTTGTTCTATCGCTTGTCACTTGGGGAGAAGAGACCAGTCTCCAACTCTCTACTGCCTCCTTTCAGGGAGCTGTGGAGAGCGAGGTGGTCTCCCCTCAGCCCCCTTCTCTCCAGGCTGAACACCCCCAGCTCCCTCAGCTGCTCCTCATAAGACCTGGCCTGGCGTGCCTGCTGGGAACAAGCTCCTCCGCTCCCAGGGGAGGGCAAGTACAGGGATGCTTCAGGCATCCCCATGCTTAAATGGGTCACTCTTGTATGAGGACCACCTGAAAGTCAGCAATTTAAAAGGGCCACCCAATGCCATTGGGAGCCAACGTTGGGAGCGTGGTGAGCAAGAGCCCCACGATGAAGAGGCTGCGAAAGCCCAGGTGAAGCTGGAGGGAACAATCCTCACCCGAACTAACAGTGGAGCTCCTTGTTGGGAGTGTGTGTCAATCACGCCGAGCTCAACTCAAGAGTTTACCCTGGGATTCTGCAGCCTTTGGGAGAATCAGCGGTTTCAGTCTTGGGGCAAGTGTTTATTCAGTCTAGTAAAAACATGAAAAAAGAGAATAAATCTGTATTGACCCAGGGTGCTTTCTGTGCTGCAATATGGTGTAAAACCTTCAGAATGAGTTTTTCTATAAAGATAACATCATTGAGCTGCCCTCCTGTACGTACTCAATCACAATTTGTGTTACTTCATCACAAAATCATGAAGTGTGAGGAAGAAGATTATAAGGTGTTACAGTATTTATCCTGATAATTGAAAACACGCATGACGCTCGAGCTTTGGCCGTTCAAAGCAATAACCCTGGGTGACTTCAAATACTGTGAAAGGAGTTAATCATCGATTTCAGAATGTGTCAAGTTTATTGATCTTGTTAACAGGAAAATACGTGTGGTTACCTTGGTGGGGAAGGAAAGCAGTTATCATCTGACCTGTTATTAGTTGGATGCTATTATTGATGCCTGAGCCAACAAAGATCCATGTTAAGCAAAAAATTAATCGCAAATGTTACCCTGCCGTAGTTTTCCAGGCAAATTTCTCGTGTCAGTAAATTTACTTTAAATAAATAAATTTTCTCTCACTCCTGATTTTGCTCGAGATGAATGGGCGCATTCTTTCGCCGCAGTTCTGCCTGGCAATTAGCACCGAGAACACTTAGCAAGCTGATCCCCTTTCAAGGTTCACAGCTAGTTTAGAGATTTGGAAGGTTTGGAGGCAAGAAGAGGCCGTCGCAGTCCTCCGTGGAGCCATCCCAGGGAATACACAGGCTCTAGTACTTCTCTCGGGTATGTTATGTTCCAAATCCAGTGGTTTTGAATTAGCTCGGGCACATCCTTGGAAAAAAAAAGAAAGACAGACAGACGTGTCATGTTGATTTTATCTGCCTTTAGCTTCTGAACATGCTTGTGCTGTGTCAAGCCAAATGCCTGTATAAGATTCTAAATATACAAACATCGTTATCTTTACAACCCAACGCCTGACTTTGCCAAAGCGCCTCTGAGAGGTCTCTTTTCCGTAAGCTCCTGGGAATCGCCACCAGCTCTGTTACCGCCTCAAATCCTGCATTGTTTGGGCTCCGTTTGAGCCGTTGCGCTGTTTTGTCTTGGTCGGTGTAAGGCCAGCAGACCTGGGGTCGCTCGGCTCTTTCCACCCGGGGTGCGAGGGCTGCCGGGGAGATCAACAGCCGTGAAGAGATCACGGGAATGTTGCCTTTGACCGTTCTTGGATGCAAGACCGCAATGCTGCCTTGACCCACCTATGTTTAAAAGATCTGGTTTTAGTAGGTGCTGTCTAATGTCTTCTTTAGTTACTTTTGGAACATAAACTATTTTATTGTATTTATATGATAAGAAAATAAATACACTTCCTTTCCATTTTTGTTGACTGTTCCACCATTTCCATCTTGTGAGAAACAAATATGAATTATGGCACAATCTCTTCATCTTGGACCTAAAAGCATAGTAAAAGCCTCCTCTGTACTGTTTGCAGCTATGCTGGTTTCAGAAATCTCTTTGTCTGACTTTTGGTGATTTTTTTAGCATCTATTTAAAATTTGGTGGTGTCAGTTTTTCCACCACAACGCAATTTTCCTCTGCAAATTGGCCCAGGCACAAGTAGGAGGTGAGGATTTGACCTTCCGTGGGTGCTCTGTCATTTGCAAATTTGAAAGAAACAGAAGATAATGAGAGAAAATATTATTTTAGCAGTGATAAATGTGAAGGAATGATCTGGAGAGTGTTTGCTTTGCGTTAGGAGCTGTGTTTGGGGCAATAGTTGGCATCAGGAGCTGCGACTGTTTCAGAGTCTGATCTCAGCTGTTCAGGGATGAACCCGGAGAAATTCCATGGGTTTCTGCGGAGCTGCTCCGTGTTTTTCCTCAGTGTGCATAACCCAGGAATGTTCCTCCGTCCTTGGCCCATAAGGCATTTTTGTGAGACAAAGTAGGCAATCGTGGTCATGCCAAAATAAAGTTCCTTGGCTGGATAAAAGGAGCAAGGGTGTATAAATACCAGCGTTTCCTTTGATTCTTGTCTCACACACACTGTGCATAAATCGCTTTGCTGCTTGGATGGTATGTGTGCATGCCTTTTTAAATGATGTCTGGCTTAATCCTTATTTAATTTTTTATGCAGTTCTAAAATACATGTTTTATATTACCAGACCACGATAAGAGTTAGTGTTGATACGAACCAGCATTTCACCTACTCAAAGATAAAAAAGCAGCTTTTAGATTCGATAAAGTGCAACTGCAAAAGTATGCCGGGACAGACTTTATTAAAACAAGGTTCCAGAAACAGTTCTATTATTTTAACTAATATTTTTCCAGTGAGGGAATGCCTTAATATCATACGTAACGTGCATATAACCTTATTGATACCAATTAATTTCAGAATTACTGCTGAAATTTTGGTGTCGCGCGGCTGAGGCCACCACGCCGTGCTGAGACAGGTGGGAAGCCTGGCGGACACGGCTGCGTTTTCCTACCGAGCGATGGTACGGCCCATATCATGAGTACTCCCAACATAGTTTCCGTCAAAGCGCACCAGTAATCGTGTAAAATGGCTTAGAAGTTTGTGATCCGTTCCCAGCGGCAAGTTGGCATAATTACTTCTAACGCAAAATTCGATCGAATTACTATTCTCAATTGCTGACACACTGGAATAATAACATAAAACTGAATAAAGCAATTGGGAGAGTTTTATTTGTTAGTAAATATCAATAAATCGCATCTCCTGCAAATTTGGACATGTCCAGAAAAATACGTGCCTTTTCCTTCTCCCCCCATTTGAATCATAAAAAACATGGTGCTGGCTATGGGGGGAGGAAAGTGGTTTTTTCTCACCTGGAATACCAATTATTGGCTGTAAATGAGCTGCAGATCGTCTTTATCTTACATGTTTTCTACAAACACCTTACTGCAGGCGAGCTGGGCTTTTCTTTGAGTTGTTCAGACAAATGCTTTAGGCTTGTAGTGTTTTGAACTGGTTGGTCTTGCAAAATTAGATGTTTCCACCTTTATTTACCACAATAAAAAAATTAAAAAAAAAAAAAAAAAAAAAAGAAGAGGTCAGAATTCCCGTAATAATTCTTTTAATGCTGGTGCCAGCAAACAGGCAGGGAGGCGTGTTGCAACGTATTCACTCTTTTGGGGTAGCAAGAGGAAAAGGCAGCACCTGCCTTTTTTTTTTTTTTTTTTCTAAGAACAAAAGTTTTAGAAGGGATTTGGCCCATTTCTGAGTAGAAAGCTGCCGGTTTTACACAGTTCTTCCTTCAAATCAGGATTTTCAGAATTTAGGGCCAGGCATCCTTCTCAAGGCTGACCAAAATATGAATATTTTGGTCCCGAGACGGTTACCAAAGCGTGGTTGCTTCACGCTGGTCTGTGCAGCCCACGTAGAGAGGCAAAATGCTTTTAAAGAAAACAAACAAGTTCTCCGAGCCTTATCCAATTACCATTAGGGAATGGATGGACGGATCTTAATTTTCACTGAAGCATATTTTCACTCATGTTTGTTGTCTTAAGAATGAGTTTCTTATCTCGAAAGCAATCTTTTTCACAAGACATTCTCAGTTTAATATAACTCATGCTAGCCTTTAAAGCAGACTGGCTATTCCCAGCTGAGGAGCCTCTATTTATGTGTCTGTCAGGGGCAGAATTTACGCTAGACCTGCGAGTTACGTGAACTTTGGATGTTTTCACAGTTGTTAAACTTGACCAGCTATTTCAATAAGACTGACTGCTTAAAACGGTCTTGGACTTTACCAGCTGCCCCCAGCCGAAGTATGAGTATGATGCTCATAAACCCAGCAACCCCCGGACTGCTCGTCAGTGGAGAAAAACACTTGACGTAATTCCTTGGAAGGCCATTTAGAAAAATATGTTTACCACTACATTTATAAAGGAGTCTGGAATTTCAAATCATGGTTTTCCATGTAGCTGCTCTCCATCCCCTGTCCTTCCTTTGCAGTTCCTGACCTCTCCCATCAGGGCAAGAGTTACCACGTGGAGAGGAACAAGGCTCTATGCCTGTAAAATCAGTTATCAACAATTAATTTTTTGGTATTTGGCTTAATATTGGGGCATCTAACAGCAATGCAAAATGCTGAGCAGGTACAGCGCTCATGTTCAGGTACCGGCGTGCTGACGTCCCTCTCCGTACCCTTGTGTTAAATAAAAGAAAAAGCAACATAGCCAATTTTTGCAGTAAGTTTGAGCTTATTACTGTTATTCTTTGTAGCAATTGTGGACTATAGTAGTTACTGATGGGTGCAAATTTTTGATCAGATAATAGTTTAAACATGCTAACGTTATATGTATTATTTTTAATTAACTCGTGCCGAGGTATGTGTTTCACTTTTAATTCAAGTGTCAGATTTGTGAAGTCTGTTTTCCATCATGCTTAAGGTTAAAATATTAGGTCACCAGAAGAAAGACCTATTTGAGTCACATAAGACAAATTAGATGTTAGAAAGAAGGAGAGGGGAGGGAGGAGCAGAAATGAAGCTGTGACTTCAGAAAATAAGGTAAAGCAGGAAAGAGTGAGTGAGAGAGAAAACGGGCTGCAGAAGTTCTGAAACTCATTTTTGTAGTGTTCAGTATCAACTCTTGGTGCTTACAAGTTTTTTTCTCAGTTAGGAATAGTTCAAAGCTGTATTTGCAGTGTCCTGACACCCAGAAAGGAGTGGGATATTGCCTTCCGTAAGAAGTCCCTCCCGGGCAAAGAACAATTCTCAATAGTTATATCAGGGAATAAACCAGGTCTTTAAGACATGTTGCTGGAGAATGGGAAGTTTGGATGTCCTTCCATAGGAGAGAAAGAAAAAAAATGCCTAGGATGCAAATGGAGATACTTTCCCATGTTATTTAAATAGTCTATGTATTAACACCGTAAAAAATTGACTTTTACTTTAGATTAAATGTTCAGTTTTTGTATTCTCCTTGATGAATGTGTGTTGTTTCCTGTGCATTGCAGAAGACTTGACTATCCTGTTGCAAAGGTTAGTGTGTGTCATGCAGCGCCGAGCAAAACCTCTTTTGCTGGACACTTGAGCGGTTTCGGTCGTCAGCAATGAATAAGCAGTTGTGAGAGAGACAGGAATCATTAGCAATGCTAACTGCAAACTGGAAAATTTAAAATGTTAATTTTTCCTTAAAAAAGGGACATCTGACAGAAGAGATTTAATGTAAGGCAAACAGAAAGGTGTTACTTTAAAACCTTGTTGTTATTCTCGCCCTCTTCTGATCGCAGGGGTTCAAAGTAGCCTTCTCCCTCCTGTTTCCTCAACCCAGTGCTCCTCGGAGGACGCGGCTCCTCATGCGTTACAGCCTGGTTATGCCCCACTTTTGGTGTAAAAAGACCTTCTCATGTGGCATCGCTTGCATGAACAGTCGCTCTGACGCCCCATGATGCCTGTAAAATATTTGGGAATAAAGCCCTTAATGTCCAGATCAAGCCGTTTGAAAGGTGACCCAACCTTGACTGTATTTCTCTTACGTTTAAGGTTTCTTTTTTTAATATGCCACAAAGGTGAACTTTTCTGTATGCTGTGAGGGGGGAGAAAATCAAATTTGTGGGGGAGATGCACAATATAATCTGCAATTTATTTTATTGCTCAACAAAATCTGAACGACCTGCATAACTTCATGTGACTAAATAATGAATAAATTCCTTAGTATTAGGGATTTTTATCTGACTAGAGACTGAGTGTAAGCTAAGTATGTCCTTTGTGATATGACCTATTTGTAGTACTATGCATATGCTCCTGGCAGACCCCGAGGGGCAGAAGGGTGTGTTGTTCACCCATTCCTATGTGGGAAAGTGGTACAAACCTGTAGTAACTCTCCCATGTGGCAGTGATGGAGAACAGTCTCCAGGGAATATCAGCTGCCTGGTCAAATAGGTCGCTTAAATACTTTTTGTGCATATGAAAGCAATGACGTGTTTGATGAAGGAGCTCCATCAGATCTGGTGGCTTGATACTACTTGTACGGATAGAGCTGCACCAAGCTGTGATGGTTGGGCATGGGGGGAGCTGACAGGGCGGTGGTTGGGCAGGAAGGGCTGATGGAGTGATGGTTGGGCATGGGGGGGCTGATGGAGTGATGGTTGGGCATGGGGGGGCTGATGGAGTGATGGTTGGGCATGGGGGGGCTGATGGAGTGATGGCTGGGCATGGGGGGGCTGATGGAGTGATGGTTGGGCATGGGGGGGCTGATGGAGTGATGGTTGGGCATGGGGGGCTGATGGAGTGATGGATGGGTATGGGGGGCTGATGGAGTGATGGTTGGGCATGGGGGGGCTGATGGAGTGATGGATGGGCATGGGGGGGCTGATGGAGTGATGGTTGGGCATGGGGGGGCTGATGGAGTGGTGGTTGGGCATGGGGGGCTGATGGAGTGATGGATGGGTATGGGGGGTGCTGATGGAGTGATGGTTGGGAATGGGGGGGCTGATGGAGATGCGGCAGTTGGGCTGTAGTACACTTTGAGGCTCCTCATAAAACATGCATTCAAAAGGGCCTCAGTTATTAGGGATTTGGGCAAAAATCTGAGGGATGGGGCTGAGAAGCTTAGTTGGAAGAAGTCTCTTCCCTTTGCCTGTCTTATTTCATGTCCAGCTTCCCAGCGCAGAGCCTGAGGGTTGCTCTCTCACCGTGTAGGAGATGAATGTGGATGTGGTGTGGTCCGGTCCTCTCCATCCTCTCCCGAGGGCCATGAGAGCAAGGGCCAGAGCCCCAGCGGGGCGGAGGGGGAGTCTGGTATCGCTCCGGGCAGAGCGGCTGCAGCCGATTTATGGGGTGAAGCTGATGATCGTTCCATCAAAAACTCCTTATCTAAAGGTTAATGCCTGATGAGAGGTGGATAAGGAACGTGTGTGTGAGATCATTGCAGCTCCGTGAGGGAATCCAGGAGGAGGGAGTGTGTTTTTCTGTGCAGTACAAAGGCTTGATAGAAGAGGCAACGTTTAGCGCTTATCCTGCTTGACTGCTCTTCAAAAACATTTTGCTTTTTTTCTTTCCTCTGCATCTAGAAACTTGGACGAACCGACCTTCCAAACGTAACCTTAAAATAGCTTTGTCAAACAAAAAACATAAGTGCAAGAAGTTTCCTGCCATTTCCATAACTGCGAGCATATGATTTGCAGTTCATCTTGAATAATGATGTAAGAAATCTGCCAGGAAAGATCCAAACGCTGTTACCAGGGTCGTTTCCTAACCAGCTGCAGCTGCCGAGCCAGCGCGGCCGGCTCGCACCCTCACTTGCAGGAATGCCCATTGACCGCGCAGGAGGACTTTTGGTAGGGAAAGGATTGTTATAAAGTGTTTAAGAGGAGAAAAAGAGTGAATCTCAGAGGCTAACACCCCAGCTAATTTATTTATTTTTGGCCAATATTTATCTGAAATTCATGGCCACCGTTATTGGTGGCTTTTGCTTCCCTGAAATGAGTCATTCTGATAGAGACACTGTAAAACTTTCTTACGATGACAAAGAAAAACAGGCAGTAATTGCCTCGGTGTGTCCTTGCCAAGGGATTAATTGCATGAGAGATGTATTTTATTAAGCTTCCAAACCCGTGGATGCTGCCGCGCTGCCCAGCTGAGGTTAGTAGAAAACACATGTCAGCTCCCACCAGTGATGTTTATGTCTCTGCACAAACCTGCCTCCTTTCACCACCGACATCCCCTAACGAGAAGTGACTGGGGGAAGGGAGCGCAGCGATACGCGGCCCTGAGAAACGCTCAGACCAATCTGTTTGGGTAATTGTAAGATTTTTTTTTTTTTTTTTTGAGGGGGAGGGGGGTGTTCAGGGAATTTTGTCTGCCCCAGTTTTAGTGGAGAATGGCTATAACGTGGCCCCGGCGCTGGCCCCGGCCACTTGGTGCCATCCCCCGTGCAGAACAGCAGCCCAAACTCACATCCACTGGGGATGCTTTACCTGTCTCTGGATCAGGGGCATCCTGTTAAACCGGCTATCAGCCTGGAATGTTTGCTAACAACTAACTATCTAGTTACCTAGGCAGATCATATTTGCTTATTGAATTTTATTATTGTTATTTTTTGGAACCAGGTGTATCAGCGGTGCTAGGGGACTCTGTAAATTTAATGGTGTCAAAGGACAGCAGTATTAATTTTTTATTTTCTGCCTGTGCTTTTCTAGTGAGCCATTTAAACCCTAGCTGCCCTGCAACTTTAAAGGGGTGTCAGAGCAGCAATAGCTTATATTACACAGAACTTTTCCTTAAATTACACAGTGACGTGCGAGTCTGGGCAATTCTCTTCTTTTTGCAAAGTAAAATGCAGCCCTCACATTTCTGAAATATTGTTATGAAACAGAGCCAATATGTTCCCATTTTCAAAGCAAGGCACAAGCAACAGGGTTTTGCTCTTTGGAAAGTATGACAGAATATTATTCATCTGTTTGCTTTAAGGGATATCTGCCAAGTAAAAACCCCTTTCGTTTTATCCCGTGTGAAGCTGGAACACGAGTGCAGAGCAAAATACCATTTATTTAACAATGCACGAATAATTTACATGGCATTAATGCATGTAGAGAGGCTCTATTGGATATATGTAATAATAAAAAAAATAATTTACCGATACACCTTTTAATTAACTGCAAAGTTTTCTAGAGCATGTTTCCCTCCCCCGTGCTGTCACCTATCAGCATTCATTATGAACCCCCCCACTAAAGCGTCACCCCCTGTAACCCCAGTTTTAGGTTGCAGATTTGTGGGTGCCTGACCCAGGTGTTCAGCAGGACCCTTTCAGTGCCACCCGTGCGAAGGCAGAGGAGTCTCCCTGCGGATCCCGGCTGTGCCAGGGCATTTTCCCGTGCCGGGATGACAGGAGCGGAGGCGTCTTCCGTTGTCGCGCTGCGGCAAGCAGCAGTTTCTCCTGGGGACAGAAGGGTATAAAGCACTTGGTTGTCTGAACTACGCAACGCTGGCTGCCTTTTCCCATCAGTACTCTGCTGTCGGATATAAATTATTTCGATAAACAGCTCTGACTAGTTTAGTGCTATGGTAGAACATTTATTTTTTTTTAAGCAAGACAAAATGCCTTTCACTTTGTAAGTGAAAAAAACGTCTGGACGGTCGTCACACAGAGCCAAAGCTGCTCGCTCCATCTCCACTTGGTTGATCTTGGAGATAATACAGCATTTATTTGCTTTTGCTCTTCAAATCGGTAAATCTTCATAAATCAGTCCGGCTTTGCGCGCACACCTTAATCCCGTGCTGGCTTTACAGGGCCGTCTTCCAGTGTCACTGCGTGTTATGGTGTCCTCTCCCCTGCTGCTTTTATTAATCCTCACTCTCTCTGTGTACACTCCCCTATTTACATTGCTGCCAGTTAGAGATTTACTTACCAAAATAATGGTAACCCAGTGATCCCATCTAACCAACTAACAGACCTAAGCATGAGCGTGTATCCTAGCGGGCTGGGGTTGGAACAGGCAGCGGCGGGGAGAGCGATGCTCCTACCTCTTGTCTTGGGACACTCGCAGCATTTGGGACTTTGTCCTGCCTTATCCTGCATCTCTCCTTTGCCCATTTTCGCTCAAGGTATCAAAATTAGTCCTGTATTGTGATTCTTTCTCGTTGGGTATTAAGGTATCAAAATTAGTCCTGTATTTGTGATTCTTTCTCGTTGGGTATTCAGGCAAATCCTTCCTAAAGCAAAAGGAAAAAAAAAAAGGGGAAAAAAAACAGAAAGAAAGAAATGCATGGGGTGTGGTAGAAATGACCACACAATTACACCATCTTTGGAATATGTATTTTTAATACATTGGATATTGTAAAAATAAATACACCATGATCTCACAAGGTTCAGTTTTTCTATTAATTTATTAAATACTTCTAAGTGAACTCATGTTAGAGCCTGGTTACAGAGCTTTTGCTAAACTTAAGTTCCTGGACCCGTTGTTGACATTTGCTGGGAACGTTGTTTAGATTCGGGCAATTTCTGGTAATTTAGAACAAGACTGGGAAAGAAAAGGAGGTGTGTTGGGAAGTGGACTTTGACGGAGAATCTTGCAGAAGTGGTTTGTCTTTAGAAACTGGACTGCAGAGATGCGTTTGGTGGATTCCCTGCAGCCCCTCCAGGTTTAGGGCGAGCTGATAAGAAGCAAATCGCAAACTGATTGTTACTGTTTTTCGGCTGCTGCAAACTACCTCGCCTGGTTTGCTTGGGGATGCCTAAAAAGCCGCTGCTGTTTCAAGTCAGAGGCAATTAGAAGTTCTCCCCGGTTTCAGGCTGCAACAGCAGCGCTGGGGGGCAAAACCAGCCTTTCCATTCCCTGGAGCCGTCAGGCCGTGAGCAGGTGAGATAAAGAGATCTCTCCTGATACAGCCCACCTACCTCCCTCCTCTGGGATCCCACTGCAAAGGCAGAGATTTCAGTCCTCCCTTCCTTTCCTTTTACCTTTTCAGACATTACTGAATCTCCCGTAAGAAACAGCCCCCTGGGGAGCTCCTAGTAACGCGTGGCTGTCTCGGCGGTGGCTGTCTCGGCAGCGCCTGCGATGCTCGGTCCTGCTGCCTCTGCTGATCCTGCCTGCGCCTGGAAAAGGGGCAGGGAGTTAGTGTCGCACGGGAAGCGGCAGACATCAGTAACGGGGTAACCTTTACCGGGAGGAACACCTCCAGCGTGGGTACGAAGCACCCCTGCCTCTCGACAGCGCGGGGGTGCGGCAGTGGCGCAGACGCGGCGATGGATGGTGTTTGGTGGATGGATGGTTTGAGGCCCAGTCTCAAACCGCTCAGCCTTTTCTGAATGTGCTTTTGCATTCAGCATGAGACCTTTGCGGGTGGAGCCGTCGACATGCTTTTGCTTTCGTGTTTACGTCTTCAATATGCCAAATCCAGGTGGGGTGCACGAGAATGTCCCAGGGAGAAGAGCGGGGTCCGGCTGAGCACTGGGGTACCGCCGAGAAGGCCATGGGGAGGGGCTGAGCACAACGCAAAGGGAAGGAGGAGAAGCATGAACTTGCACCGGCCGTTCTCTGGTTTAGGGCTGGTTTATTATTTTGTTACCGTTTCGGTATGTGAAAAGCTGCTGGTGACCCAGGGTTGACAGATGTAAATATTGCTAGCACAAAACAAAAGAAAATTAAAGAGGGGGAAATGAACCCAAGCGGTGCCGGTGAATTCTCTGTCAGTTGTTTGCAAATTTTTGTGTGTGCTGACTCGGTCTCTCCTGGCTCCATTTGGGTGACCCTTGTTGAGACCTTTGCCATCTTAAACTATATGTGAAGGACAGGGTCCTTTTACTCGTACAGGCACTTATATTCAGGTGTGCCCAGAAAGACATGAAATACCTTATTACGGTGCTGATCTTTAATGCAGCCTCTGTAACCCGTAGAAAGAAAAACGCTGGTCAGGTCTGAGCGGCATGAAGATCCAACGCGTCCCATGTTGGTGCAGGCTTTAGGTTAGGTCAGATTACCTTCCTGAATTGGTGTGGACACTTCAAAGCTCTTACTTGGTCTTCGGTAAACCTTGTGCAATCAGATACTTAAAGACACCTGAGCATAGCGTAAATTTAATCTGTGGTACTATTAGTACGTGAAGCCAGAAGTATTGTCGCAGGGGAAACTGCAGCGGGATCTAAAAGCAGTGGGCAAGCTCCAAGATAAACATCAAGGCTCAAAGCATTCAAAGACCCAAACAGAAAACAGAGTGGAAACCAAATCTGAAAAAAAATAATCCTAAAACACTGCAGTGCTGTATCAACTGTCGGTCATTAAAATCCAGCACTTTCCTTTTTCTTCTGTAGTCTTCACGGAACGGTGGCCGGGGCTTTGCGGGGTGCAGGGAGGGGAAGAAGTGGGAGTTGGGGGGGGGTCAGTACCCAGCCCCCGAGCTGTGATGAGCTGCCCTGTGATCATCACTGAAGTTGCTCCTGCAGCTGCCATCCACGGTTTTCACCTGCCGACAGCTCACCTCTCCAGCTCAGTGCAGAATTTGCACAAGTGATTAAGTCCGTCCCCAATCAGCAATGCCTAGGGCTTAGGCTGACTTCCATTTCATTAGGATTTAAGCTTGTCCGTAAATTTTAACACATTAATTGCTGAATCAGGCCTAATTTACCTCCTGTTTGAGCCAAAGGGACGCATCCTTTTGCTGTGGGTAGAATCGGATGAGGACCATGCAGTAGATACACATTTGAGGAGCGATGCTGTGATTCGCTTCCAGAAAGCACGCGAGGTATGCAAAACGTACGCTGCCTAAAAGGAAAGGGCGATCTCAGCCTTCATCCCAGGAAAGTGATCCCTGCGTTTTACAGCCAGCCACCGAAGCGGCTGCCAGTTGGCAGCGGGAGGTGGGGAATGTGTTCAAGCCATGTAGGAGCTCTGCGTGCTATTGTGGGCTCCGCGTCAGGCTGTGGCTCTGGTTTCGGATGAAACGTCTGGCGGGCAGAGTGTGTTCAGCCTCAGCAGCGATCTGTTCAGTGGGAAATGGTCTTAGATGATGAGCTGGCGGCTGCCCCCCAAAAACACAGGGTTGTGGGGAGCAGTGGCTTGGACAGTGTCCACCTAGCAGAGCAGTGGCAGCAGATTTGTCTCCAGGGCTGCCCTGGGTATGGCTGGGTACACTTGGGTTGCCCATCAAGGACCAAAGGGATGCCCAGGGAGGCCCTAAATACTAGATATAAACATTTCCATCCTGAGCTGCAGGAGTGAGGGAGGGAAGAGACATCACAAAGAGATGCAGAGGCAAGAGGGGATTCCATATGACCTGAACGGCTCCGAGAAACGAGAAATGGAGCCAGGGAGTGAGATGTGGCCACTTGTTCATTGACGAGCATGTGCCAATAACTTCAGCATAACGATGTGTTACCAGCCTATGATCAGGACTCCTATTGTGGGAGCTGCTGTTTGGAGCTCCTGAGAGCTGTCAGGAGCAAGAGATGAACCTCACAGCCCGGTACTTCCCTTCTTTGTCACCCAGCAGAGCAGCTCTGGGAGCGGAGACCAGGGGACCATGTCCTCTCCTGTCTCAGGCATCCTTCTGTCATACTCTGATGCTCCTGTTCCTTTCATTTGATTTATCCTTCTGCCCTATTATAGAACTGATTTCCAAACAATTCAAAGTAGTGCCTGCTCCATTTGAGGTACTAAGCTCCTGTTTTCTCTCTGTGGATTCAAGGCTGGCATGCAGCCCCAGGGGCAGAGGTGGTGGGGTCCAGATTCTCCTCTTTAATCTTCACTTTGTGAGATTATCTCCAAAATCCTGCTCCTCGGGGCATTTCCATCCAGGTAAACTGGTGTCCCTGCTCACCAGAAGTCCTTGCTGCGTGCAGCTATTGCAGTTAAATCTTCTTTAGTTCAAAGGTGAGCCTCAGAGCAAGGTGAGTTTGCTTTGTTGATATGTTAATCCCATTCCTCCTGGTATTGTCTTCTCTATCTAGTTGTGTGCTTGAATTGCAACGCTTGATCGCCTTCAAGAGCAGCTGCTGTTAGGTTTAGTCCCTGAGTTAAATACCATAATAAATAATAAATTAATAATAAATTATCATAGACTCACAGAATGGTTTGGGTTGGAAGGGACCTTAAAGGCCACCCAGTGGCACCCCCTGCCCTGGGCAGGGACACCTCCCACCAGCCCAGGTTGCTCCAAGCCCCGTCCAACCTGGCCTTGAACCCCTCCAGGGATGGGGCAGCCACAGCTTCTCTGGGCAACCTGGGCCAGGGGCTCACCAGTACATCCTGTCCCTGTTGGGGGATCTAGTGATTAGAAAATGGAGAATTGACCTCCAGAGCCTGCAGTAGCTACTGTGGTTTTTTGTCTCAGCTGTTTTGTCTGCTCTTCATGAACCAACAGAGTAAAAGTATTTTCGCCAGAGCTGACTCCGTGCAGAAACACATGGATGTGGTTGTGTGTCTCTGTTTACATCTCGGAGTATCTTTGGGCTGAATACCATCCATTATCTGAGGCATCTGAGCCTACTATCACTGTAGTTAATGAAGAGTTTAATTGGCAGTTTAAGGGTTGTGCTTTTGCAATCCAATTTTCCGTGTTCTTGGGAACATCTTGGGACCATCATCCAACGAAGCCTGGAGCCCTTCCCGTTGATTTCTCAACTGATGTGAGATGTCTGTGGAAGGAGGTTTCCATCTCTACCATCCCTCTTTCCCACCCCCCTGTCTTCACAGTCATAAATTACCGCAGTTAATTCATGGTGTCTAGCTTCCCCCTGTGAACTGGAAAACAACACTGCTTGAATCCTGGGACGGTGCTCTGGAGCTGGTAGCGGAGGAGTGCTGGGAGATGTTCGGGCTATCCTGGAAGGCGATCCTAGCGCTTCTTCCCGCTAATCCCATTAGCTGGCGCTGGCCGCTGTGACAGGGCGCTGGGGAGCCGGGCGCAGGCTGGCCGCGCGCTCTAAGCCATGCACACAATGGGTGGGTGACTTCAAAGAGCCTAAATGTAATTTGCATTTCCAAGCTCTCACAGCCAAGGTCTTCACGAGGGGATGAAAGTGTCTTTTGTTAAACTTAATGGCAGAGTTGATTAAAAAAGCTCCGATTTTTTCCCTATTAAGGCATAGTCTGATTCCACTGTTAGGCTTTTGGCGTCTGGGAGAAGATGAATTCTGAAAAAAAAAAAAAAAAGCACACAAAGAAAGTAACCCGTTGCCTACTGAGCTGTGGTCATACTTAGGGATATTCCAATATCACTTTTCCTAATTTGAGGGCCATATAGTAGCTGTCTTGGGGTGGGTACCAGCATGAATAACAAAGAAATTATCAGCAAATTTTCATTAGGCGTCTCCCTTTGCCGGGGCCTCAGCAGAGCCGAGGTGTCTGGCTTTCCATCAAAAGCGTCCCAAATATCTCCAACTGGCTTCTCAAAGCGAGAAAGTAAAAGAGCTGATTCATGGAGCTGGGTGCACGTTTCAGTGCTCACGTATGCAAACCCCTCCTCGAAACGTCCATAAAACTATCTGCTGTGTGCCAGCACTTGGCTGTTGGTTATCTGTTCAAAATAAGCAGTGACTGGTCTGGTCTTCAGAGGTTTAGTAATTTCCTTTCTTTGCTTTGTTTGAAGAATATTGGCAAATAATTTCACATCTGGATTTATGTATTAAATGTCTCCTATATTGCATAAAACAAAGCACCTAATGAAAGAAATCTGTCTGTTTAACTCCCGTCTTAGCTTGGGTTCTGTTTTAGCAATAACTGTTACCACACTCATGGAGGGTTGAAGAAACATTTCCCATTTCAAGGGTATCAGTGCTGGGAGTGGTTTGATTTTCTATATGCGCTTTAAATTCTGTCTCTGCTAGCATGACTCTTCCCGCTATGTTTATCAATATGAAGTACGAGTTTGGATCAGAAAGAGAAAACAGCATGTTAGCCGCTTTAAATAAACATAAATCCTTTTTATCCTTTTTTTTATTTTTCCCCGGGCAGTTTATGTTTTCTCTTCTAATTGAGGCTGGGTATATTCCTGAATATAGCCCTCCCCCTCATGCAAAAATCATTAATTTCATATAATGTTCATGCGTGTTCTGTCTCACCTGAAATGCCACCAACTGTTTTTACCAGGCAGTTTTTTTTTAAAAAAAAAAAATATTCAAGATCTTGTTGACTATATTGATATTATCCTTATATTCGCTTCGGGGTCGTTCGTGAGATAGTGAAAACTACCTGCCGCGGTGTGGGAATCCTTTAAGGTTAGAATCAGCCCGGGCACAAAGCCTGTGCCGTGCCCCCTGCGCTACCTAAAGGCCATGGAATCCCTTATCACAGGCTCGTAATGGAGGGGAAGGCGGCACCGGGGGCTCCTGCGCTGGGTGACCCCCCCCAGAACAAATCGCCGAGTGTGAGACAAACCCCGTGAGCCCCTCGCTTCGGCCTCGGATAATACGGGTGCCAGCTCCCCGTAGTGACGTTTTGTTGCAAAGTCGCATGTGAAATGTTTCACCCTTTTGTGCTTACGATTGATTTCAGGGACGAGTATGAAGAGGACGGGTTTTGCCAGCCCTACAGGGGGATTGCTTGTGCACGATTTATCGGGAATCGCACCATTTATATGGAGTCTTTGCATATGCAAGGTGAAATAGAAAACCAGATTACAGGTGGGTAAAAAATGCGCTTGCTTCTTTCCCACGAAGCTGTCTTTTCCCAAAAAGCTGCCAGAGTTTTATAAACTGCAGCGATGTTTTTATTTCCTCTTTATCCTCTCTTGCTGTGGGCTCCCCACCACAAAGCTCCCCTGGGACTCCTGTGTTGTGCGGTGTCCGTGGAGGGCGTCCTCCCAGGAGTGAGGGGCTGAGCGGCCCCCGTCTCTCTGCTGATCCCGCTCCCCCAGAGGAAACTAAACTATGATTTTCCGAGGAGAAGGGGTTGTGTATCTCCAGCTTCTGGGAGCGGCTCAAAGCCAGGCTGCCCTGTGCTGCTGTTGCCCAAGCAGATTTGAAAAGTGAAGGGAGACCAGACTTAATTGATGATTAGGTGGTTGAGATCGTTTTGGAGAGCTGTAGGTACTGGAGGAGGCTGCACCTTTTCCAGAATAAGATAATATATGTGTAAATAATTCAGCAGGTCATGTTTTCCCTTTAGATTTAGTAAAGAACTGTTTTTCATTGGTTTTGTGGGAGATGCTGTGCTGCTGGGGGTGGTGAATTCAAGCTGGGGCCTCATAAATATCATTATACTTCTCTGGGGTTTTATATTCGTTAATCTCAGCCAGATCCTAGCCAGTAATATCGTCTGTATTCAGAATTTCTCTTGCTGTCAGAATATATCAAATCTCTCTTCCCCCTAGAGTGTTCTTCCTTCGCTTTGTAAATGCTGTCAGCATTGCGAAAAAGACTTTTGCATCGCTCACAGGAAAGGGCGATGGTTTCTATACAGACAACAGTTCACAGTCTTATGTCAATTTTTTTATTTGAAAAGTCGTTTGGAATATTATCAAAGCTGTCGCCTTCCACGAAGGTAGTGGTACCCTCGTCCTGCAGGGACTTTGGGTTTTACCTGTTGGGTAAAAGGCATCCAAATGTTATATGACTTTGCAAACCATTATAAATTATTTCTGGGGAAAAAAAGTATATTTAGGTTTGGGGTTTTGGTAGCATACTTAACATTAATCCCGTGTTGAAAACCAGATGTATTTTCTCTGTCAGCAAAAGCGGCGTCGTTAATAACTTTTAATGTAATTAGCGCTCTGTATTTCTGGAAGGCACGTTCATCACCTGAACGTCTGAACGGGATAGTCGCAATGGGAAGTGAGGGTTACACTGGGAAGCCAAGAGCACAGGAATAAAATTCCCTCCGGGTTAAGTAAAATCCTTTTGTATATTTTACAGCTGCCTTCACCATGATTGGCACTTCCAGCCATTTGTCGGATAAATGCTCCCAGTTTGCTATTCCTTCGCTGTGCCATTATGCCTTTCCCTACTGCGATGAGACTTCCGCGGCTCCCAAGCCACGGGACTTGTGCCGCGATGAGTGTGAAATTCTGGAAAATGTCCTGTGTCAGACAGAGTATATTTTTGCGAGATCTAATCCCATGATTCTGATGAGATTAAAGCTGCCCAACTGCGAAGATCTTCCCCAGCCAGATAGCCCCGAAGCTGTCAACTGTATCCGGATTGGGATTCCAATGGCAGATCCCATAAATAAAAGTAAGTGAAAATTGCCTGTTTCTCCGTGCAAAAAAATACCGCTGTGAAAAGGTTGGCTGTAAGGGCTTGTGCATCAGAGCTGGGGCTAGTGCTGGGCTCGCAAAGCTCGCAGACGCCGTGCTCTGGAACCACCCCGCTCCCGCCCTTCTCACCTACTCCGGAGCGGGTAGAAACACAGAAATAATTTTTCAGCTATTTCTTCAGCCGCCTGCGGGCTCACGCTAAACGCTGTTTATTGGTTCCAGGTCATTTCTAATTAATATGACGTTTGAAACAATGACAGCGTAAGCATTTGAATGCTGAGGATCATCGGTAGCTTCCGCCTCCCGTGTCCTCCCGCAGCAGCCCCACGAGCTCCATCAAGACCCTGGGTGCGGTGTAGGGGTCCTTCTCAGGAGCAACGTGTATCGGGGCCAGGGCCGTGCTGTCCCTGCCTCATACAGCCTAATTTTCGGCATCGGCTGAGCTCTCTCTTTGATCAGGCTGGGCTGCAGCCTCCTCACAACCCTTACACATCTGAATAGTCAAATATAAAACGTGGCTCCCACAAATTCTCCACCTTCGTATGAAAATAATGGCCGCAATTCAGGTTCCCACTGTAGTTTTTACTTCTTTTGTGTATCTTATATTAAAAACGCTTGGCATAAGCTGTTTTCATTACAGAAGCATAAGCTTTAAATCCTCCCAGGAATGTGAATGCAAAGCAGGCCCTGCCTTACAGCCGCAGCAAATTGGGAGCCCGTGCTCCCAAACTGGGATTCCCGGCCCCGGGCCAGCAGCGCTGCGCTGGGGCTGGGCGATGCTGGCGGCGCAGGCTCCCGGGGTGCCGCGGCTGTCTGCCTGGCCGCCACCTGCTGCTGCTTTGGATGTTTTATTTTATTTTATAGAATCATAGAATCACAGAATGGTTCTGGTTGGAAGGGACCCTAAAGGCCACCCAGTGGCACCCCCTGCCCTGGGCAGGGACACCTCCCACCAGCCCAGGTTGCTCCAAGCCCCGGCCAACCTGGCCTTGAACCCCTCCAGGGATGGGGCAGCCACAGCTTCTCTGGGCAACCCATTTTTATTTTATTTTATTTTATTTTATTTTATTTTATTTTATTTTATTTTATTTTATTTTATTTTATTTTATTTTATTTTATTTTATTTTATTTTATTTTATTTTATTTTATTTTATTTATATTTTTATTATTATTTTACTTTTATTATTTTGTCTTTTATTTTATTGTTTTATATTTTATTTTAATTTTTATGTTTTATTATATTTTTGTTTTATATTTTATTTTGCTTTGTTTTCCATTTTATTTTATTCTTTTGCTTCATTTATTTTCAGATCACAAATGCTACAACAGCACGGGAGTGGATTACCGGGGGACGGTGAGCGTGACGCGGTCGGGGCGGCAGTGCCAGCCCTGGAACTCGCAGTACCCCCACACCCACACCTTCACCGCCATCAGGTACCCCGAGCTCAACGGCGGCCACTCCTACTGCCGCAACCCCGGGAACCAGAAGGACGCCCCGTGGTGCTTCACTTTAGATGAGAACTTTAAGTCTGAGCTTTGTGACGTCCCGGCATGTGGTAATTACCCCCTTTTTTATGTTTCATGTTGCCACGTCCATACCGCCGTCCTGCGAAAAGGGGGAGCTGTGCATAAAGTGTCTTTTTTGAGTCCCTGAGGAGAGAGCAGTAAAAAGGCGAACTGCAGCGTTTGCAGCTAAAGCCGCAGCGTCCGTCCCCCTCTCCCCGAGGAGACCTTCCAGCACTTACTTCCCACCCAGCTGGCAAAGTGGGGGCATGAAAATATTTTCCAGGGGAATACCTGAGCGCTGGCCAGAAGGTGGTGAAGCCGCAGCGTCCCAGGCTTTCCTGGATCGATACGACTCCTTAGTCCCAAATTAAATGGGATCGCAGAAGCTGCGCCGGTGCCGCTGATCCACAGAGTGGTTGTAAAACTGTTCTCCGTTTCGCTTGGTTTATTAAGAGCCATTTTAATTAATGCAAACCTAGCTTAACAGAGCTCGGGCCTTGTTTGAAAAATAGAGACGATTGTGCCAGGTCCTCTTAGCTATATTTTAAGTTTGTGTTTACAGAGCTGCCCTGGCTGCGTTTTGGTTTTGCAAAATGAACAAAAATGGAGTTTCAGCTCTCATTTTATTCCGCTTTTCTGAGACCCAGGGGGCGTGGATGGAAGACCTGAACAAATGGTTCCTAGTTGTTTTATCTGCGTTTAGAAATAACAATATTGATAGCGTGCCAAGAAAAAAATACAGCTATTGACATGGACATTCCAGAAATGTACCCAGAAATGGTCTGGAAATTCACAGTACAAAGTTTCACGCAAAATTTCACGTTGCCTACGAGTTGTCACAGTAACATTACCTTTCCCCTTGGAAAGGAGATACCTTTTGATGTTACTGTTCGATAGCCAGCACCAAATTAAATTATTTCTGGTTATGGTTATGAACATTCCTGCAGCGAGACATGTTCTGAGCCTGCTCCAAAGTCTGTTTCAATTAATGGAAAGATGGGAATCGATGCCAAAATGGGATCTAAATTATGTTCTTACTGAAAGAGTGGATCAGGGGAAAGGCAGACAGTCTGGGCTGTATCATGTGCATCTCAAACCCTCTCTGACATTCATACATGCTTTGTAGAGTCCTCTATCTCTTTTGCTATTATTTCAGTGCATTTAACTTCAGTTATTTTTCTTGTTAATTAGGCCCAGTGATAGACTCTGACTGCACAGAATCACAGAACGGTGGGGGTTGGCAGGGCCCTCTGGAGATTCTCCAGTCCAACCCCCTGCCAGAGCAGGGTCACCCAGAGCAGGTGGCACAGGAACGCGTCCAGGCGGGTTTGGAATATCTCCAGAGAAGGAGACTCCACAACCTGGTCCAGTGCTCTGCCACCCTCAAAGTAAAGAAGTTTTTCCTCATGTTGAGATGGAATTTCCCGTGTTCCAGTTTGTGCCCGTTGCCCCTTGTCCTGTCCCCGGGCACCGCTGAGAAGAGCCTGGCCCCATCTTCTTGCCCCCCGCCCTTTAGCTCTTGCTGAGCATCGATGAGATCCCTCTCAGCCTGCTCTTCTCCAGTGGAACAGCCCCAGGGCTCAGCCTTTCCTCAGCACAGAGGTGCTCAGTCCCTCGATCATCTCTGTAGCCTCCGCTGGACTCTCTCCAGTAGTTCCTTGACTTTCTTAAACTGGGGAGCCCAGGACTGGATGCAGTACACAGGAATCGTTCAGTGTATATAAACTGTTCTGAAGATCTTTTTCAGCCCTTCAGCACAAAAATCGGGACCTAAGTTGCAGTCAGCAGGACTCCCCTTCGTGTACTGTTGGCTCTTGGCTCTCGGCTCTCCACCCCGGGAGCTGCAGGTGCCTGGGCTGCTCCGGGTGAGGAGACGTGGCTCAGCCCGCGGGCGTTTGGGCAAGCTCAGGGGTCTCTGCATGTCCACCAGCTCCAGCGATGCTGCTGAGCTTTCTGTACCCCACTGCACAACCTTTTGGCCATGTTCATTTTGTGTTTTACACAACTTTGGGATAATTGGGTAATTAGGAGTTGATGGAGGGCGGGGGGCTGCTTGCCAGGGCCCCTCTAGATGGGCTCTGAGATCCCACGACTGGCTCAGTCTTTTGATCTGAAACAGCTGAAAGCAGGACGCTTTTGGACGTGTTGCAAAAGTCTCTGATCTGAACATTTTACTAGATAATAAATGAGATAGGTTGGCTGGTTTGAAGAATTCCCGACAAGGGTTTTAATTACCCCTCACCACTGCCTTAAATGGTACTCGCTGTACAGCCGGCTTATATGGCGTTATTATTCTAAATACAGACAAATAGAGCTGTATCAGGTGAGTAGTAATTTAAGTGTTAAATGCTAATCTGCATGTTAAAACCAAAATACCATGTGGGTCTGGCATTCTGCTGGTTTTGCACTGGCTGAAAGAGCCACTTCAGGCACATTTTAATAAGTATTGTGCATTCTGCCTCACCAGGACATGCCTAGATGGAAAATGGATTTAATTAGGGTGGCTCCCAAGAAACCTGTTAACCTAATGAGGCTTCACGGCAGGGGCTGCTACTTAATAAGAATAATAATTCCCTTTGACTGGAATAGCTCAGGTGATGAACTGGTGCCCAGGTCTCCCTCTGCCTCGTGCTGGTGCTTTCTTTTTCTCTCTTCAACTGTGTCTTTCACTTGTCTCACAAGCTGCAATAGATCCGTTTCATAAAAGTTTGCCGACCCGAATATAGGAAGATGTGAAACATGGAGTAATTCGAGCATGAAGCTTAGCAAAGATGAACATAAGAAGGTTTTGAAGGGGAGGCAAAAGGCCGGGATTGTGTGTCCGTGCAAAGAGGGCAGCAGCTCATGAAGGGAACCCGGGGTGGGTGCAGGCTGTAGAGCTGGACGTTCGCTGAGGACAGGGGGAGGGCACACACCGCCCTTCTGCTGGGCACAGGGAGACTGTACCGACACCGGGCTTCGGTCCTCTCTTGTTTCTCAAAGCCCGGAGAAATACTTGCGCTACCTCTCCTCTCAATTAAAAACCAGATGGCACAACTTGATCTAAAAAGAATGGTCAAAAAGGAGCGTGGGGGGAGCGGGACAGCGCGAGCCTGTAAGAGGAGAGGGGTTATGCGAAGTGACATCCAGAACCATTTGAACTTTGCCTCTGTCACAATTTGAGTCCAACCCAAGCTTCAGATCAAGTTCATGTATAATCAACTGCATAAAAGATATCTGTGTGGGCCGCTAAGCACTTCTACAAATCCAGCCTGGAAAACACAGACAAACAAACTGAAATGACCCTGTAGGAATAATAAAACATTCCCCGTTCTGCCAGAATCTGCTAAGCCTGATGCTGCCGCAGACATTTACCGTCTCCCTCGGAAACAACCAGCCTACGGCCACCAGTCCTGCAGCTCAAGGTGATCTTTAAAGTTCTGCTAAGCAACGTGCCCTGTGTCACCAGAGCCAGCTGGAGGGAGCTGAGCGTCCGATGGCCCGGCTGTCCCTTGCTGGGCACTGGTAGAAGAGGGTTTCATCTTTCTAAAATTAATCACTCGCTCCCTAGCTGCGTGCAGAGGCAGCAAATGTTGCAGCTATGTTAAATAAACCAGCTTCCCAACCTCTTCCGGATCCTTCTTTGTTATCCACACTCTGGCTTTCCTTTCAGCTCTTGTTGCTGTGTCCTTTGGGCCAGCATTTGCCGCCCTGCGCGGATGACACGCTAGTAGTGTGTAGTTGGTAGAGGGATGGGTTTTCCCATCAGCCCCTTAATCCTATGAAGACCAAATCCTCAGGATGTAAGATTTTTTAAGATTATGCTACAGCTTTTGTCTACGTTCAGACTTTTTGGACTCCTTTCCTGACTTCCTGGGATAAAACCCAGGACTATTCTCTCTATTTCTTTCCATTTCCATGCATTGCCTCCCGTTTCCCAGTTGTTCTCCGTTTCTTCAGCTCTAGACTCCTGCTCCTGCACCTAAAACTAACTAGAAAATAAGTTGTCAGCTGCACATGTTGTTTGTTCCAGTGCCCTGGGTGGCCACACAAATGCTTTGGCCAATGGTAGGAGACGTTGAGAACAGGAGGCTGGAAATAAATAAGGGATAAAACTATCCTTTTTAGTGGCTCCTCACTTTTCTGTTGGAATAAGGAAACTATGGCACCAAAACCTAACGTACGTATTAGAATAAGGAGTCCATAATCCCATCAGAGCCTTTCTTCCATAAGCTAGTTTACAAATTAACCTTGCTGTGGAGCTGCATTGCTCCGTTACTTCATTTCACCCCCTGCAAGAGCCACCTCGCAGGGTTCAGCCGTTTCAGGGCCAGGACCAGGTTTGAACTGACCTGCTGCAGGGAGACTGCTCCTGGCCGTTCTGTCTTCGTATAGAAATGGTACTCAGCAAAGTTAATTGCTCTGTTAATTTTAAGGAAATAAAACATCATCCGAGGTGGTTTGCGGTAGTATTACCTGGATGTTTTATTTCTCTTAACACTTCTAGTTGACCCAGGGAGGTATTTGACTCTGTGGGATACTTCATTCGTTGTTTTGTTGTTTGTTTGTTTTTCTGAACCAGATTATAAGGATTCCAAGGAAAAGAATAAAATGGAAATCCTGTATATCCTGGTGCCAAGCGTTACTATTCCCCTGGCCATAGCCTTGCTCTTCTTCTTCATCTGCATCTGTCGCAACAATCAGAAGTCTTCCTCCCCTCCCGTTCAAAGGCAGCCTAAGCACGTAAGAGGACAAAATGTGGAGATGTCAATGCTCAACGCCTACAAACCAAAGGTAATTCCTCGCTTCTGCTGCCACATTTGCTCTTTCTAAAGGCAGGGAGTGAAATGCTTTGATCAACTCAGCCCTGAAATATTAAACTGATTTGAACTTGCGGTTTCTGTTGGTGCCTTTAGCTGTAATTTTTGTAAGGACTCTTACCAGCAGCGTAGCAAGTGGGCTGGACACGTCTGTGGCGGTAATTCCTGTGTGTCTGTGTATCTGGATAAATAGGAGCTGGAGGTTTTTTGTAATAAAGCAAGCAACCCCTTACTGAAGCATCTCTAAATTGCCTCATTTAAGTCAGAAAGCAGTGCAGATAAAGACGTGATTCAGCATTTTCTCGAGAGAGTTTGTTTCACGGGTCTGCTGTAGTCCTGTGTCATCTTTCACTCAGCTGAAATCGCTTTGGAAAGATTTGTTCCGCGCTTTTTCAGGCCCACCCATTCTCTCCGTTAAAAAGAGAAATTACCGAAGCAGAGCCTGCAGTTCTGGCCAGCGCAGCTGATGCACAGCGCCTCTTGTTGCTGCTATTACTTTGCTTCGCTGTGGCCCCAGCTTCATGAGCGTTTTTTAAAACCATTTAAGATTTAAGCGTGATTAACCTTGAGCTCCGTGTTTACTGGCAGGGCAGCCGGTTTGCAGACCTGCGTGGATCACCCGCCTCAGGGCTGTAACTGCCTCCTGCCGCCTACGGGCAGAATAATGCCCTGGAAAAGAGTATTTGCCTGTTTTTTTACACCATGCCAATTCTCTTCAACAACTTGATGGAGATTGTTCTTTTGAAGCATTTCAGAGTGAAAATCGATACCTACAAGTAATTAGAATAGAAAGTGTGTAGACCGTGGTATGTGAAACAGTCAGGCGTGCCTTTGGGTAAGCTGTTATTTTTGTTCGAAGATGACATAGCAAAATGAATCCAAATTCGGATTGTGTTGGGTTGCAGCAATGTGACCTCTAACCTTCAAATATTGCTGCCGTAGGTATCCTTTCAGCAGAGCATCCTTTCCTCGGCATCAGGAAAGCTCACGCTTGTACTTGAGGAGCTGTGTTCTCCATCTCTGAATAAACCCTGGAGTAGTTTTCTTCTTAAGTTCAATAAAGCAGCCGTGGGATACCGCTATTGCTTGATCTTAAATGTCAAGTTGATAGAATTGGGTTATAAAGAGTTAACTGTGGCAGCCTAGAGAAAATAACTGAAGTCGCTGTATCCCCTGAGACACAGGGAGTGCAGGGATGGATGGAGCTGTGCCGCCCAGGTACCAGGTCCTCTTTCGGGATCTATGGAGCCGCCATCAGACACAGACACAGACACAGAAGGAGGAAAATTCCAGCTCCGCACCAGCTCACCGAAAGAGCAGGAGACTCCTTTTAAGTCTGCGATAAAAGTAAACCCACCGTGTGGCTCTGCAGGAAAACGCGGTGCTGCTTTCGCCCGTTAGCAATACAAACTGCACACAGAGATGTTTCGACAGGGCGTAACGCTAACATGAGAATTCCTGTTTTACATAGTGTTGCAGGCACTGGGTGCTGGTGCCGTGGTGCCAGCAGGACTGTTGTGCGGGGTGTCTGTCTGGGGGGGCCTGTCAGAGATTGGTCTGTTGTTATATTTTAACTCCTCAGTCCCACGCGCGCTGGCCCAGTGAATTTATCTTGATTTTCCCTTGAAGTTCTTACTTTCAACTTTCCTGTAAAGCTTAGAATAGCTGTATATCAAAATGTTGGTAACGGTACAAAAAGTATTTAATTAAGTGTCAAAACTACATCTTGCATCCAACCTCCATGGAATATTTTGTTAAATTTGGATTTGTTTCTTGGTCCCCGTTCTACTAGATATTTGGGGTACAATCTGGGCGAAACTTAAGATAACGGGAACATCAGCATCGTTTTAATGAGGTCACAGTTTCCACTGCCACCTTACGCGCACAGCACGGGAAAGCAACTTGCCCAGAAATGTTTGCAAATATAGACCTCACTGTTTTCTTTTTATGTTCAAAGTCATCTGCTGCAAAAAGCTTTCCGTCTTATTTATGCTAATTCTGTATTTTCCCACTTGGAAACCCAGCTCGCCCTGTCTCAAATGTTTTGATTGCCTTTCAAACAAAATTGTAAAAGAAAGGAAGTAGAATCCTATTTTTAAATACTGTATCCAGTATTAATGTCAGCTTTGGGTAAAAACATGCTCCGGCCTCAAGCTCCGGCTGAGGTAGACGTGTGTTTGCTCGTCCAAATAAAAACGTTGGCGTTTCATCCAAAAGCCTGTTTCAGTTTTAGGGGATTTTAATTGCCTGCAAAAAATACAATAAACTAAGCTGATCTCGTCATTCACCTAATGGAAGGAGCCGATACAGAGATAGAGGTGGTGGGCTTCACTCTCGCTGCTCTCCCTTTGTACTCCGTTTACTTTGGCGTGCTGCCTCATCTGTATTTTACACTTCTTTACATTTTGTACACCCATGTATGACAAATACTTGTCAAACAAAAACTAAGCAGATTTATAACCGCTTAACTTGAAATGAGCCCTTCCTGCCAAAACTTTATGACTTCATTTTCTTTCATAGTTTTCCACTATGTTGGTTCAAACAGACAAACCCAGCCCCAGGTCAGACAGAGGTCATTTCACTTTCATTACTAAAATATAATTTACAATATGCCAGACCTAAACAAGTTTTAGCCTAAAGGATTTGTATAATATAAACCATCTGTTCCTCAACAATATAGCTAATTTCCTGCCATCACCGTACAGTCTACTGGCTGCCTGCTTAAATGGCATCATTATTGTTGTTGTTATTATTATTATTGTTATTGTTATTATTATTGTGGTATTTCTCTAAAAGTTGTAAGGGGTCAATACGATTAGCATTCATTCATTCTAATATGTCATTTTTAAAATCATTTCCTAGAACGTCAGTTCTTTTCCTATATTGCCACCATAAAGCTGCCGTTACATTATTTCAGGAATGCAAATGCTAATGTGTACACTAGTTCACAAAACATAGATCCCAAACTCGTTAGCTTTAAATTACTACCTGTGGCTATACTGAGGACCCTGAAGGAGTGGGTTTGGGTGTAGGTGGTACAAGCACAGGTGCAAGTTAATGCCTGAAAATAATACAACTTCTTTACGGCCTATGAGTGAATATGCAAGAATAAGAAGAGTTTTTAAAAAGTTTGCCTTTCTTCTTCAACAACTGTCTCATTTTTCCGTCTGACTCTGTGCTACATGTTTCAGGACCGAACGTTGAGTCAAGCGTGAGCAGAAATAGTCTGTACTGTACATTGAAGGGTTAACAGCAAAGTCGAGGAAGAACTGGCTAAAAGGACATAGTTTAAAAAAACCCAGTTTTCTGGCCCAGAAAACGCTTCAGTGTGTACTGACTTAAAGTGTGTGAATTGCCTCAATTCCTGAAATTATTCAATTTTAGGTATATAAATGCCCAAGCCCAAATATCTAAATGCCCTTGCTGAAATGCTGATGGTTCCTGCATATATTTAGGTCTAATATTTACTACTTGTATCTGATCTTGTGGAGCAGGTAAAAAGTAATTCTAAAGTTAGTTCTGGAGCAGGGTGCACAGAGATTAGGGGGCACCCAGCCCCGAGTTGCCGATGTTGGGTTGCTGGTGTCGCTCAGGCTGTACCTGGCCTGGTGCTGGTGCCATCGCAGCAGCGCCCGCGCCTCGCGGGGCTGAGCAGATCATTGCCAAAACGGTACGTGGCCCGGGAGCTCCTGCGTCCATCTGCTTGGCTGTCAGACATCCTGTGCGAAAGGGACTTTTTCTTAAAAATATGTTTTCACGCCTATTTTTCTGACACGTTTTTGCTGTCCTTTTTTATAACAGAGTAAGGCTAAGGAGTTGCCTCTGTCTGCTGTTCGTTTCATGGAAGAACTGGGTGAATGTGCTTTCGGCAAGATCTACAAGGGACATCTCTACCTTCCAGGCATGGACCACGCTCAGCTCGTTGCTATCAAGACGCTGAAAGACTTTAACAACCCCCAGCAGTGGGCAGAGTTCCAGCAAGAAGCGTCTCTCATGGCCGAGCTCCATCACCCTAACATCGTTTGCCTCTTAGGTGTTGTGACCCAGGAACAACCTGTCTGCATGCTCTTCGAGTACATGAACCAAGGAGACCTCCACGAGTTTCTCATCATGCGCTCGCCACATTCAGACGTTGGGTGCAGCAGCGATGAGGATGGGACTGTAAAATCCAGCCTGGACCATGGGGATTTCCTGCATATTGCAGTCCAGATTGCAGCAGGGATGGAGTACTTATCAAGTCATTTTTTTGTCCATAAAGATCTCGCAGCTCGTAATATTTTAATTGGAGAACAACTTCATGTGAAAATTTCAGACCTTGGACTCTCGAGAGAAATCTACTCGGCAGATTATTACAGAGTTCAAAACAAGTCTCTCTTGCCAATCCGCTGGATGCCACCGGAGGCAATTATGTATGGCAAGTTCTCTTCCGATTCAGATATTTGGTCATTTGGTGTTGTTTTATGGGAAATATTCAGCTTTGGACTTCAACCCTATTATGGATTTAGTAATCAAGAAGTCATAGAGATGATCAGGAAAAGACAACTGCTGCCGTGCTCTGAAGACTGTCCTCCCAGAATGTATAGCCTGATGACAGAGTGCTGGCACGATCTGCCATCCCGGAGGCCACGATTTAAAGAAATCCATGCCAGGCTGCGCTCGTGGGAGGGTCTGTCAAGTCACACTAGTTCTACTACCCCCTCTGGTGGGAATGCCACCACTCAAACGACTTCCCTCAGCGCAAGTCCGGTCAGTAATCTCAGTAACCCCAGGTACCCCAACTACATGTTTCCAGCACAAGGTATACCCCAAGGCCAGATCGCCGGGTTCATCGGACCACCAATACCTCAAAACCAGCGGTACATCCCCATCAATGGGTACCCGATTCCACCAGGATACGCTGCTTTCCCAGCCGCCCACTACCAGCCGCAAGGTCCACCCAGGGTGATCCAGCACTGTCCTCCACCAAAGAGTCGTTCTCCCAGCAGCGCCAGTGGATCGACTAGCACAGGTCACGTCACTAGTTTGCCGTCTTCGGGATCCAACCAGGAAGCAAATATTCCTTTGCTATCTCATATGTCAATTCCTAGTCATCCGGGGGGCATCGGTATTACAGTTTTTGGAAATAAAACTCAAAAACCGTACAAAATTGACTCAAAGCAGTCTTCCCTATTAGGAGACTCCAGCATCCATGGACCGAACGAATCTATGATTTCAGCTGAATTGTAAATAAGCGAGGCCTTTGTAAATATAACTATTTACGATACAAACTAGAAAGTCGTAGCAAAGATTTATATTCAAATATTTTATTAAAAATTCTTCTGGTTGTTTAACAGACATTGCAGCAAGTATCTTCTGTGAAGTTTAACTGCTTAACAGGATGGGCAGGCTCAACCAGACAAAGATCGTTGTGGTATGAATACTCAGCTTCGTCAACGGACGCGTCGTTTCTTTAAGCGCCACCGACAATTCAAAACCGGGAAGGGGGATTTTTTTTTTTTTTTTTAAATAAAAACATTTTCTCATACGCTTTTTCACAGCTTTTTAAACCTCTGATGTGGTTTAAATCACAGAAACTTTTTTATACTGAAAACATATTTTAATATTTGTCTCTTTTTTTAGGAGATGCAAATATTCGGAGATCCTACTGGTTGTGCAATTTCAGTTCCAATAGCTAGTAAAAATATTTGTAAATTTTGCAGTCAAGGATTATGTTTCAAATATGTGATCTGAGAGCGGAATAAATTACTTCAGGTAGGATTTTGATCTTTCGTTACGTTGGGAATCTGAGTCCAGATTCAGACCCCAAAAAAAGTCATTTATATGACAGCCCAATAGCTTGAGTTACCAACTTGCAGGCTACAAAAATCATCTGCCGTTGGCTGCTAAAGATGGCTGGAGTTCTAAGAAATTGCCTTAAAGGAAATGAGATTAAAGTGTTTTAAGTTCAGAACCTGAATCGACTTACTCAAAGATAACATTTCATAATCTAGTAGTTAAAGCAGAAATTTTATATCCTTTTGTTGCTATGCAACTGTTTAATGGAAAGGCTCCAAACTGCAATTTTATATGTGACAATCAGTTTTCCCAGGAATATTTATTGTTTCAGATCAATGTGTAATTTCAGTGACTATGACTCCAGTAGCCCCGAAGAAAGGGAAATTCACATTCCATCAGGCAGCAAATCCATTGATAGCAATTTTGTCTATCAGTTCTAATAATGTGAATTAGTGTTAACTTTCAACTTAGAAATAAGGCATTTGTATAATTACTAAAAATTCATTCAGGTATAAGCAATCTAGATTTTTCATTTGAAACCACTTTAATGCGTTACAAAAGTGCTGTGTACGTGACAGTTTTTCACAGACTCTTTTTTGTACTGAATAGTATTTTTATTGTACACGGAACGAAAACAATCTTTTGCTCGGTTGACAATGTTGTATAATATGACTTTATTTTTATCTTTTTGCACAAAAGTGTGATGATGTTTTGTACAGCAGAAGTGAAAATACATCTCTGCATTTTATATCTTGGTCTGTTTCTTTTTATTTTTAACCTGATGTAGATGTTCTTGAAATATATTATGGTGATATTCAGCCACTACCTTATACAAATATTTTTTCTTTGTTTTCACTGCATGCGTTTAATCACTGTATTACTTGATGATTGATTTATTAATTATGGGCATTTCAATTAGGCAAGCATGAAAATGTAATAACAAAGGCTATTTTATAATTAAGATATGTGCATTTTTGTATTTCACATGCCAGAGATGATATTAAACACTGATTATTTTATGCTGCTGTTTATTAAAACATTGTTTTAACATAAACATATCGGCATTTCCTCCATCTTGGTGTAAGATATTTGAAAAGTTTCGGATTTAAGAGAGCTAAAATCTGCTGACTCGGAGTAGGGAGCCTGCTGACATGCTCGCTCGAATGGGCCATGAGAGGTTTGCGAATAATATTTGCAGGCAGATTACTGAGGGGTAACATGCAGAGGCTTCCGTGAATATTTGACTGTGCAAATATTTGCAGGGCACACCAAAGAAGCGGGATGCCATAACTGCCCCGGGAGAACGAGGATGCAGCCTTGGCTGAGATCGCGTCGGTGCCGCTCAGCCCCGCACCGAGGGCCAGCGTCGCCCTTTCTGCCCCTCGCTGAAAGTTCCGTGTCCTGCTCCATCGTCTGAGCTTTCGCGGTACCTTGTGCTCCTGCAGCATCCGGAGCTGCCAGGCTTCCTCACCAGCGCACAGGCCTCTACTTGCAGATTAAGAACAATCAGTAATTATATAGTAAGGATTTTTGTGACTTCTGAGATACTTTATGAGCCTGAAATGTCAGCTTCCATCTGGATTGAATTTACGTCTGGGTCAGTAATGAAAACATGTTACACGTTAGGTAAAATTTAGTTTTGACTGAAGATTCAGACAATGATTACATCTTATTAACTTCTATATTTGTGTCAGGTTACCAGACTCGAATGCTAAAAAATTAGTTTTGAGCAGAGGTGTTTTACAGGAACGGATGAGATGTTTTTCCCTGATCCCTCGCTATTACCGTAACCAGAGGCGAGGGAATTGCTCTTCCTCACTTCACACGTATAAACAGCTTTGCCGTGCTCGCTTGGCATCTTGTTCAACAGCCAGCAGCTGTGGTGTTGTCCTTGATCCATCTTTTCTCTCGTCTACTCCTGCATACTTTTTTGAGTGCGTGCATCAGTGCAAACGATTCTTTTGCATCTTAAGCATCGAACGCACTGAGGAGGAAGAAGCCTTCGCCTCCCCCCCCATTTTTCCCATGCGATTTCTTAGCTTGTGCCATTAAGGGCTTGAAATTTCAACAGTGCCGGTTTAAAGGCAGTCTGCCGCCTCGTAAGTATCCGGTTTCAGAAACAGAAGAAACTATATGCAGGCAAACAAGTCTGTGGTCCTTAGGTTATGCTGTTATGGCAAAATCTTCAGTAAAGAACGTGCTGTAAATGAAGTCAATGGAGAAATAAAAATCTTTTCGCCGTAGTTGAAACTGAAAGGAGGGTGGAGAGAGGTGGGTGTTGGCCTCTTCTCCCAGGTGAAGAATGACAGGACCAGAGGAAATGGTCTGAAGCTGCGGCAGGGGAGGTTTAGGTTAGATATTAGGAGGAATGACTTTACTGAAAGAGTGGTCAGGCCCTGGCACAGCCTGCCCAGGGAGGGGGTTGAGCCACCATCCCTAGAGGTGTTTAAGAAACGTCTAGATGTGGCACTTCAGGGCATGCTCTGGTGGCAGAGATGGTAGGTTGTTTGGTTGGACTCGATGATCTTAAGGGTCCTTTCCAACCATGAAGATTCTGTGATTCTGTGATAGTTGACACACAGACACCTGTGCAAAACCATGGCTGAAAAAGATATTGAGATACCATGATGAATGATTTCAAAGTATTTGCTCATCACTGTCAAGCGACAGCCTTCACTGAGCGAATGTGTGAAGCAAGCGGAAGCATCTCCAGGAGGCTTTTCATCTGCACAGGCTGGAAAAGGCAGCACTGGGAGCAGCTCACAAGACGTCTGGACAGACGGGCTCTGCCAGTTGAGATGGCAAGTGGTGTGTGTCCCGTCGGGTCAAATGGGAACATGCTGGGCATCGTGCCATAGTTCCGTTCAATTCCGTAAAGAGAAGCGTGAGCCCCACTCCAGTCAAACCACCCTCACATCAGTACACTTGGCTCCCATGGCACTGCTGTCGTACGCAGGTAAGCTTAGCTGTGAATTTGCCTACTTGGCTGTAACCACCCTGATAGGAAAGCAGTAACCTAATACTTCACGGAGCAGCAATGGGAGTCATAAAATAGTCCCTCACACGCTTCGTGTTATGTTGAAAAACCAGGAGCTGCAGTGCGAGCGCACTCACCGCTCGGTTCAGGGTTTTTCCTTTATTTCAAAGTAAGCTGGGTTCTTACGGTTAAAATATTTTTAGACTCACAGATGTAAAGCAGCACTGAACAATACACCTGAAAACCCTTGCAAAGACCTCTTCCTGCCCTTCGCTGCCTCTCGCAGCGGGTGAAGTTTGTGAACTGTGAGGCTGAAATCAGAGTCTGGCTCACAACCGATGCGTGGGGAACAAATGCTAATGCAGAGAGGCAGGAACTCATCAGGGAGAGATTAGAGGGGGAAAAAAAAAAAATCTTCTAAAACCCAATTAGATAATGTGGAAAATAAATGTTGCCAGAAATTAAGGAATTACTCCTCAGGTGGGAATGCAGACATACAGATGAAAGCCATTTTCGTGGCAAACGAAGGAAGAGGGAATTCTCCAGATTCCTAATGTGATGTGCTAGAATCATCATCCCTTCTCCCTTCAAAGAGATAGGACAGCCAAGGCTGTTCTAAGTGCAGTAATGGATTGAGAAGCTCTAGAGGTTTGGAAATAAAACCGAATACACACTGTTTAGTAAGCCTTCAATCTGGAGAATCTCATTCCCTCCAGGTTGGTTTATATTTCTGTAAAAGAGAATAAATATTTGCTGATTTAAAGACCAAAATGCAGAGTCTGCAATGGAGATTTTTATCCTTTGTTCCGCAAAGGAGTGATTATAGTGAGTTTCTGCATTCTCTGGATTGAAAGCAGAAGGTAAAGCAGAGAACTCCTTGTGCAGAAATGTGGGCTGGAAAACTCAGAAATACCAGAATATGTTTATCCAGAGCATGAGAAATTGTCAAAAAGGATTCTATGGTTTGCTTTGCATGGATAAGGATATCCAAGAAGGTCGCAGGCTTGGAAATACTCTATTACATTTGCTTCTTGTTCCAATACTGTTCTGTAACCTACAGTCACCAGGAGAACTTTAAAATGTCCACCTAACTCAAAACACTCCCGACGGTAAGGCAGGCGATACAAAAACTCAAGTACAAACATGTGCTGTTCCCTGTGGACCCAGTTCTATGGAACGAGTACCTTCAACATCTCCTGGCTCTAGTTACTGCGTTTGTCAGGAGGTATTTGGCTCTTTGGCAGGATTCCTTTTTCAGCGTGTCTGAGTGTTGTCTTTGCCTCCTCACGAAGTGGAGTTGTTTGACCAAAGGATACCTGTTTTCTTCTGTTTGGTCAAGGCAGAGGCTAAAGGCTGAAGAGAGGACCTGCGCAGCCAGGCCAGCCTTTCAGGAGACACTGGGAATGATGGGCTAAGCCACGCTCCGTCCTTGCACACCATGTCACACTACCTGTTAGGTACACCAACGGACTAAGGTAGCTATCACTTTATCATCCACCTTCCCCATGCAAGCATAAGATACAATAACAGGTTATAAATTACATAAATGCATTAGAAATTTTAAACATGATAGAGCTGCAGGTACAGAGAGATTTTTTTTTTTTTTCACAAAAAAAAAATAATAATCTTCTCATTGTTTCTTATGGCTTGCAATAAAACACATCGAACGCCACAGGAGTCTTTGCGGTGATTTTAGCGGTGCCTGAATCAGGCTTTCTGCCTTCTGGAGAGTCCTTAGGAGTTTTAATGAGCTTGATGAAACCCTGAACCTTCAGTCTGTACCTGTGAGGAATTTGATCTCGCAGCACAAGTTCACAACCGGTTCTGATGCCTGCACAGCGCGTGTTATAAAGCAGGTTCCCAAGCCAGCGAAAAAAAGACACGTTAACACATTGGTTCAAAAGAACAATTTTGTTCGAAAACTGACTTTTGTTCCAGAGGACTGCAGTAAGCCAAAAAAAAAGGTCAATTTTTTATTTGCCAGAAAAACATTACAGCATCTTTATTGTATGTTACAATATTTAAACCAGTATTTCTTTAGAATATGAATTCATCATCATGCTGTGGTCAGGGAATGGAATGAGCGGCCACGCTAAGCTGAATTTCACCACCGCTGGTTCTGCTGGAGAACCTCAGTGGAAAAACGAGGAAACTGGGTTAAGCGGATGGTGAACAAACGTCTTCTGGAGAGGAAGCACTAGCTGCGATTTGAACAAGCACCTCCTTTGTGTCCGTAAGATCTGCATACCGATTCCTCAGTTCCCCTCCCTAGATATCGCCGTGTCTTCGTGGTATGTAACCTTGCACCTTTGCACCAGATATTTCTTTTGCTTGAGACAGCGCCAGCACATTTATTCCAGCGAAGACAGTAGCCAAACGCTGCTCAGCTGTTAGACTTGCAGAGCATGGCTACACCGAGGAGGTCTGAGGGTGCCGGGACCGATCTTAAAGCATGTAGTCACCCAAACCACATCCTCGAGTTCTGTGAGAGGATGCTTTCTTTTGGCTGCGTCTTCAATGGCGATGTTTTTTTGTGGCCCCACGTCTGCTCTCTCCGTGGGCCTGAAAGCCTCTCTCAAAGATGTGACGTTCATGGAATCTGAGAAGCAATTTTTATCTTGCTGTGGGCTATCTTTTATAGGAGGAGAGAATATTGCCCCCGAGTCAGTCACTCTCTATCCCATCATATTTCTTCCTGTTTGATCTCTCAGAGATTAAAGTTCAGTATATTTCAGGACAGTTATATTGCTGAGGTAATATAAAATTATTAAAAACAGAGAGAGAGACAATATTGTGACTACACATCAAAAGCTCTTTAAGACAAAGGAGGGAAAATTGACTTGAAACTGGAATTATTAGAAGCATCTGTGGTGTCCTCTATTTTCCATTTAACAGCGCAACACGTTTTGGAATGGTGTCTAGCTGTTTTGAACTGGGAACCTGGTACTTGCTTAATTTTCTGATTTGTACCCTAAAGCCTGTGGTTTATCTGCTCCTGCAGAGGGGAGCAGCAACTGGTGGTTAATGAGTTTTGACCTTAAGACACAAAGGAACATTTTCTAATGCTGCAACCTATAGCCTGGATGAATAAGACGCTGGGTTCCTTTTTTGCTCATCTGAGGAATTGAAAACAAAGCAGAAATATCTGAGATTCATAAGAAGCACATGAGTTTTGAAACCACAACTGGTGCATGGAGTGCAACGTGCGTATGTTTGTTTAGATACGCGGGTACATGCATCTACACACACCCAAATGTTTTCGGTAGGTGTTTCCATAGTTTAAAAAAAATCCAATAATATTTTGAAACAGTATCTAACAGGGGTTAGGATAACCTCTATTTGTGGTCACCCTCAGCGTAAACACAGGCGAGCTTATTTGAGTCGATCCCGGGCTGTGGAAGGCAGAGGCGGTGCCTCCATGGTGGCGTCTGTAATGGCCGGGTCCCTCCGGAAGGAGCAGTGCCAGGCTGTTTGAGAAACCCGTAACAATTTATAGTCATTTAGACAATTATTCTCTCAGTCGATGACCCCTCACCACCTGGGAAGGGGAATCGTGGAAAAAAACAAGGAAACCTGAGGGTTGGAATGTAAACAGATTTAATAGAATAAGACTAGATAATTAACATTAATAACACTAAAAAACCAGCATTGATCCCAATACCAATCAAATCCCAATCCCAGTCCTCAGCAAACTTTCTAATTTATATTGAAATTGACATTCATGGTACGAAATAATCCTGTTGGCAGCTTGGGTCAAGTGCCCGGGTCTCTCTTTTCCTCATCCCCACACCTGGTGAGCTCGAAAACACTGAGACCTTGAAACTATAAAGTAAATATTTCCACAAATTCAGACACTAAAGTCTTCCAAAAGTGCAGTTTTCCCAGGCATTAGAAGAGAAGTTAGTCCTGTGTCGCTCACACCGGGACACAAGTTGCTTGGGTTGGGATCCTGGCTCTCAGCTGCCGGCCAGATGAGGGCCCAGGTGGCCAGGGCAGTGGGGAGAACGAGCAAAACATCACACCCTTGGAAAAAAACCACCCTTTAATGCGAGCTCACCTGCCTTCACACACATTTTAAGGCCAAAAGAGGCAGAAAAGGGTGAGTGGCGTCCTAATGCCAGATATCACGTTTAGGACTTCTTCCAGCCAGCCCAAAGCGCTGCTCGGGGCAGGGGATCTCCTGAGGAGGGCTGTACGCGACGGATCCCGGAGATGGGCTTCGTTGGGCTCTGCCGAGGCGTGTGCTGCCACGCAGGTGAGGCAGATGGGAGGGCGGAGGGGATGGGGTGGAGGACTGGGGGGGGATGAACGCCGCAGCCTGGCAGAGGTGAGGGGATGGGAAATGAAGGTGAGGGACCTCCGCAGCCAGGGCGGGGAGCGAGGGCTCCTCATGCTGGAGAGAGGGACCCCACTGCGCCCAGTCACGGGGAACATGGCGGGCGTGACTCTCTGAGGCAGCACCTCAGCAGTTACCTCAGGGAGGCCACCCCGCAAGGCGGCTGCTGTGGGGACATCGACTGATTTGCCCCTCACAGCCCTCATACAGGGCTTCTCCTCCACAGTGCCGGCTCCTCAGCCCTTTCCTGAGCTCTCCGTAACCGATCTCCTGAGAGGCTAGTGCAGTACTTCCCAGCCAAGGCCTGCATTTCCCCCGTTCAGCTTAAATTCACCTTCCCACACACAGCTTTCCAGCAAATGAAACAAAAACGTGGTCTATGATGGCTGCAGCTTGTTTTCTTTAAAGACTGATGTCTCCGTTTTGCATTGGAATTACCCAAAATCATTATGCTGAGCTAATGTTGTTTAAACAAACTCCGCTATGGGCAGTTCCTCTCCGGTTAGGCCTGGCTTATTCCCAGGTTTCGTCGTGAGCTGCTGGAAAGGTGACCGGCGGCCGAAGGCATCCCCACCGCGGCTCAGCCCTCGTCATGGTCACTCTTGCCTTGCTTCTGTGGGGCTACAAGGTGGCAATTCAGGAGTCACCTTAAAAATCATATTTGCTGTTGTCTTGTTATGTTTCATAACTTATTTTCTTGCCTCTGAAGTACTTTTATACACCAAAGAACTTGAACGCTTTAGAGATTTTAATTTTTTTTTTAAAAAAAGGCAATTTAGGCAGTACAAAAGCTTGGTAAAAGCTCTGCTGAGTATCCCATGCTGAACTCCACGTTCCTGCTGGTATAAGTCTCCCACTAGTTTGCATCTAAATCTTTCCCTACTCCACCTCAGCCACTCCTCTGCACGTTTTCAGGCTAAGCCAGAATAGAAATCCTCCCTTTCCTCACAGGATCCACCAGGACCACCAGGGTCTGGGCACTGGCTCAACCCAGCACTTTGCTATAATTCCTCCCACACCATGCTGTGATGCATTTGGACTTCTAGGGAAGAGATATGGGAGGACGACTGCTGAGCAGTGTGAATCTAACTCTTGTTTACTGTGAATATGCTTCTCTGTACATTTGGGCAGCTACTTTGTTGGATGGCCATGGCTGCCTTGAAAAATATCTGTGCCAATGCAATAAGGATGTTGCTAGACAAGGAGAAGGAGGAAACTGAATAATTAGGTTTTTCACATGACTTTACACAGCGATGCTGACTCCAGGAAGAAGACGGGGATACAGAACTGTGAGGACCCCCTGTCAGAAGTCCAACTGTGTTTCTGAGAGATCTGTACATAGTTGATGGTGAGCAAGAACAACGCGAGCTCTGGCTCCTCGCTAAGAAAGGGGTATTCTTCTTCCTCTGGAAGGTCTTTGCCTCTTCTCCCTTGGCCCTCTGAGAACTGCTTGCAGAGCCTGCTCATTCCGGTAACTCCTGTTAGGAGTTCAGGCTACTCAGAGGGCAGCAGATCCCAGCAGAAACAGCAAAAACCCCATGATTGAGCTGCCGGGCTGAGGGTGGGTGGGATGCTGAATATGTAAAACCACCACTAGTCCCAGCTGTAAAGCAGTGTACAAGTCTTATGTGCTAGCATTTCAAAGAGGTCAAATCCAGGCAAACTAACTTAGGAGTGTTACAGAAGACCCAAACAAACAGATGGTCTGGACGCTTTATTTTAGCATAGCGGGAAACAGTGCTAGAAATGGAATAATTATTCCAAAGTAGACCCACATAAGTCATATCCAAAGATAGTTGGCATCAAATGGATTAGACATTTGATAAAAAAGTTAAAATTACTTTTGTATGTGGGTACAAGTTCGTTTATGCTGAAAAAAATCTCTGGTCCTAAGGAAGCTAGCCTTCCTAAGCAGCCAAGCCATGAAGATTGCACAAGAAGCCATAAATCTGGCATTTCCTAATTTCTGAGTGCTCAGCATTGCAGCATAAATACTACTCCTTTCAAACATTGCTTTGTAGGCAATTTCTTTGCAATATAATTTATGTATTTATTTTCTTATCTGGTAGTTAGTCTCAGTCCTGAAAATATGCAGACCACTTAAGAGAGCAGGATCAAGACTTAGCACTATCATTGGTTTGTATCATACAGAAGCTGCTGCTGTGCACGGTGCAACAGCTGTCGATGGTGCAAATGCCGGATTGCTCCATGCCGGTGCAGAAAGGGTCATGTGCTGGTTCTCCCATAATCTGCTCTTGCAGCAACTGGCAGGGATATGGGGAGGGCCTGGTTCTCATGATGTCGTGTTTCATCTTGCTGACTGTAAGGCAGTTGTGTTTATTCACTGCTGGCTGCTTCATCAGGGTTTGTTTAGCTCCTCACACAGATGCTGTTCCAAGTGACTTGTGGAAGGTGGCAGGAGCCCAGGTGATGGTAGCATCAAGCTCTTGGTTTGATCCTGCCAGGGTTTGAAACACTTAGGCTGACAACACCTGACAATATCAGGTGGATGTTGTCAACCTAATGGCTCTTTGCCATGGAGGAGAGGAGGACAGACCCACCAAATTGCTACAGCAATGACCATATAGGCACGCTGTTAACCAGGACCTCAGAGAGGAATGTGTGAATCCCAGAAAATCAGAAAGAACAGGGAGAATGGGGAAGATAACAGCCATGGGTCATCTGGGTAGTGTTGCCATATCTCTCTTCAGGATAAGAAGCAGGGGCGCCTTCCAGGTAGGACACGCTGCGTACTGCTATTCATTTTATCAGTGCGTTTGTCATCAAAATAAGCAGGGCTGAAATACAACAGGCTGGTAGGAACTGTTGAGCTGTTGTTCTAGCCTAGCCCAAAATGTCCAAAAGTCTTGGATAAATATCAAAACTTTAACAGTTTTTACCAGGACAGTTTTTGTTCTGGGTAGAAAAATGGGAACACATGTGGGAAACCATGCCAATAGTCCTATAGGTAGTAAGTCTGTAGGTTTTTTGAGTCATTTAAAAATACAGGATATACAGGGCAAACAGGAATGATCTTTAGTTCCTTTAGTGCCTAGCAACAAAGCTGTCCTATCTTAAAGTTATGCAGCATCTGAATGTTTTCCCTTCGTGCAGTGGCTCAGTGCTCTGGGAGGACTTCCCTGACAACCCTGAGAAATGGGAATAAAAGTAACATTTTACTTGCTCTCTGGGTAAGGGAAAAGATGGAGGTTTACATGTCTTCTCTGTTAGAAAATATTAAAATACACTTTATGTAATGGTTGTGATTTTAAAAATACAAACTCCTGGATGGCTCCTGAGCTGGGGTAAATAGGATCTGTTGGCTGTTCCTCTTTGCAAACAGGAATCGTTTCTTTTCGCTTCTGCACTTCTTCACCAGTGGCTCTTTTGGCAGCTCCTTAACTCTGATGAAAACAGATGATGAAATGAATGACTACGATTGGAGTTGTTGCCAATGCTAATTTTTAGATAGACCAGGCTAACTGGTTCCTTTGATCTTTAGGATTTACACTTTTTTATCTTGTGTAAGTCAACTGCTCGAGAGGCTTGTACCCACCCAGCTCTCTGCACTTCAGAAAAACGCTTTAAAGAAGCTGCTAACTTTACTTTTAAGTTTTCTGGGCTATCATATTGTCAGTCTGATCAAGAGTGTTGGGATGTGTCTTAAGATCAGTGATAAAGTGTTGTTTTATTTTGCCACCATGTTTCAGATTTACTGCCCCCTCTGTTTTTGTTGTTTGGCTTGGGGTCTTTTTTTAAAAGACAAATTAATCCAGATATTTTTTTCTTGGAGCACTCTTTGCCCTTCTTGCTGTCCTCATTTACAGCCTTACTGCCTGCCATCACTTTAAATGATTCTGTACTCTCATGAGTATGTCCCCCAGGTGAATGCATGATTTTTCCAGGCAACTTTGTATTGATTATGAGTAAAATAAAAATAAAAATGGTAAAGTCATGTATCATTTACAGCTGTCTGCTGGGATTCATAAAAGAATGTAGGGGAAAACTGAAAGGAGCAAGAAGATTCTGTCCTTTTTTTTTTCTTTTTTTTTCTTTCCCAAAATATCAGAATTAAAGGGCTACTGTGATTATTCTGGCCACAAAGCAACCAGTGTAACAGAATGGAGTTGTGTAATTTTACTAAGTGTGACATCAAGGCTTTGATAAGTTATGCTTTACAGACTCATGTGTGTGTTCGTGGGTTTCTTTTAGGTGATGCTTTCAAATGCAGTGACAGCAAATGCAGAGAACACGGATGCGGCAGAAGTGGTGAAAACCAAAACCAGTGTATCTTTATACAGGCAAATGGTTTTGCAGTGTGTTAGAAAGAGCCTGCGCCCGGAAGGTAACACTGCCTCTTTTGTTGTTGTTATTCATAAATAGATGCTAAGAATTTTTAAAGCTTTAAAAACAATTCTAAAACCTGCTTAACAAGTAAATTTGAATGCAGATTTAACTTTAAGGAACGAGAAGTGGAGTTTTGAAAGCAAATACGTGGCCTGGTCTTACAAATGTTGCGGTGGTGAATGAGACTCAGTGCGATTCATGCATCCTGGTGAAGTCAGCTGAGATGAAACAGGGGGATGGGAAGCGCTGATACTTTCTCTCTGACACACCAGCCAGCTTCTCTACCCTCCAGTCTAAGCGCAGCACAGTAGCTCCACGAATATTGGCTTTATTTCAAGGAATCAAACAGAAAACAAAACTCTGTCCATTCAAGCCATGCAGCAAAAGCAGCCAGAAACCCTCATTCACGTCTCTTTCCCCTCCCCTGCTCAAATATTTCTGGAATGGAGCAAAAAAATCCCTTATTTCCCAAAGGAAGGTCCCTAAAATTCCTCCACCTCCAGAAAAGCCGATTTCTGCCCTTCCTTCCCGGCTGGCCCTTAAATAAGTCCTTTGGCCAGGAATCCTGTTCCTCAGTGATTCCCAGCAGTGGCACATTGGTTCTCAGCATTGGGCAAGCTCTTCTCCAGGCTTTTAAAAAGATGCGTGTGTTATACTTGCAGCACAGGGGCTGATTAAGCCCGGTGCCGCTGTTTTGCAGCGATCTGCTGCCAGAATGGATTGCCTGGAGGGTAAGACTTGTGGCAGAACTTCTCTCAGTTTGCTCAGTAAGTGCCAATGGGGAGAGAGAGGGCACAGGTATGGATCCTATGAATTTTTTTCTACTTGCCAAATGAGATGCTTTAGCCCAGTACAGTGGCACAAAGGGTCTAGAGTCTGGGGATGATAAAGAAGTTCCCATTAGCCCGAAGGCAGGAAAGCTGTGCTTTCAGAAGGCCATCAGAATTGTGGGTCAGCTGCCTCTCCATGTTCCTCCATTTCTGTTATTATTTTATTTCACCGCTGGGCGAGATACACCTCATGCAAATGAGAATCAAGCCCAAACTCCATGCAAACACATGCACAGCGAGTTCTTGCCTATGTAACTATTAAAGACAGGGGAGGAGCGTAAGTTCCTCCTCTGTGACAAAGTCAGCACAGCTTCAGTTTCTACCATCAGGATCTGGTATAATCAGAAGTGTTTTAAGAGACCCCGTTTTCCATTGCAGAACCTCCTGATATTGAGAAGGGCTGTGTTTCTTCTCTGAAGTTTTACCAGCCAGGCACAGGGGCTTCTCTCGGCTTTGCCAGGTAGCAAATTACACTGAACGTTCTGCTTTCACTGCCACTATTTCAGAAAAAAGCAACATAAGTCTAGGATGTTTGGGTCTGTATACTAAAGAGAGCAATTATTTTCTTTTTCCTGTTAGTGAATATTCTCAATTATTTAATTTCCTATGGAGACATTTGGCAAGCAGTTTCCTTCCCAGCTACTGCCAGCAATTCTTGTTCCTAAATGAAACAAGTTCTTGGCCTACAGGAGCATAGCCAGGAAATTTGTCATTGTTGGGCCAAGTGATATTTTTATTTGGCCTAATCAATGACATTTATTTCAGGCAATACGTATTTTAAGGTCATTTATTATATTAATAAATAGCCTAGGGAAACCAGTGAATTCACTCTAAGTAAAGAAAAAAAAACAGAATCATTTTTATGATGTATTTCTTTTTGTACTGCTAGGGTTGTACATGGCATCACTGTTGAAATATTTCTGAAGCTAACTTTCAAACTAGCAGATGGAGCCAGATTCTTTTTCTTAGTTGAGTTGCCTTTGCTTCCCTCCAGAATTTGGCAGCACTTGGCCTGCTGACAGTTTTCTTAAGGACAAGAAGTTCTCAGCCCTGGTAACACTAGTGCGGTGGATTCCTAACTCCTTCTATTTCCAGACCCTAGCAATGGGGATGTGTCTGGGACACTAAGGATAAAATCTTGGCCCTGCTGAAGTTAAATTCTAATTCACGCTGGTGGCAACAGGATTTCATTGTAGGATTTTTGCTCATGTACAGAATCAGATTGATTGCAAACCCCAAACAAACGTCTTCAGTTTGTCTTCAAAGTGTGGTTGCTCAGGTACAACTACTACGGGTTTCACCACAAATTCCGAGTGTAGAATGGAAGGAAATAGAGATCTGTAATCGAATTATTTCCTTTTATGGACACAGCTTTAAATATTGCTAAAAGCAAAAGGCCTCTGGCGAGAGGCTTTTGACATTTCACAGGACTACAATGGCCAGGGAGCTTGGAAGGATATCAAAGAGACAAAAATAACGTTGATCACTGAGCTCAGGAGTCCGTGTTTTTTTCATAACTGGTGTCTTCCTCTCACTTTCATTGTTACTTCCTGACAGATAATAGACAGTAGTGGGATCACAGGGGATTTCATAATTCAGACAGTGGGTCATTCAGTGTTTTGTTATGTATAAAATTGCATTGGCCCAATATGTTTTGTTTACAATTTAATCTGCCCCCCCAATCAATTATTTTTATAGAAGCAGGAGTAATAAGAATGAGATAATGCAGAGCTTTAGGAGGGCGCCAAGTCAGACAATGCTGGCTAGCCGCGAGTAGACAAGAGTCTCGTGCAAGTTTGCCAGGTTTCTGGTGGGGGCCAGTAAAGGGGATGCAATTTTTAATTTTCCTCCTTCCCATAAAAACATCTTGCTAAAGAATTACTCGGTATTCTGAGTTGTTTCAGAAGAAGCATCCTAAGATGGGATTTAGGAAAGTGGTCAGTACTGGCTTCCAGAGCTCTTGACAGCTATTATTTTTATGGTGACGGGGCCACAGAGCTACATTCTCCAACCAGACTCACCGCTGTGGGAGTCCTCTGAGCAATGTAGGAGGAAAAGTGCTTCCTGTGCTCTCCTGGGCACGCTGGGCCCCAGGAATGTCTTTCTTGCCTTACTCTAGAAGAGACACACACCTAATCAAAAATCTCATCTCATGAAGTCAATGGCAAAACTGACATAAACCACACAGGGCTGGGGTGGTGGCAAGGAGGGTTGTTCCTGATGAGATGAGATGAGCCAATGTGACTTCTGTGAAAGAGGGGAGGGCTCCTTTCCCTTCCCATTCCCAGATCCACAGCCCTGCTGTATGCCCATCCCAACTCTCTTGCAAGTCGCAGCCTCCCACCAACCCCATCTCCTCGCCACCTGGCCCATCCCTGAGCCCGGAGAAGGAAGCGGCTTGCTCCCTGCTTTGCCTGTGGACTGAAGGAGCCGACAAAGATCCCACGGATGACAGAACTGGCCCTGAGGGGAATGGGAGCGTTCTGCCAGAGACTTTCTGATTAAGGATGACTTTCCATTGGAGTTCAAACCCCTCTAAAGCGGCTGTGGTCCTGCCCCGTCCCTAACCCCAGCACTGGTGCCTGCCTGACCCTGGGGTGTCCCGGCTCAGGAAGCCAAACTACGAGAAAACGATCCTTTTTTCATTTTATTTTATTGGCTTTCTGATGGCTTCCCTCTCAGTTCACAGCAGGATCAGATGAACCCTGGGGAGGGATAGGAATGTGTGGACAAAAGCACAAGAGATGGTGGGGTCATGGCAGCACTAGCTTGGGCTCTTACAAGCTGTCATGAAACTGAAAATTGCCTTACCTTACTTAAGTTGCAGTCTCTCTCACTTGGTTTAGTAAAAGATAACGTAGGCATATATCTGAGGCAGGAACAAGGCCTACAGTGTGAACAGCCCATGCAGCAATGTGATGAACCATAAAGAAACCACATCTGAATGGGCACTTTGCTTCATTTATTTTCAATGTTTGTGTAGTAACTTTAAAACTCAGGCAGAAAACTCATGCAAAAATTCCAAATGGATTTTACAAAATGCTGCCTAATGGCAAAAGTATTTCTTCCCTTAGTAAGATTTGCTTTATAAACAATTTTAAACAATATTTTATTTTCCTTGGAGTAGAAGGGAAGTTCAGAACATTTAAATAATTTTTGCTTCTAACAGCAGTAGTGAACAGACACACCAATTTCTTGTGGAAGTCATTCCTCTTGGCTTTGTAGGAGCTTTGTGCACCTACTTCTGTCTGTCATTTGTCAACCATTAATACTGTAAGGGTTTAAAATCCACCTAATTAATTATGTTATTTTGTGAAAGTTATACATGAGTGCCTGCATTAGCTAGCAAATTCTGTAATTGTCAAAAACTCCTCCCTGGTTCTGTATTTATGTTTTCAGAGGGATTAGAAGCATTATTTGAAGATTACCACAAGACATGGTCTAGAACAGCTATGTGAAAAGCAAGAAAGCATTTCAAAGATTCATGTGAGATGATGCGCCTGGTTTAGCAAAATTGAACATAATGGATTTGATGCTGTCCCTGTGCCAGATTTATCCAGTGTAACTAGGGTAGTGTCTGTAGTCAGGCTGTTTTAGCCAGCTGTCCAAAACTTGCGGTCAAGATGATGTGTTGATGTGGGCTCGTGTATGCCAGGACAGCCATGTCAGCTAACACCTACTGGAGATCTGGCCATCAGCATCTGGTTTGGAGTCAGGCAGTGTGCTGGCATTGTACAAACCCAGCACAAGGGATGGACGGGTAGATGTGGTGCTGAGGGACATGATTTAGTGGTGGTTTTGGCAGTGTTAGATTGATGGTTGGACTTGATGATCTTAAAGCTCCCTTCCAGCCTAGAAGATTCTATGATCCTTGCCACAAAGGCCTTCCAGTCAGAGAATGTCCTTGTTGGCTGGGGACACTCTTGGAAGTTTGAATCTGAATTGGGCACCATCATACTGAGAAGTCATTAATTAGAAGTATTATAGTATCAAGAGCTGATAAGGAAAGTGTATATCTCAGCTATGGTCTTTGTGAACACTCTATGGATGGATTTTGCTATACCTAAATTACTAACCAAACCGGGTAACTGGTAACGTTTTACAAGGCTTATTACTAATCTGGGTTTGCAGCATGAGGGTTGTATTATTATTTTTGTGCTGTATGGAAATAAAGAGCAGGCAGTCCCCGTTTTTTGTTTTCCTCCTGCCAAGCAACTCAGGACTATTCCTGGACCATGCCACGAAGACAAATCCAACCAGTTCTCTGTTTTTCATGAGACTGGGGGTGATGGACCGTGATGCACCCAAGCAACACAACTAAGCAAAAACCCTAAGTAGCACCACCGCTGCTAGACCCAGATAGCTGCCTCTAGCACGGAAGTCCTCAATGTGTTTGGTTCGAGGAAAACCTACCGACACATCCAGCTGGGGTTCAGCAGCAGCATATCCAAATGTAATTAGTGTGGAGGCCAACGGGACCAGATTGTTCATCCCTTTCCCTGCACGCACTTGCTCAGTGCTTACACTCTGTCTTGGAAGAAGTTATTTGTGTGAGACCGGTGGAGAGAGCCCGAACTCTGTTGGAAGCACACGTCCCACAGAGCTTGATGAGGGACATAATTTTGAACAAAGGCAGCTGCCCTTGCTCTTGTCCGCTGGTGTCTTTAGAAGTAGCAGAGATGCCTTTACATGGAGCGGTGCTGGACTAAGGAGCGTAGACTGCGCTGGCCAACACAGAGCAAGCGCAAGTGTCTCTGAACCTGTGGGATAATTTTTGGCAACCCAAATAATCCTGCCACAGGCAGAGGAGACTGACTGTACTTCAACTGCGTGTGTGCTGTTTTGGCACCTCCTTGAATGTAAGTGGCCAAATTAAATCCTAAATTACACTAGAAAGCGTTAGGGTGATTTCTGGAAAGCGACAGGGTCATTTCGATAGAGTTCCTTTGAATTTGCCACCCATGGATGTGAGATCAGCAGTACAGCATGGGGTCTGTGTTTAATAACAGTACTCAGTTGTAAGTCGGTTTAGTCCTGAACGAGCCTCATTGAAATGAAGAGGAAAATTCATAGTGACTTATAAGAAAATAAAATACGTATAACAAAGTATAATAAAAACGGGATTTTATTATGAGCACCACAAATATCAGGAGGACCTATGTAGTCTCTAGTTTTGGAGCATTTAATGGTTGGTGTGTAATTGTCTCTAAATGTATTTTTGGTAATTATGCCATTTTAGTTTCTGAAGACCCAGAATTCACAGCTCGGACTTAGTGGAACAAATTCCTTGTTGGAACTGTGAAGTTACACACACTTACGCTCAGCTGAAGATGTGATCAAGGTTCTTAAATTTTACTCTTGAATTCTCCTGCGGCTTAGTTAGGGGAAAAAAATGTAGGGAAGTTGCAAAGCCAGGATGCTGCTTTGTGTCTCAGAGGTGGCTGGAGTTTTCTTCCTTCTTATTTCTTATGCGGTAACTTTACAACAGTTAAAAAAAATATATAAAAAAATCCCCTTTCCCTTTGAATCCCATTAGTTTTCAACATCAATTAGCAAGGAAAGGACTTCTTCATTGAATTTGAAGTGCTGCAAGTCCTGAGTTCAAATTAAGAGTATTTTTTTTCTTTCACAAGAAGCCCCTAGAATATAGGGTTAATATTCTTTTGACATGGCTTCCTTGTTTTTATGTCCTTTAACAGAACTCCTTTGTTTTATATGTGTGATAATTGTTTCATTATGCAGTGGCACACCGTCCTGCGAGACTGTACAAAATGCTACGAACGTCCCTTTTTGCGCACACAGCTCAGGCAACCTGGCGTGGTTTCAGGGTGGTGCCTCATCTCCCACTGCAGGGATGGTTTTTTCCCCCCCGTTAAATTCATAAGAACTAGAGAGGAAATTGCAAAGGTGAACTTTCTGATTTGAGGGGGGGTGAGGGCCAGACGCCTGGTGATGGGGAATGGGGACATCTCGGTGCCACCTGGTGGCAGCAGATAATGGGCTTTTAACAGATTTCTTCTTGCCTTTGAACTGCTGGGGCTGATAGATCAAAGACAGGTCCAAGCATTCAGCTGCAGGTTCAAACACAGGGTTGCCTCTCATTTTGTATTTTTTTTCTCCTCAATTGCAAACAGCTCACAAAACATGCTTGTTTTTTAAAAGCTTGCAGTCTGTTCTTAACTCCTGGCATGGGATTAGAGAGGAAAGAGGCCAAAAATTTGCTGACATAAGTGCAGCAGCAGCAATCTTAATTTCAGTTTTATAATAAGGCAAATGTTCATACTTATATGTGTTTTCTTCATAAAATTGGATCTCCCAATTCAATTACTTCTATAAAAGAGATTTGAAATCCAGCTTGTTTTTGTATAATATGCTGTTCACATTACTGTGAGCAGTTTGCCCCTGTTGAGTTTTTACATGTTCGCTAATTACAGTGGCACTGAGTCAATTTTTACATCGTTAAATCAGTGTAAGCCTTCAGGGACTGGTGATTTGTCCTGGTGTAATGAGCAGTTTGTTGCACATAATCCTTAGGAAGAACTGAATATTGTTAAAGAAATGATGGTGAAACACGGGGAAACGGGGAGGTGCAAGGTATAAAAACGTGATTGTAATTTGGTGAGCTTTAAGAATCGTAGGACAAGAAGCGGGGTGGATCTTAATCTACTCCAATAGAGACTAGAGGTCTGTCTTTTTGATGGTGAAGGACAGAAGTGGTACTTGTGCAGGGACGAAAAGAAGAAAACCAAACCCACATCTTCAGAGAGCTTGTTGAGCAAGAGGAGGGGACTGGCAAGGGGCAGTGGGCATGTCTTGATTGCAGTGACTACAGTTTGTGCCAGAATTGTGTACAATAGAGGAGGAACACCTTCAGCAGGGTAGCTGTCATAACGTGAGGTTCAATACAGGTTGAGAAGTCCATCTGAGAAGCTAGATGAATATACAAGCGGCCAGCCACGCTATTCTGCAGGCACCCGAGGCAGTGGTACAAACCAGTTTCCAGCTGGTTGGACTATTTCTGCAGCATCTATACTTACAGCCATGGGGCAGGAGTTCTAGTGACCGAGAAAGAAACGCAGGCAAAGCCTCCAGGGCCCACCTCTTCCTGGGAGCTCTCCTCCTTACTCACCTCTGAAATCCACAAAATAAACGTGTGCATGGTAGAAATGTACTTTGATCTTTTTCATTTTCCCTCTCCGATATAGCAGGTGTTCTCGCCATACGGATCGACCACCCTGTGCTCTCTAAACCCACTGCTGCTGAGACAAGATTGCAAAGAACATACAGTTAGAATTTGTGCATGTGGTTTACTAAGCCCCTGAAAAACCAGAGGTGCTGTGGTTTTATTGCATGTTAAAAGCTAGTTTGCCATCTTGTGGCTGGAAAGAGAAGGCAGTGACCAGATGCTCTGTTCTGATGACTCCTTGGTTTTGTTTCGTGAGAGATAAATTAAACATCTGATTAACAGCAGTATATTTAGGAACCGTTTTCCCTTACTACAAAAATAGAGGTTCCAGGAAGGACGAACATAAAATATATCCTCTAAAAGCCAGGGCAGAGTGACAGCTATTAGACAAGTTACTGGATTGGCTCATATATTATTCTCTGACTTTTTTTCTTTTCCAGTTATATTTTGACACAGCAGAGAAGAAGTGATGAGAAGTCAAACCGAAGAGTAGTGCTTGACTCCAGGGGAATAAAAGTAGAGCACGTAAGTGATTTTTTTTTTTTTTTAATTTAACCTGTCTTTTGTACTATTTCATCCCCAGTACACACTGCTTTTCACAATTGTGGGGGGTTTTAAACAAATTTAAAATAGAAAGCAAGGATGTTTTATTTGCTAAAATCAGAAGGGATGTGGCAAAGCTAAGAACAATACCATGATAGGACAAAGTTGTGTGTACAAATGTTATTGGTATCACCTCTCTTTTTTTTTTTTTTTAAAAAAAAATAAAAAGTTAGGATAAAAGCAGCATAGCACTTTTTTTGGTGTTTCCTCATGGTTATATTTTAAATTTCTCATTTTTTGGAGAATATAAGTTGTTTCAGTCCATTTCATACGCTTCTGAGACTCAGTCCTGAAAGGTGTTCGGCAATCCAGTCATGAACCAGCAAAGCGCTTACCACATAATTATCTTCAAAATTGACAAGCTGGCACTTAATTCCAAGCTATTAATTTCAGAGTGCCTTAATAGTCCTTGTACAGTTAGTTGTGTGATTAGTGCTTTATGGAGTCTGGGTCAAAGCTCTCAGCACTTTGCAGGATAAAGCCCCTCCAGCCTGTGTGGGTTTCAGCTCTTTATATGCTACAGCTGCTCGGGCGAGTGGCTTTTGCATCTTCCAGAGGTTTCTTATTTAAAATGTGTTCTTAGGAGGAGATCAGAGGAAAAGACCTGTATACATCTTATATTGCTCGCCTAGGATATAGGATTTGTTAGTCTAACTCTCTGCTTTGACTCAAACATAAACTTTGACTTCGAACTCCAAGACCAAAGGGTGGGGAGAAGGCCGGGCACAGATGGGGAAGGAAGGCTTTTTCAGTGTAGATAGATCAAGACACGAGATGCCAACAGGAATGACATCCTGGTCAAAACAAGTGTGTGTGTTTGCCCCTTCGAGTTTGGCTCTTGAATAAAGAGCAAACCCCAAAATCAAATACATTTCTTCAGAAAACTCCTGCTCACCTCTGCCTCCAAATGCTTTTTATAAGCACTTGTTTGAAGTGAACAACAGCTGAAGTGGGCATTGTTTCTATTACATAAATCTGTCTTAAAGAAGTGTGTGCTAAATTGATTTTATCCAACAAGTTACGTTTTTGCTTACAGATGCAGTGCTTCCATCTCTCTGCTCATCAGAAAGCAAAGGAAACAAACAGCTACAGGATTGTTTGAAATGAGCAAAACAGAGATAGAAAGCTACCCATTTCCAGGTAAAAACTCAGTACCACATAAAGGAATTTTTCCTATGAATACCTATGACATGATTTTCTCCTCTTTCTTTCCCCAGTGTAAATCTGCCACAACTTCATTGTCATTTAATGCCATTGGGAGTCTTGAATCAAGTATTTTAATGTTGTCAGTTGTGGGTTTAAATGTGCTTCCACCTAGGGGAAAATATCACGCTGGAAATTATGGACAGAACCAGATGCTATGGAAGAAAAATCAATGTCATTATAAATAAACGTGCAGATCCCCAGCATATTAGTAATGGTCACAAGTTACTTTTTGACCTATTCATAAGTGTAAATGTTAACCATATATGACCATTTCTTCAGTGAGAATTGAGTAAGAGCCTGCTTGAAACCATGCAGTGGATTATGCTTTGGCTGGAGTTTGTAGGTTTGATTTTTCCCTGCTAACCAAAGGAAATTGGGATCAGCTCAACTCAAATATGTAGAAGCTTTACCAAAATAGAAGTTATATAAATGAAAGAAGAATTGGGTTCTACATATCTAAAGTCAGGAGGTGGGTTACACACTTTTATTAGCATAAGGTTTCACTTTTAATTTTTTTTTCATTTTTTTTTCCAAAAGAGGAGAAGAAGGAACAGATGTTGTTGTGTAGAGGTACTGTTGGAATACAGCTGTTACACGCTGGTTTTAAATATTTATTACTTCGTGGGAGCGTTGTTAATGGCTCTCCAAAGTTTGTCATTGTCTGCTGACAAGGGAATCTTCCTAGTATTTCTGATATAGTTTACTTTGACCCAAACTAACACTTCCTAAGACTGCCAAAATATCTGATCATCAGAGGCCCAAATAGCATTAGATTTGTTTGTTTCAAATGACTCAATGTCTAAATCTTGGGGGGGGGGGGGGGCAGAATTTAAAAAGAGAACATTTGGACCAGATTTTCTTATTGAGAGTTAGACCTAGAGGACAACTTGAACCTCTACACAGTAAGAGGAAAATCTTCACTTTTTTTTGCCAAAGACAAGCAGCCAGCAGCCATGTGGGATATGTGTGGCGCTGAGCAATACCCCTGCTCCCCAGAGCTGTGATATAACTGGTGTAACTGGAGGACTCCAGTAGCCACCACAGAGCTGCTGATGCCACCCAACACCCCGCTAACTTTAGCTTCAAGGAGCTGCAGCCAATTGTCGCATGAACATCTCCCAAAATCTCAATTTTTTGAGAAAAGAGATTGAAAACTGTAAAATCCTGCACAACAAATCACTGCAGCTTGAACCTTCCATAGTAAGAGAAGGAGCAGGACGTTAAGGTTGTCAGTCCAAGAAAGAGGAGAAGCTGTTCACTGAGAACACGCCACTGAGCAGTGAACTCCGTGGCTTGATTACGCTGTCTTATGATTGTTTTTTTCCTTATAAGCCTGTTTTTGTTACCAAGCCTGTGCTTGGAAAGAAAATAGGTGACACATTGAAAATGATCATTTTGTCAGTACCTTAAAGGGCAAATGCTGTACATGTTCTTCGTAAGCGTATGGGCTGTTGTTTCATAACCCAAAACCTTTTAGCCACATGTTTTGCATGTGAAAAATAAAAGTTTCCTAAGCTCTTTTTTTATTTTCTCAGAATAGTATACAAAGCAAGAGTTTAGTGGTTTGGAGCATTGTGATTTTCTAACATTCAAAGTAGATGACATCACTAACTGGCTGCAAATTAGTCAGAAAAAAATGTTTAAAAATAGCACAATTTTCGCAATAAATCTGTTCCTTGTTTGTATTAGAGGCATATGGGCTTACTTAACTGACAAAAACAAATTATAATACTGTTAACACAGCAGAGTCCTAGAGCTATAAAAGAGCAAATGGGAACCCTGCTGACAGAATTGTTAATACTGATAATCTTGGGAGTGGTGGAAAGGATATTTCACTCATTCAGAACACAACGTCATTCAGAGCCTCAGAAAGAAACTTTATTTTTGACAGGTTAAAAAGCAGTTGTCCAGAATAGTTTGGAAGAATCTATAAAATTCGAGTTTAGATGGATTAGTGGCCAGATTTCAGGTGGAGCTGTCAGACAGATGAAAAATGTAGTTTATTACATTATTCTGCAACTTGTTATACAAATACTTCCCTATTTATAGCGCATGTGAATCTGCATGTTCCCTGTGCATTCCCAGCAGATGTAGTTCCATGTATTATGACAAATTTGGGCCTGCATTTAAAATGAAAAGTATGTTTTGGCTTGTTTTAGAAGCATCCTTTCTACTCTTTCCTGCTGCATTTTAGTTTCCTTCAGTCATTATTGATCTTCTTCCTTGTTCCAAACCACAGATGTGCCCAAGCTCCTACCAGAAAGGCAAATGGCTGAAGAAGATGGACATGACAACCAAGAAGAACTATGGGAGAAGGAAGTGGACAATCTGGTAGCTTGGACTAACTCTCTGACAAAAGATTACAGGATTAAATCGGGGAGACTGCGTGTACAGATAAGTAGGCACTTTATTATTTTAAACGCTCTGAGGGTTTTTGTACCCTTCCTACCAGGCAACTCTTCAGTTGTTGCTTGGTTGGGTTTTGGTTGGTTGTTTTGCTGGCATGGTGCTACCAGCTTCAGTTAGAGGTGGAGTAGGAGTGGAATAAGAATCTGTTCTGTGCATGCAAGCTTGGCTTTTTACCAGGACTTGTGCCTTCCTCTTGCTCTTGGTGGTTTGTTGCTCTGTATTTTTTTTTTTATTTTACTATCTAAATAGCTTGGTATTTGTAAGTCTGGGCCTAGAGCAATGACAAGATATGGGAGATACTGTGAAGAACCACATAGTTTTGAACGCACAGGACAACATATCTGTTGAGATGCAATTGCTTACATTAAAATCAGACTATGGTTGTGTTCAGAACTGAAAATCCAACAACGCTAATTTTGCACTCCGAACTTCCTATGTTCTTCTGGTCTTTGCACTGATATGAAGTGTCTGAACGTGGTATATTGTAATTTTCCTAAAAGAACCGTACATCTCTCTGATCTCTTCCAGGCTTATCACCTGTAGCCCTCACTAAGTAATTCACACAGCTGGGCTGAGACTTAGAAAAAGGGCAAATAACATGTAGGTAGCCAGGACAGTAAAGATTCATACAGCTTGGATCCAGGCTCAAGTTTCAAGAGCCAGCCAGGTCCTGTCATTAAGTAACCAAGAGCCCCAGTGTTACGAAGTCTGCAGAATCACATTCACAGAAGATCTATGTGATTACAAAAGAAATGTATTTTTGCAGCCTTCAAGTCACTGGCCTCTTAACGTGTCTGTACACTGCCTAAGGAGAGATCTAAGCGTCTTTTATGCTTGCACGCTGTGCCCTATACAAAAAACAACCCATAGGAGTGGAGAGCAACAGTGAAAGGCACAAGGACTTTGCTGTAGGAATGCATTAGAAATGTCAGTTGTGTAATAGAACTTTGGAAATATTTATTATCTGAACACCTAGAGATAAAAAAGATATGAGTGTCCTACCTCTGAAACCTGTTCCCTAAGTGACAGCAGACAGAGAGTAGCTGTCGTAAAGCAACCCTACTCCATGGCTTGTTCTGTGTGTGCGTGTAACACACATGACATTTCTTCTCAGTACCAGGTATCTTGTGATTTAGTCCTGAAAGACTAAAAACATTGAAGGCTGTGAGACACGCACCTGTAATAGTGCTTGCAGGCATCAGCCTCTAAGAGCAGAGCACAGCCGGAGGGTGGATAATCTGTCACCTCTCCACGGCTGGGCCACAACGACGTGACCGTGGTCAAGTTATTTCACATTTCTGAGACACCCTTCTCGTTTCACCTGTCTCTTATCTATGAGGCTAGTAAATTTTGCATCAGAATTTGTTTTTGTGATGTGCTTGAATGTTCTTAGCTAGTCTGGTCATGCTCTGAAAACATTGTACTATTTCTGAAGCAAAGCAGGAGCCTCAAAACTTACCAATAAGCTCACTTTTCTAAGGAGATTCTTGTGTTAGCCTTCTAATACATAAGGAGTTGTTATACATTGTGTGTATTACACTCTGAGTTCCGAAATCTGCTTAAATTGTGCAAGGAGCACAACTAGGGCCTGGGTAAACAGGGGACAATGCTGGATCCTGTATACATCTGGAAAAACTAATAAACAGTCTTGGTCTAAAAGAAGTATTCCTAACCAGCCAGCACAGAACATGGACTAGCTCTGAACAGGCGTTGGCTCTGTAAGACAGGCATCCGAAGGGATAGATGGTCACTGTATCTTTGATGGTGCCTTTCTAGAAACGGTTCACAGCCAGGAATGCAAACAACATATAACTGAGAGAAGCTGCAGTTTGTACTTCAGTCTGGGCGCAGATGATATCACTTTAATCCTATTGACCATCTGGGGAAAATTGCCTCCAGCTACAAATGCCTCACATCTTTCCTATTGAAAATCCAGCTCTAGATTTTCCTGTGTACAGGGTAATGGGACACGGAACTGCAGTCCTTTAAATTTCACACTTCTTTATGAGCTCTTATCGGTGGCCTTTGCTTTGTGTAACATATTATAGGCAGGGTGTAGTTCACGTGCTGTGTGCCCGCTATGAGAAAAAGCAGCATATATCCCACGGTGGTTTCATTAACGGAGAAGATTGTTCACTTGCTTTTTATCAAATACCTGTAGAAAAACTAATCAACAGCAGCTGCTCTCCGGACCTGTCTGGTTTGAGGCTCCCAGGTGTGAGCCTGCCCTCGCTGAAGCTGCTGTAGATGCTCACCAAGGCTGTCCGAGGCGGTTGTGGCGCTGGAGCTCCTTCTCCTCTAGATGGCCCCGTGGCCCTGCCTGGGACACACTGTGGCAGGGAAAGGACTGTTGGCTGCCTTCAGCAGCCCCTTCTCGAGATCCAGCTGCCACAAGGAAAGCTGCTCGGCTTTTCCACGGGACGAGGGAGATGCCCCTTCAAAAGGCTCCCTTTGAAATGTCGCAGCCGCTGCGGAACGAATTGGCTCCGTGCGCATCCCGGTGGGTTTGGTGTAGGCGCTCTGCTTGTTCGGGGAGATTTCAGTCTATGCCATCACGAGCAGAAGAGTTGCACTGAATGCTACCATCTCGTATAAGTGTTAAATGTATGTACATGGTGCAGCCCCTCAGAAAGGATTGTGCCTGAAGAAAGGGGGTACTGTGCTGCTGAGCGCTGCAAAGGGACACCGAGGGAGAATAGATCAGTCCCTGCAGCTGCACTGGAGGGGGGACGTAAATGGGGCAGTGGGAAACACCATCTCTTATTTTTGCTGTGGATATCTGACTATGTTGTTACGCACCTTCAAATACGTGTTTGTGGATGAGCACAGAAGTGTAGTAAAGACCGTATGCTGTCTTCAGTCTAGAATATAGATTGGTGATGTGAATAGTTGTGCTCACATGGAGCTCAGTGTGCTTTGTCTGCTGTACGTTCTATGGACTACATCATGCTATTCTCATTTTCAGTACTATTCTCTAAATAATGCTGAGAAAACCAGCAGGGTTACTTGCAGAGGAAGGTACTCCCTGCTCTGTACTACTGTATCACAATGACATTTCGTATTAAGGATGGGTTGAAAAATAGTTTAGAAAGCGTTAGTAAAGTAGAAAAAACCTTGTTCATAGCGAGACCAATCTTGGAGTTGAAGACAATAAATATTTTTTTATCCCTGGTAGCAATTTCCGCTGGTAGAGTATTTGTAACCATATGTATTACACTGCCTATTTAGGTTCATAAGATGTTTATAACAACCATGTACTCCTTTTTATAATTACGCTTCTCTTAACATTAAGGATGACCTCTCTCGGAGCCTGTCCCTAAGCCTGGGTGACTTCAAAGTGCTGCCCTAGCTCAGCAGAAAATTCTGATGGCAGGGGATTGCTGAAAGGCTTCCTCCTGATTCTTTTCTCACTAGGGGTGTCCTGTGGTTTAACATCCGACAAGCAGGTTGATCAAAGGTATCCAGTGAGAAACAACATGACTGGCTCAACCAAGGGGTGAGAGAATGAAAGTTGAAAGATCTCTTTTATCTTGAGCACACTGTAAAATATGTTAATAATTTAGAGCATCCAAGGACAAAAAGATAGCACTTGAAAGGGAGGTGAGAGAACGGCAGAAGTTTATAAGGGTTGTTTGCAAAGCAGCTAAATCAAACAAATCTTTCATTTGACTCTAAGCATAAGAAAGAGGTGTGAACAAATTCTTAATTAGATTGATGCCCAAGGCAAAGTGCTTTATGCTAAAGTTAGGCTGCCTGGTTCTTTTGTGGCTTTTTTTTTTTTTTAATAAAAAAATAAAATAAGGAATGATCTTGAAATCTCGAGGCCAGGTCCCCTGTTTTGTTGGTTGCTGGTATGAATAGCCCTAAAGGTCGCAAGATTTGCCTTGAAGTGAAGCCCAGCCTGCGGGAACCTCTGCCAGCACCCCAGTTCCTACCTTGCCCTCTCTCGCAGCTGCTCTGAAGAGCAGCCAGCAGGGCAGAAGGTAGCCGGGGCTGAGTTGCTTTGAAGGCGAAGCAGCCATCCTTGTGTGCTATTTTTCTATGCCATTGAGTCGGGGGTTTTGGAAACTCTTGGTATATCTCTGAGATGGCCAGGTAGTGTCTACAGAAGCCACCCAGCCTTCTTATAGAGCCCCATGTTTTGGGACATGAATAGCAAGGTAGTCATGTTTTATTTTGTTTTCCGGAGAGTAGCATTCCCTGTTCTCCTGATAGCAACACCCTACAAATGACCCCATATGGCTTCTTGAATTTTTTTTTTTTTTTTGCCCCCACTCCACCCCAAAATACCTTCCACAGGTCTGTGACTTCTACAAGAGATGGCTCTGAACCTCTTAATCTGACCAGTTTAGCAGCTCCAAATATGAAGCGTGCTAAAGTGCTTTCCTCCACGGTGCTTGCTATTAATGAAAAAACCTAGTCTTTCACTGTGATGGGTGAGTTAAGAACAACTTTACAACTTCTCTACCTTTTGTCTGTATTTAATCATCCCCTGGATATAGCTAATGCTATGTAATTCAATGTATTTGAATGCATAGTTTAAACAACCTGAATGCATATACTACTTCTAGTTAATGAAAAAGTAGTTAGTATCAGCAAATATGTGCTCAGCCTTCCTTGGGTGCAGGCGATGTTGTTCTGCCCTGAAGACAGTAATAGTCCTAAATAGATTGGGGAGAGGGTGGGGGACAAAAACAAACGCTCATAGCTGGGCAGATGAGCCTCCCAGAACCCAAGTCTTTGAAAGCTTTCCAACTGTTATCCCATCTCTGTTGGATGTTGCGGCTCTGATGATTTCCGTGTGTCTGCAGAGCAAGGACAGCTGCAATTTAAAATGATGGCACATTAATTGTTAAATTACATCGGAGAGCCCAGGAAATGCATGTTAGTGCCACATTAAAGCCGCATTAATTTATCATGATTAATTGCACGAGGAATATCAAATGAATTATTGATTGGTCTCTTATTACTGCAACAGCTGTCTGTCATTACTGTGCGTGGTGGTTTGTGATAACTATTACCCTTGTCATTTTCTGGACTAAAACTCTGTGATGAATCATAATCTACATTCCCACAACTAACAGATGCCGATTTTCCTGCTTTCAGTGGTCAAATGAGTAGGTATTAAATTTTAGTGGAGACATACAGTAAATAATCTAGCAGCATTTACTATGCTGTTAGGGATTGAAGAATCCAAATGTCCTGGAAATATAACCAAGAAGGGGAGCAAATACCCCTGAGCGTACCCACCATGGCAGCCTTTGAAGAAAAGTGCTAGATTCTGTGTTAAGGTTAGCTTTAATTTTGATGGTGTTTGCCTTGAATTCAATGTTAGGCAGCGTGGATTGAGCCTTCATGGCAAGGCATAGCTGGGGCTATACTGATGTGGAATTTATTTATGCTTATACCCGTGCTTTCTCTCCGACTGGAATGAGGTGCAAGAGCCTCTGTCCCACTGTTTCTACTTGTTGACAACTCATACCTCGTGCCCAGCGCGGAGCAGGCAGAGGAAGGTTTTATCCTCGCCTCAAGAGGTAGAGACCTGCACTCACGAAAGACGCCACCACCACATTCTTAATTTTTAACTGTAGGTTAATGTTCGATCAAATTGGCTATTTCTGGTGCTTCCCACCAAACGCAGCGCCTGGCAGTCACTTCCTCTGAATACTTCTCTTTCGTGATGTTCGTGAGCGAGCTTTGTTCTAACACTATAGGAACGACTTGGTGAGATGTGATATGTGGGGATTATAATGCGCTGAGAGGGTATGACTAATTGCAATGACAGGGCAGCGCTGGTGGATTCATTGCAGAGAAATTAAATAGCACATTCCACACCACTGTCTGATCAGCTGTCGGCAAGAGAGGAAGGCACATACAATGGGAAAGAAAGGCCAGGCTCCAGAGACAACACCCGGATCCCCTCCTCAGCCAATCATCCATTCATACTGGGAATTATACCAGTGTATGTATGTCAGAAGAAGCCAAGCTGACATAATGGCCATTGGTGATTGATTAGTGAAATAAAAAGAAAAAATGCAGGAGTGAAGACAAGCAAAAGCATCTCCTCAGGGCAGGTATTCTTTGTGCTGTGCTGAATCCAGCATGGTTTTGTCCTTGCCCACCACTCTAAATTGATTTTAAGTAAAACTCTATTAACTCTTATAAGTCTCAAACTAACCTGAAAGCTGCAATTTCCAATGACAACACATAGAAAAATATCGTACGCTTTACTAAGGAAAGCATCATTTCCAAAGCTGAAGCCAGAAGAGGTGAATTAACTTACTCACGGTCACTGGAAGAAATAGAAACCATTACCTAAATCCTGTGGGGACAGATTGCAGCATCTACTGACAGTGCTGCTTCTAACACCAGCAGTGGTATCGTACCCCAAGCAAAACCCAAAGGAACCCCTCAGAGTAACAGAATTACTTCAAGTTTTTGTGTAATGGAATGTGGAGAGCAATAGCTGCCAGGCTGTGACCCTAAATATAAAACAAATAAGATGCTGGGTAAATCAGGAGTTGAGACCAATTTGGCAGACATCTTCCCCTTTCTCGAAGGAGTACGTGTCTGGCAGTCAAAGAAGAGTTCTGCGTAGAGCTGCCGCTGAGTGCTAAGAGCAAGGGGATCAGTGGTCACGACAGAGCCTCACACGTAGTTTGAAAACATTCAAAATGTGAATGCTGTTACAGAAGATGTATTTGCCTGCAGCGAAAAGAAAGGTGAAGGAAAATCCAAATACAACTAATTTATTTGCTGAAAAATGCAGTTTAAGCTTAGCCCAAACTGTTGGCAAATCTGCATAAATTTCAGTGAATGCAGCCAGTTTTCTGATATAAAGTTGAGAGGTTGCCATACTCCAGTTAGGAGAAGAATGCAGATAAATGCGGTAGTATCATGCAGCACCAAACCATTCAGGTCCATCAGGGCTGTTAGTTGCAAACCAGCTCCATCCCCACTGTCTCTGTGTCTTTTTTCACCATGTTCTGCTTGTGCTCTGTCTCCTGGGAGGGTCTCTTGGCCCTCCTGGCGCTGGGACTGAGCCGGCTTTAGAGGCAGTGTGGCTTAGATTAAGTGTAAAGAGAAGATCCGCTAAGCAAAGAAAGAAAAATCATATAACCCCAAAGCTCCTGATACAAACCTCCCGACAATATTCAACACTACCTCCATGTCAAGGAGTAACATGGGTGCAGAAAACGTGAAAAAAAATATTCCCTTCTATGTAAAGAAATGTTTTGGAGGCTGGAGTTGCGGGGTTGGAAAGATGAAAGCTCTTTTCTTCCTTCTGCTAGAGGCCAGGAGTATCATACAAGGTGCCCTGCTTCTCTGTACTGCATTTTCCCCAGATTTAAGAAGGGACATAATAACATTGACATCTCAGAACTCTTTAAAAGTTATGGATGAAAATTGCAACTTAAGAGTTGTGTATTGCTACCCGTACCTATACATCTCTGGTTTGACTTGGTAACGCTCATGAAATCTTTTGCAAACTCCCTCTCCTTATCCATTAATTTAGCTGCAGAAATGAAGCTGAGCAGGGTTAAAGGGTGCAGGGAACTGGTAGTATTGCAGGAGATGATGGGAAGAGAGCTCAGGGTGATGTGCTGGGTGGAAGGCTGGGGCCGCAGACACAAACCTCTTAGAAACGCTCTGTTAGTTCTGCAGCCGCTCGCAGAACGACTTGTTTTTATTAGGCGTTTCTCCCAAAGACTTTTGAAATAACTGAATGAACTTGTTAAATTTTAAAAGTGAATTGATGTACATGTTTTTGATTTACTGTGACAGCTTAATTTATTCAAGAAGAAAACCTCAGTCTCACAGTAACTTTTCCCTTCCCGTATAAGGCTAAAAAAAGGGGGAAATTAAATATTTAAACCTCTCCGTCTCCTGTGCTGTGCAATGATACTAACACATGCAAACCTAGACTCTAGCTAATGGTATGATATTTTTAAAATGCATTGATGTATAGTATTGCAGTAACCGGATCCTAATTGGTGCAAGTGGATGTATTTGCATTAGCTGGATGGAGCAGTGCCAGTTCTAGCCCTCTGTTTCAAAAGATGCACCTCTGTCTCTAAAGGAGAACAGAGTATCTTCTTGTGCTCAAAAGTAAATGACAAAGCACAGACCTTTTCTTTTTGAAACCAGCAGCTGAAGTCCAGTCGAGCTAAATGAGAGCCAGATTGTGCCCAGATGTACGTTGAGAACTGGGAACGGAAAGGGTCTCTTTTGTCACCCTCCCCATCATCACTGCATGGCAGGGAGGAGAAGTGTCCTGTAAGCTGAACATCAGAGCTCTCAGGGGCTCATCAGGTGGGGTGAGCTGTTTCTTCTTGCCCATCTGGAGCAGAATTCGTGGGGCAGCCCTTGGCTCGTTGGCCCCTGTGCCTGGCAGCAGCGGGATGCTGGCTCAGCACACATCTCGCTGCCACAGCTGGGTTCTGCTCCCCCACTGTCCTTGCTGGGTCCCACCAGGAAGGAGAGGCTCGTATTTGATGAGAAGTCATTTGTGCTGATAGGGCTCTTGATCCAGATGATCTGTAGCCACCTAGGTGGCTAGATGGCTGTACTTGCCATTATTAGAGCAGCATTAATGCAAGAGGGAAAAACACACAGCTTGGAGAGAAGAGGGAAGACACGTAAATGAGACATCTCTGTCCCACTTTCTCAAAATAAGATTTAAGAAGTAATGAAGCCCAGCTGCTTTTTCTAGAGCACCGCAGCAAGGAGTAGGCTAGCACAAAGCAGGAGGGAGAGCTGCAGGCAAAATAACAGCTCAGGTGAAGTCTGCCAAGGCTGTTGTTAAATGATTAACTTCTCCTGGTGGGGAGGATGGCTGTCTGCAGCAGCTCCAAGGGCTGCAGGAAGAGCTGACGCAGAGCTGGGGAGGGAGAGCAGAGCTGGCCAGGGGCGCTTTAGATTTTCCAAGTTGTTTCATTAAGCATAAATCTCAGTGCCGCCATTGATCCCAAGGATCTGGAGATCTGCCTGACTGCAGTGGCGATGGGTGCAGTCAGTCGCTCACCCATGTGGGGACAAAACGATAGGGTCTGCCCATACCTGATGCAGATGAAGGATTGTATAAAATTGTCCCCAGCATCCTTAGGTCCGCAAAGGCTTACTGCAAAGTCAGTGGGCCCAGTTCTTCATTGGGACAATATTATGACTGGGTTTTGAGTAACGACTTGAGGAAGCAGAGAAGGTTCACTCAGCTGTGGGGGATGTGATGACACCCGACTGGCCGGCTGGTAGCAAACTCTGCTCCCAGAAGCCCATATGCTCATCTCCGCATTCTGGGGGGACTAATTTAATTTTGAGTCTTCATCTCTGCTTGCAGCTATTAGCAGATATAGGAGGGAAATTAGCAGGAAAATGAAGTCGGGAAAATGTGCATATGAGGCAGAGAGAACATTTCTGTTTGGTCTAATCAATTATGGCCCCTTTATGTGGCTGCTGTTTTCTTAAGAGGCATCATATGGACTTGAGCGTACCTTTCTGGCCCTGCTGCGGGATTGGGAAGGATGTTGTCCAAGCCAGTGTCTAGGCTCTTGTTCCTTATCTAAAACACCTTGCTTGGACTCAGGAAGGTCTGCGGTGTTTGTACGGCATGCTTTTGGTTCTTTTTTTTTTTTTTGTATGGAAAGCCTTACAGCCTCCTCTGTGTTTGGTAGAACTATTAGGGTGAGCTACTATTTCAAAGTACATCATATATAATGAAACAAACTACTAAATGTTTGCAGCCAGATGTTATAGGATCATTAAAAAGTCTTAACAAAAAATCCCAATCAAATAGCTACAGTTAGCCAATTTGGAAATATCCCAAATCTCCAGCAAGGACCTCTCTCTCTTCCTGAATAAAGAGGTATTTGGTCACAAAGAAGAGACTGTGATTTCCTGGAATCATCTTTCGGCTGCCTGGTTTATAACTCAGGAAGGAGAGAGAAGGGAACTGAAGGTTTGAGCATATTAGTATGGCTGAGAATAGAGCAGTTCACTGCAATTCTTGTGTGTGAGCTGTGCAATATTCCCATGTCAAGACAGGTTTTAGCCTGGGCTAGTCTTTCCTCCACTAAACTTTCTCTCCCCTTCAAACCTTTCTCCAACGGACAGTTCTTTCAGCAATAGTTCCTCTTCCTTTTCCTTGCTATTCATTTTTCCACACCTGGTTGTTTTTTTTTTTCTCCCCTCACTCTTTCCCCCCTCTGTTTTTCATGCCCTGCATTTGTGGTGCTTGTTGGGTGATGAGAACGGCAGGGGAGAGGTGCCCCATCCTATGTTTGTAAAGCACTGCGTACGTGTCTGGAGCTGCCTAAATGGTTTGCTGTAATAACATCTCTTGTGGTTTGGGGTTTTTTTCCCCACTCTTCCAATGTGATCCCTCCATCATGAGCTTGCAGAGAAAAAAAACTGAATTAGCGAGTCCACATTTTGCTGATGTTTTAATATTTGATTATTTGCTCCTTATCTTGTCTTCCATATATGTAAATGTAAAAATGTCAGTCCTGGGGATATAATAAGATGACGTTCAATCTCATTCCCTATATATCCCATTACTTTAAATTGTGCAGGAGAAAAACTTATCTAGAGAAGGCAAATCTGTGGTCTAGATTGTGTTATACCTCCAGCATAGAAATCTGCATGGACTGGAGACATTTTACACGAGCAAGTCAGGGTGCAATAGCATAAGGATGGATTTCTCCTGTCTGCACTCCTCCATCCCTCCCCTGCCCAATGCAAGGCAGCCTATTCCTATTCCCCCGGAAGTCAGGAATCATCATAGGGATCCTCATAGGGATTGTGTGGTGCTGGAGGTGAAGTGTCCTGAACGCTTTGCTGGTGCTGTGAGTTCATGGTCTTTTTCATGTCTGGTTTTTGACTTGTGGGAGGAACTGGGTCCATCAATGCCCTTCTTTTTTTTCCCATGGTGCTACGTGGAAAGCATGCTTTCCATACCATGCTGAGACCTCATGGTATCTTTCACATATATGCAATTTGTTCTCATGCCAGTACATCACAGCTGCCATTTCGGCTGTCAGTTGCTCGGTATCAGTCGGTGGTTGTGTTTCTGGCTGGAGATGGTGGTGTTTCCTTGCTGCCTTGCGTGTGTGTGTGTGAGGGCACGGTGTACTGACGCAGCCAGACCGGTTTAATAGCTGGGTGCCATCACAAGGGCTGGTTCTGCTCTCTTTCTCCTCTGATGGGGCTGCTTGCTCCTGTCCCCTCTCTTGTACCAACACAGATGCTTTTCTGACCTCATAGGTCATTAAATTGGCAGAAAATGAATCACATCAACAGCAAAACCAACCATCAAACCCAGACTGCTTTTCTTCTGAGAGCAAGGTTTTTGTCCCGGTGGTGAACTGGAGGGCCAGTGTAGGGTTGGGCGAGTACAGAATCTGTACAAGGGCAATAGGAGGAAGGTAGACGGGTGGATCACCCTTTGAGATGAAGTGGGGGGTACATGGGACAATAAAAGAGAAGGATTTGCAAATGACAGGAGAGAAATGAATGAAAAAAGCTGGGGGGAGTGCTCCGAGATGCTAAACTGGAGACGCAGGGCTCTCTGTCAGGATGTGGATCCAGCTCTTGCAAGAAAAAGTCTCATGGCCAACATGCAATAGCTTAAAGCACTTTGTTAACATTTTAAAGAATACAATCTAATTTCATCCTGTTGCTTTTATACCTTCAGTAATGAAGATAAGCTTGTCAGTTCAAATTTTTAATGTACTGATTTTGGTCACTTTGCTTCAAGTGCTTTTTGCACCTCTGTGATGCATTCAGAGGACATCGCTGTAAACAGCTTTTACTCCTTTGCCTTGGAATGAGAGAAGTCACTTGAGAAGACACTTATTTTTCTGATGTATTGGGAATGTTCACTGATGCGAAGCCTAACATTAAGACTGAAGAACTCGGATTGTATTTTTTTAAACCCGTTGAACTAGTAAATCTGTGATTCAGTTAGAGGGAGGAAGTTTTGAAACCATTGCATGAAAGCCTGATTGTCAGATGAGTTTAGAGGACAGGCATCCTTCCAGATCACTTGTAAAAGTTTATGTTTTCTGAAAAGTAGACAACAAAATGCTGCAGTCTGCATTGCTACCACAAATACTCCCCTTTCGCTGCCTGCTGGCTTTCTTAAGAGCTTGCAAGACCCGCACTGAGGAAGGGAAACAAGCCGTTATATGAACTTCTCTGGTGCAGATTGCACTGCGGCCGTGGGACACCCCTCTAAAGCCAATCTAGTCACAGCACAACGCCGCTGTGCACATCTGCCTCTGCTAAAATCATCTTTTACCACTGCGGTGATTCATGGACTGAGTTTTGCCATGTGTTTTGCTGCTTTCATATTTTTGGGAGAATGGGAGGAAAATGAATGGGTTTTAGTGCAGAAGAGCTCTCCCTCCGTACCAGCCTGGAAATGCTGCTGGCTGGGCTCCCCACATCTGCTGTGCCTGCGCTTTCTTCACAAACACAATCTAGGTTCAGGCAAGCAAAGTGTTCCCTGGTGAGGACACGCCAGAACTGGTACCTAGATTTGTAAACCTCAAACCCCGAGGTACTGATTGCCAGACCCATGAGGGCAATCTTTAACACTTAAACTAATCAGAGGACAACAAGCTTTAAAGACACCAGCTTTTTACCACCCAAACCACTTTTGCAAAGTAAAATATTAGTTTGGAAGCTGGAAATTTGCATCAGCAGAAACAGGGAGCGATTCTGACGGAGCTGGTAGTGGCACAAACCTGAAGCCTTCTCTGTGCATCGCTGAGGTCTGGGTTCAATATCTACGTGTTTTGATCAAGTTTGCCGTGGCCGCCTCAGTCTCTTGATTAAAACCGCATGTTGCCAGCAGTCCTCTCCTCCTCTCTCCCGAAACAGGATTTTGCAGCGCAATCAGAAGAAGAATTTCCACTGGTTTCCATCTGTCTGGGACCCGAAGCCTTGAAAAGAAACCCTTTGTCATGGTCTATCGCCCATCATTTCAAAGATCCCTTAGATTTATCTAACTATACCTTTCACCCAGAGATCTGAAAGCATTTCATTTTTGGTTAAGAGATTTATAACGTCATCTGAAAACTGAGATGTGAGCTTTGTATTGCCATTAAGCGAAATGCATGGAAAGCCAGGGAGATGAGAAATTCCCATTCATCTTGTACTAGCTAATGCCATTTAGAAATAGGTTTAAATTAGCTATTCAGACTAATTATGAAGCTACGTATAGAGAAATCTATATAGCATTTTATACATTTTTATGTACTCTATTTTAAATTATGGATTTTAAAGAAGATATCAGCATTATCAATTATGATAGTTAAGTGACTCTTTTGTAAGTGTATTTGCTAGTACACTGTATAATTAGTTACATTAATCTATAGAACAAACTGCTGTAGGTTTTCTATCCCTTGTAAATCAAAGTTTGGTTTGATATATATTCAAGCACGACAAAAATAATTTGCTAGCAGCTAATGTAAAGGCACATTAGGTCATGCCATAGCAGTTGGGCCAAGTCAGGTCTACCAATTTTATCTTACTGTTTCTAGCCTTTAACCAAGAGTAGCTATCTTTATTTTCTTTTTTTTTTTTTTTAGTTTCTAGCTCCGAGTCATTGTATTTCCTGAATGTGTATGTATGACAGAAAATTGAAGAGTGATTTTGCTTTTCCAAAAGAAACGTAGACAAACACGCTTTAATGAAGACACTCCTTTATTCCAGGGCTACTCTGACCATTCCTCTTGAAATACACAAACAGCACGGCTATAACAGCAGAAAAATCATTATTAGAGATGAGTATTAACTGCAAAACTTGATCTCGCATTTTATTTTTGAATGCTCCCTCCTTCCAAAAATTAGATAATGAAGGGTAACTAATGAATACAAGATTGTTTCTATATTTCTAAACATGCCACTGGCTTCCAAGCTGACCCCAGCTGTAATTGTACACCTACTGCATAAATGATCCTGATACTCTTCAAAAATAATTCACACTTTGTCGGCAGATTGTCTTGGCTCCATCACAAATTTCAGACCAAATACAAACCCTACTGCAGCACCTAATGAAGCTGAGTGCCCCGGAGAAAGGGGGAACCACAACTGGTGGCATCGCCTGTCGTCATGGTCTCCCGCAGCAGCTGGAGGAACAGCTGCCCATTAAGACCAGCTCAAAGCGTGGGGCTTCAGCTTTTCACTCCACGGGTGGAGAGGGCAGGTGAGACATGTCTTCTGCCGGATGACCCTCATGCCATCGTCTTTGCTCCTTAGCACAGAAATACCATGCTCCAAGGGATATCCCTCTGATTGTAAATCACAGCTTTTCTCTTCTACTGAGCACCCATGCATTTTTCTGCCCACGGGACACCTTTACTTTGAGCTCTGCTTTAATAAGCTGAAAAACAGTGGTAAGGGTCAAGGAGAAGTATCCTTGTTGGTTGTAGCAGCAGCAGTTTGCCTCAGTGTAACACGCTGGCTGGCTTTGCAGCTGATCCCCTAGTTAGTGGCATATCTCACATTGTACTCACTACAGATCATACTCCATATGCGCATAGATATCAAAATATAATCTGGTGTATCTGAGGAAAGCTTGGTACTACAGAAGCTCAAGCATTGTACACGGATTACTGATGGCATTGTCTATTACTGACAGCCTTGTCTAAGTAAATGATATTAGGCACTAACAGGGAAAAAATGTATGAAATGAAAAACTATGATTATGCTCTTCATCTGTAAAGTACTTTAAATAGTATCATTTCAGTCTGAATATGTAATTTGGCATTAAAATCTCATAACAGGATTAGCCCATCACTCATAGACCCTGCAAGAATAATTTTAAAGGAAGTTATTTATATGGAGAAGCCAAGACACTTGTGCTTTTTACGTGCAGATAATGGAGACTGGAGAATGATTTATGCCAAATGGAAACAATTCCTCATAATTGCATGAAGTACTTAATATTCCATCTCCGCCCCCATGAACAGGAAACTGTCTGGGTTTCAATTTATGGTTAATTTGTAATAATCATATATTAAATCTCTCATGTGTTCAGTTGCACTCTGAAATACAATGAAGACTTTTCCCGTGAGAGTCATCTTCCAAGCCCTCCCTAACCCCTCGCTGTCAGTAGCATCGCTTCCCTTCCTTACATCACGTGCCTCTAATCCATCAGCCTGCAACCAGGAGTTGCACATTTAATTTGGCTAATATTTGGAAACAAAATCCGTGCATTCCGATCTCTAGCAGAACAAGAATTTCTGAATATACTACTTGCATCCCAGGAGGGGAAAATAATACATTTTCTTTGTGTTACAAGATGGAAAGTAGCAACAGGTATAGAGTGGGGCAGCGAGAGCCGTTGTTCACAATATCCTCTGCCGGCAGGATTTCGTTATTATATCAGACCAGGAGAAGCTGGATGCGGAGCAGATAGTGCTCACGTGTGTCTCTGGGCTGCTGTGCAGCGTGACACCCACCGCCGAGCACAGCTGGGAGCTCCGGCTCTTTAAAGGCACAACTTACTTGCAGATAAATTGGGATCTATTCTGTATCCAGCGTCGGTGGTGGAGGAATTTGCCTGGAAATCAGTTTACATTACAGTGGCATGTTAATTTTCCAAAAGCTTAAGGATCTTGGCTTGGGCTCTGAATAAAAACCCACCAACTTTAATGTAGTGGGATGGCTTGAAATCGGGACTCTGCCCTCCAGCAGACCTTGACATTAACCAGCTTCCCTACCATCTCTTCTTACCAGTATAATTACAACCTGAAATGCTGCCAGAGTATGTGTGCCCAAGAGGGCAAGGAAGTGATTTCAGAGGCTGCAGGAATGTAAATAGTCAGAAATATCGGAGCTGGAAATGCACGGGTTAGGTTCATCATTGGGAGAAGAAAGCACAGGCTGGCAGCGAGGTCTATTAGCTTCTCTTCATAATTTTCAGGAGAAGTGGAGGAAGAAAGCAAAAAGCAAAGATTCTTTCAAATAGATATGAAAATTCAAAGCCCTGGAAGCTATGCTGAAGGAAACAAGGCTGCACTGACCCCAGGCTGACATAACAGGCTTCCCGTGCATGGAAACCCGGTGGACATTTGTGTGGGTTCTAAAAAAGACCCTGCATGTTTATTCCAAGCAAAGACATAATAAAAGAATGGAGCCAAGCCTGGAAAGACCCGCCATAGATGTCATGTGAGACACCAAGTCCCTGCCAACCTACCTATGGAGCTGGGCTGACCCACTGAACCCAGCGCAAAATGACCACAGTGGTTCGACCCACTGCAAAGAGCAAATACGCCAAGTCTCTCCTGTACTTCAATTTTTCTAGGTCAAAGAAATCCAGCCTGAAATCTTAAGAGGCCGTTCCCGAGCATCCGTAGGAAAAGCCAGATTTAGAAAATGTACTTGGTCACAGTCAGATTAGTGATTGGCTTTATCACTGAATTCTCTGTACCAAAAATGTCTGTACGATTCATAATCCTCCTGTGGAATCTAACTAGGCTGAGAAATATTTTTCTCTCATCTTTTGATTCTTCCCCAGAAAGACCCTTTCCAGACATTTAAGCAGTTTCTGAGGCTCACAGCTAGCTGCAATCCAGGAGTCTCTGCTAATTTTGAACTTTAAACACTGCTTGTTTTCAGAAAATATCTGAAGGAACTGGCTGTTTGAAACACAGTAAATCTTTTTGCTTTGTCTTGGATTAACAAAATACCTGGAAAATAGCTTTGCAAACATCATTGTGCTCGCAGGCACGCTCTGTCTGCACAGCCTCTGCCCCTCGCCCTCCCGAACCATTCTCTGGGCTATTTTATCAGCCCAAAGTCTCCTGCAGCCCAGCAGTGGGATGGGGCTTGGAGCAGAATGAGCATTTTATATTGACTTTGCGCAGTAATTAGCAAGAGCAAGTATGTCAGTAAGGGTCTTAGGAAAAGAGCATGAGAGATGCAGCTGAATTAAAGAGCTCCATTACCGAGTACACTCACGTTGCAATTATATTCGGCAGGAATCTGGGGGAACGCTTCCCTCCAAGCACAGAAATACTGGAAGAGAATGGCTTGCAATGGGAGTCTGAGCATCAGGAATAAAATGTTGGTGTTTTCTGCGGACAGGAGACTTGCATCTTTCTTTGATTCCTTCAAGCAACTCCTCTCCCCACCTCCCCAGAGACAAGCGAGTGATGCGTTTGCGATATTGATTGTGTGGGACGTGGGGCATCATTTGTAATGCCTGAATCCAGTAGGAATCCCTCATTAATAATAATAACGTGGTCCAGCACTACACCCATGGCTCTCTCCTCATCCCTCCCTTTGCTGTTGCCCCCATGACTTTGCCAGCCGTGGCTGATCCAGGCTACGTCCATCTGTTAACGCTATTTCCAAAGGCAGCCTCTCAGCGATGGTTGTTCCTGGGAAGGGAAAAGCTGAACACGAGTCAGAAATACAGCTGTTGTCAGCAGGCAGTAGCCATGATGAATGAAAACTTAACTTTTCCCATATGCTCTCCCATTCTTTCCAGTTCCCTTGTCTCCTGTCCTTTGCGTTCGTCAACCCTTTCATCCTGCTGCTGTGTTTAAGATGGTGCCTATGGTCAGAAGAGCACTGGTCTCTCTGAGTTTGCATAATGGATGTTGACAGTGAATTGAACACTAAAGGGAGAGATTCAGCCCACAGCCACGGCCTGAGCTGGGAGTTTAATGGTTCAAAGACATGAAGACGGTCTCCGCACAAGGGGAGCATCTGGAAGAAATAATAATCTGAGGTTTATGCAGCTGGTTAGCACAACAGCACTGCCTGGCATGTTCTGAGCAGGTTGGACAGTACACGTGCAGTAGTGTAATGTTAAAATTGCCCTCTAATTTTGGACTGCTCTTGTAGATGTTAAAGCCGAAGCTTACTTTTTACGTGCCTCCCAAGCTGCTCAGAAACCTGCTGTTGGGCTTTAGCTCCTGGTGAGGATTTAATAGGAGAGCTTGGAATCAGAGTCAATCCTATTATTTCATTTATTTATGCTTTTTTTCAAAACATATGCAGAAGCAGTTGCTAGAACAAAAGGCATTATTTATAAATGATGAAAACTGAATTATATAGGCATGCATGTGTAGCTAATTATGTAATACATTGGTTTTGTATTAATGTATTATATGATATTATAGACTAGTACATCTATAGTTATGTATAGCATGAATGTGCATACACACGCATATATTTACATATGGTTTATATATACTAACCATAACGGTGCTGTATATCTAGCCCTAGTTGTTGTAAGGCTGGCCCAGGCAGGGAGCAGACAGCAAAGGGGCGCAGGAAAAGGAGGGCTCTGCGTAGCAACGGGCTCTTCAGCTCTGCACCTCTCGGGCTTGGCCCCAGCAAAATAAAACTCCCGAAATTTCCTGCTGCCACATCCAGCCTCATCTCGCTGGTCACCTCTGCCAGCAGAAGGGCTGTCCTGGGAGCTGAAAGGCTGCCCAGGTTCCCAGCGTGTCACCCAAATGCGGCAGGAGGAGCCCTTCCATCTGCACAGTGGGTAGAACAATGCTGACTCTTATACACGTGGATTATCTATGCCAGTAAATCGCAGAATCATAGAACCATAGAATAGTTTGGGTTGGAAGGCACCTTTAAAGCTCATCCAGTCCAACCACCCTGCAATCAGCAGGGGCACCTTCAATTAGATCAGGTTGCTCAGCGCCCCATCCAACCTGACCTTGAATGTTTGTAAGTCTCCTACTGTTTTATTTCTCCTAAGAATTCAGTCACCCCAGTGCAGCTTTCAACTTATATCTGTGATTAATTAATATTTTTCTCCTTTTCTCCAATTGCTAAATTTTGAGGGATGCTTCCCTTCAGCTCCAGCCCCCCGCTGACCTGCGGCCAGGTGGGACACCCCGATTTCGCAGTCTGCATTTCAAGTGCTGTCACAGGAGGGTCTGCTGGCACATGCGGCATTCCTCTCCCCTCGCTGGGGACTGGCACCAGGGAGCGCGTCACCAGCTGTGCAGTGGGGCTCGGGGGCTGCGTCCTTCGCTAGTGCACATTAGCTGAGCTCGCTTCACATCTACAAAGCAATGCTATTTTACAACAGCAGAATATCTGCGTCGTTAAAGTTAAATACCAGTGGAAGTTGTTTGATTTGATCCTACAGGCATTGTCTCGCTGTTGAGAGCTGTGATCATGGGCTGCAGATTGCCGTTATTCCCTTCTTGTGGGGAAATCCTGTTTCCAATGAGGAAGCCTCATTGATGCTTGGTCCGATGCGACACATCAGCTGGGTCGCATCCTGCCCAGTGGGCTGTCCCTCAGCCCCGCTGCCTGAGCGTAGGAAAACATCTGAGGGCATTGCACTGTATTTATTTTCCCCAGCTTTTCTGCAGATGCACCCAACCCAAAATGTGATCTCAATTATTTTTGTCATCATCAATGACAGTTGTGATTCATCATCCAGTTTTATTTTCTTGCACATAATAACTTCTATGGAGCAGAAATATACTTCAGCTGCACATCTGTCAGCAAACCATGGTTCCTTATCCAAGTAAACAAAATAACTTCATTTATTCTTACTAACAAAGACATTTTCTAAAATGTGCTGTAAATATTTAGAATGAGTCGTGTTGCTGTGTGATCTTTATACGCCTCACAAATATTTCCATCATTATGATCCATACTGGAGAAGTGGATTGAAATACAAGCTACATGTGCCATTAAAGGAGCAAATAATAGCTTCAAAGCCCTTCATGGATGCATAGGGTAATTGCTCTTAGCACCCTTTAGAAGTCAAACCATTTTAGCTTGACGATAATTGCTGTATATGCACTCAGATAAATAATAAACATTTTAACGCAAAAACTAAATGACGTAGAAGAGCCCAGCGTGTTGCCTGGGCTGTTTTATATGAGCTGGACTTCATGAAGCCCTGCCTGGCCAAGTCCACGTTGTTTTCAGCTAACGCCATGTCCCTTCCCTGCGTGTGTTGGGGTCTCAGGACAGGCACAGCCCACTCTGAGCAGCTTTTCTCTCCTCTAACACATCTTTGAGACGGTGCGGCATGGTCTCGAAGGGCCGGACATCGCACAGGGCTCAAGCCTTGGTGCACATCCTCACTCACGCGGTTTGGAAAATTGCATATGTGGAGACTGGGGGGAAAAAACCTCAAACGGTAATTGGATTTAAACATACTGTAGCAAGAAAGAGTAAAGCATAAATATTCAAAACACATGAAACACTCTGCTTAGGTACAAGCACAAACATCATTTGTCTTTGACCTGTACATAAATGGCAACGTCATCGCTGCTGTTACAGATCGTGAAGCCCTTCGGCTGCAATGAAGTGCCCAGTTTAGAATCAGGCTTTCGATAGAGCCTTTTATCTCTATCCTCTTCGCTGGTGCCTGGCCCTTTACATCTGGATATTGGTATATTCTGGGAGCACCATGTTGCAACAATGAGTTACATAACACAGTTATTTTTCATTTCTCCTTTCTTTAAATTTCCCACTTAAAAACACCATCATGCTCAGCCAGTCACAGATTATTTAAATCATCAGTTGTCCATTAGCTTCATTCCAAATTCCTAGAAAATAAAGACAGTGATCAGGAGCTATATTCTTACAGTACCTTCTTTTTTTTTTTTTGTATTACAGTAAAAATACAGCTTATAAAATTATAACTTCCCTCCCTTGCATTGTTTAAAACCCAACTCTTACAACCCGGTGAATCTCAGATGAGACTGACTTCAAAGGATCCCATCGTCTCAACTGAAATGTAAAAAACAGCCGAAGAGCAAAAATAGCAACAAATAAACTGGGGGTTACAAATTTATTCACCGTTAGGTTGACAGTGTCTCTTTAAAGAAAGTGTTGTGGTTTGGATAATTTGGAGTAAAGTCAGTGACGAGGCACCCACAAGTAGATGCTGGGTCTGTGTCGGAGCGGGAGTAGCGGGGTCCTGCGCGGGTTGCACCGGGGCGATGCCACTGGCACCCCGGGACATTAAATTGACATGGTGCAAACAAGCCGTGTGGAGCCAGCGCAGCAAAAACAGAGCCGGGTTTCTGCATCCCACCCGCCTGCCTCCCAGGGCAGGGTTTGCCCTAAAGAGTGCTATAGGTTTGGGTTTTTTCACATACTTAAGCGACTGCTAGTGTTGCCTGGGTTTAAATTTTGTTCTTAGTGAAATTAATTGTGGAGTTAAACAGCAGAATGTGACATACTGGGATGGGATTTATGTGCTCTTTTTTTACTACAGCCGGGAAAGTCAATTGCCTTAAATATTTTCCAGTGGAAATTAGATTTTTGCTTGTGTAAGCAATGCAGGCAAACCTGCTTTCTAGCCATTGGTGATTCTTAGTTTTTAAAAGCAAAATCAAAATTTGGTTTTGAATTTCAATCAAAATGGGAAGGTTTTGTTTGGGAAACGCTGCCCTGATCCCTCCTCAGAGCTGGAACTGCCATCTTTCCCATGTCCGTCCTCGCCTGCCAGCCAGACTCCTGGTTTGGTGTCCCCCGTCCTGCACTGGTGGCTTTTCAGAGAGGAGCAAGCACAACAGGAAAATGGCAAGCCCAGCATGAAAATCCATGGGGAATATCTTTCTTCTCACACCAGGGAAGTGTTGAGTTTGGGGCTGTAAGTGTGGATTGAAAATAAGAATAAAATATTAAATGGCTTCTCATTAAATGAGCAGTAAACTAGGTACTGAATAAGTCAATGGTATTTTGAGGAGAAAATATAAATTATAGTGTCACATAAAGTAAGTGCCATAATCGCTACCTCCAGCAGGGCTCAGCTGAGATTGCACACAGCCTCAGTTCTGGCATTTCCTTCATTTTCAGTGTTTATTTTTAAAATTTCTGTTCAATATATGTTGTGTGTATCTGGGATGCGTGGACGGTCATACGTGCAAAGGCAAGAGCTGTGTATGGATTCATTAATTATAGATCAATTAGCTTTTTCATAGTGTTTATGTTCTAGAAATTAGCCCAGTTAATCACTACACCAAGGAAGGGAGTGAGTCAGTATGTCTGGCTGTTCTCCTCCTCTAATTTTTATCTTTTTTGTTGAGTAAAAAAATAGATATTGGTACACCTATTGATATCTGTTGATCATCTTTAGTAGATGTCTGTCTCACCCGCTCTTAAATACCCATGATGGGATCCACAAGCTCTGTATCATCTACTGCCATACTTGAGCTGTATTCTATTTACTATGGTTTTTCTAAGTATCTATTCTTTACTCCACTCTGGTGAGATCCCACCTGGAGTACTACATTCAGCTTGGAGTCCTCAGCACAAGAAAAACATGGACCTGTTGGAACAGGTCTAGATGAGGCCACAAAGATGATCAGAGGTCTGGAGCCCCTGTGCTGTGAGGACAGGCTGAGAGAGCTGGGGGTGTTCAGCCTGGAGAAGAGAAGGCTCCGGGGAGACCTTAGAGCCCCTTCCAGTATCTGAAGTGCATACAAGAAAGCTGGGGAGGGACTTTTTACAAGGGCATGTAGTGATAGGATGAGGGGTAATGGCTTCGGACTGGAAGAAGGGAGATTTAGATTAGATATTAGGAAGAAATTGCTGTGAGGGTGGTGAGCCCCTGGCCCAGGTTGCCCAGAGAAGCTGTGGCTGCCCCATCCCTGGAGGGGTTCAAGGCCAGGTTGGACGGGGCTTGGAGCAACCTGGGCTGGTGGGAGGTGTCCCTGCCCAGGGCAGGGTGGGTGGAACGAGATGGTCTTTAAGGTCCCTTCCAGCCCAAACCATTCTATGATTCTATGATATATCCCTCTTGCTGTGAATTGAACTGATTTCTTCTAGTTTTATTCTTAGTGGATGTGGAAAACAGTTTATAATCATCTTATGTAAAATAACCTGTGAGGATTGTTACTGTCTTTTATCTGTCTTCAGTTTTTTGTACAAAGCAAAGTCAATACTTACCAACTTTCCTCATACATCTTATTTTAGAAATCTATTATCATTTCTCTGAACCTTTTTCCACTTGTCTGTTGCGTGGGTGCAGAATAACTATATCAGTGCAGATAAGACATTCCTCTTAATACTTGGCAGGCCACGGTCTTCTGTAAATATCACAGCAATTTTCTGCTCGTGCCTGGCTCAAAAGCAGGACTAACGAGCAGCTGATCTCTGCTGCAAAGCTCCCTCCTCCTCTGCCAAGACACTCACACTCGCTTCTGGTCTCCTCATCCGGCGTTTTGCTCTTGGGTAAATATTTGCATATCAGAAGCAGCCCAGCAGAGGGGGTGCAGATCTCCTTTTTAAAATAGGGTTCTGAGATGTTGTGCATTGAAATGCATTAATTACTTTTTGTTCTTGCACCACCAAAGTCTCGCTTTATAAAATAACGCTGGAGCTGTTATGCCTGACCAGATGTATACAGCCAGCGTCACCCGTGTGAATGTTGATTGAAATATTTGTTTTGCTGATACTTGGAAACAGTCAGAGGAGTGGAGGTCCCTCATCAATGTTTAATCAGCACTTAATGGGGCAATATTCTCTTTGACCTCTGATAGTGCTGCTTGAGCAAGAATTGCAAAACTCGATCTTTGGAGAACAGCCTGGTGACAGAGCGGGTTCTTATTACGTGTCAAAGAGGTGCAATTTATAAAGCAAGCTGGGAGCAGAGGTGAGCCTGAGGGACAGAAAGAGATTTTTGAACTTTTCCCAGAGGCCAGGAAGTAATTTCAGGTTTTGGATACATTTCGCCCAGAGAAGTACTTCTAGCAATAGAGTTCAGGCTCTCAACTGAAGACAAGTAAGTACTAGAAAGAGTGCTGAGGGTTGCTTTTTCCACATGTATGCAGTGATGGTGAGCCTGGCAGAAACTGACACTGTATTAATCCTCAAGGGAAACACCCCCTGAACTGAAAAGAAATATGTTTGGTAGAGTCAAATCAATTACTACTAGAATATAATGAAACATAAACAGACCTGGATCGTCCTGTGAGTACAGTGTCAAATGTCAGTGAAAGTGACATTTTCTGCTGGCGCAAATGAAAAGAGACTTTGGATCATTAGATAAAATAATCCTGGAGTTTGCCTACATTGACTGAGCCCCTGCAGTCCTTGAGATGCTTCCTGGTTAAGGTGCAGGCTACAAGCTACGTTAGCGGTGGGATACATGTGAACTTTGTCCATTCCTCTTACTAGAGAGTTAAGATAGCAAGTGGCCTGGCTGGATATCTTCTCAAGCTGATGCTTTGGAAAAGACAGACATGCTCTAACATGAAACACCCAGCTACAAACTACGGCAAGACCCATTTGTGCATTGCAGCTTGAGCCTTTCCTTGTTGGTGTGCTACCTTGGCGGGACTGGAGCAGCTGGAGGTTGGGAAGTTGGGTCCAGCTCTTCCCTTCCATGTGCAGTCAAGCATCAAGGAGCTGAAGACTTCTTCCACAGGGATCCAATTAAACACAGGGAAATATTTCACCAGGCAGTGAAAGTTTTCCCCTCCCTGGTTTTGAATCTTCATTCCTTTGAGTGGAGATGATTTAAAATAAACAACAACTTGTCCCACCTTTGGCATTGAACAAAAGCGGTTTAGCGTAAAGCAAGAAGCGAGTCCTCAGGACAAGCCAGAACACGCTGCCAACGCCCCCATCCTCGCCTACCCCGGGAGAGCTCAAAAGCAGCCAAGAAAGTGAAGGCAGTTGGCAGCACGGATGCTTTATCTTGTCTTACACCCAAGTGATGGAAACACAGCTCTAAACATTATTTTCCAGAGAAAGGCAGCTGCCATTGGGCAGATACAGGTTACCCGGGCTGAGCGCGATGTCCCTGCCTGCCACTGCACACAGCAGCCATCACTTTTCGTCACCGTGCTACGCTTGTATGTAAATGCCCCTCACAGAAAATAACTACAGAAATGCCCAGCACAATCACCTCTTCTTTTCCAATGCCAAATCAGCATTTTCTAGGGCAAACATAATCTTTCTATGTTCACCAACTACAAGTCCCTTATTAACCAGAAATGAAGGGTCATGCATCACTCACATACCACGCACCGCAGAGGGCTTGTAATGCTCCAAGATTCAAACAGGTAATAACAAACAAGAACTGACAAGACAAATGAGTCCACCAAAATTTTGAGCACTTTAGTTGGGTTTTTTTTTTAGTGCACTTGATAAAAGTGGACTTTTGCTCTTTATTTAGAATGCTTCCTCCGTGAAGTGGGAATTGCGAGCTTTCTGCCAGCTGGTAATAACATTTTGCACTTTTATGGCATCTCTCGTCTGAAGATCTTAAAATATTTTTAAAAGATTAGCTAATTACGTGTGACAACATACCCGTCAGACAGGTAGATGAAGGGATAAGGCAGCGGCAAACTCCCCCCGGCGCTGGAAGAGTGCCGTGCTTTGGCTGGCGTGTGACTGCCGCTGCCAGCTGGGAAATGGCACTTCGGGGAAGGGAATGGAGCAGGGTATCTAACGCGATGGGAAATGGAAATTCCTGAAGATGGAGTTTATGAGGGCTGCATGGGTTTACCCCTGTTGAGACTTATCCAGTGGTCCCTGCCATGTGGCTTTGTGACATCTTTAAAGTTATATTTGCCACCCTATTTTTTTTTCCCCAGCTAAGAGAAGGAAACTAAAAAGGCAGCAGCGTGGCTTCTCCCAGTCCCAGAGGAGGGCTCACAGCTTCAGCTTCCTTTCAGAAGGAAAACTTATTTTTGCAGTGCCGGCAGAGCAGAGCAGAGCAGAGCTGGCTCCGCTCAGCCAACTGTGTGGCTGAGATAGGTGAGCTCGAGGGACGTCGGGGGGCCTGGGGACTCTCCCCAGCGTGGCTCTGCGGACCACGGCTGCTTGTGCTGAGCCCCAGTTTGGAAACCTCCACCAGACCTTTCCTCATTGCACTGGGAGAATGACCCTGAATATTATGGAGCAATACCGGCTTCATGGTGCTCAATGCAGGTTCAGGCCCTTTGCCATGCTTATAAGGATTGACTTCGCTTTTCAAAGACATTTCCTAAAGAAGGTGTTGCCCCAGCTTACAAAACCCCAAATAAGCAGTTTGCAGCTCTCTGTAATAAGATGGTCTGAAATATAGAACACCAAACATAGCGAAAACAAAACAGAAATAAAATCCGTACTCCTCACCCATAATCACGAACTGTACCAAAACCCACCCCAACCACCAGCATTTTGTTGCTCTCCACACACACACTTTGGTTTGACTTCCCCAAAGTCCCCCACACCCCCCCGGGCAGCACATACCAGCTCTGCGCTGCGGTTGCCCTGTGGTGATGTATCATTTTTTTATTTGTCCTGCTATTCTAGGACCATAGAAACACAGGAGAATGGGGTTTTCTCCCACTATTTTTGGGTAGATGTTCCAAAATACCGTGTCCTGGTGGCTAGAGATGGTCTAATCTCCTGCCCAAATGTCTTCGGTCAATTTTTGCCCGGGTGTTCTTTGTGCCAGTGTTGTTCCCGAACACAAATAGTTTTCTCTCCTGCTCCCGCTCCCTTCCTTGGGTGTCACCTTCCGGATGCTCTTCCTATTTTTATCTGTTGACCTTGTGCAAGTTAGAGCTGAGTATTTTCAATGCACTCACAGTACTTGCTCATGGTGCTTTGGGAACTTCTAGGGTTTTTTGGAGAGGGCCTGGTGTTATGTCCCCCGCGAAGCATCCCTGCAGCTTTGCTGTCTTCACAGGGTCGCATCTGTGTCCAGAGCTCTGACAGCGACGGTTACGAGCACTGTCCTATAGCAATACTTCTCAAAGCAGCATTCAGTTTATTTCCATTGTTTACTCTAAAGTTTGTGCTGGGTTTTTTTTCCATTTGAAAATGTAAACAATTTGTCTGAAAGACAGAAAAATTAATTGACAAGTGCCAAGTCTGTATTTGCTCAGAACTGCACTTTGGATGCCTCATGGGGACATTTTCTAACACATTCTGGGTTCCCTTCTCGCACTGCATCTGTCATACCACAGGTTCCCCCTCGGTGCCCAGGTGTCCAGCATGCCGTCGCGTTGCAGCTTGCAATCCCGTTGCAGCATTGCCCTCTCCTTCTGGCATTGCCATCTCATTCCAGCATTGGCATCTCATTGCAACGTTGCCGTCTCGTTCCAGCATTGGCATCTCCTTCCAGCATTGCAGTCTCATTGCAGCATGCCGTCTCATTCCGGTGTTGCTGTCTTATTGCAGCATTGCCGTCTCAGTCAGTAGATGTGCCATGGGTGAACCAGGCACTTTTTTTGATCCGGCCCATTTTCATGGTCTCTGCAGGATGTACTATTCTATAACCATGAAGATGTTTATAAGGAACTGAGGAAGCTGGGGGTGTTCAGCCTGGAGAGAAGGGGGCTGAGGGGAGACCTTCTCGCTCTCTACAACTCCCTGAAAGGAGGGGGTAGCCAGGGGGGGTCGGGCTCTTCTCCCAAGGAACAGGCCATGGGACAAGAGGGAACAGCCTCAAGTTGCACCAGGGGAGGTTTAGGATGGATATTAGGAAAAATTTTAACACTGAAAGGGTTATTAAGCATTGGAAGAGGCTGCCCAGGGAAGTGGTTGAGTCACCATCCCTGGAGGTTTTTAAAAGACGGGTAGACGTATTCCTTAGAGATGTGGTTTAGTGATGGTTTTTGTCAGAGTTAGGTTGACGGTTGGACTCGATGATCTGAAAGGTCTCTTCCAACCTGGGCAATTCTGTGATTCTGTGATTCTAACTACCTGAAAGGTGGTTGTAGTGACATGGGTGTTGGTCTCTTTTCATAGCAAGTGATAGGATGAGAGGCAACAGCCTCAAGTTGCACCAGTGGGGGTTTAGATTGGATATTAGGAAAAATTTCTTCACGGAAAGGGCTGTCAAGCATTGGAACAGGCTGCCCAGGGAAGAGGTGGAGTTGCCATCCCTGGAGGTATTTAAAAGACGTGTAAATGTGGTGCTGAGGGACATGGGTTAGTGGTAACTTCACAGTGTTAGGTTAACGGTTGGACTAGATGATCTTAAGGATCTTTTCCAAGCTAAAAGATTCAATGATTCTATGATTACGAGGATGACTTCAGGGAGCCATGAAACCTTATCTGGGCCAACAAAACCCTGAGAGCTGGTTTTGTTGACAACGGTTGCAGTGAGCGCTGCAGAGCGCCCAGTGGCAGGGTCTTGCTATGGATGCTGCCACTTGCCCAGCCCAAACTCCCCCTTTCAGCCTGGGAAGTGTATCCAAGACAGTCTTATCTTACAGGAAAGCCATAGTGTGTGTGTATGAGGCATAGGGGGGATTGATTCAGCTGGATTGTTTTCACCCAGGGAAGTAAAAACATCCTGGATTTGTTAGATCATGATGCATTTTCAAATACCAAGCCACTTTTAAAAAATAAAAATAGCCAGTTTATTTCTGTAGAGAAAAGGATTAAAGCCTTGATTACAAGATCAGAAGTGATATTAAGAATAAATCATAGAAACTAAAAAGAAAAAAAAAAAAAGAAAATTAGAAGGCACATTGCTATCGTCCCTTGTTCTAGCTGCCATGCGGGGTTTCCCTGCAGCGAGGAGCCAGGCGGAGCACAGCCTCTCCCCTGGGTTTCTTTGAAAGCTCGACTCAGCCCTGGGCAGAGCTGGGGCTCAGCGGCGTGCCTCAGCACCACAGCCCCCGCAGGACGGCCCCGGGAAGCCGCCAGGAAGACTGCTAGCAGCGTCCCCGGGGCCAGCACAACCCCTCTCCTCTTCTTCCAGGCAGAATCCCCTCGGCCGGCTGCCTGTAGCTTCTGCTTCCTCCTTCGTCCTGACCGTCTGTATAATTTTTTATACTCCCAAGCTCTGGTTTGGTGGCTTTTTCCAGAGACAGTGTGCAGCAGTCGGGTAAGACATCTGTTGCCATCGGTGTGAGAGCCCGGAGTCCATCCCCATCCCTAATCCCAGCTCCTGGCCTTTGGCTCGCTCAGTCCCACAGCTCCGTTTCTTCCGGGACTCAGAAATATTCCCAACCAGTCTACTCCAGTTGAACCAGATGAGCCAGAATTGTGTGGAAACCGCTGGTACCTGCTGCGGCGGAGGCCCGGCCAGCCTGACCACACCGTGGCAGTCAGCAGGATGCCCCGACATGGTGGGGGCTCCTGCGGGGGTGGGCTTTGCTCTCCACAAAAGAGAGCCAGGGAGGGGGGGGCTTTGAAGCTGCCAAAGCTCAAAATGCAATCTTCATTTTAATGAAGTTATATCGTCTTCTGTGCTACATACCTTCAAATGTTGTGTCTTTACTAATGTCTTTTAAAATTCGCTTTCCTCCCCGGGTCAGAGCCGCTGACCTCCCCTACCATATTGCCTCCAGATGTCCAGGAGGGAGCAGGAGGAGCGATCCCCATGAGCTCCTCACCCCCAGCTTGGCTGGCAAACCTCATGTTATTTATATTTTAAGTAATTTTAAAAGAGCATCATCCACAGCCCCTGTCAGAAAGGTGGTCCCACTGCCTCCATCACCAGCTGCTCTTTCCCTTTTTCATCTCCTTTGAACCATCTTGGGGAACTGATCATGATTTAAATCACTTTTTTTTTCCCCCCCAGTGGTTTCAGTTTAGCCCAGATGGGTTGTTTGAAGTTGGACCCGGATCACTGAGATGATCTCTGCAGCCGCGGCTCAGGGTGGGGTGGCTGTGACAGGGACCTGCAGGGCGAGGAGGCGGCGTGCAGACTGGTGTCCTCCAGGCTGATGGTCTCTAGAGCTGCATAAAGCAGGAGAAATGTTGGCTGCAGGGCCAAAATCTTTTAAAAAAGCGACATTTTGAAACTCAGCAGGTGAGAGAGGCCTGCACCCGCTCCCATTCTACACTGTGCAGCATCCCTGCTCTCCTCACCACATCCCGGGCAGCAGAAGTTTGCCAACATGAAGCTTTTCCATGGGGTCTTTATCTGCATCAGTATTCCCGGCTGCTTTTTTATTTGCTCCAGATGGACTACAATAGTTTCCTATCTTCCTTCTTTGGTCTTTTTATCTTTTATTTCAATCCAAACAATTTCTGCGCTTCTTGCCAAACTATATATTGTATCACATTCTTTCCTTCTTCAGACACAATATCCTCCTTGACCCAGGCTGGCATGTTTCCACCTGCCCTGTTGTGTCTATTCCTTCTACAAATTCTTATTTCAACATTAAAAGCAAAACCAGACCTACTGATATCCTGTTGTCTGCCATCCCAGTTACATAAAGTGTCTCTTCCCCATTGCGGGGACAAATTCCCGTCCCCTAAACCTGTGCAGCTGCCCAGGAGGGCTGGGCGAGACCATCACTTTAATATAAATTTTGGTAGATAATTTTGCTAAGCATCCCTTTTAAGTGAATCATCTGTTTGCATGTACACCCAACCTCTCTTCCAGGTTGACTCCTGCAGTTGCGTACTGCTGCTTGTGCCAAAAAGTGCATTTTAAATTTCTAAATTGTTTCTGCTTAGCAAGTCAGGACAGCGCTTAATTGCGTCTCTGTCTCCCAACGCTGTCTACTTTAGAGCAAAAATAATTTTTGTCATTTATTCCAATTTGTTAATTCTCATCCTCAGTGGTTAGAAAAAATAATTTGCAAAGACCCTTTTGAGTGTTTCTATGCACGTTTTCACTATTTCCAACGTCATCTCTGCATACTTTAATCTTTTGAGGTAAAGCTAAGGAGAGCCTGCACGTAGGGATAAATCAAAGCCACTCCTGCTGATGAAGAGTATTTTGAGGTACGGATGACATGTTCTTAGTGCCATTTCTCAGCACCTCCAAATGCCAGACAATGGCCCCATACAACCGCAGTCGCTTAATTTAACAGAATGTGCTGGATTTGAAGGAATGAATGAATGAATGAATGAATGAATGAATGAATGAATGAATGCTCTCAACACTTCTGGTTTCTGTTAGTTTTTTAAAATTTACTTTCCATGGACAATCCAAAAGAACAATGGAAAGTAAGCAAACGATTCTAATATATCCAACAAAAAAAAAAAAGAGAGAAACTGCTCTACGGATAATTTCAAACTAAGTTGACTAATAACTCAAAACTAATTCAAGCAAATCATAATAGTAGGCTAATTTACTAAAATTTCAAAGTGCGTGCAAAGGTACCTTAGAGTAGTTAATGTAGTCCGCAGGTTGTGAGGGGTTTTTTGAGATTAATGATGTGCAAAGAGAAAGAATCTGTTTTGACTCCTGATATTTCTAAATATTAATGAGTCTGCACTGGCATAATTTGGACAATTTAAAATAAATTTGATATCACTGTGGCAAATCCTTAATATGGAGCTAGTTACACTAGGTGAAGATGCATTTGAACTATGTTTTTCTTGGTATAATTGTTCGAAATATACTTACGTATTTTCTGCCATAGAAGTGGCTTTTTAATGTGGTATAATTTGGGTCTGTTTGTAGTTAAGGAAAACATTTTAATGTTGCTATCTGAGCAGCTTTGCCTCGAAGTTCCACTTTAACCGATACTCTTCCTATAAGAAAAATCCAATTTAAATTTGCTTAATTGCTACGTAATACATGAGAGAACTGAAAGAATCAATGCCTTTATAGACTCAGACCCAGACAAGTGCCAGCTAAAAGATGGACTGTTGTCTCTGGCTTTGCTCTGATGTATCTGAGCCTGTTGTGTCCATGGCCCCATCTTAATTTGTCATTCACACTGGAAAGTAACTAAAGGGTCTGCTGGGAGATCTTTTCATTGCTGCTGTTAAAAAAGGCCATTTTCTTTGCAAGCCATTTGTCTCCGCCTTGTTTCTAACAGCAGGAGGTATGGCTGCACATGTCTGTCATAATTTAAAGGGCCATTGGTGAGAAGATGATCAAAAGAATGCAGGCTCCTCGCGACCACTTGAGTCCAACAAGCTGTATATATCCAGTACGACGAACGGATTATTCTACTTATCTCTCATTTTAAATATACAGTCATTTCCAATAAGCCTGTTGGGTATGAACATATTCTGCAGAACTTTGTGGAGTGAGGTTGATGGTTGGACTCGATGATCCCAAGGGTCTTTTCCAACATAAATGATTCTATGATTCTATATACAGTGGCTGTGCAGTGTTGTTGAGTGGATAATCAACCAATAAGGGTATCAGGAGCATCTTATAAATGATAAATATTCCTCTACCTTTGATGACTCATTAGCAGTAAATTTGCAAGAGGCTTTGTAGAAAGTCCCCACCAATTTTCACAACTCAGTAGCATTCATTTCCTATTCGTTTATTAGTAGGTAGACGTAGGCACCTGGAAACTGCCCACTCTGTAGTGACTCATACTAAAGCAATCGCGTGCATTAGACATTTCGTTCTGATTAAGGTAAAGATCATCTCCATCAATGCACGGAGAATACTGTGTTACTTAGCATTCATCAAACATTTCCAGCATGAAATAAGGCAGTTTTTCAAGTGGGAACTGAGACAAACCCACAAACAATCTAGACTTCATGGTTGCCGTAAGGCAACTCAACATCCATGGTGGCTGTGCTCTACAAAATGGACCCTCAGGACTGCAAAATACGGATTCTTGTCACTTGCGTCAAAAAGGATGGTCTGCCAATTGCGAGCCACGCCGAGCCTATGTATACATATGGGTTGCTTGCTGGGAGGACTAATGGCCCCCGTACACGCTAGCCAAATCACTGTAATATTTCCTGTGGAGCTGTGATCTCATTAGTACATAGCTATCGTTGTACCACATTCCTTTGAACTTCCTCCTGCTGCAACAAAGACATGGAGAAACTTTAGATGAGTTCAGTCACATCTTAACAAAGGATTCATTTACAAATGTTTGGTTTTCTCCTTAACACCATGGAGGGCCACTGTATTTTTACTAAGTTTTTGGTCCTTGATGGTGAACTCCCATCTTCTTCTTCAATAGGATATCTTCCAGGGCCTTCAAACACCTCTGGAATGAACGTGCTCTCTTGACCGCACTTCCAAAATCTGCCAGCATAGGGAGAAATTATAAGCAAAGTCAAGCTATGATTACGTTATGTATTGCATTTTCTGTCACCGGCCAATCTACTAAATGACCCTTTTAAAATGTTGTTATAGTTCTTGACTACCCTCTGCCCCGACTTTTGTCTTCACTCCTGAGAAGGACTGCAAATAATGCCCTGTGACATTTAAATGCAGTCCCCCAACAAGAGCCGTTTTGTATGTGTTAGACTCAACCTTGATGATTAAGGGCATGAATAACCGGAAAATAAAGGTCTGTTTCTTTACCACAGCTCAGCTGTTCATTAGGTGGTGGAGCTGAAATCTGTGATAAGAATCAGAAGGCAGAGCCAAACTGATAAGTAGTCTAATCCTGTTGATGGAAGAAGAAAAAGAAAACCAGCTGGGATTTTTCATTCTTTGTTTCTCTAATTAAGTCTAGACTGTATGCATTGTGCAGCTTGGAAATATCTGCAAATATTCACCAAATTGCATTCTGATTATGATGTCAATAATCAAATTAAAAGAATGAGCAAAGAATGGATTTAGGAAAGAGAAGAAATAGCGGATTTGCAGATACATGTTGCTTAACAAAACATCACTCAACTTCAAACACAGAAACGTTCTTTCTTCCCAGTTTGTAAAATTAATTCTAGCCAGCACTTCTGGTTCCCATGAAACTAGAATTTTACATCACTAACACCAGAGAAGTGATGTGGATGCGAAGATTTCACTTCTTGCCCTCTTGGCTTTCCATTTAAAAAATAGAATACCCGTTTCAGCCTTCAAAAGGATTTCTTCAGCAAATCTTAAATAACGTAACAAAAAAGCAGCTACAGAGTTTTGTGATCTCTAGTCTGAGGTTTTAGTCTTCACAGATCGTACACAATTTCAATATATTCCTATATATATTCTTTTAAAAGCCTATCTTTAATAAAATAACTAAGGCTTCAAACCTATAATGACTTATGTATGTGCCTAACTTTAGGTTAGAGGAGAATTTGAGATGAGTATCTGTGTACTCTAAATATAGGAAAATAGTGGCAGGATCAGAGTTTTCTGTTGGTACTTGCTATAACAAAGAAGGAATAGCAATGGACAAAGAGTAAGCCAAAAAAAACCGTGGAGGCATGGAGTAACACATGGTGTTGATCAGATATGCAGAGATCACTCTTCTCTCTGCTTCTTCGTGAGCTGCAGTACTTAATACAACGCCTCATCTAATCACAAGTCAAATTTTGGAGGAGCGTGTCTGTAGGTACGATCTGTCATCAAAGGTGACAGCGACATTTACTGTTTTTTCAAGAAAAATCTTTTCAGAGCAGGTAAGTGACTGGATCCTCTGGATTCGTACCAGAAGTGCATGTTTTGACTGTTATTTAACTGGTCTATAAATGAGCTGTTTAATTAACAGGTAGACTCAGAAGTTTAGAATATACAATTACATTCCCACTGCAGACATAAATCGCTGTCATCAACGGCTTCTTTATTTTTTTCAGTTCAGGCTTACTTATTTAGCTGGTCACTCAAAAAATATTAAGTCTAAAGTGAGTGTGTCGTTATCTGCTATTTTCCATCAAACCGGAAAATCTCTCTCTCTAAGAATTTTATTTTTTTGAAATCTTGTAACATTACAGAAATTATCGATTCAGGTGCATGCCAACCTTTCTATTGGCAGACCTGTATTTCTCCACCTGTTACTGGTAGCAAAATTAATTACTATGTTTAAATGTGATCCTGACTCTGTAGAGTTGACAATCCTGCCCACAGGATACCTGCAATTTGCAGTGATGACACAGGTCTAAGATTTTGCAGGAATAAACTCTACTAAGAAAAGTAGATGTCATGCATAGCCACAGCGGTGTGATGAGATTAGAGGGGGGACTTTTTGGAGGGGTTTAAAGAAAAAGGATAGATCATAAAAATGCAATAAAAGCTGTAACAAAACTAAAGACAGCAATGTACTCTGAAAAAATGACAAAAAAAAAAGCCCCAGATATATAGATTTTCTTAATTTTGGTACTTGTTTACAATTGGACAGCGATTCATTCTGATAGCATTCCCCAGAAGAAGGCAAATTCTACGTTTTCATTCATACCTTGCAAGGCAGTGACATTCAAATCAGTATTTTTCGGCTATTAGAATACACATTTCCTTTACATCTGTAGGTCCTAATGAGCAGCCAAATTCCAAACCACTGACCTGGATACACTGAAAACGTAACTACCTGCAGATGGTGTCATTTAAGCATTTATTTAGGTGCACATTAGGTATTCCTAAAAATGTAATAAAAGAAAATTCCACTTATTGACTGCCTAATTTCAGAGACCATAACCAGCTCAAGGTGTTCCCGGAGCACAGACTATGGTGAGGAACCCGCTGCAGCCCGACTGCTAAAGGCTAAAGGATTCCAGATGTGCTGGGGCAGAGGAGGAGGACAGGGAGGGTATGACTCCAGGCACACAGGAGGCTGTTCATTGGGCAGGAAAGAGCCCTGGATTTTGGCCTTCATTCTTGGAATTGTATTTTAATTGATGGTTGTTGAATGTAAAATGCAGAAGAGAGGGGGAGAGCCCGGTGCTCAGGCTTGGAAATTTGGCTGCTGAGTGATGTACCCAGTAGACGAAGCTGTTGACTGAGGTGGACACCATCGGGCTATCTCCTGAGAAGGTGATGACGCACCACGGAGATGACTATCACCCAGCGTGGTGAGTGGAGCTCCACCCTGATGTAACTTCAGAAAGGACTTCCCAGAACAGTGTGAGATGGAGAAAGAGAGACCTGGGTCCTGATGAACACGCAATCCCGAATCACAAAAATGCTCCTCAGCGACCTCCTGCCTGACTGGCCGCATCCCTCATCCAGACAGGCTGGTGAAACCTGTTAGACAGCACGTTCTCACTGTGCAGCTCTCCTCCTGCTCGATTACAACTCTTCTCAAGCTTTGTTTACGTGCTGGAGTGGAGAGATTTAAATTTCATGTGCGTGGGGATGGCCGTGTTGGCAGGCGGCTCTCGGGGCACACTGCTCCACTCCCAGGAGCACACTGCATCCTTTGCCTAATTAGAGAGCATGTTCTTGGAGACAAAGATCTTGTCAGCCTGTTTACAAAGTGCTCCACAAACCATATCAGGAGGTCTAGCAGAAGTTATTACTTCACCCTCCAAGCCTTGCCTCGCATATGGCCGGGCCCTAGGTGACGGTGATATTAATAGCAGTGCAATACCGCGTTTAAAGTGTCTGCTCAGCGTCTAGAGGGAGATTCAGATTAGGGACCTCAAGGAATCCCCATGACAGGGACAGCTGAGATATATACTGTTTCCCAAGAGGCAGGAGAGAGACGGGTGGCTCTCACGTTCTCCCTGTCACCACTACAAATACTTCCATCCAACCGATCTGGCCGGGACCAAGTGACACTCTTTTGGTCCCGTGGGAGATCATCCTCTCACGCCCTAAAAAATCACCACATCACCGAAAAATTGGCACCCGCCATTACACGGCAGGTTCGTTGCGAGTCAGGGAACAGCTGCGTAGCTCTCGCTGCTGTTTGTGTTCAATCCTGTGGCAAGACACGTTCCCCCGGCCAAGGGAGACGATAACTGCACCTTCTCACAAGATGGGCGTCTGGGAGCGCGTGGAAGTTACACTGGAACTTTTGCTTTTTTCAAATAATAGAAATGAGGCGATTTTAGTTATGAGAATGAAGCCAAAGGAAAAAGAAAAAGAAAAAAAACCACCCCACACCACATTTTGGTGCTGTGAATTCCATGGCATCATCATGAAGATAAAAGAACAGATGCAGAAGGAAGATAAAGAGATTAGAGTATCAGAATTATTACAAATGTTGCCGGTAGCAGTGCCTGTTCCCAAGGCTGCCTGCCATTTCTCAGCGATAAGATCCAGGTTTTCAGGTTTGGGTTTTTTTCTATTTGTGCTGGAAAGCTCCTAGCTACTTTTTGCTTTAGACTCCAAGATATTCATGCTGAAGGGTTCAGCCATTTCTACAAATGAGGTTACAGAAAACTATAAACAAAGTTGTTCTGTGGAGAAAAGAGAAAAGCTGAGGTTGCTTAAGTTTTGCCACACTGGCCAAGAGTGTGCCCTTTGATACACCTATGAAAATCCAGCCAAATTTAGCCAAATTATAAGTCTCTAAAAAAACTATGGCTTGCATATAATCAGTGAGTCTTTGCTGGAGTCTGGCAGCTCCAAGGGTGGAAGCATGCTGCAAAAAGCCAGGGATTCTCATAACTAAGGGAGAGGTCTATGTTTTTCGTGTGATTGGTGAAAAGTTTGATGCTGAATGTAATGAGAGGTCCAATCCCGTACTCTTTGACAGCCGAGATACGAGATGTCAACAGCTGCTCGAGCCTTGTGAGGGTTCACGTGTGGTTCCTCTGGGTCTAATCTGGCATCTGCTGCTGAGGCAAACGTGCCCTCACTCCAATGCAGGTACTTGCAAAAACAAGTTTAATAACCTACCAGGCATCTGATGCTACTTTTAGAATAAAAAATAAATCAGATTATCCTAAAATTATAGGAAAAGTGCAAGTAATGCAGTATTTTGATTTTAGCAATAATCTCAAAAATAGTATCTTCTTCATCCTGTTTGATTCTTCCATTAGCTGTGTGTAGCTAAAATATAATACGGAAAGAGGAGAACCATGGAAGAATGAAGAGATCAAGAAATGTGAATTAGAAATTTGTATCCTTTGTTTCACAGCATGGGCATGTCCTTTTATCCATAAGCATGAAAAATGCTTAATAATTCACATGGTCTTGATTCAAGGGAGAACCACGGATATTCAAACAATTCCTTTGCCTCTCATTCACAGTTTTCTAGGAATACCGTCCGGTGAACCATGCCAGTTCTGACATGGTTCAGCATGACAAGGGTGACAAGATCTTTGTCTCCTTAATGGAGTTCCCCCTGACCTGGGTGCCATGGCACGAAAAGAGGTTATCCCGGGTATCATGCAGGCAAAGGAGACACATTGAAGGCATCCAGGTTGCTGGAGCAAGGAAAGCTCATCAGCCTAGAGTTAGGATGAGACTGTGAACCTACTGGACCACGATTTCTGGAAGAGGCTCCAGCACGCTTGCCTGCTGCCCGGAATCAGTCTGCATGGGAAAGCACAGCAGAACCTTGGTAATGTTCAGGTGTACGGCAAGAACAGGGTGAATACTCTGAGGTCTACTGTGGCGGGTGAACTATTAACATCCTAACAGGCTGGTTCTCTTACAGGTAATTATGTGATTGTATAAAGGCCATGACTTATAAATTGCCATGGACTGCTGGACAACTGGTTAAAAAAAAAGCCATGCCATCTGCTTTTATGGTTCCATCAATCACAAACGGTTTGACTGCAGCTTTCCTACACTGTCTTCACTCACTTTTACATTGTGATAAATCATGTCTATTATTTTTCCTATATCATGAACTTCTGTTGTAACATCATACTCCCGCGGTGGTTTTGTTTCAGGAGAAACAAGATGTGCTGAGGTGCCCTTGTGCCCAGACCCCAAATAACTCTTTCTAGCGAAGGGTAAGAAAACTCCAGAGTACCCAAAAGCTCTGCAGGGAGAAGTTTCTGGCTTTGTCTCCCATTTTCTCTCTCTGGGGTCAGCAGGAGCAGCAAACCGAGCTCCTCGGGTCCTTCCATCGGCTTCCAGTGCCTGACCCACTCCTTCCCAGGGCCGTCTCTCTCCCACGGGGGATGCCTCTGCCTCTCCCCCTGCTCGGCATCGCTGCCCGGGTGGGCTGAGTTACCTCTACCCGCCATCATTCACCTTCCATATCACTTTACAAAACTTTACTGATCTGGCTTCTGCCCCACTCCTGGCATGAGTTTTCAGGCATTTTTTACACTTGCTTCAAAATTTCAGCCCTGCAATGATGATAGTTTGAAGCCTACGAGTTTGTTTTCTTCCTTACACCATTTCTTAGTTAGAATTCGGTATAAAATTAGCTGACCTGGAAGGAGACTGCACCAATAATGCTGTGCTATAGCTGTGCTGCTAGCATCAGGCTTTTTCACTGCCGAGCCGTACAGCTGGGCACAATGCTCACTTTGAAACCCCACACCACACACGTGATGGCTTTCATTAAAAATATTATCTGGTGATGATGGTGCTATGGAAAGAACGCTCTCATCGGCACACTTACAGACCCGGGCTGGGGAGGGAGGAGACCAAGGCATTTTTTCCATTTTCACGACTGGTTGTAATCTAGAGAGGAATGACTGATTAGGCGGGCAGACGCTGCACTGACTGTGAGATAAAACTTGGAGTTTAGAGTCTTACAGGCGCTAGGATGTGACACACGTGAAAATGGGCACATATAAGGAGTACAGACTTAAGAACAGGTTTATACAAATGCTCTCCCCAACAGCAATTATTGATGGATATTCAAGGGACAATTATTTCCAACGTATAACACAGTTTGTAATCTGTATACAAGGAAACAAGGTTTAAAGAAGCAGTTTCCAGATGCATTAATCAATTGCTACTTGAAATACTCCATGACAAAGCAAAGAATAAGAGATGCTACCCTTGGCTTAATCCTAACATGTCACTATGTTCAACACACGACTCTGGCGAGCGAGCAAAGATCAAACTTATTGAGAAAGCAAGAACTGCAGCCAAAACTAACACAAAGATGTAACTTCCAGAGAAAACATTTAAAAATATAAAGAGAGGGATGGGAAACTAAACATGAAAATGAACATGGGGGAATTAAGCCCTTCAGACTTAGCCTGTGTATAGCTTACAAAATCAAAATGAAGGCAAATAGAAGAGGAGTCAGATGAGAAAGTAAAAACAAAGCACATAAATGGGGAGATAGGAGAAGAAGACTGCAGCAAAGCAAAAAGTAGTAGCCTCATGCAGACTTCCATTTTCTCTATTTTTAATCTGCATTTATACCAAAAGATTAAATTTAGTCTTTGCTTTGGGTTAGGAATTGAGTGAATGAGAGCCACAAAGAGTTTCTCGGTTCCTTTCTTGGTGTGTGGCTGAGAAAATCTCTGCCTTTACGGGGGTTACTGGATGCAGAGACTGGTTATGACCAGTTAGTGAAAGGGCTACGGACTGGGAGAGAGCATCCGGCAGAAAGTACGAGGCTGACGAACAAACATTCTGGCTAACTCAAAGCGTACATTGTATTGCTTGCAGGCGTGAAGATTAGTACCATAACAGAAGGGACACTTTGAAGGAGATTTTCCAAAGGTCAGACCATGCCGTTTCGACATGTGATGCTCCTGATTTGCCAGGAGAACGCGGGGACTTGCTACAAAGCGAAGCAGGCGCAGCAGCCTAGGGGTACCGCAGGAGAGACCTCTGCGTTCACACGGATCTGCACCTGTACATAGAGTTAGACTGCAGTTTTTAAAATATATTTTAAATATTTATGTATGGTAACTTTAGAAGATATATCAATAATTCCATGATCTCTACAGAGGGATACACGCAGTTAATAAACCATGTTGAATCATATGCTACAGAAATAGTGCTTTTCTTTGGTGCCATCACATGTGCCAGCTATTCTGGAGACATCTCACTTGTTCTGTTTTCCAGCATTGCCATATACTGACCTACTCGGCATCCACGGATGCTGCTGTCAAAAGCATGTTTACTCCCACCACGGCGCTGGGGTTTATGTCTGACATATGTTCCTCTCCTTCCCATACTCCAGCACTTAAACTCCAGATTCATTCTTTTCTTGCTCTTTAAAAAAAAAAAAAGAGACATATTTCTGGTGTGGCCTCATTTTTGTAAATCTTAACGGCTGCATTATTTATGCCCGAACACTGTTAGCACAGCAGAGGCTTCATCTCTTCTCTTTGCATCTTACTGGTCCTTTCCCCCTCCAGCCCGCAGCTCATTTACACGCCACTTCTGCGGATGCCATAACCCTACAGCACCAAGCCAGGACAATCCTCCTCTTCTCCAAGGCTTATTCTAAAGCAAGAGGAGACAGATTTAATCCACAACTGTGTCAGCTTGAAATCTAAGAGTGTCAAAGGCCAGCCTGGTTTGAGAGGGCGATAAACATCAGGTTGTCTGAATTGGCAGTTTTAACTGATGAGTTGTGACTCCAAAGATCATACGATCTGATATTTATTATATGGTTTTTTATATTTCCTATTCTTTTTTCCCCTATGACATTTTGGAGGGGGATGTTTCCTATTTTTCTTTAAATATTTGGACGTGGGCAAGTGAGCGTGTGTACAACTGATTTAGAAATGGCACCACAGACGGTTTCCTCGGTCGCAATCCTGCATCGGGTCTGCTTTCCACATCACCTCCGTAAATCCAGCAGGCGATGAAGCTGCAGGCTGGAAGGAAGGGTTGCGAACTGGTGCTGTCTGGGGAGGCAGCGGTGTAGGCACGAAACATATGGGAACTCCAGGAGGAGCCCAGGTTTGCCTCCGGGGCTGTACAGTAAATGAGTTCAGATTGTACACGAAAATGTTAAACCTGTTCAGTCGGTTCTCTCGCCATGAGCAGGATCCCGGGGCTTTGGAACCAGAAGGACAATTGCCTCATTCATTTCCTGAGGTTAGTTTGTCGAAAAAAAAGAAAAAAAAAAAAGAAAAAAAGACAGACTACTTGTAGCATTCACCTCGTGATTTCATGATGGGGCGCATGAATTGGGTGTCTTCGATAGCTGGAAATCCAGTGGTGTTGCTAATGTGCAGCCGGCTACTGACTGCGCTCCAGCTGTGGCCTTGGTTTGATAATTTTTGTACATAACAAAGTTTACAGAGATGGAGATTTCTTTTCAAACGTGCAGCTAAGGTCAGAAATAAAATTTAAAAAATACGGGCAGTTTAGCCAAGATATTTGAAAGCCATTTGGCTTTTCACTATAATTTAAAACCTTTGCGTCCTACACTAGTGAATCTAATAAAAACCCCATAAAATGTAATACAAAAATGCCTAGTGCTAAGAGCGAATTTGGCTCAGTTTTGCCTCTCTTTCTCTTGGGCCCGGGGAAAATACTCCGACAGAAGTCCAAAAAAGCTTCAGCATGATGGAAAGAAAATTCCTTGTCTTTTGGGTAGCAAATGCTACTTCAGCAATGGAAATACAAGATACCGATTATGGCAGTTTTGAGAGGCGTCGTTTTGGTTTAGATTGCTTTTGCTAAACCAGAAGTCAGGAAAACTGAAAAAAAATATATTATGTTAGACCCATAAATCACCTAAATGAACCAAAGCCAAGGATAAACTGATACGGCTTTTGCATAGTAAGAATAAAATTTAATTTATTAAAACCAAATGAAAGGGAGTTTTGATGATGTCCCTTAAAAGAGCAACAGCGGGTAAAAGCCTGACCCTGAGAGACACCAGCGGATGCTGCCCGGCCATAGCCCTCCCCCTCAGGAGAAGAATTTTGGGTCTGACCTGGCTTCCGCCTCCGACAAAGTGGGATGGGGAATTGCGGCTGGCACCCAGCACCTGCGAGAAGGCCAAAAATCAGAGAGAAACCACATTTCAAGGGAATAGAACATGATTCTAGAAAATAATATGTCCTTGTATTAATTCTCAGATGACTTGTTAACTCAAGGAATTTACTGCTATGGGACATGGGTGACTCTGGTAGGACTCTGTTAAAATTAACTAGTGAAGTGGGTATTGGAGCCATATAGTCACTGCAGGTCACATTTATTTAAAAATTATATACACCTGCGGGGTTATGACAAAACATAAAATGTTAATTAACGAAGAGTAAATCTAGAGGGAATGTATTTTGTATGTGCCTAGTATTTGGCTTCTTGGGCTCACTGATTGCTGGAACCGCTGCCAGGTGCTGCACAGAGAGCCTCCTGCTTTCATTTGGCAAATTCTATTCACCTGTATGAGTTTTTCTAATACAACTCAATGTGCATGCAAGGCTTCTAACGAGGTGTGTGATGAGAATTATAGAATCAATCGTAGAATCATAGAATCCCAGGTTGGAAGGGACCTCAAGGACCATCTGGTCCAACCTTAAAGAAGGGAAGGTGTAAGGCGTGAGGAAGATGAGGGATTGAGAAAGATGCTGCTAGGTATAACCTGGTGGAGGGGGAAGAAGGTTCCACAGCCCCCTGGGTTATGAGCAGAAGTTGTGGAAAGGGGTTTCTCTGCCCTTAAAGTGGCTTTGTTCCCACCCCAACATACCATCTCTTGAAGCCAGGGGTGTTGGCTCGTTATCTGTTCCCCACGCCGCCCTTCCCAGGAGGACAGATGTCACTTAGCATGACATCCAGTGGGTTATATTTTGCCTGCCTTCCTTTCATTTATTTATTTTCCACTCTTGTTGCACAACAAACATTTCCTCATGGCTCCGACACCAGCATGAGCTGCCTGGGGATGGGCGGCTTTGCGCTCCCGGGTTGCGAGAGGAGGCAGGAAATCTGGTTTAAAAATAAATGATTTAAAAAAAAAAAAAAAAAGAAGAAAAGTGGGCTGACTTTTTAGGACTACAAATCATAGAGTCCCAGGTTGGAAGGGACCTCAAGGACCACGTGGTCAAACCTTAAAGGAAGGAAGGTGTTAAGGTGTGAGGAAGATGACGGATTGAGAAAGATGCTGCCATGTATGACCTGGCGGAGGGGGAAGAAGCTTCCAGGGCTGACTGGGTTATGAGCAGGGGTTGTGGAAAGGGGTTTCTCTGCCCATAAAGTGGCTTTTTTCCCACCCCAGCGCGTCTTCTCTTGAAGGGGATGCTTTCCCAGGGGGTCTCGGCTTGTTATCTGTTCCCCACGCCGCCCTTCACCAGGAGGACGGATGTCACTTAGCGTGCCATCGAGTGGCTTCGCCATCGCCCGCCTTCCTCCGATTCATTTATTTTCTTTCCATCCCTCTTCCCACGCCAAAAACATTTCCTGGCGGCTTTTGCCACGGGCAACGCTCTGGGGATGGGCGGCTTCGCGCTCGCCGGTTGCGAGAGGGGGCAGGAACTCTGGTTGAAAAAGAAATGATTTTTAAAAAAAAGAAAAAAGAAAAGCGGGCTGACTTTTTTTTTTTTTTAGGGCTACAAACACCGCCGCTGCTCGGGGTGGGTCTTCTGTGCGTGTCTCCCACCACCGGGGCCGGGCCGGGATCCCCCCCCCTCCCCGCTCCCTCCCCTCCCGCCCCGACCGGGGCGGGAGGGGAGGGAGCGGGGAGGGGGGGGGGGGTCCCGGCCCGGCCCCGCGTTGCCCCCGCCCGGCGGCGACTCCGATCCCGGCCCCGCCGCTCCCGCTCCTCCTCCAGCTCCGCACTTTGCGTCTCTCCCGCCGCCGCTCTCAGTCAGCGGCGGGGCCGCGGCGCGCAGTGTCCCCGCAGCGGCCACCGCCGTTGTGTGTGTGCGTGTATGTGCGCGTCTCCCACCGCACACCCGGGTCTCTTCATGGCGGTCGCCCCCCAGCCCTAACCGGCCCCTCGGGGCCGGGGAGGGGAGGGGAAAGGCGGTGCGGGAAGTTGGCCGGAGGCGGTGCCCGCCGTTCTCCCGCCGCGGCAGCATGGCGCGGAGCGGCGGGAGGCAGGAGGCCGCCGCCGCCGCCACCACCGTCACCGCCGCCGCCCGGGGCCGCCGCCCGCGGGGCCGGGGGCCGCTCGGCCTCCTCTGCCTGGCCTTGGTTTGCGGGCTGGGAGCCGCCGAGGCGGAGTTCTCCATCCTGGACGAGGCGCAAGTTCTGGCCACCCAGATGAGGAAACTCGCCACCGAGGAGCTGGGGGTCGTCACCATGCAGGTACGGCCCGGCCCGGCCCTCGCCTCGCCTGGTTTTCCTTCCTTCCCTCCTTCCTTCCTTCCTCCACACGCTCTTCCCGATTCCTGTTTTGCCCTTTCTTTCTTCATTCCGGTCTGTCTTGCCTTCCCCCTCCGCGGTTCTTTTCTTCTTTGCAAACTTTCCCTCCCCCTTGCAGGGGCCGCACGGCTCTTCCCGGCCGGGCTCCCCTCAGCTACCGGCCCCGGCTCCCCTCAGTCCCCCCCGGCTCCCCTCAGCTACCGGCCCCGGCTCCCCTCAGTCCCCCCCGGCTCCCCTCAGTCTGCCCCGGCTCCCCTCAGTCCCCCCCGGTTCCCCTCATCCCCAGGCGGTTCCGCGGCAGGAGCGAGCGGGGCGGGCTGTGTGTGTGTGGGGGGAGAACGGAGGAACTCCTGTTTTATTTGTAATTTACACAATAGCAACGGGCAGAAGACGCCCCGACCCAAGTCCCGGAGGCCGGTTTTCACAGAGGGGTCTGAGGCCGGCCCTGGGGCAGCCGTCGGGCTCGCGGCTGGGCGCTAACCCGCCTCCGCCCGAGCATCCCTCTGCCCGCTGGCAGGAGCTGAAATGAGTCGAGTCCTGCCCGAAAACGCACAGATCGGGGTAAAGAAATGCTTCCCGTGCGTTTGGGCAAGTTTATTCAGACGCTGTAATTCAACGTCGGGATTTGGGTGAAGGTGGGTGATGAGGAGTCATTTGCATCTCGGCCGTCGAGGCTGCATCTTAAGGGGGTGTTTCGTGTAGGGACCGGTCGGGCTTGCGGGGTGTGCTGGTCCCTGCGGTACAGCTCTCGGCCACCGACCCTGCCTCGGGGGGGAAAGCGAAATCGGATCCACAGCGGCTTTCAGGGGAAGGTATGGTCAGTAGCAAATGCAGTTTTAAAAGCCTCCCAGATTGAAAAGGAGACACTTTCATAGGATCAGCAGGGGTCTCTACCCAAATGGCCTTTTATCTTCCCTAAACTGGCTTCATTCTCTCACCTCTGAAACATCATTGTGTTGGCCGGCCTCCTAGGGCTGCGTTTTGTCCGGGAAAACACTGAGCTGTCTCTTGTCCTTGATGCTAAGAAGACGGGGATTTAAATGACTTCACTTAACGAGGTAGATTATTGATGTACTGAATTCAAGGAAGTCACTTTTTTTCCTATGCCGTGCATACGCATGTATGTATTTCCCCTCAAAAGATAGGAGCGTAATCCTGTGAGGGGTGCAGTCTCTGGTTAATGCAAATAATAATTGTATTGCTAAATCTGTTTCTGGTGTTAAAAAAAAAATAATACAATCATCTCAATGCATATTGTCTTTGAAAAAGGAATTCATAAAAATATACATGGTTACCTTGCTGTGAAACACCAGCTAACTGTAGGATGAGCCAGGTTTTCTTTCCAAGAATTGATACGGACTCAGGAACAATCTGAATGCCGGTGCACAAGGATGCAAATAACGTTAAAACTGTGTTTACTGTTAGTTGGATATTTAAGGCCCCAAAGTAATTTAATGTGGTGAAACTGGCAGTTAAACTCTGAAAACCCTTTTCATACTGAGCTCTATTTTTATATGCTTAGTATTTTGGCTGCCTTAACTCCCATCAAGCTAATGCGCAGCCTGTCCTTTACTCTCCCCTGTAACATTATTACAGCTGTTTAAGATTAAAAACTGGTGGGAACAAACCTCCCCTGATTTTCGAAGCTTCTTTGCTGACCTCCTACAGTAGAACAAAAAAAATGTTATGACATGTGTCACTGCAGCCCGTCCTTCTCACTCGGTTTTAGGGCAGAATTTTCCTAAGCTTGCTCAGGTGGGGCTGAGTGTCGCTGGAGCAGAATTACCCTTTTCTCCGCTTGTGTGGGGCTGTCGGCGAGCGGTGGTGGGCTGGCGGGCACCCGGTGCCTGACGGTGGGTTGCCTGTGCCGCAGGACCGTGGGCGCAGCGGGGATGCTCGGGGCGATGCAGGCAGGTGCTCGCCGTGGCGAGGCTGTGCCCGGCCAGAAAGGAGGGGTGGAGGATTTCGGAAGAACATCGACAGCGCTTTTGGGCTTTAATTCGATATAAATCTAAGGGTGTTGTCCTGCGTTTAGAGGGCGATGTGGAGGCAGGCCTATTGAGAGGAAGTTGCGGTCGCGGGAGGAAGGTTTAATATCCAACCATTTGAGAGCTGCGGTTTTGCTTAAGTTTCATCAATTGTAGAGGAGGAAGCGGCAGGATTTTACGCTTCCCTTGCGCGCTCCCTTCGTGCTTTGGTCCCTGCCAGTTGTGTGTCCCACGTCTGCACATCCTGGTAACAGGCAGGAGGTGGTGTCACCAGCCGCTGCAGTGGGACGCGATTGTGGGAGAGGGCTTTGGCGGAAGGGTAGGTCTGAGCTGGGAGTGGGGAGGAAGCATCCAATGAGTGAAGGAGCAGGTGGAAATGCTTAAATAGAGTGAAGGTGAGAGGTTGGTTTGGGTGTGTTTGAGTCTGGAAAAGAGGAAATTGTAGACCGAGCCTCCATAAAGGCAGGAAGGGAGGATGAGGTGGAGCCTCCAGAGCGGACAGTAGAGGAGCAATGGAAGAGGTAAGAGGAGAACCGTGACGTTTCTGAGCCTTAAATGTCTGTGTAACAAATATGAAAGTTTTGAGATAGAAAATAGATAGAAAACTTAATTTCTGCTGGAGCAGCCATCAAGTGCTATAAACGAGATCCATCTCCTCTGTGCAGTACCGACTTTCTGAAATACATTCTTCTTCTACCAGTATTTCACGTAATTAGTCCAACAGCAATAAGGATTTAGTGTTTCTAGTCCAATCGCATTATTTTGCATTGCTGAGAGGAATGAGGTGCATGTACATCTGCATTGTAATAAAGGCTGGAGCTACAGGAGGAAATGAGAGATTTCTGATGCCAGCATCAATCTGACAGTTGTTTTTGGCACTCACCCCACAGATTTCTATTTATAGACACTTGCATGAGTGCATCAGTGCACTATCTGACTATTACCTTTAAGTAATGCTTTGTTTTCTCGCCTGTGTAAGTGCTCCTTTTCCATATATAAATTTATTCCTTGAATGATACTGCATGGAGCAGCTGAGGATAACGTATCCTAGGTGAGAACTGGTAAGATGCATCATTCGCTGGATGTATCGAACAGCAGTTTAACAATTTCGTACTTAAGTTTCAAATTAAAATGTACACATTTCTATCATACGAGGTATTAACTCAGTGAGAACACTTGCTGTGGGCTGCAGTGCAGAAGGGTATACGGGCATCTGTGTGTTACCTTCCTGGGCGTTATTCCTCCAGGAGTGGTTAAATATAGGAAGTTCATCGATTGTCTGACTTCTCTATTGCACCAATTAATTAACGTTCCCACTCCGTTTGACAGTTCTGCCAAACCCACAGTTAATGACATTGCAGTATCTTAATATCGCATGTATTTCCTTTTATGCGTCGGGGTATGGGGTGGTGTGTGCGTGTGCATGCTGGCACTTTTTTTTTTTTTTCCCTGATCAGTTCTTCCCAAAGTTCATCAGTGTTTCTTCAAAATAAACCGGGAACAGCCGCACCGCCATCTCTTACTGTCCTCTCTCCTTCCCGCGGGACGGAGGGTGCCACACTGTGACAGCGGCGGGGATGCTGTCCCTGCAGCAGGACGCAGGGACTGTACCCACTGTCACCTGTAACCGTTATCTTGGGGTTTTGTTAGTTAGGGCGCATGTTGACAGTGTCCATATTGTTAGCGGGAGCAGGTTTTGGCAGCAGGCTGCATCCTTGGAAGAGGACGTGCAATCACATCTCCGCTTGCCAGTCTGAGCAGCCGTATTACTTGTCATTACTCAGTAGACTTCATCTTAAACAGCCGAATGTCAAACTGGAGCTTGGTGAATGAGCAGCTCGCATGACAGTCCTGTAATATATTCTCCTGGGCAGAGCTGACACTCAGCAGTAATTAAAAGCTAAGCGACCCTTTATACTAAAATTATAACTAAATTGGCAGTTGTGCGTCATCTGGTCTGCTGGTGGAGTTTCACCATCTTTGTTACCTGGCTCGTTTGATCCTGGTTTGTCTGACGTTGTTGAAATTACAGAGTAGGTCGTTGGTTGAAAAAAATGAAATTCTTTGGTTGGGAGGTGAGGGCAGGAAAAGAATAAATCGGAACTTTTGTGAGCATTTTGTTTGCTTTTGGCAAGGTTTAACCCTCTAAATCTGCATGGGGCGTCCAAGGTGAGGACTATTTTCTGATAGTGTGGGGCAAGGTAACATCTCCGCCTCCAAAATGGGGCTACAATACTTGCAGTGAGAGTTGAAAGGATTAAGCGACGCTTTGAAGATGAAAAGCATTAAGTGCGTCTATAACTTTCAAAATGCATGTTGCTGTTTCTAGCCAGATAGTAACAAAAGTTACAGGCCCAGAGGGCCTTGAATATTTTTGAAGGCAGCTCTGCCGTCTTAATCCTTTACACTTACTCCGTGAAAGGAGCACAGCCCTTTCTCATTGTCTCTTACTGATCTTGCAAGTTGGAAGAAAAAAAAGTGCATTTTGACTCTGAAAACAGCAGTTTGCTGTTCATTTTTTTCCTGTGTGGGTGGGTTTTTTTTTTTTCTTTATATTAATACTTGCTTAGTTCCTGTAGTGATGTGTAAAATAATAAACAGCATAGTACAAGCTTCTCCAGGTTGATTGGCAAGCATATTACTTATCCGTTTTACTGATAACTTGTCTGGCCATATGTTTTTCAAGAAGAAGAGATTGTGCGCAGACCAGAATGACACGGAGATGGGTAGACGTCCCTGGGTTTATATGAGGAGGATGCTCTGACACCGTTGTTTTGAAAAATCCACGTTCTTTGAAGATTTCTGGGTGATGGCAATGAGTTGCAGTCACCGGAACTGTCCATTTATTTAATCTCTTTGAAAATGAACACTGACAGAATATGTTGGGTTTTTTCTAATGGGGTGGTCTTCTGGCTAATGACAGTGGATTTACGACTTAGAAGAGAGAAATCCCATTTTGAGCAGTACTGCAAACCAGTTCAGATACCAGAACTGTAATTCTCCATCTCTGAAATTGGGGGTTTCACACATTTCCCCACTTTCTGTGGCTGTTTACAAATAAGTCTGTCGGTGATTGTGAGGTACTTGCGCAGCAAGTGATGTAGACCACCGCAAGTCCTCCAGCGCTGGGTCTGAAACCTGGACCTCTGTGGACCCTCAACCGAATGACAGCACAGAAAACTGCTTCCCTTTTTCTTTTTTTTCCCTTTCATTTTCACATTATTCCCAGCTTGTGAAGCTGAAATACAATAGAAAAATGTAAGTAAGGAAGGCTGATAAATGTTTGACTATATTTTTTTTCTGTTTTTTTTTTTAAATTATTATGCGGTAGTAGTGCGCACTTTAGTAATAATTACAGAGTAGAAACCAACAGAGTAAAACCTCATCTGTTTTACATGATTATGTCTTGGTTTGAATCCAGTTACAGCAGCCTTTTTCAAGCCTGTCTGAAAGCCCAAGACTGCTGCTGTTTTTCATCCTGTTCCACACGGATTCTTTTTTTTTTTGGCATGAAACATTTCAAAAAGATAGAGAGAGGTCCTGGTGGAAGGGCGGTGAAAATGGCTGCGCGTAGGAGACCGAATCTGAATTTTTAATTAGGCTTTGAGTTGTTCCTTCAAAGTGTCGGGACATCGTTAGTGATGTAAGTCTTGTTGCATTAGCGAAGACTGACGTTTCACTTCAGACGGGGAGAATGCAGCTGTCCTGTGCAGATAAAAGTTGCCGAGCGTGGTGCAGCAAGGTGGGTTGCTAGATAATTAGCTGTCCCCTGCGCTGCTGCGACGAAGGACCCTGCCAGTCGTGGTGGGGACCGGAGGGGTTATTAGCAGCAAGAAATCCACGTACAGCGTAAAGCGACTGGGAATCTCTGAGCTGTGGCAGGGCTGATAACATGTATGTTAAGAAGGCGCAAAAGTAAATACAGCGTGTGTTAGCCCACTTCTTTTCTCGGCTTAATTGGGCAGAGGAGGAACGGTTAGTGCCTGGTGATCTGAATTTAGCAGAGAAGCTGCTCTGCTACTGGTAGCTTGCCCAGGCACCGGTGAGAAAAAATGTAATGCTTATTGTCAAATAAAATCAAGTGCTTCACCTTCTTTCAGACAGAAAGGCAAGATGTGTTTGAGAATGGAAGGAAATGGGAAATATTAAAAGATACTTCTGCTTTGTGTGGTTACCAGTTATTATTTTATGTCTGTGGATAAAAGGAAGTGTTAAGTATTAATGCATTCTTTTTTGTTTAACAGTTAGTGTTTTCTGTTCATCAATTATTGGTGAATAATTGACAAAGAGATCGTAGAATCATAGAATGGTTTGGGTTGGAAGGGACCTTAAAGACCATCTAGTTCCACCCCCTTCCATGGGCAGGAACACCTCCCACCAGACCAGCTTGCTCAAAGGCTCATCAAATCCCCAAATGGTTGGAGCCTTGTCATGTGTGGAAGCGCCCAGCTATAAGGAATTATCCCCAATTTCTGTGTGTCCTTTGTCAGGACGCTGCATAGTTTGAACTGCTCAGGGCCGGGGTGTGGGGCTACCTGAGCGCGAGCCTGGCTCTCCGTGAAGCCTGTTGATGGCAACGTTTCACAGGTCAGAGCTTGGGGGGGCTTTGCCGGGGACTTCATTTTCTGTATGTGGATACTATAGCTTAAAAATTGAAATTTCAAGTAACTTATTTGATGCCTCAGCCTTTGCTTTGTCTGTCAAAAATTCTGCTGAGGTTTTGACTAATGGCTGTACTACCTCTTGTCGTACTGTAAGCTTAATGCAGAACAAAGTACGGAGAGGCTGCATTCTGCAGTCATCACTTTCATGTAGTTTATTGTTGTTCATTAACGCTGCGTGTTAATGAAATCTGAAAGGGTATCCTTGTACTCTCTTTCCCATGGAAAAGAGAGTTTAATGACAGTGATACTTAACCCGGTGTCTGTTGTGAAAGCATGTCTTTTCTAATATAAAATAGAATGCATGCTAGGTCATTGCTTCAGTCTTGCATTATGTGTGTTCTTCCCTGGTACAGATTTCCGTATGATACTGTATGTCTAATTTAGCAGAGAGAAGCTGAATTGACTTTTGAAATAATCACAGTGGCATCAGTCAATAATACTCATTTCCAATCCCATGAAAAATTTTAATGGAGTCACTTTTATCAACTGCCTGGAAGGTCTCTGTAGAGTCTCCCAAGTGATTTTGCAAAAGTATATTTGCACAATTACAATCATTAGTACAAACAAACTATTACATCTCCCTTTACCAGCTTCTCAGCCAGAAGCAGCTGATAAAACCAGCTTTTTCGCTAGTGCCGTTTCCCTTTGAGCACAGGGAATTGCTCAGCTTTGACTATGTGATTTGAAGCTGCAACCATTCTACTAGTAGAGCAGAAAAGCTGTAGCAGCTTTTTGAGAAAAGCTGTAATTTTACTTCTGGCATTTCTGCGGAGCTCTCTAGCCAGTGCTTGCTTTCCGGTTTTGGCCATCTTTTGCACATACTCCTGCGATGCAATAGGAATTTTCAGCTATACTTACGATCGTCACAGGTGGGAATGAGGCCAGGGAAAAAGGCTTTAAAATAGACACATCTGGAAGTTGCCATAAAGGTTTCTAGAAGCTGGAGTGCCTTAAACAGAATTTCTTGTGCGTTCATCCTGGTAGGGTTACGAGAGTATTTTTGTGCCCTTTTTTTGTGGATTTCAGACCAGGTTGTGTCCAGAGGTGAGTTCAGTTGATGATGATGTGATGGTACCACACCAAGGGGCTGGGGTGCTCCCACGACCTCCCCGTCTCTGCTTCACTCCCTCCTTCTGTTGCTTTCACCAAAGGAAGTATTAGAAATATTTCCTCTTGGGCCACACTTTTGCCTCAGAAGTAATATCGGACAAAGCCTGGGGATGAGGCAGAGGGGAGAAGGGACAGACTCCCAGAAATAACTACAGTGGGAGCCTGTTTGCCTGGAGCAAGTCCAGGCTCTGAGCGAAGGCTGGAAAGGGCTCACCGGTGCTTGGGAAGATTCCACAGAGAGCCGGGAGGGCTCTTTGCCTTTTATTTGTTGGAAAATAAAGGAACCCCAAGTTGTGGCTGTCAGGAGATTTTATCATAGCAGACTTTCCTTTTGTGTGAGAGTAGCATTTGGTACTAAAATGACCGACAAGTTAGCAAAATAACTTGGTTTTAACCAAATAAGCAGCGGTCTTCACCAGTTCTTTCCCAGAAGCCGTGTTAGCACAAGAAAGATCAGGTTTGTGATCCCTACACGCTTGTGATCGTTTCATCTCCTTCCGCCTTACCGTGTGGTGGCAGTTGGGTGTGAAAATCAGTCAAATAGTGCTACAGCCGCAAGGAGAGGTGTGCAGCATCCGGATGATGGCATGGCCTGCAGTGATGGCAGAGCTGCTCCTGGACAAGCACCATTCCATGTCTGCTGCGTATCAGGTCGTGTCCTGCGGCGTGGGACGGTTCAGCTGCTGATGCCGCATCCCAAACCTGGCTGCTGCTTTGGGAACAGGAGAAAGCCCAAGTCCCTGGCAGAGACCTGTTGTCTTTGACTTGCACTAGTACTATTTTGCCTTGAAACAGCACAGAAGAGAAAAAACAGTGTGTGATGCTTTTCAGGGTGAAGTAGATGGTGAGATGTTGTGTGCGTTGGCAAGCATCAGGTGAGGAGCACTTTTTGGGAATACTCTACAACAGCCACCTTGGTATGGCTATGGAGGCGTGCGTTTTGTGGGAGCAAAATTAAGTTTGCCTGAAGTGTTTTATTTTAGTGGTAGCCCATCCATTGCAAATCAACAGATGGGCAAATGCTGGTGGAAGATTGGTACAGAAGAATGTAGTTTTCAGGATATTTTTGTTGTTTTGGTCATGGTCAGTGAACTAGCCCATTATTTTCCCTTGTCTTTTTCTGAATCAGAAGTCATATGGGATTTCTGACTTTTGATTTTGGAGACCTAAATACCATTTGGAGGAAAAGAAGGAAGCGGGATCTCTCATCGTTGCAGGGAGTGTAAAATGGAGGAGGAAAGGCCACTTCAACTCAGTGGATCCTAAATTGCAGTTTGGTGTTTTGTTAGCGGTGGAGGCTGGAGCGGGTGCGTGTCTGCAGGTTCAGCTCCCAGTTGACAACAGCTGGCACGGTCAAGCCCTCATGGACTGGTGTATTCGAGAGAGGCCAAACCAGCATTTTAGAGACAGAATATTTGTCTGGTACGAAAGGCATACGAACGGTAAAACAAAAGGATATTTAATTTGATGACAATACATTTAACAATTGTAACAATGAAAGAATATTTAATTTAAACATGCTACAACTGCGGTCTAGGTAGTTAGACTTCCTTGGGCATGTTGTTTCCCCTAAGAATCGTGTGTAATGTGAATTTCTTAGTTGTCTTTCACATATTTTGCTAGTGGCTATCCAGGACTTTTGTGGGATTTATTCCCTTGGTCTGGTTTGGTGGAGTTCAGCTACAGAAAACATTTTGCAGGGAAAACTGTACTTTCTGGTGCAGGCAGGAAGATGGGAATAAGCACGGAGGATGGCTAGTTCGTCACGTTATCCAGCAGTGGTCAGGCATCTGCTTTTAAACTGGAAATTTCAAAGTCTTCAATCTGTTTGATTAAAATCAGAAAATGTTATTCCTGGATACACAGTCTCTTGTGTCTTTCTTAAAGACAATGATTTTTTTGGAAAGTAGTTAATATTCAAATATATTTCAGGAGGAGGATGAAAATCGCAAACTTTCCAAACTTTTTTAGCTGTAGGTTGGCTTCACCAATCTCAAGTTCTCAAATATAAAGCTAGCGTCACGTTGCTGTTGTGTTTTATGTGGCCCTAGATGATGTTGGTAGCTGCTCGGAGGGATGTGCTTGATAGTCTTGAAGTTGTTAAAAATTAGCTGAAGATGCAGCTGTTCTTGGCAGAGGTACCCATCCTGCGCAGAGCTCGCTGCGGGACTGTGGGTTTGTATTCCAAAAGTTGTGTTAGTTTTTTAACATTTTAGATGCCAACATACTGATGATACTGTATTTCCATTAAAACTACTGGATGCAAAGCCAAAATTAAAATAACCCCAACATAAACATAATGGTAGATAGCTAGCTTAATAGAAATGGGTAGTCATTTATTTCTGTTTGGTAAAAAATTGAATCTAATGAATTTTAAAATACCGATTCACCATGATGTCACGTAAATGTGATTTTACCTCCCCCTTCGTATTTATGTATTTATTCAATAAGTTGTTGACTCTAAGTCTAAAATACATTTAAAAAAATATGTTCTGGTAATTGCAACCTCAGACTTTCAAACGCCGTGTTTTCATATATGTCCAAGAATAGAAAGTCAGCCTCTAAAAATAAATGAAACCCAACATACACCGCCATGGTTTTCAGTGTCTGAAATAGAGGATTTCTCTTCGAGGAGCAGAGGTGCAGCAGCTATTTTGAGAAGGGAAGAAGACTTGGAGTCAGGATGAAATGAATGCAGACCTGCTATGTGAAGGCTCGTTTGAAAAGTAAGACCTGCTGAGTGTGCTCTCTGCGCGTCGAGTGTGTCATCTGGATGATTTATTACAGCCTGAAAATTCATGCTAAAGGGGAAGAGAAAAAATAAGTAGCTAGAAAGGGATAATACAGTCATTAAAAATGTTAGTAGGGAAGTACATTTTTTTGGGATTCCTTAGAAATGCAGTGAAAGCTGTTGTCTGCTCTGAGCCGAGTTAGACAAGAGCTGCGTTGCTAGATGAGCATATAGTGTAGGTCAGGCTAATTCCAGGCTCTTACCTGTTTTTTATTAATCCACACCTTGGTGCAGCTTTGATACAGAAAAATGTTATTGTGTGTTCAAGGCCTTTGCCCGCAAACCTTGACCCATCGGGAGGCGTAGGGCATTCCCATGAAGTTGTACTTGAGGCTCTCTGATGCAGACCGAAGGTGCAGCAGAGCTGGGTTTCTGCTGCCTTCCAGCATCGCTCTGCCATTTCCTGACCTCTTGTTTGCTTGTTTTTGTTGTTCCCTGTCTCCTTGCTTTCCAGAACGACCAGTGCACTGGAAGCAATTTCCCCGCCCCTGGGCATCAGATGAGCGCTGAGCCCTCCTCGGCGCGACCGTGGGGCTGAGGTGGTCACTTCGCAGCTCTGGTATGGCAGAGGGACGCACCTCTCCAGTCAGCGCAAGAAATAACACGATTGTAACAGATTCCCTGAAATTTTGCACTTGATGAAAGATATCCCTGAGGGACTGGCAGGGAGCTGGAAGCATGCCTAGCGCTGTGAATGTGTAGACCTGAAGGTCTGCAGAGCACCGTCTGCATGACAAAACCCAGCAGTTTTGCAACCATCCGCTCTCGCTCTGTGTCCACAACCAGGAGCTGGACTGGGTTTCTGCCGCTGCTGCTAGGAGACATTTCCTTTTAATACCGAAAACAGATTCACGGCCTTTTTGGGATTCTTGCGCTTGAAATAAGGTTAGAGGCAATGTTAGCATCGAGCTCCAGGTCTGACTGCCTGCATGTCCAAAAATATATTTAAAATATTAAAACCTTGCTGTAGCAAGTCTGTGGTGAGCTGCAGATCCTGCAAAGGCCGGAATGCGAAGCTGGCCTACAGCCATACCCACGCTGGTGAAGATTGTCAACTTGTGGCCTTGCTTTGATGCAGAAAGAAAAAAAGGCAGATTCTTTTTTTTTTTTTTTGCCTTTCGGTGGACAGACAATAACTTGCTTTCTCACAGGGCTGGCAGGAACTTTATGTCTACCTGACTTAGTTATTCAAAATCTTGGGAGATGCTCAGCCCCTGTGGGCAAAGGAAAGGAAGGAAAAAGATGTAGAAAGGGGTATAACGGAGAAAGCAGAGAGAGTGGCTGTTTACTGCTTTGGTTTTGATGAGAGCAGGAGCAAATGCTCAGGAATGGCAGCTCACCAGCTCATCCTGACGCCACGACGAAAGAGCACGATCTGATCAAATTTTATTTATATATTTAACTTTCCCGTTGCCAGCCCGCCAGAGCGGAGACGCTGCTGTCCCCCGAGCACCGTGTTTGGTGCAGGTACGCTGTCAGGGCTTGAATCGTCCTTTCCGTTTTATCCCTGAACGGTGCTGGGTGCGCAGCGGTCATGCTCCGAGGTGCCTGTGTGTCACCAAATAAAGAAATGAAAGCCTTAAACCGCACAAAGTACACCTTCATCTGTCGTTGCGGGTACCAGCCCTATTTGAGTATTACTGCAGAGGAGTTGTGAAGCATTCCCAGCTACTCATTTTAAACCCCAGTTTTCTAGTAATAGACTTAAAAATCTTATTGTGTAGTTGAGTTAGTGACTGAGTCTTCACTTTATAATCTCTTTATAAAAATGTATGCACATTAACAGGACGTATTTAATAGACACACTGCCTAGATGAAAGGGGGCTTTGTGGAAGGAGGCTTTTGTGCGTTTCTGGATCTCTCAGCAATTCCTGCGGAGCTTCCCAAGTCTGGCTGACACTGAGCGGCAGAGGAAAAGACCTTCTCGCTTTCAGCTTGAATGGAGAATAATGGGGAGCGAGATGGGAGTGGGGGAGGGACCCCCGCTCCCCGACGCGGGGGCCATTGGTACGGGCACTCACCAGCGGAGCATTTAACACGTTTAGTTCTTCCTACCCCCAGCTGGGGCTTTGCATTTGCAATGAGCTCTCTGCTACCCTGGCAGCACAAGTGGGTCTGCGGCAACAATAGCGGCTCCCCAGCCCGGTGAAATTGAGACAACTTTTCTCAGCCCAGGTAGTCCCTTTAATTCTGGTTTGGTCCACGGATCAGATTTGTCTGTAATGGCCACTTACCAGAATAGCATTTGATTTATTTTTATTTTCTTTTTTTTTAAATTGAGATCTGATGCTATCTTTCATCTTTCATTTAATCCCTCAGCTGGATTTTGGTATTTTTTTTTTCTATCTGTGGTGCACCACAGATTCTTGGCGAGAAAAAGGTTTTCTTTCTCAAAAAACAAGGCTGCAAGGTCAGGGATATGTTCAGTTTGACCTGGCAAATGTCTTCGTGACAACAAGAATCTAGCGGACATCTAATTAAGTTTCCACTAGCAAAACGAACTAAACTTCAACAAAAAAAAAATCTTGAAGTTCTCTGACAAAGACATTTCCTTTTGCAGTTGCTGCTAATTCACGTGCTCTGGAGGGTTACAAGCAGAGAAAGCTTCGCTTTAGTCCCATTGCAAGGACCCCAGAAAATGCATTCTAGTTCGGAACCATCTGAGTGAAGATCCACAGAGAAGATTATTTAAAAAGGGGGGGGGGGGGCAAAAAAATAAGCACCACACACACTTTTAATTAGGATAATAAAGCTGGCCAGATGTGATGGGGTTTCTAATTTGGTCAGATGGTCTGTCCCCAGAGGGAAAGGCGGTAGGTGTGCTCTGTGTATTATTTCTTGCCGGTCGCTGTGCGAGTGCTGCTCGCGTATTTCTAACAAAACAGCCCGATGAGGAAGAGCCGGGGGCTGCTGGTGTTTGGGTACCTCTAGACAGATCTGTGTTGACAGCAGTAACTCTTGCAGTGTCCCTCACCTCTGCTTCTTGCCTTGCACCCCAGCCGCCTGTCTTCATCCAATTCCTCCTGTTTGCCGATGGTTTTTCAGCTGTGGTCACAGCTGCAGACTCCATCGTGTCAAGAAAGAGCAGAAGTAGGTCTGTGTGTGGCGTGAGCGTCTGCAGGTTCCCCCAAAGGGTAAAGCAGTTGGTTGTGCGGTGGCTGAGAGCGAAAGCTGAGAGCTGAGGACTGGGATACACCCCGGCACCTTCAAAGAGGTCTGTAGGTATTAAACTGGAGTATGTCGCAAGAGGAACAGGCACGGCCAAAGTTGAAGTGAATCAGGGGTGAAAGGCAGTGGGCTGGGCTCGCTCCGTGTTCCTGTAAGACTTCAAAGCACTTCTTGTCTCAGGATAAACTGAGATATTATGCATTGATACCATTGTTCTGATTGAGAATTTAATCTTAGGAATTGAAAAAAGCTTTTTTGAGACAAATCATTCAACACCTTTTTGCCAGCAGCCCCAGCATGAGCACGTAGCTTTTCTGTGTGATGAAACCAAATGAGCAACCAACCTGTTAATTTTTGAAGGAAGGCATAATCCCTTTCCAGGTGTGTTTGTATGTGGATGCATTCCAGGTACTGCGCCCTTTCCTCAAGCTCCCCTTACCACAGAAAAGCTCTATAAGTGATACATGTATATTGTAAGTGATATCTTTGATTTAATGCCCCCTCTAAGTGGGGGCTCTCTGTCTTTCCCTGTTACCCCCGCCATTTAACTCCGTGTTTGAGGAAGTGCATTACATGGATATGGATATGTGTGCAGCCTTATGGTCTCCCTCTTTTTTCATCAAAACAGAAGAAAATACGGCAAAGGACTAAGGTATTCTTAAGTCATTGAGTGATTTCTTTTTTTTTCGATTTCCTTTATTTATCCCCCATTTTAAGCATAAAAGCTCACCAATTCATGAGCTTTCCATGTATTTTTTTCATTAGATAGAATGAACCTGAGAGCCTGTGGTCGTAGCGTGTTAATTTAAAAAAGAAACGAGGACTTGTGTCCTGCGGGGTTCAGAAACTGGAGATGGCAGCACCGGTTGCTGGAATCAGAAATTAGCCATTTCTTCAGTAATGTGGATATAAATAAATTGGCAGTTTTCTACCATGGGCTGTCCCTGCTCCAAATTTCTCCTGATTACAGTTCCTCAAAACCATGCTGTTATTAAAATGATCAGTGGGATTGAGACTGATCTTGTAGGTTAAGAACGGTATGTTGCAAGGTGGTGTGAAAGTTTTAAGTTTAGAACTTGTGGGAATTAAGTCATTTCGGATTAATATTGGCAGGAAGTTCGTCAGGAGCACGGAGCGCGGGTTTCCGGGCTATCACCCAAGTAATCTGCTTTATTTTAGTGCATTGCATGCGGGTTCAGGGTAACGGTTCATGTTAATATCTTGCTAGTTGGAGATGAATAAACAAAAATATATGCTGCATCACTGCAAATCTCACCTTTCACTAGGCCTTCCATGGGCTTGGGCTGGTTGCACAAATGTGATGTTATCTGTAAAATTTGTATCTGTTGAAATTTGTCATCTTTGTGAATTTGGTGTCTTTCGTAAGGCTTTTTGTGGCTTTACCAGTCAAGCGCAACTCTTTTGTAAGAATGAAATTCAGCAAGCTTTGAACTGTTTTTGCAAAAGCAAGAGGTAATTGAGATTGTTAGTTTCTAAAAGGAGGTATTTGGAGTAGATAAAGCACCTGAAACTTCTGCGGTTTGATAGCAAACCCCTATATAATTATCTAATGGTTTTCTATCCTACTGGCTTAGTGAAATTCTTAGAGAAACACACACAGTGTATGCTGTACGGTAGTACTGTGAACTATAAAAAAGCATACAAATTCTGAAAGCTAGAGATATTTTCTCTTTTTTTTTTTTTAAATCATTTATTTCATTGCATATTCGCTGCAGATGTTGTGTTCTTCACATTTGATCTTCAGTTTCTTTACGGGCGAGTTAGTTGAACGTTGAATTGAAAATCAGGTTCCTAGTTTGTCAGATGAAGATTTCTCATGAAGAATAACTTATTTATTTTTTTTATAACTACTGCATGCTTTGCAGACTGGGATAATAAGTATTCATTTTTTTTTTTTTAATCAGAAAAAAACCAGTATTATTGTTATTACTATTTTATTTTTGGTGACTAAAAACTGCAACAGGAAGTGACCCGAGACACAGTTTCCATGACACCCTCTCACTTGAATCCAGTTTTCGAGAAGATGAAAGGCCAAAGCAGTCTTTTGATAGTGAGCAGCTAATTGGGTGGCTGATAGAGGCAGGTTTTTCTATGTGAAAAAAATAAAGGAGAAAAGAAGTGGAACAGCTGTGTTTTGGTACATATGTATAATCCCAGATAAAACTCTCCACGGACAAGGAAATATAATAGTGCCTTAGTGAAAGGAAAATTAAGAATCTTTGAAAGCATAAATGTGGCTTTTTGGGAGGAGCCTGTATTTAAAATACAAATCAACTGGAACAAAAGTGTTAATAAATAATGGATTTGTAAAATCAGAACAGGACCTCTGGCTCTGTGCAAAATGCGGTGTTGGGTTTTGTTTCTGTCTAGGCAAATCCCAAGAAAATGGCAATGTGCTCAGGTTTTTTTGCTGTTTCCTTTTCTCTGTGTGTTCCTACCCAGAGAGATGTGTGGAAGGAGCAGTGTGCAGCCGCGTCTGCTGTTACCGCAGCTCGTCCAAGCGTAGTTCATGGGCTTCCTCACTTTTCATCACTCCTTTTGCTCCTTCTCTAATTGTGTGTGTTAAAAATGTCACCGTGCAAAGCAGAATGCAGAAATTTGTATTTTTGGAATATAAATTTAAATCTGAGAAGTCTCTTCGGCTGATAATGGGGATATTGATCAGGGTGTTAATGCACATGTAATCTGTATGGTGGACAATAACCTTCCAAGACACAGCAAAGGTGATAAATATTTAAAAATAGCGTGAAATACTTAGCACAAGGACTTTTTTTGAGAAATGATTCGTATCTCGGGTAATAAAGCAGATTAAATGCTAGATACTCAGACAGTTTTAAATGAAGTTTATTTTACTTTCTGGGACTTGACACAATATGAAGCGAGTGCAGGTTCCCTAAATCCATATGACTGGATAGGAAAAGACAGTACAGGTCCTGCCTTGTTCATTCTTCCCTCTGCCATCCCACTTGGCTTGGGAGCTCCAGATGTCCGAATAAATTATTTCTCCTCCAAAAGTGGGTGGTTTAAGTTGATAAACTTATAAGCCTGTTACTAATTGGTTTCTGGCATCTGTTTTTGATTTGAGGGACAAGTCCTGAAGGAATCCTAATGAGTTGTAGAGCGAGATGTGAGTGATGAGGGTGCAGTTTCTAAGTGGTAGTGTTTGCTTCGGCTACGGCACCTGTAGGTGTTGTAATTTGTATCTCTTAAAACATAGGCAGTGCGCTACAATTGATGACTTTTTCTCTTTATAAACTGTTCGTAAAATTGTCCTATCTGGATACTGAAGTGAGAAACTAGGTTTTTAAAGTTCTTGCTTTAATTTCATGAAAATAGAAGGTGCAAAGGACAACTTAACTTGCAATCATATTGACTACAGTTTCAGATTTACTCCAGAGAGCAAGTAACTCTGAGTTGTGGATTCAGACACAGGCTGTAGTTAGATGCTTTGGCAGATGACGGCACATCCAGCCTCGTGGCCAGCTGCTGCAGAAGGAGGAGGAGGTGCTCCTGGCATGTGCTCCTGCCGTGTCGGATCTACAGTTTGTAAGGCTGAAGGCTGAAGAGCAAGCTGATGAGAACCTGCTTTATTTTCAGCGATGATCTGTCAGACTGACTCATCCTACAGCCTAGTGCCTAGTTCTAATAGCAAGCCATGTGTTCAGGAGGGTCACGAAAGCAGTTGAGCTGCTCCTGCCTGCTGAGAGGAGAGGGTCTTGCTTGCCCCTCCACCGCCCCCAGGACCATGGTCCATCCCTTGGGCTCCCTGAGCTGGCTGCAGCCACCCGTGAGTGAAACACAACTTCTTCCACCCACCCTGGGTTTAGCCTGGGCTTTCATGAATGGTTGGATGGATTTTCATGGCTTGCTCTGTCTTCAGTAGGTGTTTTTCTGTCCAGATGGAGAAGATAATTGTTGTATCTAATGTGTTTCTTGCCGCCGTGCGTGGGTTACCTTTGTTTTCCCATGAAGTTTTGAAAACCTGGAAGGGAAAGTTGCTGTAGGAACGTTTTGAGGTCACTGTCGTCTCGGGACCTGGTGTGCTCTTCATGGCCATGTGGGACCCTGTTGCTCCTGGAAGTGTTTCCAGCTGGTTAGTGCTATTTCCATGCATTGCTTTTTCCTTCTGAACTTCTTATGCAGAATATGCCATGTAGGTTGGCATACTTCAAACTAAGTGAAATAGTCTGGGTTTTATCTCCTGAATATCAAAGCGAGCCTTTTTTGAATGCGGGAGATTAGGATCTCCCCAATGAAAGCTATCTAAGCCAACAGTTGCTAGTCTTTCACAAAGACTTCAATGGTTCACGAACCTAAAAATCTGCTGCACCATCGGTAAACAACCAACAGGAGATGGGTCTGGAGGAATTTGGCACAGCCCTGGCTTATTGATGTAAGACCTTTTTGCTATGCCACCACGCGCTCATAACTTCTTGCAATGGTAAGGAAGCGGCTTCAACATAAATAAATAAAACCCTCTAAAACCAGCTTGACTGCTAGCGTTGGGCAGCTCCTCTGCCTTCTCATATGAAGATCTTATTAGGCAACAGCTGTGGTCCCGCTGCCAGTTTTCCTCTGCAGACGAAGCCTGGGGGACTGCTCGTTAGCTCCCTGCCTGCCTGCCAGAAAGGAGCATGTAAAATTAATACACGAAGAAAGGGCCGCGATCTGACACCGCGGGAATGCAGGTGGGCTGGAGTGATGCGCGGGAATTAAACTAACGTGCTAATCGTGCTCCTCGCAGGAGGCTGGCTGCTCTCTGCAATTGCACTATTTTCTGCTATAATAACCCCGGTGGGTTTTCCCCAACTCTTTCCAGCTCTTTCCGCTGATAGAGCCTTTAAATATTGTGGTTTATGTGAGAATTTTGGTGAGTGTTTTGTGGGAATTTTGAGAAATAGATAGGTGTTCCCTGCTTTCAGAAATTGGAAAGTATTTCTTTATGAACACAGCGTGGTGTTTGCTGCCACTCCTGTGTGACGGTGCGGTGTCGAGAGTGTCATTTCCCAGGAACAGTCTCTGCAGCTGGCAGAAATTTCTGTGCACTTTGAAATTTTGAAATCCAATCTCGTGCTTGTGCTGTCAGTGTGGAGCTTCCTTATGGCACTCCTTTATTTTTCTTTAAAAGCTGAAATTTTAATATTATTCCCAGAGCATATATTCAGCTGTTTTGCTCAGTCATTACATGTGCATTGTGAGAGGATGAAATGAAATAAAGTCAATCTGGTGTTGAGCGTGGGAGGCGGAGGGTGGCGTGTTCCCGTGTAGCTGTGACAGTCTACGGCTCCTGCCACCCCGGGGATCATCCCTCTTTCCCTGTCCCTTTCTTGTAACAGATCTGTTTTATCTGAGATTAAATGAAATCAACCTGAAAATGAAAAACAGTAGCAAGATGTTCCAGAAGCAGCAATTTAATTATAATTTTGAAACTTAGTGCTAAAGAAAACAAGTATTTCATATAGATGCTGTTGCCAGAGCCCTGCTAAAATGAATTTATTATCATGAGTAATTTGTCTGGAAGATGTTTAGCAGTCAGGAAATATGCTATCTTTTTTGCACCTTTTTTAATGTTTATCTTCGGAACAGGTGGACCAATAACTGCTTAATAAAGGTGTTGGTGTTAAATTCAAGCGGCTATAGAACAAGTAGATTGGAGACTAAGCAAAATGCAGTTTAGCCACAGGGAAGATAAAGTTGAGAGAAAAAAATGGGAACCCAGGTCTCATTTTCAGTAGTACTGGTCTACATCACTGTAATGGTGTAAGTGCCTCGGGGGGGTTGCATATGTGATTTATTTACATTGGAGGGTCTTGTATGCTTCCAGCGAGGCACAAAGCAGTGAGGAAATGAGTGTTAGGCTTAGCCTGATGGGTTTTATATTTCGTCAGCTGTACCACTTGGTAAGTATTGTTTTTAGCAGTCATCTTTCTTGCAACATGCCGTGTGATGAGTTCTGAATTTCCACATGTCCAGCTGCGTTATGCTGGTTTCTGGAAGTCAGATTGCACCATGACACCCCTATTGCATGCCAGAGAATCTCTTCGTGTAGCAAATTTGGGGTGAAACCTACCACTTTGCACAACGCGGGCAGCTCAGTGATAGTCACTGAGTGATTGCTACTGAATATACCGTGGTCCGTTCCGTATTGAACGCTTGACATCCCTCAGGGACTAACAGTGTCGGTACGTACCGTGTGCGTTTGGTGTTGCAGCTGAAGAACTTCAGAGGTTCCTTCCTTGGCTGTTTGCCCCATCTCTGCGCTGAGGGTTGCCTCAGCAGTAGTCATGTTAATGCAATTATTTGTGGGGCTCTAGTATAAACCGTATCCTTGAAATGAATCCCTGGGATTGCAGGGGTTCCGCACAGCCCCAGCAAACAGTGGTGCTGGCATGGCAGAAGTGCTAAGGTGGCTATTTCTTAAGGCAGATACACTGCTTATGCCCGCGGATATATAACTAGACCGTTTGAAGTAAAGAATAATTGTGTTTTAAAAGTCGCCAGTTTTGAGATGGGTGATCATTGTATGCCGGCCTCAAGGAATTCATCCTTCAGAGGCTCATTCTTGTTTGTTTTGGTGTGAAAAGTGCGTTGCCGAGAGGTTCCTCCTCGCCCTGCTGCTGGCTGGGCTGCTGGGATTGAACTTCAGCAACATGCACCAAGAAGCAGCACCTTAGTCTTTGAGGACCGAGCACCGCTCATGAAACAGCTAAAAATAGTATTTTGGAGTAGCTTGGACTGACTAGTGACTTTCTGAAGTTGTAAAACACTTTTGTCTGCGATATTATCAGGAAAAAAAGATCCGAGAGTATTTGTGACAAAAGACTTAGAAAACAACGGGGGAAATGATTTAACGAACCCTATGAGATGTTTTCCGGGCAGAACTTTGTTTTGTTAAATCACAAAGAAATACTGCTTTATGAAGGGTTATTATCCCAGGCTTAAAGCCTGAATTTCAGACTTCACAGCGAGAGAAAAAGACATTTTAATCCTGCTTGAAGTGCAAGCCTCAGCACAGCTATAACGCTTCCACCAGGCCTTTCACTGGGTGTATCTGTCTTATTTCAGCACGGCAGGGGCAAGTCAGTGGTGCAGGATGGTCGGTGCTGAGGACCCAACATGCCACGTGTGGCTTGTGAACTAAATCTAGCCCCGTCCCGTGGACTGAAAGTGCACTAGCTTAGTGTTTGAAACACACCTTTCCATTCATTTTCATCCAGAAAAAGGTTAATAAGTGAAAAAGTGGACCTTGGAATTTTCTTTGTGCCCAAGACTTGTGTTTCTAAAAAGTAGTCCTTAGATATGATGGCATTTCGATTGCCTCTTGTCTGCAGAGGAGAACATTGTGGAAACGTAACCAGGGCTTGGGGTGAGTGCTGGTTAGTGCTGGCCTCAGGTTCCTGCGAAAGACAGAGCTTCCACCCATCGAGTATTTCTTAGCTGAAAACTGTTACAAGCAGCTGGAAGGACCTCCTCAAACTTGTGTTTGTTGCCAGTGCCTACCATGGCCAAGGCTAGCGTGTGTCTTCTCTCCTCGGACAGATGGAATAAATACTCAGAACACTCTGGGTTGTTTTTTTTTAACCAATATATAAGTTTGCATTAGGGCTTTGTCAGCCCTAAGTTGAATCTTGCAGGGCTGGGGGTTTTGGTTTTGGTTGTTGTTGTTGGGTTTGGGCTTTGTTTGTTTTCCTCCATCCATCTTTCAGGTCTGTTTTGGTGCTTGAACAGGACATGCCAAACTCTTAAAGTAAAACCAACTAACTTTGCAAGTTGTAAACTTAAAACGGCATTGACGTTGTAGAAAATGTTCCTCTCTTGTCCACTCTTTTAACAAGAAACATAGAAAACTAATTCAGGAACCTTCTTTTTCCCAGTTTCTTCTACACTTTATGCATTTGGAAAGTTTATTGTAAGAGTCTCCCACCTTTTTGGTTTTTTTTTTTTTTTTTTTGTTTAAGTGAGAGGAGTGCTGAAATTTCTACTATAAAATTAGAGATTGGAGTAGGGGGCAGGTGTTGCACCTGAAAATTCCCTTTTTAATTATCCAGATTAAAAATTATTGCATCTCTTTGCAAATAAAAACCAAAGATACAATCAGTCATTCACGTTTTGGCTGCTTTTTTTCGTTTCTTTGCAGGGGGATGCATTTCGTACAAGCAAAACTAACCCAGAAACTTTCCTGATAGCTTTTGTAGGGCTGAGCAAGGAGGGGTGTGTAGTGACGTGGTAGAAGGTTAGGGAGGGTAGGAGGAAGGTACGTATTTAATTTGGATTTGGAAAAAAGGGCCTCTGAATTGTTAGCACTCCAGGATCAAGTAACTGAACCGTCCCAAACCCTGTCGAGCTGACAAACCAAACCAGGACACCATCTGGAAATGATTCTCTGCTTCGTTCTCTGTATTCTTAGTGTAGTGAAATAAGTAAAAAAAAAAAAAAAAAAAAATCCAGTTCCTTGTAATTGTTAAATTTTGTCATGCAAATGTGTTCTAGACTTTGAAAAGGATTGTAAAGGTTTTGCTGACATTTTCATGCTTTGAAGAAAACCTCTGTGTCCTTGCTGCTTTGGTTGAATAGAGGAGCAGCTTGCAGCAAGACATCAGCTTTTTGAATCACTTTTGGATGAATAATAGCTTGTGGTTATGAAATAGGTGGAAATTGGATGCAAATATATGAAAAAATATTACCATAAGCAACTAGTGATCGCTGTGTTTATCGAATAGAATGCCTTCGTAAATTGTTTTAAACTTCTGTAATTATCATTCATCTTCAGATGATAGGCTCGGATGTGTCTTGGCTGGCTGCTGCGGACTCGGGGAGGATTTGGTTAGCATTCCATTTTTTTGTAGTTTGACGCAGAGGTCACCACCTCGTAATTCTTAACATGTGGAACAGAGAATATACTGCAGTGTGTTTTTTGTCCGGATAATTTATGTTTTTATTAGCTAATGCTCGTACTGGAAATTTGCCTTTGCGGATGAGAGTGGGAGCGCAGCAGAGGAGGGAGCAGGCGGGAGCCACGTCTGGCACGTGGGGGCGAGGGATGCTGCAGAGACAGGGGTGTCACCTGGAAATGTAGGAGATGCAGGTGTGAATTGGTGGCGTTTACTTCGTACTTAATGACATTGTTACAATTGCCACATCGTAATTTTTACTTAAAAAAAACCCCCAAAATAGTGTGAAACACTAAATCCTCTGCCGTGAGAAACAGCTGCTTCATGTTGCCACTAATTATTCACTCATTTGCAAGTGTCAGGAGAAGCAGAAATACACCATATTGTTTAAAACCCTGATTTAATGTGGTACGAGGCACTAGAGAAAGGACTTTGTCTTGCATGGAGATAGGCCTTTCAGAATTTTCAGAAGATTTCGTTTTTCTTTTTAAGGTATTCAATATTCTGTGACTTCTTCCTAACCCTGAAATTCATGCCATTACTTCGTCTTCCTGTGCTTTATCATATCTATTTTAGGATGGATGTCACTTCTTGGAATCTTTTGAACTTTTATATTGGCTGGTGCTTTTGATCTTGTAACCTTTGCCTTGTGTTAGTATCCTTGTTATATTTAAGAGTGAAAAGACATAGAAAGAATTAAAGTCAAGCTGGGGAGGGGTGACAGAAGTGTTAAGCTGTTTTCAGCATAGGTCTGTCTGTTCCCAGGGGCTCTGTGTAGCGAAAACTATTGTGAAAAAACACATTTTAAATTGTGCCATGCAAAGCTTTTGGAAATTAAAATACAGATTACATGCTGAAACAGGGAGGTAAAGTTAACTTGTGGGTATCAGCAACTTATTAATTTATTAAACTTAATACTTATTCATTAATTTGTTAAGATAAATTTTCAGTATCGGCGTGATGAAAATTTTCCTGTCCAATAAATCTCCCCCCACCTTCTGACTGTCAAATACCGATACCAGTGTAGTAACTGTGTTTGACAACAGGAATATTTATTCCCTGAGTAGCATTAATCTACTTCAGTTCTGTCTACGTTCAAAGTAACACTAATGCCTTTATTTCTCCTTGGTGTCTGAACTCGCTAATCCTGATACCAAAGTGGATTACGGTGTCATTGCTGCGTGTTCAGGCAGATGTGCAACACATAGATAATTGCACAGAAAAGCAAAAGAAAGGGAATTTATTTAGGTTCCTGAGCTGGAGGTGGTCTCTATACAGCCTTAAATCCTTAATTCAATTTGAGGTTTGCCAGTCAGTCCTGTTGGGCTCGTGCAAGCTTGTGGCCTGCCTTCATGCTCGGTTTTAACGTGGAAAGCTGTGCTTCCACTGGCGTGATATTTTGATGGCTGTTCAGCACCATCCATCGTCGAATCACAGAACGGTCTGGGCTGGAAGGGACCTTAAAGATCATCTCGGTCCGCCCCCCCTGCCCTGGGCAGGGACACCTCCCACTAGACCAGGTTGCTCCAAGCCCCGGCCAACCTGGCCTTGAGTCATGTATTCATAAAGAGGGGAATTACTTTGTGACGCTTTAAAAGAATCCCAGGTTTTAGTAAAATACTGTTTGTTCTAATGCAGCAGCATGGAACAAGTATAGGCTTTTCATTGACGTCTTCTATTTCTGAACTTGATAAAATTTAACAAATGAAAGCTTGGGTGCTTTACTGAAAATGAAATAAAAACTATTTTGAGAAAGAAGCTACTATTAAACATTCTCGTTTGAAAACCCCTTTGACGGATAAATATTTTATGTGCACTGAAGCATCCTCAAAAATTAAATATGAACGAATGGTAGGAAACCTTGCAGTACTATGAAACATTGAGATTTTATAATTTCAAGTGCAAATGTCTGCCTAGGGATTCTTGATTATTTTTAATGAAGATGACACTGTACACATCAGCATGAGTGCCTCTGAAATGAGGGAGTTCACATAAGTAGTATCTTCTGAAGGAAATCACAGCAAAGATTTATTTTGAGTAAATATGCAGCCTTTTCTCCAGAGGTTCCAAAATATTTTATTTAGACAAAGTTAAACATGAATTGAGATTTTTAAAAGGTCAAATAATTCTCTTCTGTTTTGAAACAGAAATTGTTTTAATTATGTTCAATCACCAGGATCAGTGCAGCCCACTTCATAGTTTGTAAATGTTTTGTAAAAAGCAGCCTGTAATAATATTTACAGAAGGAATGAAAATAGTAATTGCCTCTGTTACTGTTTTAATTTTAACAATGTTTGTATGCATGAGCCCCTTTTGATCTTTTTAATAGGTACAACCCCACTGGCAATGACATCATGTCGTAAAAGGAATTAATACTACCATTATAAATTTCCTGGTTTTTTTTTTTTTTCCAGAAAAGTTCATTCCCTCCAGTTTAAATTCCCTTTTTACAATGGAAATCTGCTCCCAAATGCTGTTGTCTGCTCTGTTCCTCCTGTCCTCATGGTGTTGTGCGATGCTGACCATCCGTTAGAAGATTGTGTGAATGTGCAGGGTCCCAGGACTGTGCCTGTAGGTTTGTAGCAATTATCTTGTGTGATTTCTGTATGGTTTTTAGGTTGTGGAACATAAATCTGATGTCAGTCAATCCTAGATTTTAATTCTGTCCCCTACAGCCGGGATAGTGCAGTTCTCAGTCCAGCCTGCTCTCCTTGTCTCTGGGCTTGGAAGGTTGTGTTTGGGGTAAAACCAACTCAAAATAGAGGAAAAACCTATCTTCAAAAAGTCTTCCAAAAAAAAAAAAAAAATCTGGGCTGTTTCTAAACATCGTGACAGTGGTTTTCTTTTTTCTCTTTCCTCTTTGCTTTGCAGCTCTTTTGCATTGTGCTTTTTCTTGCATGTTTTCCTAAATTTTCCGTAATAAGATCAGCCGCGTTCAAAACCCAGCCTGTTAAGAAACGCGCAGTTTTTCCAACCAGAGTTGGAGGCATGGGTGATAAATCGTATGACAAGATTGCATACTGATACAGTCCCTTAAAATCTTGAACTTTTTCTAAATATCCAGAAATAAACTTCTGCCTTAACTAGTGCGGAATGATTGTACGGTCCTGGCCGTGGAGGGTAACTAGCTTAAAGGGGTTGATGGGGTGTATGTCTTCCTGCCTCTCTGGGAGTGTAAAAGGATAGTTCAGATGAGGATGATCACAGACTCATTATTTCATGACGAGGTACGGTAACGATCCTTTTTTATATCATTAGTGATCTGCATGTGAAGGTGCTTTACGCTTTTGGCCCTTTAACCTTGTGCTTTTCCACCTCGACCACCAAACCCAGTGAGTTACAAGAGGTGACTCCTCACAGCAGGTTATTGAGCAGGGCCCCTTTGGAAGGTGGATGGTTTAGTTTTCCATGTTCTGACAAACTTCGATTAAGTCGAACATTAAGGACACTTGTCTGCAGAGCGTTGGCGCGGGGCAGCGTGGGGATGTGAGTCTCCGGCGCAGCATCTTCTGGAGCCTCTTCGGCTCTTCTGTCCTCCAGAGCTGGGTGACACCGCTGTGCTCACACCTGGGTGGGTCTGCATTAAACTCATTAAATAATCTGCAGAAGCGGATGAATATTCAGTTAAAGGATCCCAGGTTTTCATAGAAAAAGAATGTGCTTTCTTCTCTTTTGGTAATCTCTTCAAAAACCCAACCAACCAACCAAAAAAACCCCCACTAAGCCCTTTGCAACCTGCAGTATTCTTGCTCCTTTTTTCAGCGTTTTCACAAAGAAATTGAACTTTAGAAATAAATAAGAGTATTTTCAAAGGGCCGACGGAGCACAGTTATTGAATACTGTCATACCTTTAAGAGTAGAGGAGGAATTCAGGAAATGGAGAACAGGTGATGCTACTCAATCTACAGCATGTGTGGCTGCAAACTCATAATTGGTCTTTAAACGTCTTCTTTTAAAATAATTACATCTCTTCCGTGAGTGAAAAGGAATCAGATTGAGAAATAAATATTTGATTTACCTGCAATATCTGTATAATATTTTCGTTCAATGTTATGCGTGCATGTGTTTGATGCTCTCATCAAATGACCAACCTTTGTTACCCTATAGTGAGGATGTTCTGCAAAGTTGTCTTAAAAAGAACAGCTTCCAGAAGCTGATAGTAGTGCAGGTCTGCTGGAGCTGGAAGTAGCGCGTTTCTCTCTTGAAAACTCCGGGGTAAACAGTGGGAGATCTGGGACAGCCCCGGCAGAAAACTCCTCCTGCAGTGACTGTGAGGATGTACGGCTTCAATGTGAAACCACAGGAATCTGACCACATGGCGAAGAGTATCCCATACGTTGGAATAGCTGCAAAAAGATATTCCACTGACTAAGGAAAAGGTGCTTACGTGGAAACTAAAAAAAAAATCCTGCGTTGTAATCTGCGGTGTCGTCTTTGGACAGGTGAAGGATGAGAGATTTTTTTTTTTGGAGGGGAATTCTTACAGATTTCAACTGCTAATTTGTGGCATCCATTTTCAAACACAGAAATCGTTCAGATGTTGTTCATCTCAGTATTGGTAATCGGAAGCTCACCGAAAGAGCGCATGCGCTGGTTTTTAAATTGAGGTTCAGTCTAATTTCTTGCTACTTAGAATTTGAAAGATAAATAGATTTCTAATAATTTCAGCAAAACTAATTTTTAGAGGGCTGAAATTATTATTTTTAGTTAGGAAATATTGTAGGGTGTTCATTCAACAACAGTGAAGGACGCTATTGTTTTCATGGTGTGTATTTATTATTTTTATTTAAGATGATAAATACCCGTTCACCAATATCCAAATAATGAGAGCAGCAGATTAGAAATACTGTTTTCTGTTCTGATTTTTTCATCAGGCTTTTATGCTAGTTAGTTTTCTTTTCTTGAAATATGATTTATGCTACAGTTGCTGGTTTGGCAAGACAAAACAAGCAGAGCTGAGGCTGTTTCTATGTTTTGGAGCCCTGGTTAAATGACTCCCTGAATAATGACAACTTTTGTCAGGGACTCTTGGAGACCAATATAGTATCTACAAAAACTTGTGCTTTAATATCAGATCATGGACTCTGTTTAGCTGAAATCATTGCGCATACTTGCATAGTCCACACCTGAACGCTGCTAATGTTAAGGGAATTGTTTAGTGTTCTTCATATAGAGAACTGGACACGTAGTTCTCGGGTAGGATGTCCATACTGGGGAGACCTGGTATAACATGGAAAAGGGAGATATGCCAGAGAGCCATCTCTCTCCTTTTTTATTAGGCAGACTTTTTTTGTAAAAACAAAGACCATTAAAAAGCAAAATACGAAAAAGCCCTTTCGCTTGGTGCCAGGCACACCTCGGTCTGGGGCAGGTCCCTCTGGCCCGAGCACTCTCCATCTCAGCAGTTGCCTTGGTGGAACCGTCCCATCTCCTGGGACCAGCAGTCAAGGACCCCGCAGCCCTGGCCTGCAGCCTCTTCAGTCTGTAAAACAATGAGGGTGCAAGAGAAAGAACTCTGCTTTGCAAAACATCTGATGATTTTTTTCTCCCAACGGCTGGATGTAGAAATTCTCGTGGGATGGCTTGGCAGGAATGCTACGGAAAACGCTGAGGCAAGTTTTGCCCTTCTTCAATCCCTTCCCTCATTAAATCTGGAGCTTTCTCTCCCATTTCTGGGTAGGAATCTACTCTGCTCTTGATTAGCACTGGAGGTTTTGTTTGAGTTTTGGGGTTTTGGTGTTGTTTTTTTTTTTTTTTACTCCCCCCTCTTTCATGTAAATGATGTCTTGCTATTTTGCTTGCTTTTTTTCTTTTTTAATTAGAAGAATAAATGCTTGCATTCATGCACAAATTGCTTTGAAGTGCTGTAGGAATTCAATTCATGAGCCTACCCTTAGTCTCAATCTTTTCTTTTTTTTTTCTTTGCGAACCGATAACATCTAATGGCTCTGGTCTTTCCAGAAGATTACATTTGTTTTCTGCGGGTTGCTCTACCTCCTTCTGTGTCCCGAGATAACAAGTTAAACACGAGGAAGAACGGTTAATCGGCCAGCTCCCACTGAGCGTTCCTGCGAGGTTTTGTTTCAGGGAGGGGTGACTCATGCTGGACCACAGCTCTATGAAAGAACAAGGGAAAAATAGTCCCAGGGACTAATTGATCCCCATCCAGCAGGAGCCAGCTGAAGGTGGCTTGTTGGATGCCGTGGGCCACCTCTGCTTCTCTGGCCGTTCTCCTGCAGAGCATGGGTGTTGTCGTCGATCTTGGATGAGCACTAGCAATTCGCTTGGAAAAGTGATTTAGCAATTTCTTCTAGAGATCATCTTTGCTTTACTGACCTGGCAATTATTTGCTACTTTTCATCTGTATGTTATTTTTTTGGGGTCCAGGATGAAGCACTTGCTTCTGTTGTAGATCTTTTTAATCTTGTTGATAGTATCAGATGGTCTTCTGGCTCGCAAAACACAACCGGGAGAAGTTGTCAGATAATTAGTCCGCTAGTGTGCTTGCTCCCTGAGTTGATGATCCGAGGGCTGGAGCACCTCTCCTATAAGGACAGGCTGAGAGAGCTGGGGTTGTTCAGCCCAGAGAAGAGAAAGCTCCGGGGAGACCTTATAGCGGCCTTCCAGTACCTGAAGGGGGCCTACAGGAAAGCTGGGGAGGGGCTGTTTGCAAGGGCATGTAGCAATAGGATGAGGGGCAATGGCTTTAAACTAGAGCAGGGCAGGTTTAGATTAGACATTAGGAAGAAGTTCTTTGCAGTGAGGGTGGTGAGACACTGGAACAGGTTGCCCAGAGAGGTGGTGGAGGCTCCATCCCTGGAGACATTCAAGGCCAGGCTTGATGAGGCTCTGAGCAACCTGATCTAGTTAAAGATGTCCCTGCTCACTGCAGGGGGGTTGGACTAGATGACCTTTAAAGGTCCCTTCCAACCTAACAGATTCTATGGTTCATTCCACCACTGTTTTGGAAGCGAGGGGAAAAATGTCCTATTTCCAGCGCTGGTTGATGGCTTTTCATTAGCAGCTAAGTATAGTGAGATGTTGTTTCGTAAAGCTCACAGAGAGCAAGCACCAGGGGATTTCAAATTTCAAGGTCACAAAGAGTGCAAATTAAACTAACTCTTCTCTGCTTTTGCAAGCATCTGGTGATTGACCTTCAGTTTTAGTGTGGGGGTCACGGCTCTGGGACTGGCACCGCGTCCTCAGAGGGTCAGAGACTGGCTGAGGTGGGATGGGACCTCCTGAGGTCCTTGTGCCCTGCTAATCTGGGGCACCTGTCCCCTTGGCTTTGGGTACCTCTGAGGATGGGACTCCCCCACCCCCGGGCAGCTCTTCCAGGAGCACGCGGTGTTTCCCGGCATGCGATCGTGCAGGTGTAGGGAGAGCTTTGCGCATGTAATTTGTGCTGTTAGGAGAGTGCGTTCCCGCATGCGTGCTCTGGCTGCCGCTGCCCCAGATGCCCTTTCCACCTCCTGCTCCTAGGCAAACACAGATCTTTCCTCGTCTGTTCTCCTTTGGCTCCCACAGCCGCTGCGTAAACCAGGTTTGGTTTGAGCAGCGTTTTGGGAGGCTACGTCTGCAGGTGGGATATAGCCCAGTAATTACTTCTTTCTAACCCATAAAATATGCTGACGTTAAACTGGAAGATTTTTTTAATATATATGCTGTCCTGTAAATCTCTGTCAAGAGCTTGATTTTCCAGCCACAGCACCTAGATGAGGCGGCGTGCCAAAACCAGCCGTGTGAAAACGGGGAGATGAGTTAACGCGCGCAGCTCGGCAGCCGGAGTGTCACCCTCTGCAGGCACTGCAGTGCTGGGACACGCGTCTCCCTCGGGTGCGCAGCAATCAAAGCGCTTCGGGGGGTTTGGTGGGTTCTTGCACCCGAGGGTTGGTGTCCCTTGAACTCACCTCTGCACGGGCAGCGTGAGGGGGTCAAGTTCAAGTCAATTTTAAGCCCTGTGTCAATTTGAAATGTAAGAGTTACTTTCAAATAACTTTGCATCCAGGTTGGAGAGAATGATTATGGTAATAATTGATGCAAAGTGTTTATTTTCTTGAGTTAATTTCTTAACTACTTGTAAAATTTAATTGAGAAATTAAACCTCCTAAGAATTTAGGAGGGTAAAGAATTGTTCCTGCTCCCTTCCGCTGGAAAAAGGAAGGGTGTGGATTATATCAAAGAAAAACAATGCAAATGGGGTATGTAAACACGTGACCTTAAAACTCTTCTACTTTATTAATACAAATACTATTATCATATGAGAATACTCTTGTACTTTTTATTACAGACACTGACTCGTACAGGAAGGTACTGATGTACAGCCTCTTTCAGGTTGTTACTCAGCTGTTGTTTTTGTCATGAAAAAAGTGTTGGTGCCTTGCGTGGAAACAGCTGAGAACTGACCGCAGCGTGTGTTAAAAGTTCTACACTTCTGTGTCTTTCTGGGTGTGGGCTGTGTTAGACAGTTATCGTTCAGAAGCGCTGCAGCAGCAGTTGCAGGGGAAGGCTGTTATCATGATATTTATCGTGTGTGTGTTGATGGTTCCTGCTGAGAGATCCTGAAAAATGATACTCTTGGACATTTAAAGAAAACAGTTCTGTAATTACGTTAGCATCAGCCCATTTATTTTATGCACAGAAGTTTAGTGTTGTGATTTATGATCTATAAATTCCTATGTTTAAGCTGGTCGTTCTTGGATATTTTTTTTTTTTTGTGATTCAAGTAGATCTCTCTAATACCTCACTCCAGCCTCAGTGTTCCTGTGCTGCAGCGTTTCTCCAAACAAACCCCATCGGATTCTGCCTCGATTGTGTTAAACAGATCAGGAAACGAAATCACGTGCTCTCAGTGTGTCTGTATGTCCCTTTGTTTTTTGGGGCTTTTTTGATGTTGCTGTAAACTTACACAGTCCTAGCTGGAATAGTACATAAATTGAACCATGTTTCTTCTGCATACTTGCTGTATATTGAATTCATGACCAAATTGGATAAGCACAGTAATTACACTAAAATGATATGCTCTTTTTGCTATAGGATTGCATCTATTTACGTGTATTGCTTTGCTGCCTAAGTGTTTCCCCGGTTTTGTTAGTCATTTTGACGTGACCTTGAAAACAAACCAGAAAAATGAAACCCAGAGTTCTCCCAATAGAATAAAGTTTCGGGTCGATTTTGCTCCTGATAAATGCTCAAATTTATGTTCTCTTTTAAGGGAAGAGGACCAACACAATGAAGCGAGCTGAAAAATGTCCAGTAATCAAAAAGTTCTCAACCTGAAAAAAACCCCATATAAATATTTCAAGTTTCACATCCTAGAGGCTGGAATGAGGAGCGTAGGGAGAAAAAAATCCAATCCTGTTGAGAAGACCATCTGCTTTACATTTTAAGGTTGGATAGCCTGACTTTCCTTTTTCTGAAATACTGCCGTATACATTGTCATGAGCATAACCTTAGTCAAGTTACATTGGCTAAATGGATAATCTTTTTAACATGTGGAACTAATTTTCTTAGGGTATTTTCCCCTCTCACTCTTTTTTCCTCTCTCTTCTCTGGTCCCTTGAAAAAGAAGACAAAAAATCTGCTGGTTCTTGATTGCATTTTTGGCAGTTACTCAGTTTTCCATAGTTTTGTCTCCTTGCAAATGCCTGAAGTTTTCCAGGGAAGCACATTTATAAGAATTGTGCTCTACTTTGACTCTTTCCAAGCAATGTCGCACCGACTTAGCGTCTCCCCTTCTGAAAACGACTCGAAATGATCCTGAAGGCTTTTACCACCCACAGGCTAATGGCAGTAGATTAATTATAAATGCTAACTGGGATGCTTTCTACCATCAAAATTAAGATTAAGCCTGACTACCAGTTCTTTTATTGTCCTCTGTGTTGGACAAAACGTTTTGCTCCAGCGCTGGTGGCAGAGCGGGGAGCAGAGGCACGTGGCAGAAGATAGTGGTAGCTTGATTTGTAAATAGTGAATTGGTGGACAATCTTCACTGAGGTAAAAACTGGGGTGAGAGATGGTGTTTTCCTGCTTAAAACCTTCTCAAATGTTGGGGCATGTGTGCACCCATGAAGGTGTGTGTGAGCAGGCAGAGACAGACGCCTGCAAACACATGCACGCTTGCTTCTGGAGTGCCAGGAGGCTCTGGCTTCACTTTGCTTATGGCAAAGCTACGTCTCATAGTCTCAGCTTTTTTTCACGCAATTGGTTTTTTTTTTTCCCCACGAATTGCTCCTCATTCCAAGTAACCTTGTGTAAATTTTACATGTAAAATAAGCAAAATCGTTTAAACGAAGCTGCCAAAGGAGTCTTTCAAGTGGCGCTGTGGTTTAACCCCACTCCAGCCATGTAGATAGTTGAGCACAGGCCGACTGTGCCCATTAGTGACACAGAGAGCTTCTCCGAGCAAAATGGCCGTGGGAGGAGATGAACTGGGCCAGGACGGCAGAATCACAACCTGTATGAGTCTTTGCGTTTCCTCGGTTTTTTTTTATCTGAAGATGCTGCTCGTGGTGCACGAGAGGCTGCCTGTGCTCTGACCCCCACGACAACACCGACCTGGGCTCAGCTTGTGAGCTCTGCATCACCTTTTTCTTTGTCTGCCTGTCGGATAAATATATTTGTTGCTGTTTGATAAATGACATAATGAAAAAAAAACATTAATTTGTTAAATTCTTCCTGAGAACGTTGTCCTTTCTGAAACCCACAGAAAGAGAAGGGCATTCGCAGTGTGATGTTGGGATACTCCCTTCAGCCCTGTAGCTGCCGTGGCCGTCCCTGGGCCGAGCAGGGTCTGTAATGCTGGGTTGCTGCTGTCATTGCTCTCATCCCACCGGGTTTGCCTTTCACTGTGTTTTCCTCCCATTTACTTTAGCTTCTTATATGCACGTTGTAAATTCTTAGTGAAAAACACAAAGCATGTCCTTGATCTCATGGGAACCCACTATTTAATGTTTCTTGGTTTTAGAAAATGGTAACAAAACATAACGTGATGTGGCCTCAGACACTGCAAAAATAAACTCTAGACAGAAGCCACAGGTTTCCCTCAAAATGATCTCACTTGGTGAGTTTCATCAGAAAAAGGATTTGTTGTATATTTGTTTGCTCACCACTTTTTAAAACATTAGCCTTTAAAATAAGAAACAGTCCCTGGTTAGTAGCTGCTTGAAGTTTAAAAAGTATTGCAGCCCTGCTGATCTAACACTGTGTATATTTGACACATGTACATTTTGCTACTGCTGTTTTGTATACTTTTTAAATGTTGTAGAGTTTTTTCCTGTCAGTATCCAAATACGGCAGGTAACAGCAGGCTACGTCCTGAATCTCCTGAAAGTTGTGGGCTTTTTTCTTTTTTAAAGTCTTGCAGTATAGATGCTAAAACGGCTTCAATATATTTACAGCTCAGTGGATATGTTACTAATCCTGCATTTGTTTTTCTTGATTCTCTTTGTCCCTAAAAATGTTATTCTTGTTGGTAGGGAGATGGATTTGTATCTCATCTAGCAATAAAGTGATGTGCAAATGGTTGACTGCTCTGCGGAGCAGTTGGTGCTTTTATTTGGTTGGGGACTTTGGCGGTTTCAGGGTTGTGGCTTTTTTTGTTTATTTTGATGCAGTGCTGACAGTCAAACTGGGACCTTTTGAAGTTATTTTCTCACTGCAGTGAGATTGCATCAATAGATGCAGTCCTCATTGCTGCTGAGTTTATTTTAACCTCAAGGAGCTGAGGGAATGAGCCAGTTAATATTTTACTTTTTCTGCTAAGCTTGGTTTAGAGTCCACTCCTGGATTTAAACCTGAGTTGCCTTTGGCTTCAAATGATGAATAAAATTCTGCTAAGCCTTGTTTGGGCGCACCACAAAGCTAAACCCCAGCTACCCCTTATCTCTGCCTTGCTGGGAAACCTGACTCCGTCCTTCCTGGCACCGCGGGTTTGGGTGCTGGGCCCGTCCATCACTGTCAGACCCCACCTGTGGGAGGCATTACCCGGCGGTGGCCCAGATCTTCCCCGTCCCAGCCCCGAGGACCCCTGCCCTTACATCCTCTCATCGCTTCCCAGTTTATCTTGCTTATCAAATATTTGTCCTGTTGCTCAAAGCTAAAATTGAGGCAGGCTGGTGGCACCGAGAAGCCCTTGATTGCAGTTAAAGTCGTTCATGGATGTATCTAGGTAACGTGGAAGAATGTTTTCTAGGAAGTTGCAAGTGCTTTGACCCAGACAGATAGTTAAGGAGCTTAGGAAAGCAAGATGTGAAAATATGTGGTTGTAAACCGAACCCCAGGTTTCTCAGGACTCCATCCAGGCTGTGGTCGTCCTCAGCAGGTTCACAGGGACACGTTGCTCAGCTCTCCTGAAGTCTGTGTGTCTCCGAGCTGCCACAGATTGCCAGAAATCCTGCAGCCGTCCCTGCAGATACCCTGATTTTCTCTTTCTAGGCTTCTGTTTGTGTAGCTAAACGCGTGTTCGATAAGGGAAGGGGAGGATTAAGAGCATGAGTGATGTGCCGAGCATCGTGCTGCAGGATTCAGGTGTTGCCAGAGGCACGGGGGCCCCGGGGATGGCGCAGGGCTTTGTGCTCAGCCCCCGCCTGCCCCCCCGGAGTTTAAATGGGAGCATAGAGCAGCAGGTGATGGGTACAGCAGCCTGACAAGTGTTACTTCTCTCTGAGCATCTCTGACGTTTGAGTAATTTGAAAAGAGAATTACAGCTTCGCTGACTTTTTAATTTAGACCTGGCTAAATCCGGTATTAATGTCACTTCTGAAGTTTGCTTTTGCAACAAAGTATGGAAAATGCAGACACTTCAGAACTGCTAAGTTTTGAGCTTTGTTTACTTTTTAATATTGTGCTTGAAAACTGATGCTTTGTGGTGGAAACAGCTGAAGTGAATGAAGCAAGGTTTGCTTGCCGTGCTGGGTGAGCTGTGGCAGCACGAAGGAAAAGCTGTGACGTTTGGTTTTGAAACCAAATCTTGAAATTTCATTCAGAGTTTGGATTGGGGAGGCGGGGGGAAGGTTGCTTTTGTTTCCATTTATTTTTTTAAGTCAAAAATCTTTGTAGAAACCTGTTTGATGAACCCAAGGGGTTGGAGAAGTTCAAGCACGGTGTGCGTGTTACGGCACGTGCGGGGTTAGAGCACGACTGAAGCAACTGTTCTCAGCCCGGTACCCGAGATAAGTAGTGGACAGCAGAGAGCGAGAAGTTTTGCCCTCTGCTGTGTGCCACAGGAACAAAGCTGGTGTCTTCTAAAGATGTTGGGTTTAAAGGAATTTGAGGATTCCCGAGAAAATGAATCTTTTTCATGTAGTTCACCAATGTCAAGGTGTTGGTCAAGGTACCAGCAAGAACCTGATTATCTGCAAAGATGATAATAAGCTTAAAATAGCTGATGATAGCAAAAAGAGAGGGGCAAATGGAGAAAAAGATAACAAAATGCTGTTTGAGGGCTTGAGGCGGTGCGTGAGGAGGCGGCGTTGGGAGCGGTGGCGGGGATGCAGGTAGCTCCATGTCTGGTGGAGCACCAGCTCGGCGGGGGAAAGGCTGGAGGCCGAACCAGCGCGGAGGTTGCAGCCTTCCCGCATTGTGAGAGCGAGTGGTGATGGGTTATGGCAAATAATCCCGGGCGAGCATCTCATTAAACACGTGTGGAATTGTTCCTCTTGGAGTGAACTTCGCCTGCTGCCATCTGCTCAGCAGATTCAATTAAACAAGGAGGGGTGGGAAGAATAAAGTACAGATGCTAATGCGCTGTGTAAACTACGGTGGGCAAGTTCTCCTAAATAATTTAGACTATTTTTGTAAGTTTGTGGAGCCGACTTACTCTTGGGTCTGTGAAGTTCCCTTAACTGCGTTTGGAGGTTGCCACTCAGCTCTGTTTTTCTACTTCAGGTTAGATCACTTTTTAAGTCAGTGAAATTAGCTTAAATACAACAGGGAGATGTGTTTGACTTTGGGTGAAATTCTGCTTAGGAATTCTTGACTGGGGAGCAGATATCCCGAGTAACGGGACCGTTCCCAGGTAGGGGCCGAGCAGTTAAACGCGTAGCCTCGGGGAGCTCCGTGCGCGACGGCTCGCGTGTTCCTGGGTGGTTTCAAGCCTTATTTAGTTTTTACTGTTGTTTTCGGCTCAGTGTCTGTGGCGGCAGTTTGACTAACAGGCTCCTGCTCCCCCCTCTCTGACATGCACAGAGCGTTTAATTAAAAAAAGTAGAAGACACGATTTGCTAGAGCTTGGTTAAATTATAAAGCAAGGAAAAATAGGTTAAAAACCTAGCCCAGTGGCCAAATAAATTTCTGCTGGCACTGTGGCTCTTACACAACCGTGTATAATGTTCTCTGGCATTATTTTGAAGGTTCATAAACACGGCTCCGTGTTAAAGGGGTGGAGGAAGGGGTCAGCTTTGTGTTAAGGACAGAAAGCTCCATTCTCGGTAGCTGACAGTCTGTTTCCTTCTCGCTCCTTTTGATGTCTGGAGACTAAATGCTGCGTGGAGAGAAAAATTCAATTCATTTAAAACATTTTGCATGAAAATGACATGCTTTAATGTATTTTCTTCTGATGTTTAAATTATCTTTTCATCTTATGAAGGGGGGGGGGGGGAGAAAAAAGCCAACATGTTTGTAGTTAAAGTACCCAAGCAGAACTTTAAACAAAGGTCTGGAAGAAGAGGAAGTCTCAGTGTACGGGCAGCTTTTAAGAGTAGATGCCTTTTTTTTCTTCTTCTCTTCCCCCCGCCCCGCTCCTCGGCTCTCTGGGACTTGTAAACCAAGGAGATTTATTGCTGCCCTTCCAAATGCTTCTTTAGAATTAAGAGTTCAAATTTTTGAAATTCCTGAAGTCCTCAGGAGGGAGAGGGATAAGGGAAAGCGATGAGCGTAAGTGGAGCAGAGCACACCAAAGGGCTTTCCGGGCTGGTTTTGCCAGTCAGAGCTGCGTGCAGCCTTACCAGGGGGAATCGGCTAAACCTGCATCAGGAAAACCCTTGGGAATCGTGGGCCAATGATTACACTGGATTTGGATGAAATTTAGACTTCTTTAGTAACTGCAGTTGTTATTGCTAATAATTTGGAGAGCTGACTCTGGCTTATTGTCTTGCTGTAAACATGAGTCTTAGTAATTTCACAACTGTCACGTCAAGGGAGGGACTCAACAGGGTCTGTATGAATCACCGTCCTTCGCCAGATGTGGCCGTGCCTACAGATGTTCTTGCTGATGTATTGTCATGTGTTTGACATAACACTGATAGCTGTGGAATCCGCTCCGTCAGTGAAATCCCAGCTCCCCTTGAGGCTGGTAGAGAAAGATCTCAGGATTTTTCAGGAATGCCATCGGTGTAACCCCAACTTTTCAGGAATGCCATCGGTCTAACCCCAGATCCTTCCAACCTTATTTGCCAGTCTGGAACAGAGTATTAACAAGGTGTTGAGTGTTTTCCTCCATGTAACCACTGTAGGTAAATGGTGATGGTGGTGCCGCTCTCACCTGCGGAGGCACAGCGGATGGAGGGACTTGTGTCCCTCTGGGAGCAGACAGGAGGCTTTCCCAGGGCACAGCTCTCTCTCGCTTCCATCTTCTGATACACCCTTTTTTGCCATTAGTGAGGCCAATTTGGTTGTGTTCAAAAATGGGTCTCGTTTTTCTCTTTTTCAGGTACCAAATGTGTCTAAATTTGTCTCACGGCCTCTTGTGTGTTAGTGGAAACAAGTGCTTTTAGAAATAGTTAGCTTTGGTTAAATGTTTAGCGCTAGAGAACAGTCATAGTTTGTGCGGGCAGTAGCTTTCAAATGCGAAATATGGTTTTTTAGCACCTTGTGTCAGTTTGGTAAATTAACAGATATTTTGAAAAAAAACCTGTTTTGTGTTTGCCTTCAAAACCAAAACCAGCCTCTTCACGCAGATCCAGAAACGGGTATATGGAGACGGGGTTTCCCTTGGGTAAGCCTCCCATAGACTCCCCAGGGGAAGCGGTCCTTTTCTGACACAGATTTCCTCACCCGTGCGCCTTTTGGAGCCGCTTTAATGCGATATTTGTAACAAAAAGTCTCTTACGTGTCCTTTCTGATTTGTCTTGCAGAGGATATTCAACTCCTTTGTGTACACAGAGAAAATATCGAATGGAGAAAGTGAAGTTCAACAGGTGAGTCCGAAAGCTCCTCCCCACCTCCTGCTGCCCGCTGGCAGCATTACAAAGGCAACTTATAAATTACAGTGTATTGGGATTTATTGTGGCCACTTCCCTCGTGTCCAGCACATCAGAAGGCCCATCTCCATTTCTGTTCCATTCCGTTTATTGTTGTATGGGCTGATTATGTATATGAGAGTTTTGCATTGCCATGAAAAGGCTTTCCATCTGCTTTGTGTGGGTTCTTCCCTCAGAAACAAAAGAGCAGAGCTGGAGCCCTTGTGTCGCATCTCACGGTAATTGACTAGCTTTCGTGTTGGAAGTGTCTCTTTTAAAATTGTTTTAATTCAAGGCAGAAAAACTAATACTGTTTATGAATGTGGAAATGGTATCAATTGCTTTGTGTAAATACGGGACAGCTACAGCCTTATGTAGTTGTGGTTGAGGTTTTTTGTCATTTTCTTTGAGTTTTTCTTACAGGAATGCATTTGACCATTTAACTCTTCAATTTAACATTGAGATAATATGTCTCAACACATGGGCTGTTTGCATTTTAATATATGTGTGCATTTGGAAAATTAATTTAGTGTCAGTTGTAAAACGGATCAAATAGATCTCGCTTTCGTCTTTAAGAAATTAAGGTACATTGTTCAGAAGGTACTGTGTGTTCACAACTCCACCTTCGTGCTAAACATGATGAGTTTTGGTAGAAGAGGCGGCCGCTGCCCTGCCTGGGTGCCCGAACAAGGAACCAGCTGGTCCTTCCAGTCGAAGCGTGGACTCAGTTGCACAACCTTCAGCGAGAAACCTGACCTTCCTAGACCCAGCAAGCCAGTTTTAATGTTCGGTAAAAGCCCAGGTGCCTCGGAGGAGCCCTCCTCGGGGAAATAGCTCTCTGGCCACTCACACGAGTCGCTGTTGCTGGTTTCCAAGAGTGTATCAGTCCATTGCATGCTCCTGTACATTAAAACTAGTCAGGTAATATAAACAAATTAACACTCTAACTTGTGTTTACTGTAAATAGTAAATTTCCCAGATGTTTGTTTCTTTTCCCAAGGGAAGAGTCAAAGCAGAGCTGGATCAAATGGGATTTTGAATCCCTGCATAGTGTATTTAAACTCTGGGAGAGTTTGCATTGGAGAGCAGGGCTCTGCTCTTCTGTTTCGGAAGGAATATGGTGGCTTTTGATGGGATTCTGGTCAATGTAGGAACTAAATTAATTTGCAGGAGATGGGAATAGTTCAGGGAAAGTTCCAACAACACTGGATTTCTGTTAAACAAGAAACAAGTCTTTAGTGTAGAAGCCTCGTCCCATAAGGGCATTAAATTGAAGTGTGTAATTATATTAACAGATAACGTTGGTAAACACAAGAGCATGTGATTAATGATCTCATATTAAATTAGGCTGTTAGATTGCAGTAATGCAAATTTTAAGATGAATCTCCTGTGAGTGCTATCATAAAAATGGCAAGGTTTATATTTAGAAAAAAACCAACAAAGTTCACCTTTGGTACTGCTTGTGTCTGTATTAGGTGTTTGTTTGCTGAGGTAGGGCTGGGTGTGGGAAACAACAGAAGAAACCAGAGCAAGGCATTAATCTTGGTAAATTACACTAATTCTGGTATTAACAATTGCGTGACCCTGCAGATAATAGTGTCTCAACCCTCGTAAGAGATGTTATGCTTTACAGGAGGTTCTTCCTGGCTCTGGTTGGTTACAGGGCATCTCGTACAAGTTTTTCCTGAGACTTGATCCTTCTGTGGGAGTCTGACCTACATATTAAACTTGGCAGTAGAAACACATTTCTGATTCTCAGTCATCACAGTTGAGATCATCACCATCAATACAACAGTAAAAAAATATGGGGAGAGGTAAATAAGCCAGGGGGACATTCTCCTGCAGTTTTGATTCCACTGCCTGTCATTGTTATGCCACCTTTCCCACTTTGCTTCTCAAGTGAACAGTGCAGAAGACTTTCCATACCCCTAATAATTATCCTTATTCTTTCCTGGGTTTGTTTGGCTTCTGCTTTATTATTTTTTTTTTCAATTTTTATTGTTAATCAGACACCAGTAGTATGAATGTCATGACAGGGGGGGCAGCAGATGTGCTGTATTAGAACCCTTAAATTATTTCTTAAATCTCCTCTCTTCCAATAACACCCTTCCCCCTCCCCCCAAATTATTTTTCTATTTTGCCAACCTCTAATTGGAGAGCACAGAATTAAGAAGAGGTTATATGGAACTGAGCGTAAGGACATCCTGTTCTCTTATTGTAAGTGGTGCCTTTTTTCACCTGGAGGTCCATATGCATATGGATGCGTATTTGAGTAGTTCACTTTGTATCATTGTTATTAATTTATACAATTTTGCTGCGTGTTCCTATTAGAATCGTAGAATGGTTTGGGTTGGAAGGGACCTTAAAGATCACCCAGTGGCACCCCCTGCCCTGGGCAGGGACACCTCCCACCAGCCCAGGTTGCTCCAAGCCCCGTCCAACCTGGCCTTGAACCCCTCCAGGGATGGGGCAGCCACAGCTTCTCTGGGCAACCTGGGCCAGGGGCTCACCGCCCTCACAGCCAACAATTTCTTCCTGATATCTCATCTCAATCGCCCTTCTTTAAGTCTTTTTTGTTGTTGATGTGTCAGTGAAATATTGTAAATAAAAACTGAATGTCCAAATTCCAATCCCATAGAAGAAATTTGCTGCTTGGAAAGGCATCATGCTGTCGGTGGTGCCGGGGGGTTGGTTTATGTGGTGCCCAAGGTCGGATGTGCAGGAGCGGCGATGGTTCAGTGGTGCAGATGGGAGACGTGCCACGCTCAGCGTGATGCTGGAGCCACCGTCCACCCTCGGGAGGCTTCGGCTTCCCTCTGAGCGTGCACAGGTGGGTGCTTGTGTGCAAAGGGACCACAAAAGGGTAATTGTCACCCGAGTTTAAAAGTTTAAATCTGAAACCATCCCAACATCTTAAAGAAGGGTTTGCTGCCTTTGACATCGCGCTGGGGTAACGTTTTGTCTTGAGTGTTTCTGGGTGGTCTGCACACCACGAAAGGGCCATGTGGGCTAGATTATACGTATCAGATGGCTTTTGAAAGCTAAAAGTGTTTTCGGGAAACCAAGAATCTGGATTAAAACTTCTTTGAAGTCTCGACTCTCGATTCTCCACTTAGGAAAAGACGCCGCTTGTTTCCCAGCCACAGATGTACGTATTCACCCTAAGTAGATATAAATAACTGTCTAAACACTGTAGGTAGTGTGATGAATTCGGAGCTGTCAGAGGAGAAAAACGAGGCCCCGGTGAAGCATAATTACTGTGGTTAAAAGCTCAACAATGAAGTGGATAGAAGAATAATTGAGCACTTCTGTTCCATTAATAACCAGGTCTTTTAGCCCTAATGAATCACAAGCAATATAACCGGAGTTTTATGAGTAAGAGCAGTACATCGAACGGGATCGTCTTGAGCAAATGCAAACAAATGTAAGCAAATTAAATCCCCTGTCGCTCATTCCTGATTTTGTCATTCATTAACATTTTCTTAGCAACTGATACCCAAAGGCAATTAATTACAGTTTTATGTCAGCTGGGATTTTGTTCTGGCAGACCACTGGATTGTTGTGGGGGATGTCTTTTTTTTTTTTTTTTTTTTCCTCCAATATACCAAACTGTGTAAATAATGACTTTCAGTTTGTTGTGAAAGTGAAAAACTGCAGCTGTTGGCCTTCAGGCCCAGCTATTTTAATTCTCTTGGCTTTCTTCATGGCACACGAGGAGTGGTTTACCCTTTGACGTTAAACTGCTTACACTTTTAAGGTCCAGAGTTATAGAATTACTGTTGTACGTAACAGATAAAACCTTCTTTGCTTTGAATAGGTTGTTAAAGATTGGATGGCGATTGCCAAAAATAACCTGGATTCCTTTACTGTAAGGTCTTTCAATATCAGAGAACTTGTGTACAATATGAAAATTAAGTGGTGTGAACTAGTGATATAAATAAAGTGGGAAATGATTAGTTTTATTGGGGGGAAATCTAGATTAGTTGTTTTCAAGGACGTCAGTGTGTGTTCAGCGTCCCGCCAGACATCTGGTTTTACAAGTATGGAGAACATGAAACTGGGCTTCGAGGAGGAGAGGGGACAGTGACAGAGTCTTGGGCAGGAGCGTATTTACCAGCTTCATGCAGAAAAGTCTGGATGCGCTGAACTCTGGCAGAGAAATTGGGAGCGCAGCAGCATCGACATCTCTGCAGAGAGAAATTCATAATCACTTCTTCTGTTTCTGTCTGTCCATGCATGCTGGGGAAAGAAGCGGTAGCAAATAAAGTAATTAAATGAATTAGTTCGGATGGTCAACTCTAAATATGCATGCGTCAGCTGAAAATCACCTTGCTGGAATATTCCTGGGAATGTTCACTCCTGTTTGAAGGCTGGGAAGGACAGGGACAGAGGGAGGATTTAAATTTAGAATAAGGGAATGCACAAGCAGCGAGACATGCCTTTTGTCATTAATTTTTTTCCTTGTTTAATGTATCCTTCTCTCCATGCAGCTCCTGGGTTGAGCGCTAAAGGCTGTCATTCCTCTTCCTTCTAGCTCATTCAGAGCATAATTATCAGCCATAAAACCAGCAATAATAACCTGGAAAATCAGTTCCGTATAAATCTGCTAGGAGCTGCTAAGAAGTCAAAGTTAGTTAGTTGGGAGGTTCAGGAACAGAACTGTGAGGCAAAACACGTTTTTTTTTACAGGTATGCCGTTTTGTTTCTAATAGAACCAGATTATGAGACCTGCTTGACCTCTGTGCTCTTCTGGGTTTGTACAGAAGCAGTGGTTTCTTCAAGACCCAAGCAGGTTAGGAATAAATATAGGAAATAAATATAGGAAATAAATATAGGAAATAAATATAGGAATCTGTGGACTCACAGTAGCGTTGTGATGCAGCGGGAGAAGTGCCTGGTGGCTGTTGAAGAAAGGTACTTTTGTTCCAGGTTCTTCTGGTTCACAGAGGGGATTTAAAAATAAAAATACTAACTAAAGTCTACAGTGTGTAAGCAGCACTTTTCAAGCAGCCTGGTAGTGTTAAACCCCTGTCTGTGAGTCGTTATGGCATCCATGCCTGTCAGCCTCATTGACGCATATTTTATATACAGTCTTGAAAACATTAAAAATACCTTGGCTTTCAAGATACAGCCAGAGATAAAACCTCACCTTGGAGCTCTGCTTTCCCTCAGTGCTCCCTGAAAAGGCAAGACTTCAGAGCCGTGGAGCTTTGAGGGGAACGAAGCTTTAAAAAAAAAAAAAAAAAAAAAAAAAAGAAAAAAAAGGCTCGAGGGAACTATGCAAATGAGGAAAATGTCTCTGGGAAAATTAGAGGAACTCACTGATGTTGTGATGAAAGGTTGTCAGTGGAGATGGTGACAACTGAAGTGCATTACCCATGGGTGCTGCGGTAATAGAAACAGGTGGTACCGTCCAACCTGTCTGCAAACTGAAATGCTTTGGCTGCATGCCAACTGCCAAGAAAAAAAAAAAAAAGGCAAAAAAAAAAAATAAGTCACAGCTAATGGCTGTATTGTTTGGAGCAGGCACTCATTTCTCATTATTTGGTTCCTTAAAATTGAGGAGAAAATACAGAAATCTGAAAAGAGATGAGAGGAAGCCTCCCCTCCCCTTTGTTTTTAAAGTGGGGTGAAGAACGCTTTGAGAATTGACGCGAGGATAGTAGCATTTTATGTCAATCTCAAGGTATCCAGATTTATTTTAGACCCCATTAAAATGGGTGAATTTGAGCATTTCTGTGGGAGCAGGAAACGTCTGTCACGTTTGGTACTTACCCAGGGGTATACCCGAGCGTGGGATGTCAGCTCCCTGCCCCTTTTATGTGCCTGACTGGGGATGCAATTTTCCATTTTGCCTTAAAAATGTTTTAAACGATTACGTTAGGATGGCTTCAGAGTTCAGTGCTCTGTCCTTTCATTATTTGTAGTCTCTCTTTCTGTAGCTTTGAGGGTTTGTAACCAGTGCGGCGTGGGTCTCGCAGCCGTCGGTACGCAATGGCTGCGCAGCTCTGGGCAGGTTAAAAAAAGCAGGGTGTGCGTTGGGAAAAATAGTCATCTTTTGCTTAAAGATTTTAGTTTATTATTTAGGAAAAGGAGAAGCTGATTTAAGCCCGCAGCTTTTATTCTGACAGTCTCTAGCGACTGCGTGCATCGCTTCGCAAACCGAATAATGTTTCGGAGCTGATGAAGTGAGTGTGCACCCATGCATGGGCACGCAGGGCAGAGACGAGGAGCTTTGAAATGTGTATTATTTTTTGCTGTTATTTTAATTGCCGAGAGCTGGAATGCTTGTTCACTGTCATGGATTTTTATGCTCCAGTGAAGCCCAGCTACGGAAGAAAAATTGTGTTAGTTTTGTTAGGCTTCATCTGGATTGTACATCTCGATTTGATGAATTGGAACCGTTTGTTTTTAGTAATTCTTCGGCTGATTGCTGTTACCCGTAGGTTCTTAACGTGGTTTCTTCATTGTCATAAACTTGCAATGGAAAATTGAAAGTGACTTTTTGGAGTTAGCTGGTTTTAAAGTGGTTCTGATTGTGGGGAGCGTTCTCTTGCTATCAAAGGGCAGTATTTTTAGGGTTCTTCAGATTAGACAAACTCAGTTCTTCCAACCGTGCTTGTGTCCGTGGGCAGAAAATAGACGTCTGTGTAGCTCTGGGAGGCTTCAGGTCCCTTGCTGCTGACACGCACTTGACTCTCTGCCCCCGCTGAAGTGTTGGATCCCGTTTAATAAAAGTAATGTAATGACTTTGAGCCGTTCAGAGGATTTTTGATGGGAGATACAGTTTAGGTACTAAACATTTGCTTTTTATCAGGTTCTGAGGTACGGGCTCTTCTGAAAAACAGATTTGTCAGATCTTCAGACTCCGCACAGCAGGCTAAAATTCAAAGGCTGTGGGGTGCTTTTGTCGTTCAACCTGGAAGGTGAAAACTCATCAACACCGAAACCTCATCTTGTACAGCATTCATTTATCAGAGAAAAGCGGCGATTCCAAACGAGAGTCCTTTTGGTCTGATGCTCCGTGGTCGTTTTGTTACAGCTAATGATGGTTGTGTGGTCCTTTTTTTTCAGCGAACTTAAGCTCTCTCCGCTTTTTGTGATTTCAGGTAGGGAAACCAAGAAAGAAGTGTACAGGTTTCCGTAGCGCTTAAGCACAGGTATTTCATTTGCCCAAACCAGGAGAGGAACTTTGTAACCATGAAACTTAAGTGCTTCGACTTAGGAAATTTGGCTTGTGTATGTTTGAGACCCTGCAGAAGAATACGCTTCTCAGGACACGTTTGAGGAGTACAGTGGGACACAAAAAAAAGTTTACCAGAAAACAGAAATTACCCAGCAGCTTATTATCTAACAACTGGGAGCGATTTAATAGTGTTGCATGCCTAACATGGAGGAGACCATTAGTAGTCCTCCGGTGCCTTGGCAATAAATCATTCTACAGAACTAATTAGGTATAATTCTGCAAGTCGTTTGGGCAAGGTCCTATTAAAACCTGTGCTCCTAGGAGACCTGTCGTTGAGCTGCAGCATTTGCTGGGAACAATGGAGGCGAAGGCGCTGCTGTTATCGGTGTGGGCCTTGTTATTCGCATAACCAAGTAAATCATGATAAAATGTCCTGTTAATAATAGTTAGGGAAGACATTTGTCGGTCGTGGGGATCTGGAACAACCGACAGCGTTTCTCAGCGCACAAGTGTAGCGGTGCCATTAAATCATCCCCGGGGAGTTTGGAGCACACAGGGAGCAGCAGAGATGAGTGTTAGGAATTAACGAGCAACTTCAGCTCTGAAAAAAGTTTGCAGAAATGCAAAATGCAATATTTCTCAGTATCCAACACTGCAGTATATTGCTCAGAGATGATTCCCTTTCACTTAGGATGCGTCTGGCGGATGATTAAGTGTAATACACTTAAATGTGAAAAGGACGCTGAATGTGCCAGAGCAAATTTTGTGTGTGCCTGATCCATTTCATTAATTTCTTACTTTAAATGAAAGACCGAGAGCGAAAGTCTCAGTAAATGTTTCTTGTGAAACTTAATGTTTCCCAGTAACTGTGTTTACTGTCATGTTTGCTCAAATAACAGTCACAAGTTTTTCCCTTCCAATTTTCCTCTCCAAAGTCATTAATTAGTCAGGCTCATCGTGAAGTGCCTAATGAGCTAGAGACAAGTGAGCTCTTAGTGGGCAGCAGAGGAGCTTCAATAGGCCTGGGATGTGTCCCTTGGTGACACCGTGTACCATCGGACAGCCTTGGATCTGCCTGGCACGGAGAGAGCCCGGGCGCATCCCTGCCTTCAAATCGCACACCAGCCAGCCCCGACGCAGAGCTCAGAAGTATTTGTTTGCAAAAATTTGTTGACTTGTTTTTTCATTTATTTTATTTTTAAGAAACATTTAAAGAGAAGGGCTAAAATACCCAATTTGCTATTTCTGAAGTTAGGCACTCTAATTTTTTATTTTTTTTTTTAAAGGCCTGAGAATTGCCAGGAGGGGGATGACAGTCTGTTTGTTTTCGCTTTCTGAAAGGAGAGAAATTCAATCATCTACGATTACAAGTAATAGTCTAACCTCTAAATTTTGTCCTGATTTATAAAGGGCTGCCTTCATCAGAAGGAACTCTGGCAACAAAAAGCTCGTGGAAGAATTTCACCTGTGGGAGACAGTTGTCATTGTTTTCTTTTTATTATAATGTCAATTACAGATTATTGTTATTTGAAGTCTGTAGTTAAGCTGTTGTAGCTTACGACTAGCCACGGTGAGCTGCTAGATCGATTTAGAAAATCACTTGGAAAATGCTCAGCCAAAAGCCCCTGATGCCCCCCAGGAAAGCAGCAGAAAACACGAAGTAAAAAAGCAACAACTGGAATGGCTTATTTTGCCCAAATTGCAATGAGGAGGACTATGTGAGAGCAGTTGTGAAATGCTTCTGCGCAGATCCACCTGGCTGAGGAGGCTGCCTGGATCCTGAGCCTGTTCCCTTCAATAATTCACTGCACTGTGATGTGCTCTTGGGTGTTTGCGCTGGAACCAGTAAGAGATTTCTCTGTCGGTGAGGTCTTCTGTAATACAGTTACTTGGGCTTTCCTTAAGGGTCCATTTATAAAGCTTCGTTAAATTGACTTGTGGCCTGTTTATTTTAGTCTCTGTCATGGCTTTGTCAGGCCTTGCAAGAGCATCACGCCGGAGAGCTTCAGTGGTAAGCCAGTAGCAGAGGTACAGTCACATCCAGGTGTCGGGCCTTGATGAAAGGGAACTTGATATAATGGAAATTTCATTTTCATTCTTGCAAAATTGGATGTTCAAGTACCCATTGCTCAGTGGTAAATGTATTTTATCTTTCTGTATATGCTCCTTTCTGTGACTGGTATCATTAATTAGGAGACTTCACAGCGCTTCAGCCACCAAAATAGAAGTACAGTGAGCAAAGCAGACAACAGTTACCTCTAACACGTGCAGTTTTTACTTTCCATTCAAGTTAACAAGGAACGCGGTAATACAGAGAAACTGGCCTATTTTTCATCTTTCTTCTTTTTTTTTTTTTTTTTCCAGCTGGCAAAAAAAATTCGTGAGAAGTTTAACCGTTACTTGGATGTTGTGAATCGTAACAAGCAAGTAGTGGAAGCATCATATACTGCTCATCTCACGTCGCCCTTGACTGCAATCCAAGACTGCTGTACAATTCCACCGTCTATGATGGAGTAAGTATTAAAGTACTTACGCTGTCGTTTAGTATGTGAAGAAAAAAGGTGAAAGTTTCTCTTTGTAAAATAACCTGTACTTTCTGCCACTTGGTAACTCTGAAAGAGGGGGGGAAGGCTACTCCACAGGTGCTCCTTATCTTGTCATCGTATTCACTTACATTTCTACTACACCAATGGTTAACGAGGAGCTTTAAACAAGGTCTGGGACTCAGCTCTGATGGACTGCAAAATTTAAAAAATGGGAAAAAAATTGTTCAACCCTTAATTGCATGGAATAGTCTTCTATACAAAATGAGTCTTGTCTATGTCCAAGATAGCATTTTTGCGTTGAGACACTGCTTGCCCTGAATAACTCTTCTGAAGCTGGTCATGGGACTCTTTTTTTTTTTTTTTCCCCCCTTTGAAGTACAGTAACCAAAATCACGAGCTGGTCAGTACATCACATGCTATAAATACTGCATTGCAGTTTAATCAGGTTGACATGCTGCTGTTTGATACACAGAGAGATTTGCAGAAATAGAGTACATGGCCTGGAAAGTGAATTTGTTCATTTTTAATTTGTTTTGCTTTTAAAGACAAGAGTTTTGAATAGTCTAAATCCAATCTGTTTGTCTTTCATCATGTTGTATTATGCTGCGTATTTGCAGAAACTTCTCTGGGTTTCCTAATTGCAGGAAGGTGTGATAGAAGGTCTGATTTTTCCAATAACAGTGTAATAATTTGTTCTAAACAATCAACATTTTAAACACTTCCATATGTGCTAGAGAAGAACAAGAGTAACTTTCTTGCCGTTTATTATACAATGCAAACCTTGGTTACAGCGTGTATTTTCATGTTTAGATCTCAGTCTGATTTAAAAACATTTTAGAGAGAGGAAAGTAATTTGGATGATAAATATTAAAAAAGTTTTCTGCAATCTAACTGTAAGACAGCTCTTCTCTTAATGACAGCGTTCATCTCGGCTGAAGTATGGCATTAACCTGTGTTTATATAAGGTTTTAAAATATGGGCCGTGTTGAAATAGGCGGTATGAATCTGCGTCTGGAGAGAAAGGCCACTTGCTTGTTTCGTGCTTATTGTGGTTGGTGTGAAAGTAAGAAATCTCGATAGGGCTAAGCCTCAGGTGGCTCCAAAGAAAGGGGCACCTCACTGTTGGGTTGTGCGTAGATGTAGTGGTCTCAGTGCAGTTCCTACTGGACAAGATGCCGACGTGCAGTGCTGGCACATCTGGTGCTAAATAGCCAGGCTGTTGGCAGCGTTAGTAGAAAGGTCAAGAATTAGTTGAGGATGAAAATCTTTCTGCCCTCTGATCTCTCTGTGCAGGAACCACCAGCCAGCAGTAACGCCTTCCAAGCAAGGGGTGAAGAGAAGGAGGAATGACATTCATAACCCCTTTGTCAGTATTACGTAATTTTTCATAAAAAAATAATGACAGGTCTGCTCTGAGTCTGGAAACTTTCATGAATTTCCTTTCACTTTGTCCTCCAAAATGACTTAGTGTGGAAGTCCTTTAGAAATTTCTTTGCCCGTGGTGGACTTGTGTAAGGATCCTTCGCAGTAAGTGTTTTAATAACAGAACCGGAGGTCACAGCTGGCAAAGCAGAGGTGAATATTCTATTTGCAGAGCTCCTTATTCGGGCTGTACAAGATGATTCTCATTATTTAATTACTTGGCTTGATAAGATTAAATCTGCTTAAGTGGTTAGCAGACCAGTCTATGAGTCTGCAGGACCTTCCAGAAAGAGTTTCGGCAAGACATGGTCAGGTATTTCTGGTTGAAGAACGGGGGCTTATCTGACCACTGCTGTCTTTAGGAAATTGTCTGCAAGTCATACAAAGAAAGAATGTAAAAACGTGTTTTTTCTTATGAAACTTAACTTCAGAGTTGTTATTGGTGCCATGGTTTGTTAATTGCCCATTGCCTAAATGCTTCTGCCATCACCTCGGTTGTCGTTTCTCCCCCTTCTGCCCCTCCTGCCTGCTGCTCTTCCGTTCATTTTCCTTCTCTGTGACATCTCCCTTCTGGGATACTCCCTAATTTGGTTAAAAATGTCAGGGGAAAAAGCTAATGTAGATATCCAAGGTGGCATTATTAGGTCTTATGTTTGACACAAGCCTGCTAAAGGGGGAAGTGAAACGGTTCACAGGGGCAGGAGGTGGTTCCTGAAATGCCAGGAGGGCACCTCACACCATGCCCCTGCTCAGCGTCGACAGCTGCCTCAGAACCTGTCCTTGTCTCCCTGCCTCTCCAGGAGAGAGATTCCTTTTTAATAGAAATGCCAAAATGAGATACATTTCTTTTCAAGCAGAAGCTCTCCATAAAAATTAAAAGATTCCTTGCTCGTTAGCATCCCCATTTCTCTCCCTTCGTCACTTCTAGGCCTGGTTCAAAGGGAGGAAATGGTGAGCGGGGCGAGTGTCTTTGCCGGCAGATGTATCAGAAACCACCAGTAGCTTTTTTGTTGTTGTCCAGGGAAATAAATAGACTGAGATTTTTGACAGAAAACACTAGAAGTTAAGGTACATATCTTAATGGTCAGATTTTAGGGAACAGGAACACATGTATCAGTGTTTGAATGTGGATTTAGGAATTAGGTTTTAAAGCGCAAGACACAGTTATCTCCCACCTGGATACTGTGATCATATTTTGAAGGCTACTGATTTACTTGAACTCTTCCACCTTTACTTTTTTGGACTAATTTGGTCCAGCTATGCACTTGTGAGAAGTTAAGTTAGGCGTGCTTTTGCCGGTGACAGCTTATCCTTGATGCTTAAAAAATGCGTGTTAGCGTTGGGCAGAAGAGTGCTAGACTTAGAGCAACAGCAATTAGAATAGTTCGGTTTAGAGCATTTATTAGCTGCTGCTGTAGGAAAGGTCACGTTGAAAAAGACACAGATTTGTCTGTGGTATTTGCTGTTTTCAGGAGATACTTTGCTTTAGATTGTACCTTGAAAATGTGCGTGTCCTTGGGGCTATGGTTTTTCTTTCAGGAGGGTTGTGAAATATTTGTGTTCCAACTGCTTAACTCTGAGTATTCTTTTTCTTGGTGCAGGGAGGTGTTTTCGTCATGTGGCCTCTTCACTTGAGTAAACATTAGGTGCAAGAAGAGTGTCAGAAGCACATTATCTTCAGGGTGTATTTTTAAGGTAGATTTGAAGGCTTGTCCCACAATATTTAAGGTTGTTTATCACACGGTGTTTGCCCTCTAGAAGCACAATGACGTTTGTAGATGAGGGCACTTCATGTTGTCAAGCGATTCCTCCATCAGCCTCTGACACCGCGCTCTGGCTTAGTGACATTGCTTTAGGAATGCAGCACGTTTGGGTTTGTTTTGGAAAAATAACGTGGGAAGGTATTTACAGTCTGTGTCAAGTAGAGATGATGAACTGTTGTGTAGAGAGAGGATTTATTTTAAAGGGTTTTTAATGGCTTGGTATCTTTATTTAGTTGATATTTGTGGTTAGCATTAACAAAATTAGCCATGTGGGGCTTCGTATTTGCTTGTATTTATCTTGAAGATCCGAGCATTGGCTTAGAAGACAGTTTGCCGTGTTGCTTGAGATAAACTGTGAGAATACCACACCTGGTGACTATAAAGAAATGATATGAAACAGGACTAACAAAGCACGAACGGGGATAGAAAATGAATTTAGCATTTAAATTACTCATTTAGTTGGGTAGTGAGATATGCCAAGGAAAACAAGATTTATTTTATTGCTACTATGTGGTATTGGCTTTTACAGCGAAGAGCCCAAACTGGGTACGTTTCCACGTGACTGTGGTTCCAGTCCATGGTAACGAGTTCTGGATTAAAATTAACAGCCTGGCTGTTGCTAGGTTGTACCCAACGTGTACTGGCCTAACTAGTGCGAAGTGCTAGCAATCACGTATTAGTTCTCCCCACCAAGGTAGGTTTGAGCAATGGAACTACCTTGTTTTGGAAAGTGGGGAAAATAAATAAATTAGAATATGCAAAAGCAACTTGACGAGGCCGTGCAGTTGGTGGCTATTGAGCGGTTTTGGCAAAGGGACTCTTCCAAGGGATTTTTTTTAATTCAACAAACGCTTAATCATACGCTTATGCTCATCTGGTTTACCAGAGCATTTAAACATGTGCTTATGTCAATGGAAATTAATCATACGCTTAAGTATATATGCAAGCACTGCTAAGTAGAGGTGGAGCGCTAAATTGGAGCAACAGAGCAGGGGGTATGTGTTTTTCTTTAGTTTTTGCTGTTCCTTGCTTCAGATATAGCCGTTTGCATTTTCAGTTCTTACTTAATCAAGGTTTGGGAACGGAGGAAACAAGATGGCAGTGGAGGGAGAGACTCAGAAGTGGATGGTACGAAGACCCAGTATCTGCCCTACCATCTGGGCGATATTTGTGTCCGTAGGGTCAGAGCCTGGAGCCTTGCTCCTTTTCCCAGGGCTGTGCCGCGTGGAGGGAGCGCCCAAAGCAGTTGAGAAGAGGCAGCCCATGGCATCCCTCCAACCAGACAGACAGAGTTAATATGGATAAAGTGCTCCGGGCTCTTAGCGAAACGGATGGGTAAACTGATGGCAGATAAGGAAAATGGATGTCAAGTGACATGCATCTTCTAATCCTTGAAGAAATCCCTGCTGGAAAAATAGAGCTTTGTGTTTCCTCACTAAGAAAGGCTGCTGAAGAAGCCACGAGAAACAGATTTCATGCTGTCTCCAGGTTCTTTACCAGACAGTGTTTTAATTAAAGTATCTTCCTTCTTAAGAGGATAGATACCTTTGTGTACAAGACGGTGTCTCCTGTTTGTCATGCCTGAGATGCTTCGTTCCCGACAAAGCCCTCAGTAGGTTGTTAGGAAGGAAGTCTTGGAGCTGAAACGGCCTGATGGGGTGCAGATGGGGCTGTAGCAGAGTGCCAGCAAGAGGGTGGGGGAAAGTGTTTATTTATCAGAAGTACTGAGCACCTGCAGCTTCCCTGCACCTTCAGTGGGAACTTACGGGATATGTGTCCGTCGTGAAAAGTGTCTAAATAGGGACTTAAGAAATGAGTTTTGGGAAACAGGTTTGGAAGCATTAGGTTTGTGTGGGGTTGTAACTTTGCAGGTCTGCGTGATCTGACTTGTGAATGGCAACTGAAATAGCTTTCTTCATAAAGGTGGTCTTGGACTGGATGGCAACTTGTAGATCAAGTAGATGTTTTATATTGAATATTTGCAGATGAAAGAAAATCAAAGTCTTTCCACACAAAAAGAAAGAGTAGGTCTGATAATGTGTGTAATATTTAAGTATTCAAAATGCCTTTTTCACGAGAAGCTGTGTTTGATGCTAGCTGGCTCTTGTAGGAGACTTCCAGAAGTAGCTTTATATAGTTCCACTTCTGCTGGGTAAGTTAAAGTTACGCTGACACGATAAGTACACGTGAAGATGCAGTTGCAAGTATGTACTTTACAGAATTGGTGCCACAAAGCACACTCCAGTGGTTTTCTTAGCAAAGCCCTGCATATCTGCAGTAAGATTACCTTCCAGAAAGAAAAAGAAGCTATAACTTCTTATTCAGATGCAGTTGTGAGGAAACACGCAGCTGCCTGTGCAGCTTTTCCAACAAAAAAAGAGATGATGCTTTTAAAGGGAGACAAAAAATCTTCCCTAACCCACTCTTAATCCCCCTCCGCTCCTGCCCAGTTTTAAGACCCATCACGCTCTGCTGTGCTACAGGATTTCATGTACTTGTGTGTCTGGGAGAGAAGGTAGGAAATGGTTTCCTTGAGTTCCCTGGGACTGGGACCTGAGCGGGGAGAGAAGGGCAGAGTCGCAGCGCTGGGAAGCCGCCTGGCATGGTGCCTTGCTGCTGTGAGGGGTGGTGTGGCCGACCATGGTCCCCTGATAACCCTACACCTGCAGATGGGACAGGAATACGCATGTGTGCTGGTGGAAACGTCTCCCTTTCTCTTTGCTTCTACCCTGGAGGACTGATATGTATTTCACTGATAGCTTTTACGGAAAGTTGTCATAGGTCTCCAAAAAACGTACGTTTACAGGCGCGTTGCCATTCATTAACACTCTTGCTTCTGCTGCTCACATATCATAAAATCACAGAATGGTTTGGGTTTGAAGAGACCTTAAAGCCCACCCAGTGGCACCCCCTGCCCTGGGCAGGGACACTTCCCACCAGCCCAGGTTGCTCCAAGCCCCGTCCAACCTGGCCTTGAACCCCTCCAGGGATGGGGCAGCCACAGCTTCTCTGGGCAACCTGGGCCAGAGGGCTCACCACCCTCACAGCCAAGAATTTCTTCCTAATATCTATCTTAATATCTATATAACATATATATCTATATATGTTTCAAGGCAGCTGGATATCTGTTGTTGTTCTTTATTTAACTATGCTGATAAGAGCTTCGGGAATGCATTTATCTAAATTTGTGAAAGGAGATGGAGTGGAGAAATATTTGTTGGTAAAACATACTACTTGGCAGTGTTGCGTTACAAACATTAATAGAGCTGTTTGAATCAGTGAGTTTACAAAGCTATTTTTGAAAATCATTTACTCCCTGACTCTGATACCACCTTCAGAAGTGGTCTGTTGGGTTTTTTTCTTTTTTTAAACAGATGGTTAAATATTTGCTAATGCAGTTCAATTTTATCGCAGCTCTTTCAGTGTTTATCTTTCCTCTCCGAGCAGTTAAGTGGGAGATAACGGGAATCCCATGCAGTTCCTTCAGTTGCCGCAATATCTGAAGAGCTGCACTTCCAAAGGAGAAGTGGGTGGGCCACACTAAATGAAATTTAAGATGTTATTTGCTGTTCTTGCAGGGTATCAGACTACAGTAACGCATGTGGGTTTCTAGAAAATGTAGGGAGTGTGCATAGTGCGAGTCTTGGCGTGACCTTGAGTTGTCCATAAACTGTAGCAGGCATTTAGGAAATTGCCCTCTTGGACTGTTGCTTTTACTTCGTAAATGTGGCCGAGTTCCTCATGAAAAAGTGGTTTTTGGAATAGTTTGTGTTACTGGGTTGCAGTCCTCCTTCCAATAATACACTTCCTTTATGTCTGAGAGCAAGTATACTTTGACAACTTCAAGCAGTAGTTGAAATAATTGGAACAACTTCTGTGCCTTGCCAGAAGAAACTGAACTGAATCCTCAGTAGCTGCTTTTTTGGTTGAATTTATTCATAAAAACATTGTTTTCCAGCGTTCTGTTTAGATGCAGTGGGAACCATATCTTTAAGTATTTATTTAATTATGTAAAGTACGAGTGAAGATCTTGCCTTACAATCAAGAAAGCATGCCTAGTTGTGAATTTCAAAGGAAATGCTGAATTTTCATTGAACTTATGTAATTCCATTTGCATACTAAAATCAACTTTAAATTTGGATGAACGGAAAGGGAGGGAAAGAAATGAGTCTCAAAACAATGAGAACCCCTCAGAAGCCGCTCGAGTGTCGTTTTTATACGCAGCTCCCTCATTTTTCCCTAAACTGAAACTGTACAAAAGAGGTTGATTTACACTGTAAATTCAGGCCGAACGAAATCCAATTGGAGCTCACTTGAGCGCTGTTTTGATGTAAGATTCAAAGCTGCTGCAAATTTATTTTATCTCCTACACTTGCTGATCTCCTGCTTGTAAATCCTGTTGAAGGAGAATAAAAATGAGCGCGGCCTGATGGGAATTTAATGTCTGAAGTTCAAAGCGGTTTGCACATCAGAGCGAACGTCAATCAAATGAACATCTTGCAAGCTGGGCAGGGAGCGCGTTTCTCCATGGGGAAGAGATCAAAGTGGGAGTCGCGGCTCTGTTTGCTCCCTCGGGATGCAGTTTCGATCGGTTGTTCATTAAAGTGAATCCAGAAGGAAGGGCTTTTTAGAGGGAAAGGGGGGATGGGGGGAGTGGGCCTGTCTTGAAACTAAATTTCAGCCAATGCCTTTTCCTCTTGTTTAAGGAAGTACAAAACTTAATTACATCTAAATACAGGTTCTGGTGTGTTTTTCTGGTAAGGATTTTGGAGGACTTTGTCATGGTTTGGGCTGAATTGGCCAATGATGAGACAGATGCTCTCCCAACTGAGCTATTTCGGCCTAAACCACGACGTGTTGGCGGTGGTGTTACCACCTAGAACGTTTGGAGCCTCAACGGAGACCGCCGTCAGCCATCGCTGTTATCGGCCACCTTGTAGTCTTGCTGCTGGCAAAAGGGGGAGGCACCGGTAAAAATTAAGTCGCCTTTGTGCAAGAAAGGGTGGCGATCGATGCACGTCTGCAGATCTTAATTTAGTAAAATAGTAAAATTTTGGGGGTTTTAACTTCTACCAAAGCAAGGGATGGGAAGATTTGTACAGTTTGAAACTTGTGTTTCGTGGAAGGTATAAATTAGTGGTAGGAAAGGTAAAACTAGTGATTACAGTCAGGAATGTAAATGCCACATGGCAGGGTTGAGACTTTAGTTTTAATTGTTGCTTTAATGGTGAAGATTGCCAAATAGGCTAATACCATATTCTTAATTGAAACAACTTAGAGGGTCCCAAAAGAAGTACATGGAAAATTCTCCAGTGTCGTTAAAATGATTGCAAATATTGCAATGTAAATTTGTCCGTTTTCTGGTCGTGGTTTTGTGAGGACGTACATTTGCGATAGGAGCTGGTCTCTTCTCGAGGTCCTTGTATCATAGAACCAGACACGCTTTAAAAATGCCCTCCATTGCAAGGTGCAAAAAGTCAGTTTTAAGGCAAACTGCGCCCAAAAAGAGATTTGAGGTAGGTATCCCACATAGCTCAGTCTGGAGCAGTCCTTGCTCTAGGATGACAGGTCAGTTGGAGAGCTGGTCTTTAATTTATGGAGTTTAAAGTAGTTGTTGTTCTGCATATTTTATTTATATCATTTTCCCATTAACTGTATTCTCTTTTTGCTACTTGTGTGCTGTAGCAGGAGAAAGGAGGGGTGGGCTCAGGGGCAGTGATTTCTTGCTTTCCTTTTCCAGCTCTGCTGCAGAGTATTTCAGCATCTATGTCTTCATTTTCCTGATGGGTAACATCATATTTGCTTACCGAGAAAAGCTGAAGGACGTTATTGATCTTTTGCATTAAAGTGCTCTGACACGCTCCAAGAGAAAGTGCAATGTAAATGGGGTGTTTGTAGCCGAAACCCTGATCCCCTCGGCCCGTGGCGATGGGTTTGGGGCTGCAGGAGCGCCCGTGGCGGGGCGGCTGAGGGCGATAACTTTATTTTTGCCTTCCTAGAAGGCATACAGAATTCATCTGCTTGAACCCCCACATTAATATCTGCCTGAGAGACCTGAAATTCGGTTTGGCAGCTTTGTGCGTTCTGAGAAGTGATGTAGCAATGCACTCAACCTTTTGAATGAAGATACATACAACTGCGCCGCTGGGTAATTTAAAGCGAGTAGTAGTGCGAGAACTGCATGTCAGGATGCACGTGTCACTTTGAGTGAGGGTGAGCGGTGACTTTTGGCATAAAATACAATCGAGAGGAAGATTTCCAGATGATTTTGAATTAAACCCTAGCATTTACTGCTCGTGTTCCGAGACATGAATAATGTTAGTTGCTAACAAGGTACCCTGTTGCCATCACTAATAGATTTTGATGGGAGCACTGGGACAATTAGCTAACATCCTGAAAAGTCATTATCTTTCCCTCAGAGTTTGTTCTTTAATATTCCTCGGAAATATTTCTTTAGCATGGAGATGTTTAATTCGCAATCTCTAGCTCTTCTCCATCTGGTTTTGCCCAAAGATAAACACGCTTTTTATGAAACCCATCCTTTATCAATCTTAATCTTGAGATTCTTTACCCAACAAAAAAATCAACAACATTTTTGCTTGCTTGGTAGAAGCTGTAATTTTTTGAAGTGGTTACGTTTTAATGGGGATAGGAAAAGCCACAGGCTTGATCTGAGAATGATGTTCCTGTGCAATGTCAAGTCTTTTCCTCAGTGGAGGGAGTTTTCAGAGAGCAGGTTGCTAATAATTTCAACAAGCAGCTCCTGGCAGAGTGGATGAGCCCATGCAGAGCTCCACGCCAGCACGGTTTGGCTGCTTTCGGTGTCTGACATAACATCCCTTCTTGATCTTACAGCCTGATGGGTGCAGGGTCCCACGAGGAGGACAGGAAACCTTTCTCTCTGTCTGTCCATCCAGTTCTCTCTTCCGTGAAGAGCAAGGATAAAGCAGATCATCAAAACCTCTTTGCCCCATCCAAGTCTTGAATCAAAACACCAGCGCCGATGGAGTGCTGTTGATTACGCTGTTTTGGATAAACTAACAAAAGCCCCAAACATCTGTGTCCAATAAGGAACCCACTGTACTTTTTGTAGAGCAAGGAGTTTAGCTGCCTGGGCTTGTTCCCGCTGCAGACGGCATTTTTCACTTCGCTCGTCGTTGAGTGGTTTTGATGTGTTGAGCAGCCGCCACAATTAAAGATGTTTCTCCAGTGACAGGCAAGTTTGTAATTGTGTGTCCCTGATGCGAAATCGTGCACTCTCCACGTACATTTTCATCTATATGGTAGAAGGTTTGCAACTTAAAAATATTTTTTTTTCCCTAGTATTTATATATATGTATTAATAATATTGATTATTATCAAATTGATAGAGCTATGTTTAAACTACATTTATTCTACATAACTGTAAAGTGTATGGAGGGCAGTGAATTATTTCCAAATATACATGACTCCTTTGTTTTGTTTTGTTTTCTCAAGTCTGTGTCTGAGAAGGGATCAAAGAATGCTGGCGCCTCAGTAGCTCTGACTCCTCCCTGGTAGTTGCATTCATCTCCTTTCAGGCTAACACAGTCGGATGCCGATGCAGGTAGTGTTTATGGGTATAGATTCAACTAATTTTAAGCCGTGCCCCTTTAAGGAGACAATGTTCTCATAGATATTTCTATGTGGCAGTGAAGATATTAAAATTAAGCAGTTGGAAATCAATAATGATCAGGTTTTGCATATTCAAAAATTCAGTTTGATTAGAGCTTCTTCAAGTAGAGCCTCCAGTCCGATGAGCTCTACCCACGGAAAATGAGACTTCTTGTGACTCTACAGGAATCGTAAAATTCAGTCTGATGTTAAGACCAAGGAAATCAACATCTGAGGTTTTGTTATGCGTTTGCATAAAAGACTATTTTACTCATTTGTAATTCAGAAAAATCGTTAAGGAGTTTAATAGTAAGTTCCTGGGAAATGACTTGTATGCTAGAAGGGCAAGTTTCTAAACTTGTGAGAAGGCTGTGCTGTACTCTTCACTCAGAACACAAGTTAAACCTCTGCTTTAAGTGAAAAAGAAAAAAAAAAAAAAATCAGCCCAACCTTAACTATGGCTGTACTGGCGTGAATCCTGAACAAAAGGCAAAGCCATGGCCTGGGTACACAACAGCAGAGCTGCTCGCGGTGAGCCCCAGCCTCCTCCCAGGAGCATTTGCCTGGGTTCGTAACGCTAAAATTTTTGAGAGTGGATCCAGTCACATACTGAGATGGTGATCGTAAGCCTACTAACAAATATTTTTCTTTTTCTTAATTTTCGCTTCTAAGTCAAGAGGTTTTCGTAGGTCCCATGAGTAAGGCCCCCGTGAACTGAGAGGTGGGGGCTCTCGGCAAATCCTGCATCTGCCTGGCTTGGGGCTGCTGCAGCTGCCTCCTGTAGAATGAAATTGTTTGGAAATGGGCTGAAAGAAAATATATTGGATTAGGAGAGTTTTAGTTTGCTTAAAAAGACTTGCTTCCTGTGGTCATAACTTGAAATTTCCTTGTGGTAACCAATTCCATCTGTCTGCGGTTTTTGTTTCTGCTAATTGTTGTTTTAAGGGGGATGATTTAGCAGTGCATTGGTTTATTGTCTGTTTGCGTCTGCGAACCCCAGCCCTTACAGCAAACACTCTGTAAGGAAAGAACCAGAAAATCAGTGCCATTCCATTCTTACTGGGCTCCGTATTTGTTGAAGTATTTACAACTTAATGGATTTCAAGTTCGTAATTAAAATCTTCAACGAGAAGAGCGGTGCTTGTTTATCAAGCTGCTTTTGCTTGCAACGTTTTGGGCCTACGCTCTGTGATAGTGCGTCTGTGTGAGCGTGTTGCTATGTGTACATATACGTGTGCGTGTGAGAAAAATGTAACGTCAATTTAAGCAATTCAGTGCACTTGGCAATAAGCAACTAAACAGAAAACCTTAAACACAAATATAGTGTGCATTGAGCTAAATGGAAAGCGTTGGAATGGCACTGGGTGGGTGGTGTATAGATCTGATCCAGTGGTTGACGTGCCGTTAATTAAGTTGGTTGGTATCTTTTGATGTAGCTGATTTTTTTGTGTAGTGCTCTGTTTTAGTCTTGACAGTACGGAGCAAACCCCTGCTCTGCCCAGTTTCTCTCCAAGACTTGTTTCCTACCGGCTTTGTGCCAGAAAGGCTGGTGGAGGCTCTTCGTCCACGCCGGGACGTTATGCTGCCCTCGCTTGTGCTTTGTTGTCGTTTCTTAGGAACAGGTCGACGGTAGAAAAATTCTTTGCTAGGAAGTAAATAGCTTTTTGAAGTACGAGAATAATCACACCCTAAGTCATTTGTCATCAAAATGTTCAAGGTCACAAAAATGTTAACAAATAGACTTGGCCTGTGTAAATGATACAAAACTGCATTTAAGTCCTTGAAAGTTTCAGAAGTGTTTCCAGTTATTTATAACCCTTTAAAACCCTTTTTATTTAAATTTTGTTAAGGCATTGGTTTAATTATATTTTATTATCGTTAGATCTATGCACTGGAATACTTTTTGCAGTGGGGTTATGAGTGTATTTGAATTATTTAACCTAACCAAAACGTCACAAAACTTCAGACTGTCAGGTTCCTTCAGCTATTTGCGTGCAAATCCTCAAGTCTGGGTACAGAAAACAGGTTTACAGTTGCTCCATTAGATCTTTCTCGTAAAGACGTAAAGAGGAAATCCTCTTCATGCAAGACACTTGGAATACATTTTTGAAAAGTGAAAGATGAAATAGTAGTACTGGTGAGAGAATCTCGAGCAAGGAAGAGTTTGGTTCGGCAACAGGAGAAGAGACTTCTTGATGGCAAGTCTGGATGCTACGCACATCTCCCCGGCTGGAACACTCTCTTATGATCCCATCTTTCAAGGAATATTGTGGAGGAAAATGCACCATATCGTTGTAGAGAGCAGATGCAATCCAGCCGTGCTGAGCTTACCCCTCATAGTTCTGTGTTTCGGTTTTTCTTGGGTGCTTAAAATACGTGTAATGTTGGAGTTTCCGAAATAGTTATTTTTCACTGAAATTTTGAAAAAGATGCGTCGCCGTTCTAAATGCTGTGTAGCTTTAATCGATAGTGTTAGATTGCTAATCCTTTTGTTGTCATTTCAGATTTGATGGAAATTTTAACACCAACGTTTCTAGAACTATTAGCTGTGATAGACTGTCTACCACTGTCAATAGCAGAGCCTTCAATCCTGGACGAGACTTAAATTCTGGTAAGTAGTATAGTTTTGGGTATTTTCCTTTTGTTATGGGGTTGGTTTTTTTTCCCGTTAGACTTTAACATTGCCTTGGCATAGAGAATTAGCATTGATTGCCATAGCAACAAGCTTTTATTTCTCCTTGAAACTGTCACACTGCTCTTAATTTGAGATTTCATGATTGAAAGATGATACCTAAAGTAATGCCCTTAGTCTAAGTACTTTATAAAAATGTCATGAAGATTTTATTCCAGCCTACCATGGATAATTTTGTTGTGGTTTATGCGCTTTTTATTTCTTTTTTCTTTTTTCTTTTTTTTTTTTTTCCAAGGCACTTTCCTTCCTTGGCCTGTCTGCTTTGGCATCAGTAGTGTCAGCTGCTGAAGGGGCCATGCAAAGAAGTTTCTCTGATCTTCTTAGCTGAGTTCAGCTAATGTGAGGCTGTGTTTGCAGCGATATGCAAAAGCTACGAAATATAAGGACATCGTAAAATATTTCCTTTCTTTGTCTTGTCAGGGCATTTCCATCTTGACAGTCAGGGCATTTGCCTGACACACTTAAAGAGCTAGAAATATGCTCAGAACCAAAATACATATGACTTATCCCTGAAAAATTCAGCTTTTGGTCCTGCGGTGCAGTAAGGTTTTCTTTTTTTGCATCCTGATGAACTTGAAATAATACATAATTTCAGGTTTTTTTAGTCATACTTTTATCCAGCTGTTCCACCTTGCTTTTCAATTTTTTATGATGCCTTAGTGCTCTAAATTAGAGTACACTATCAATCTTGGTTGTGAATCTCATTTAATGTGTTTTGGGGTTTAGGTTTGTTTTTTTTGACAAGTGATGCAGACTTGAGAGATTTTGGTTGTGGATTTCATTTGACATAAGTTTTGGGCTTTGGGTTTGTTTCTGGGGTTTGTTTTTTTTGACAAGTGACGCAGACTTGAGAGAATGTGTTTTTTATTTATTTTAATTCTCATGTGTCTTTTGGAATAAAATTCTGATTTATTTTTGTAACTTGACTGAGGAAGTGGCAGACCTCCCATTGCACCATCACCACGCACCGACCATTTGCGTATCTTTCAACAAATAGGCTGAAAGAACCCCAAATTTCTGTCCAGCCTCTCTTACTGTGTCCCTTCTTACAGCTTTGCATTATTCCTGCTTAATGCTGCCTTAGTGAAATCTAAAAAGCAGAACGAGCAGTCCCCATAGGTTCCTTTCCATCCCATATAGCACATCTTGAACGCAGGTGTTGGCCAGAGAAGCTGATTTCCTGACGTGCGTCTCATGGCCATCATTTGTGTAGTATTTTCCATCCTAAACATAGGCAGTCTTTGTTCGCTGCTTATGATTCCCTGCGCTTTGTTTTACTCATAAGCTATCTCTTTATTAAAAAGACAAACCAACCGAACAACTTATTAAAATAATGTTCAAAATCACGTGCAATTCTTGATGAGTCAAAATAATTTTTGAAAGCAAGTTTTCTGTCACTGTTACAAAAGCAAAGCATTAAATGAATTACTTAACGGTTTTTATCTAAGTAGGAAAAAAAACCCCATTCTTTTTCTACCGCAGAAGATGCAGGTAAAAACATTATTAAAGAAATAGTCCTTCTTCATGAGTGGCGGAAAACACATAAGCTATAGTTTCCCTTAAATGTTTTTTAAATTTCTGGTTTGACTTCTCACAGAAACAAAGCGAGCGCGTGTTCGAGCTTCTTGCTGCCCTGGCTCGACAGAGAGACTTGAGTGTCTCCTCTTCCCTTGCCTCCAGCTTGAAAGCTTCCTGATGAAAGGAGGAGCTTCAAAAACTGGCATTGGCAGAAAAGGGCAGCAGAAGAGGAGAGGGAACTGGAGTGATCGTAAGAACAGGGAAGTGCTTCGGGATTTATTGACAGCAGACTCTCCTCCGGCTTCCCTGGTAGCGGCTCTCAGAAACGCAGCCTTTGGAGGGAGGTTTTTTATTAGTGAGAAAGTGCCTGTAAGAGAGAAACGGAGTGGAAAGAGTGGATTGATGCAGAAAAATGAGGTGGAAACAGGTTTATCTGAGAAACAAAAGTTGGTACTGGGTACGGACCTAATGAAATAAGAAATTAAGTTTTCTGTGGGCGAGCTACAAGGAATAGCCTTAGTCCTCATCTCCTTGTGTCAAGGTGTTTGAAAGTCTCTGAGATGACATTTCCCACCTTCCCCTCCCTGGTCCTCAGCTGAGAACATCTAAACCACGTGAGCTCCACCACCCCAGCCACAGCACAGGAAACTGGGGTGGCTTCAGGGAAGGGCTGCGGCCAGAAGGGTCGAGCAGAATCACGCTGGCGTGGAGCTGGACATCGCCCACGTCCAAAGCTGTGTCCCTCTATCGCCGCAGAATTATGCGGGCTTTGGAATAAACTGGATGTGGGAAGGCTTAGGGGCAGGAGGCTGAGTATTTGTTTTGTGGGTGGAGGGTATTGTGTTGGTGGTATCTCTAGCACTTGCTCATGTAGTTATGGACCACGACCTGTTGTGCCAAAAAAGCAGTCTCTGCCCAAAGGAATCCATGGTCTAAGACAGTAGTTGGCTTGAGACAGACTAGGGCTATAAACAGACCAGGGAGCGGTTTTGGTCAGAAGGCCAGGGTGCTGTCAGTGCACCAATGTCCTTACAGCCATGAAGATGGCTTTCAGGTTAGAAATAGTTTTTAAAAGTACTTACTTAGTGTCATCTCTCTCTTGAAACTCTTGACTTTTTCTTATTTCTGCAATGACCTAGTTCTGTGAAGCCGCTTACTTTAGAGGACACACGTAGGACAGAGCAGTTGGTCTGCACAGGGGCTGTTTCTCAGTACATCTACCTGTGTGCATTCATTGCTCCAAACTAAAACCGCCTTTGAAAGAGGATAAAGATCAAAGAAGAAAAAAGTTCCTCTAATCTCATATTTTTCTTACTTCTTTTGTAAGTGTCCTCTCGTAGAGCTAGTGAGGAATAGCTGTCGCACTTCGCATTCAGGCTCTCCCTCAGCCTGAATTATTTTTCTGTTCTAAAAAGCCTGAGAGTTGTTAGCACATCTGAGTGTTTTGCTGGTGTTTTTTCTCTCCTGCTTTGCTCGTTTAGATTTCCAGGGAGGATGGGAAGCCACAGCTTCCCAAAAATCACCTTATATAGGCTTTCCCACTGGATGAAGCGTGTTGGGGAGGTCCCCAAGCACGTCAGCCTCCTAGAGAAGGGTTTGAAAGCCCTCTGCTCCTCCAGCCCAGCAGCAGGACCTCCCCTGCTCTTCTCTACTTTGTCCAGTTTCCAAAACCAGCCTGGCCTGTCCGTCAGCCAGGTCCTCTTCCCAAATGGGTCGATCATTTCATTCTTAAAGTAAAAAAATAAATAAATCCCGTGAGTATCTCCCCTTTTCCCGCTTGAGTTTTGCAGTTTAAGTAATCCGGCCTATAAAAAGCTCTCAGCAAAACATAAATTTAAACTCTGCTCTGTTTGCCCTCAAGTCTCAATTCTTTAAATGTTACTCTTGGCCCGTGCCGCACGCAGCGTAAGAAAGTGGGATCCGAGTGGTGAGGTTGGAGGTGTTGGAAGGGAATGGAATTTGCACCGCAGACTCCGGGCGAGCCATGGGAGCGGAGCCTGGGAGAGCCCTGGCTGCAGGCAGCAGCCTCAGCTTCTGATCTGAACAACGGGTTGAGACGGGTAACGGAGCTCATGAAACTTTCAAAAATAAAGAAGGCCTTTTTTGCAGTGTTCTATTGGATTTTTATAATACAAAGAGAAAATAAACATTAATCTTGGGGAAGGGAGGAAGAAGAAAGAAATAGATATACCCCTCTCCTCTCAGCCCCCAAGAATTATTTGCCTTTTTTGTTTTCTTGATACTAGATGACTTTTTTTTAATGTCTTGAAAAGGTTTTGTTTTATCTTGGCTTGAGTTTTCCATTTGGATTACTTTTAGCCATTACTACAAAATAGATAAGGAGAGAGTCTTTATTCTTCAGATGGAATCACAGGCTTTGGTTAGTTAGATTAAGAGATCTGTCTTTGCTAGGATGAATAGTCCTTTATTTATTAGATGACAAAATCTTACCCAGAGCCAGTGCATTATGTTATCAAGATTCCTTGGAGTTTTTTTTCTTTTTTAATAAACAAGGAACCAGTAAATCTCTCTTCTTCTCATCCTTCAAAGTGCCGAAATGTCTGTTTCGAGTCAGGCAGCTTTAGCAGAGTGCTGTTCCCCAGCAGCGTGCAAAGATGGGACCAAGTTGCTCAAGAAATTTTGTCTGAGCCTTATTCAAGGTGTTGATCATTTAAAATGTGGAGTGCCTTGGTCATGTTCCTTACATTGCTCTACTTCAAACTGATACCTCAGGTGAGTTTAAATAGTTGGGAGGTATTTGAGCAGATGAGTTAATATCCCCCCTCCAAATCATTTAAATCAAGGAAGCTGGGCTCATTCCTTAAAGTGAAAGGTTTTTGTACTTCTTTGCCCTTCAGAGTCAAAAGAGCTCCCAGGGAGAGAGCTGGGCTCCGTCCTGGCTCATGCCATCAGCAGAATTTTAATTGGGTTTGAGCTGCAGAGCCTTTTATTTCTGGGGAAAACACACGGGCCAGAAGACACTTTGACTCAGAAAATCCTGGATCAGGTTTGTAGGTCTGGAGAGTTAGAGAATGTCTTGACTTGTAAAATCAACACATCCGCTTTCTGCTGGGATTTCTGGGGAACACTAAAGTATCTTCCTGATGATGATTTTAATGGAGGTACTTACCAGAGAAGAACTGCGGTACGTGTGTCGCACAGAAAATGAAACTTTTTTTGTGGAGCGAGAACCGTGAGGTCTGCAGCTCACTAAATGTAATGCTAAAGAGGGGGATTGAAAGGAACTCTCTTATAATGAGCAATTATGTTCAGTAGTTCCTTTTTTTTTCCCACTGACTGTTTGTGCTGTTCTTTGAAGATTAATTAGTTAATGATTTGACTACGCTTTGAAGATGTAAAGTGGTATCTAGAAGTGCTAAGTGTTATCATATCGCATTCCCTTTGAAGTTTTATAAACTCTATCACATAGGGCTTTCTTTCTAAAAGTCCTTTTTGCCTTGTGAGATATTTATAATTAGGGAGAATGATCATTTCAAATACTCTCACGTTAATACTTTCCAAATTTTCTGTCTGCAGCAGAATTCGGGGTCAGATAGCGCTGCGTCATAAGCGGAAGGGACGGAGGTTTTGGTGTGTCTTGGCAATGCCAGCTCTTGGGCAGTTCCCAGGTGGCCATTTATATCCCCACTCTCTGTCTGGAATTAAGGCATTCCGCTAAGATTTCTGCGTTTATAAGATTTGGACTCTTGGCTTCCACCAAGTAGCGTGATGTCAAGGCTGGGTCTTTGTTAAGCGGCGATGCTCCTCATTTTAGAAGAGCAAAATCATTGCATGTACTCAGTAATACAAAATACTTAGGAGATGGTTACCTTCTTACGTGTGCGAAAATAACCTGAACCTGACCAGAAAATGAAAAAAGTAAATTACTTTTTCAGTTAAAACGGGAACCACGGATGGAGCATATAGAGCCTGGAAAGCGAGGACCAGTGAGGTGCCCTGCACACGTTTCTGCTAGTGCTGCCGAGGGTGTAATTTTGACAAATTTAGCCTTTAGCTGTAGGCTATAAGGCAACTTGCCTTACAGTGGCTTTATTTTTGGGTGTTCTGATTGTGTAACCTGTCCCGAGGCTGGCTTTGCTGGAAGGAGGAGGAGAGAATAAGGTACAGGTGAGCAACTGGTGGAGCGGAAAGTTTGGGGTGGGTGAGTTTGGGCTAAAAAAGAGCATCTGCTGCCGAGTGTCCTGGCAGGGACTGAGAAAGGAGGGGATTTCTGCGGGGCGTTCTTACAGCTTTAGTGGATGGAAAATAAAAGTGCACTTAAAAAGAAAAAGCATGTCTTTTTCAGCCACAGTTTATCTGCTGGGAGATTGTCTACTGCAGCCATAGGAAAAAGAAAAAAGGAAAAAAAATATTAAAAAAAAAAAAGTAGTGTGATGATAAAATTGGTAGTCTGAGGGGAGAGTATTATTGAACTAACATCCTAGCTGAAGGAAAACACGAGCAGAACTTTGTGAAAAGGAGGAACAGCAGAGAGAGGAGTTTGTTTGAGGTTCAAAACCAGTTGTTTTACGGGGAAAATGAGCGCTTTTAAATCCAGATACTCTTGTGGAGAAATAAATATAAATCATGGCCTTTGTGGGAATGAGTTTATCTTTAATAAAGCGATGATTTAAAAAAAAACCCAACCTTTTAGTTATAAGCTCATTTATTTTAGTGCTGTCGGTGAAGTTAAACTGGACAAGTTGTTTCATCCAGGCTTTAAATGAGTGTTGAAATACTTGGTTTGAAAATACACTTTTTTGAACTGCTGTAACCCGTAACAAAAACTTTAATACCAGAAATACAGCCTCTTTATACAAAGCAAAACAGCCTCCATGATTCACCCCCAGAACTATGAAATCCCAGTGGCTAGATGTTAAAAGGAGGATTTAAATGTTGGATACTCCCTTCTCCCCCCCAGCCCGTGAGGCAGCGCAGTCATGTGAAGCAGCAGCAGTTCAGCCGTAGTGGTGTGCCTGGTCTTTGGTGCCCTTATTTGTGTCAAAGTCTAAGGGTGTTAGCTTTTTCTAAGTTTTTTCTGTTGCAGTAGGATGGATAATGTTGATTGTCATACCCTGCTGAAAGACAGTATTTAAAAGGAAGTAATTAAATACAATTGATTATGATTTTTTTAACATTTTTTTTCTTCCAAGGTTTTGATGCTTTTAAAGGAATTTTTTTCCAAGCTTTTCTTTGCAGTTTAATAAAGGTTTTATCAAATACTTTCCCGGATTCCTGCAGCTGCGGCCGTGCAACGTGGTCCCAGGCAGGAGAACCTGTGTGGGCTCTGAGCACCGATGCTGCACCTTCTCTGGAGGGTCGGGCTGCCAAACCCGCCGGGAGTTCAGAAATGAATCTGGGTTCTCCCAGACAAGATTTCAGAGAGGAAATGAGGATGGGTGCTTTGGGGGGTGAGAGGAGAGAAATTTCTGGTAGTGCTAGGTATAAAACCTAGAAACTCCGTGTGAGTTAAGTTTATTTTGTTTCTAACTAAAACTGATTTTTGCCTAAAGTTTTTCCGTACCGCCTAAATTTGGCAATATTAAAATTTCACATTGCTTTGTGTCCCTGCTACACAGAAACCATCGTCTGTGACCAAAGAAACCTGCTTTTTGTACAAATCAGAAATGGCACTGCTAAACTGGTATATCAGCTGAATAAAAACAAATCAAGGTCTTAGTAGAAATTTAGGGGGAACTTGAGCAAAACAAACAATATTTGCAAATTTGTTTGACTTCTAGTTGCAAGATCATGGGTGGTTTTTTTGAAAGTGTGAAAATTCCTGGGAAAAAATGATTCCTGCGCCCAAGAACATCACCAGGTTGGTTTTACCTGTGCACAGGGGAGAGGGAGAAACAAGCTTTGGCATCCTTGTTCCAATATACCAAAAATACCTTGAATTGGTATTTTTTGGAGAAGGATGAAAAGTAAGAGGTATGAGCAGCGTGTAGTTCCGGTCCCAACTCGGTCATTAACCCACTGGGAAAATGCTCATCGACCATTTCATGTCTTGTTCTTCTTTCTTCCTCGCTCCTCCTCCTCATCTCATCCACTGAGACATCAAATTCTTGAAAGCCACAGTCGTGCAAAGCTGCATCTTTCTACAGAATCCAGCACGGTGCAGCCGGGATTTCCACTGGCACTGTTAAGCACTGTGGAAATATAAAAAACTGTGGCGAAACACGGGGGGGCGGAAAACTCCAAGCTTGTGGTTTTTAGAGGGTAATTATGCTGAGCTGAATGTGGAGAGAACATCGTGGCCGCAGCCAGTCTGGGAAACTCGAGGAAGTGCAAAACTGTTGAGGATGTTGAACATAAGCTGTGCTCTACGTGGTATTTTGTCGTAGGGCGTCTGGCTGAGGTTTGAGATGTGCCTTGCAGTGATTTCCAACCTAAATATTGGCGTGTTTGATGATTCGGGAGATGAAGCTATTCTCAGTGTTGGTCCTAAGGGAGATATCTCAGCCGAAGGTGAAGTGCACTAAATCAGAGCTCCCTCTGCCAGTTCTGGCAAGTTTTATAATCAAAGAGCACGAAAGGAGAAATGGCAAGAAAATTATATATATGTGTGTGTGTGTGTATATATATATGTACGTGTGTGTGTACGTGCCAAGTTTCCATTGCACTACGAGGCACAAATCCCAATGCCACCTCTGCCTGCGGTGACTCAAAACACCCTTGTCCCCACCTGGGCTCTGAGTGCTCGGGACTTCCACAGTATCCATACGCTCTGTTGGTTTAGCTTGGTGTATTAAATATCTTTATAAGTCATTAACGCAGACGGTCTCGGCCCTGGGGTGGCCACTTTATTTAATTGTTGGTTCTGGTGGTGTTTTGTGTCTTTACTTAACATAATGAGTTTTGTTAACGTTGCTGAGCTGTAGCTTTTGAATTACTCTCAGTGGTAAGTAGCGCTTCCTTAAAGATCATTTTAATAGGCAAGCAAGTATATTTTAAACAGAGTGAATGTGGCCTATAAACTACAGGAGGGTTTGAGATCTGTACCCGCGGTTACATTCTGACCTTGGTTCCTGCTTGACTACACAACTTGGGAACGTGTCATTTACCTTCTTTGTTCTTCACTTTTTGGCCATGCGACGAGCTACTAATAATCACCTGCCACAGAGGAGTTTCTGGGTGACTTGGAGGAAAGTTGCTGTGTAGCTGCTGAGGACTGTTGTTATCATTCTTCCTGAATTTTATGATCTTGAAAATGGGAACCTGATGGAGATGCTCATGGTGAGGATGGGTGTCACCAGCATGGAGCCACCACCCACGGGGTAGCACTTGACCACTCAGAACTCTTTGAGGGAAGGTGCTGTGTTTTCCCTGAAAAGTGACTGTTTCTCCTAACAACCAGTACTTGAGGGGCCTTGCTAATTACGGCACAGGGATAATGAGAAACTTGGAGAAACTCTTGAGTCCCCAGAGTGGGAGCTGTACCTACATACCCTTACACAAATATGGCAACACGATGGACTTTCTAAAGAAGAAGATTCTCCCTTTTTTAACCTTTTCAACTCTTTCTGTACAGTGAGTTTTTCCCCGACCCACATTTGTGTGTAAAACTGTTTTTATTAAATGTTCACGTAGGCATTTTTAAACAGAAGTCAGAATAGGTAATGTTAACAGAATGGGTTACAGGGCTGTAAGCAGCAAACTTATTTCATGTTTTGGTGTTACTTCAGTGTAAAGAACACACTGTTTTTTTAACATTAGGGTTTTTTCTTTATGAAAACTCAATGTGTTGATCTTTGCACGTAGATGTTATGTGTGTGTGCATATGATACATAATTGCCTTAATCTCTTCCCTCCTTGCTTCTGCCTTGGCTTCTTGGCCCCCAGTTAGACTTCAGAGATTCAGGAATTGTCATCACATATTAAACAAAGTCTGTCAAGTCCAGTATTAAGTTTCCAAAAGCCTTTAACTGTTTGTAAATCAGACATAAAACTCTTATCAATCCTCAAATCGAGCTACTTGTAGTTGGTGTTGGGACCCAGGTTATTCTTCTCCAGGCACATACAAGAAAGGCCTTGAATAACCGTACCTCCAAGTTCGACCTCCCTTTAACTCTACTTTATGTCTTATTTTTTCTCCCCAACCTGTAGTTCTTGCTGATAATCTGAAGTCTAACCCAGGAATTAAATGGCAGTATTTCAGTTCGGAAGAAGGCATTTTCACCGTTTTCCCGGCCCACAAGTTCCGGTGCAAAGGCAGCTATGAACACCGCAGCAGGTACGGTTTGTCTCCTTGCAATGTAGTGGGAAAAGCACTAAAAATGGATTCCTCAAGCACTGACTTCATTGCAGCATTACGCTTTGCCAAGATGACAACGTTCATGAGTAACTTTTAATGGGGTCCCTTGGGTTTTCTTAGGTTTGTTTTTTTTAAAGCACTAGGTTTCACTTTTAAGAAACTTTGAAGTGAAGTGAAATTACGTACAGGTTCCTCACCCCTCCCAAATCAAATAAGCTGTAAATAAGCAGTAACTTGTAAATTGTAGGTCAGCCCATAGGCAAAATTTATCTTGTATTTGACTCATCCTTGACTCCCATTAATAAAGTAGTGAATGTGTATTCTACTGATTTGGCGGGTGAATCGCTTTGGGGAGGGGGGCGGAAGGATGAGAGGCTGGAAAGGGCATAGCTAGGAGCATCTCTGCAGTCTCCACCCAAGGTTCAAGCGGCACGTTGCAGATAGCAGTGGAAACTTTTAGTTTCTACTAAGAAAACTGTAGGAAAAAAGGATCAAATGGTGACGTGGGTTTGGTTTTTTTTTTTTGCTGAGGGGAATATTCCTGTTCTGTAGGCGTGAAGCAGAGCAGTGGCAGTGCAGTATTTTTTCCCCTAGCTTTTGCTGTCAAAATGATGGGACTGATCGAGACTCAAGGGTGGAATCCTCTGAGAAAGAGCAGTGGCGGTAGCGTCTCTGGTCACACACTGGCTAATTGTACCAGTTAATCAGTCTATGTGGAGGGAGTATCAGCACATCTAGGTACGTTTCTGCGTAGCTGTTGTGGTTTAACCCCAGCTGGCAGGTAGGACCACCAGCCGCTCCCTCACCCCCCCTTGCCTCCCCAGGAAGAGGAGGGAGAAGAGGAGGGGAAAAGGAAAAACTCTTGCCGGTTGAGATAAAGACAGTTTAATAGGACAATATTAGAAAAGGAAAATAACAATAATAATTAATAGTAATGACACAAGTCACTCTCACCACCTGGTGAATTGGTACCATCCCGAGCAGTGATGGCGAGTACCAGCCCCCCGACTAACCCCATTTATATACTGGGCATGACATCTATGGTATGGAATACTCCATTGGCCGTTCCATTGTTCTGTCTAGGCTTCTTCTCAGCTTCTGTGGGAAGCTGAAAAAAGTCCCTCAAAACTATAAACATCACCTGGGAACAACTAAAACAATATGTATTATTGACACTCCCTTTATAGCAAATCTGAAACACAGCAACCACCAGGACAGTAGCCGAGTGTACAGAGCCTAAAAGGTCTTTGGTTACCTGTCCCTGTTGAGCAATCAAATGTTTACAGATGTTATCTTCTATGTGTCATCAAAGTTGAAGCGTCTGGGCTTGATTAAATTCTCTGTGGCCTTGGAAAGGTGCGGTCTGAAGACGTGAGAACTGGGGGTACCACAGTCTTGATTAAAATTTTGACACTAAAACCATTGTTGATTTCATCCAGATCACCAAGTCTCGATTGCAGTTTCTCCATGGCTAAATAAGGGTTATCTTTTTGCTAGTATTTACTTCAGAGGGTAGTTTGGGTGGATTAATTAGTTAATACTTAAGTGCTTTGAAGATCAAAGGCCCTATTTAAGTTCTAGGTATTAATACCGGTGTAGAGCTGCAGGCTGTTTTACAATTAAGAGCTGATTTGTGCCAGTTGTTTATTGCAGTGCCTTGTCTAAAATCTTCTGCATTTCCTTTACTCTTAATAAGATTTCTCTGGCTGCCTTTGATATAATAAAATTTACATCATAAAACTCTCACTTGACTCTTAACTAGTTTTGGGCCTGGACTAAATAGGGAAGAGAGTCCTGTCCTTTTTTAATTCTTCCTCCTTGATGAAGATCTTCCTAATGTGTTGCAGGTTGAAGCCTTGGTGCAAGAGCTCGTGAAATCTTTCACGCATCTCTCACAGTATCGAACTGGATCTGAGCACGGCTTCACTGAAAATGTGGCTTTTGATGTTGGCACAAATAGACACATGGCAGCGCCAAGAGCCAGAGTTAACTCAGATTGGCCATGGGGTTCAAAACTGCTCAGACCCAAGGGGTTGTGGAGCACGATCCGTGTGAAAGTGCATTCCAGGGCACCAAGAGAAAACCCTTTCTTGGCTAGAAGCCTTCCCTTATTACAATAAACCGAACACCCTATGCTAATGCAACTCTGCGCAGTTGCACAGGTTTTTACTTGTCAGGTAACCAGCAAATACCCACTATTGCACTTACTTTTACATGTGAGTAAGGTTCCTGGCACCCAGCATTTATCATGAGGCATTTCTTGCTTGTCAACACTTAATCCAAAGCTTGACGTGAGCTGCTGCAAACAGTAATCCCAAACACTGCTGCCGCATGAGCAGAATTGTTTATTCCTAGCTGAAAGTGGTTGCTGTGACAGAGGGAGAAGGATCTGACACCTCATTTTGGTTAAAAAAAATCAGGAGAGCGAAAGTGAGGGCTTTTTCTGTGTGTTCAGATTCTCAGTTCATCTTTCCTAATAGAAGTTTCCCTTGCCCAGAGAAGCTGTGGCTGCCCCATCCCTGGAGGGGTTCAAGGCCAGGTTGGACGGGGCTTGGAGCAACCTGGGCTGGTGGGAGGTGTCCCTGCCCAGGGCAGGGGGTGCCACTGGGTGGGCTTTAAGGTCCCTTCCAACCCAAACCATTCTGTGATTCTATAAAGGCAATAATTCCTGTTATAATTCATTGTTTCTCGGTGGGATGTTTTTGTTTTGAATTCTCCACTGTTTTTGCTGGTAAACATTTTAGTGGAAATTACAAGATGACTCAAGACAGTGGTTTGGGTTTTGTTCTCCTTCAGGCCTGTCTATGTTTCTACTGTTCGACCTCAGTCCAAGCATATCGTCGTCATTGTGGACCATGGGGCTTCGGTCACGGAGACGCAGCTTCAGATCGCCAAAGATGCTGCTCAGGTTATTCTGAGCTCTATAGATGAACATGATAAGGTGAGATTTCTCCAAGCAATGAGCATCTTTTCATTGGTTTCAACCGTGCTCAGTGTTTTCAGTTTTCGTCCAAAGTGGTGTTTTTAACTTGTGTTCCATGGACTCATGGGGATCTGTGGTCTACCTCTAATGGGTGACGAAGACTCGAGCTCACTTTTGGAAGCCTGTATTACTGCAGGGGAAACATATGGGGATCCGCAGGCTGAAAAAAAGTGGAAACCACTGATCTAAGGCGAAATCCTGTTTCTGAGTAATCTTTAAAGACTCCTTCATCTTGGCAGAGACTTTCGGTGATGGTCAGCAGTGTGATACAGCGTGCAATTAGGAGAACCTTTCTCCAAGCCTGACAACTTCTGAAGTACGAGATTGCTTTGAGCAACTCATTTTACCTCTGAGGCTGTCTTTTTTGCTTGTGAAAATGGAAATTATTTATTCTGCTGCTGTACTGGAGTGAGCTGAAACATAATTAGTGCTTGGAAGATTCCCAGACAATCGTGATACCAGCAAGGAAAGGATAAAGCCAAGAAATCTGGATTTTATTTCTTGCTGTGCCGCAGATACTCTGCTCAACAATGAGAAAGTCCCTTAACCTGTAATTTTTTTGAGTAGGGATTGCAACCGGGGGCCCATAAAGTGCTTCTGCAGGACCACAAGCAGTCCCCAGTCTGGTCTTCACTTTCAGTAATTTTCTGTTAGTAGGACCTTGATCGTTCTCTCTGCTTGTTTTGCATTGTGGTGTTTTTATTTGTTTTTTTATTTTTAATAGGAAGGGAGTTTCAGTCAAATCAAGTTGAAGAATAGCTGATTGTAATCTTTGCCTTAACTCCTGTCGTTAATAGTACAGGAAAAAACACTTCTGTGCTTTTAGCGAGTTTTAATACTGTAAATTAATCCTTATATGTAAGCAGAATTAATAGTACTTTAATTTAAGTGTCAAAAGTATTTGTCTTAATGTAGACCTGTAATGAAGAAAATACATTTAAGACATATATTACTCGGTCAGTAGTTTAGTGGTTATGAAACCTGTTATACGGGTATATAATTACTGCTTAATTCTGTGACTGTCTTGCGTCAGTCACGATTTATAATAAAGCATGACACTCATTTAATAAGACCGGTATGTTGTGTTTATATTAATGCGAGTGGTACAACTACATGCCTTAACTTATTTACGGGATAGAAATTGATGGTAGCTTTGGCTGAAACATTAGAACAACATAAGGCTTTGCCTGTGAAAAGCCCTTAGAGGTTTGGGGGTTGGGTTTGGTTTTTTTTTTTCATTTTCTGTGTGCACTCCACTTTTCTGTAGGCACTCAAGGCTCTCCTGAAAACGCTCTCTGCTGATTTTGTTTTCGGTTATCTCTAGTTCACTCAGGCTCCTGCCCGGAACAGTGTATTAACTATTATGTACGAGCAGAGTGAAGCTGACTTCGTCTGCGAAACAAAGACTGAAGTCTCTTTTTCTTGAAATCACCCTAAGTCTAATCCTTTTCAAATTTGATGGATTTATGCCTCAAGCATTTATTTTTGAACAATTGAATTTTAAATCCACGGAATCTCTTCAGTTGGCTTTTCATTGTGTTTCCTATATCGGTGCGTAAAGAATTATAAATGGTAAGGTAATCCAATATAGTTTCTTCTCTTTCAAGATCTCCGTGTTAACCGTGGCAGACACAGTGAGGACCTGCTCGCTGGATCAGTGCTATAAGACGTTTCTGTCTCCTGCCACTAGTGAGACAAAAAGGAAGATGTCCACCTTCGTTAGCAGTATCAAGTCGTCTGACAGCCCTACGCAGCACGCAGTGGGATTTCAGAAGGCTTTCCAGTTGATACGAAATACAAACAATGGCACAAAACTCCAAGGAAGTAAGTCCCTTGTTGTGCAATCCTGATTATTTCTGAGGCTTGCAAATGTTTTCTTACTTGAGATTCTCGCTTTGGCGAGAGGAGGCGCTTTGGCGAGAGGCCAAAGGAGTGTAGTAGTGTCTTGAATATTCAAAAAAAAAAAAAGCGCACCTGTTTTTATTAAGTAGCATTTACTTGATCATAGAATTATAGAATAGTTTCAGTTGGGAGGGACCTTAATGGCCATCTAGTCCAACCCCCTGCAATGAGCAGGGACATCCTTAACTAGATCAGGTTGCTCAAAGCCTCCTCCAACCTGACCTGGAACGTTTCCAGGGATGGGGCACTGACCATCTCTCTGGGCAACCTGGGCCAGGGGCTCACCATCCTCAGTGTAAAAAATGTCTTCTTTAGATCTCATCTCAGTCTCCCCTCTACCAGTTTAAAGCCGTCCTCCCTCATCCCGTGGCTCCCCTCCCTGCTCCAGAGTCCCTCCCCAGCTTTCCTGGAGCCCCTTTAGGGCCTGGCAGGGGCTGGAAGGTCTCCCCGGAGCCTTCTCTTCTCCAGGCTGAACCCCCCCAGCTCTCTCAGCCTGTCCTCCCAGCAGAGGGGCTCCAGCCCTCCCAGCATCTCCGGGGCCTCCTCTGGCCCCGCTCCGACAGCTCCGTGTCCTTCTGCTGTTGGTGCCCCAGGGCTGGAGGCAGCGCTGCAGGGGGGTCTCACAGAGCGGAGCAGAGGGGCAGAATCCCCCCCTCGCCCTGCTGCCCACGCTGCTGGGGATGCAGCCCAGGCTGCGGGGGGTTCTGGGCTGACAGCGCATGTTGCTGGGGCGTGTGGAGCTTCTCACCCACCAACACCCCCGAGTCCTTCTCGGCAGGGGGTATCTGGAATCTGCATGAGTGACTGTTGAATATGGCCATTCCCTTTTAATTTGTTTCACTTGCCGACTTTCTTTTAAACTATAACGTGAAATCGCAGGATTAAATTGCCCGATAGCTGAATCGTTTCCCAAATGTGTGCGGGGGGTTCCTTTCAATAAAAATTGCTGTTAACTGCGGGTTCATTGACTTACTGCGTAATCAGCATAACTGGAATCCTACGGAAGTGGCCTGTTTCTCAGCGAAAAGGGTTTTTTGAGAATAGCAATTATGGGTGATATTTTATGGAATGTGAGGTTGGCCTGGCTGAATTTTCCTGTATCTAAGAATATCCTGCTGAATTTTGGTGTACGCATTATGGGCTTTCTCCTTCCCACTCCCAAGACTGGGGGGTTTTGGTGTGTGTTTTTGTAATGAGGATGTGGTGAAAGATGTGGAAAAGATGGATGTGAAGTTGAGTGGCACGTTTGCTTGCCAGGAAGCCGCGGAAAGCAAATTCTTGAAGCTGTGCTCTGGACGCTCGTTGGAGTTGAGTAATGTTGCCAGTGCCGCGGCAGGGTGGAGAAAGCAGGCTCATCTTGGTCGGTTTAGTCAATTTACGGAACGCAGGTCCCATAGCGTGATCCATTGATTGCAAATTCGTCATTGTCCTGAAGACCAGGTACCAGCTCAGAAGAGTAGAAATCAAAAAGAAAAGTCCAGGAATGAAAGTGGTTTGGAAAGACTAAGGAAATGTGCTCCTACTTCATGTGACTCCTTCCATTTATAAAATGGTGCTTTTGCTATTAAAGGTTCAGCCAATTTCTGAACTTTAGGCCACAGATACAGTGAAACGTTTGTCTGACTGGACATTGCTTAGCTGAAAGACGGGGTTGTCAAGGGCAGGTTTTTGCCATCCTCTGGCAATACGATGAAAAGGGTGCAACTTCCTAGAAAATACAAAATAAAATAAAAAAAACCTCCAGCGCTGCTGAAGCTGGCTGGGATAAGATGCATATTAGTCATTAGTAGTTATTCTAAGAACATCAGCTGGAGGATCTTGCAGCATCCTCCTACATATGTTTTATGGATATTAGGATTAGAAGATTTTGGCATGTTCTTCATTAATGTGAAAACACCTACTTTTACTAGGTTTCATACCAAGTAGTTATTTTGGGGCACAAGTACAGAAAGTTAGAAGAAAAGGCAAATGCTTTGGATTCGGGTTTTCTCTAAGTGTGAAAGATTTTGAAGACCTAATGCGTATATAGGAAATTTCAGAATTCATAGGGTGAGACACAATAGGTTGGAGAAGAGGATGTTTATAAAGCATGCCTCATTTTCTTGTAAATAATCTTTTCATCTTTTTAAAAAAGAAAAATAAACCTAGAGAAAAAATATCATTCATTTCACTGTTAATTTTCTAACATCCTGTTCCTGGAGAACAATGTGTGGGTGTGTCGGGGAAGCTATTGAGATACAGCCTTGCTCCCGAACGCGCACTGGGAAAGTTAGAAGGGAACTACTGGTAAGAGATGGAGGAATTGTGCTGTTGAACACGTCCCAGTTTCCTGCCTTACGCTGGTTCCTGTTGCAGTCCTGCTCAGCAGAACCTCATCGCAAAGTGTTAAGAAACCGCTCTGCCACCGAGCACCACCGTTGCCTGAAAAAACTCTAGTTAAATAGCTAGGTTGTATACGTGTGTATAAATATATATATATAACAGCTATGCTATAGCCTAGGAAACACGTTAACAATTTTCCTTAAACCACAGCCAAAGCTGTATTAGTACCTGGCTTGGCTTTTTTTTCCCTAGTTTTAGCTTCTAAATAACTTGGTAGGACAAGAGGAACCGGCCTCAAGTTGCACCAGGGGAGGGTTCAGATGGATATTAGGAAAAATTTCTTCGCGGAAGGGGTTGTCAAGCCTTGGCCCAGGCTGCCCAGGGCAGTGGTGGAGTCGCCATCCCTGGAGGGGTTTAAAAGCCGGGCAGACGCGGTGCTGAGGGACACGGGGTAGTGGGGGTTTGGGCAGTGCTGGGTTAATGGTTGGACTTGGTGATCTTAAAGGTCCCTTCCAACCTAGATGATTCTATGATTCTATAAAAAAAGGCAGAAATTCCCCCCAGATAACAGCTCCTCTTAACTTGTTTGTATCAAAAGCCAATTCTGGCTGAAATTCATGAATTTCAAGTCACGATGACAAAATGTACACGTCAAAGCATTTGTACCTATTTAAAAAAAATCCACAGCAAAACCACAAAAAAACCCAGATGAGACAACAAAGTTGGTATCTAACCAACTAACCTCATGTGCTTCAGATTATATGGTGGTGTATCATCCCTACAAGTGTCTTAATTATATGCATAAAGTACTTTCAGTATCGAGATATAATATGATGAAACAGGATGGTGTGTGAGCCGTGATCTGAATTTACACGTTCAAAGGCTTTGAGGCAGGCCGTTCGCTGAGAACACACTCAGCTTGAAAAACGTGTTCAACCTCACGCGAAAGGCGCGGATGAGGAACGGCGGGGTGTCGCGGCGCGTTTCGCGAGCTTTACGCTCCAGCCGACAACATCCAAAAGCGTCGGGTGCCTTCCATCCTTCGGCCTCCTCCAGCTGTCGCCCTGCGAGTCGGGGGCTAAATTGCAGCAGTGCTAATGAAGGCACAAAGAAGAAGTGGGTGAAAAAGGACTTTTGCAGGGATTTTTGAGTTTCTCACGTAGGCTTGTTGGGGTGCTTCTGCAGGGGCTGACCTGGTTGCACAGCCGAACCTTAGTGGAAGAGGGAGGATGAGCTCAGCGATGCCGAGCGCCCTGCACTGCTCTTGCAGCAGCAACAGCTGGGAGAGCACCATGGGCTTCTCATTGCAGGACGGGAGAAGAACAGTGGGTCAGGAGTCAAAACTTGCAGGCTTTTTGCTTTTCAGCCCTCTCCATGGAGTTAGAACAGCTTCTGCAGCATGCTGCACCCTGGCCTCGCGCGCTCCTGCCTGGTTGCAGCCAGGCCAGAAGGTGCTGGTGGGGTCTGCTCAGGAGAAACAAGCCACGGTGCCTCTGGGTGGCTGGTAGGCACCGAATCAAACTGGTGTTTGTTAAATAGAAGTTTAATAACGAAGGGTATAATTCATAAGCCCACGGTGTGTTCACAGAATCTTCATGGTTGGAAAGGACCCTTAAGATCACCGAGTCCAACCAAACAACCTACGATCTCTGCCAATAGTTTTTCCATTGTAGATTCCTGTGAATCTCTCAGATGAAACTGTTGGCAATACGTGGTTGTAAGCAGATGTAAGGGCTCTTCCCACGTGGCTTTCCTGAGTTAAAAATCTAATGCACTTTCTGATATATATATATATATATATATATAATTCTTTTTAGATACCGATATGGTCATAATTTATCTCTCGGCTGGGATTACATCAAAAGATTCCTCGGAAGATGATAAAAAAGCTACTCTACGTGTCATCAATGAAGAAAATAGTTTCCTCAATAACTCGGTCATGATTCTCACTTACGCGCTTATGAACGGTGAGAAAAGTTTTTGTGTTTCCAGTGGGATGAAAATTCCCTTTCATTGTACAGCTAGTTTATCAAGCTCATCCAAATGGAATTCCACGCCTTATTGGGAACAGTTTGTTAATGGATTTTGGCCTGTGTAATCCAGAGGCTGCATCCAGATGTTACCTCTCGTGTATAAGCCTGTGTGCCACTACATGCTTGTATATCGCAGTGCAGCTGCTCAGGGTATAAACTATTGTTGCCGACAGTGTCTAATGGCAACCAGACTGAATTAAATTTGATAATTATTGCAACTGTAAACTTTCCTGATGCTGCCTGTGTTTCCTGGTGCAGCAAAATGAGAATATATGTGACTTCTAGCCCAGTCATTAGCCAAGGAGCATGAATGTAACATCAACCGTAACCTGAAGTGCTTTGATAACTTCGGACCCGATTTAAGAGTAAAGTTAAACATGAAGATCGCACACAGGGTAGTTTGGTATTCTGTGCTTTTTCCAACAGAGCGTTTTCAGTAAGCAGGCTATATGCTGTATTACTAAAAATTGCACACGGACTCTAGCCGAGGAAACGAATGCTTACGCTGATGTATCATTTGACTGTAAATTTAAATACTCATTTGAGGCCTAATATGGACAGAAGTCTTTGATTTGTCCGCAGGAATTGAGCTTGAGACTCGTGTAAAATATGAAACTAATGTTTAAGCTAAAGAACAAAGCCTGTTATCTCCGAAGGCGTATAATATGCTCCTGGTCCTTTATGCGGAGTAGCCACCGGTGGAGAACAAAGAGCTGTCCTGTGGATTTATGGGTCACATAACTCTTTGTTAAAAGATCTTTGTTTAAAGCGGTGATGTGAACAGCGTGTTGAATTTTTGCACAGTGCAACAGTATGTGAGAGGCAATCTTATTAAATTTTGTACTAGCTAATTACTTTTCCTAAAACCATGCTAGTCTTTTGGCACTTATGGCTTAAATAATTATATTCTGTCCTACAGTATAGCGTATGTATCGTTTTGCTTTTATTGACAGTCCTTTGGAGTAAGATACAGAAGCCTTGATGGGAAGTAAGCCGCTTCTGTCTCCTTCCTTCTATTTCTCGCATCTCTGTTTCAGAGGGAGTGACAGGTTTGAAGGAACTGGCCTTTCTGCGGGACCTGGCAGAGCAGAACTCGGTGAAGTACGGGGTGCCGGACCGAACCGCCCTGCCTGTGGTCAAGGGAAGCATGATGGTCCTGAACCAACTGAGTAACCTGGAAACCACAGTTGGCCGCTTCTATACAAACCTCCCCAACCGGATGATCGATGAGGCAGTCTTCAGTCTGCCTTTCTCAGATGAAATGGGAGATGGTAAGTGCTTACATGGAATTTAGATATAAAACCAAAAGAGATAACGTTCCCGTTGCTTACATATTCTCAAATATCCTGTAGTTGTATAAGGTGATGCTTTTAGGTGTGTTCCCAAGGCAAGTATAAAATTCGCCTTTCATGCCAGCAGGTTTTTTTATCTGCAGAAGGTCTAGTTATGAAAAAAGTGGTAATAAGACATGGAGTAGATAGATTCAGGTTGGATTCTCGGGGTGAAATTTGTTTTTATATATGTGTGTGTATACAGCACCCGTAACTCAATTTGTGGAGAGAAGTCCTTTGTGCGTGAGGGGAGGAACCTTGTCATGTTGAAACGAGAGCCGTGACCATGCTGCGCCATTGCAGCGTTCATTATTTCAGTACTTCTGTACGTCATGACATCTTACAGGCAGACTCAGGTCCCCACAGTGGAAGAGAGGAAAAAGCTGTTATCATTTGAGCCTCCCTTTCCTCCTCTGCTGCGGAGCCACGGACGTGCCTTTGAAGTCATCCTTCCTGCTGGAGTTCCCGTTATTCTGTCTTTGCCCCACAAGCAATGGCTCTTCATAACTAGTTTAGCATCCATTCCCCACTGCCCAAAGACAGATTATTAATTATTGTCCAGAATTTGCTATCGTCAGCTCTTCCTTTGGCTTCGGCACACTTGCCGTGCCCCCAGTGCTGGGCAGAAGAGGGAGCCTGAGCTGGCTGGTGGGGGCCCGGCCAGTCTGGGGCGCAGGATACACTGAATTTAGTGGAAGCCTGGTGATGGTTTTTCCACGGACTGTGAATGCATCCAGAAAAATACCTTAACACAGCAGATGGCTACAGTCTGGTTCTCTCATCAGTTTCTAATTTATGCTGTGGTGGTGGCAAGGTGCGTGGACCTGCCCTTTTACCTTAAAATTAGATGCCCTGTTAACAAAAAACGTGTGTTCAGCTTGATCTGATCTCACCGCTACGTCCAGTCATGGAGAGACGGAAGGTGTAGATATCGATAGAGACTTCTGGGAGCGTACCAGGATGTGTGTGAGTTGACACATGTGCACGAAATGCAGAAATTAGTTTAATGTGTGCTCAGGGTAAGCGTGCGCTGCACGGTGATGCTATTTGGATTCTTGCCGGAGGCAGGTTCAGGAGGTTGGGATGGGGCTTGGGCTGCTGCCACAGCGCTGGCAGAGCTCCTGGATGCACACCTGGCCTCGGGTCTCACTGCCGGAGCTAACCCTTCCTTAAGTGCCATCGTTGTAAGCTGCGGCGTGGCTGCTCCTTTCCCTTTGGGTCTGGTGCCCTTCCGAAAGCTCAGGGCACACGCGTGGAGGGTTGGAACTGGAGGGTTCTTGGGCAGCTCCCCTGATGTTCCTCCGGTACTGCTCCAGGGCTCTGTACAGAGATGTGACCGTCACAGTCAAGGTAGGAAATACAGCAGTGACTTCATATTGCTGTGACAATTGAGGAAATTCTGTGTTTCTTCATTCAGGACTTTGCATATTCTTAGTCTTGGCTAATACGTAAGAGTAGTTGAGGGTTAGAATCATAGAATGTGTTGGGTTGGAAGGGACCTTTAAAGGCCACCTAGTCCAACCCCCCCACAGTGAGCAGGGACATCTTTAACTAGATCAGGTTGCTCAGAGCCTCATCCAGCCTGGCCTTGAATGTCTCCAGGGATGGGGCCTCCACCACCTCTCTGGGCAACCTGTTCCAGTGTCTCACCACCCTCACTGTAAAGAACTTCTTCCTAATGTCTAATCTAAACCTGCCCTGCTCTAATTTAAAGCTATTGCCCCTCATAGTTTTCAAGGGCTGCTGAGTTTAGGTCGCGCGTTTGCCTTGTGTGTTGAGTCCCAAAACAAGTTTAAGACTATTCCTGAGCAAATCTCTTCTGAGTCAGAATGCTCCCTACTTTCTGCGTTTCCTAACCTCGGTAATTAAGCTGTATTATTGCTCTCTCGCAAAGCCGTATCCCAGCATAATGGAAAATTTGAGCAACAGAAGGATGAGAAATGGTGCAATAGAGGAGGTTTGTCTTACATAAATATCAAAGCGTACTTAAAAGCTTATACATGCAAATTAATTTTATATTGGTTTGAGGGAAGAGAGTCACTGAATTTCCAAATAGCAGTGGTGTAGAAAGTAAGAGAAATGAGGTATTAGTGCGAGTTCTTACCTCAGGTACAAGGTGAGTCTCAAACCAGTGTGTAATTACGGGTACGATTCCCAGTACCAGTGGCCACACTGGGATTTAGTTAAGCAGAGGAGGTTTAATATTCTGAATAAACAATTAGACAAGCAACAGTTCGTCCCTGTTGTTGCTTTACAAGTACAAATTCTCTTCCTCCCTCCTCCCCCTATTATTTAAATTGCCTTAAATGATGTTAAAGGAACAAAATACTGTTTTGTTTTTTCATGCGAATGCATTTCTGATCTGTAAGGCGTCCACTTGTAAACTGACAAACACCCCAAAACGTTGATTGTGCTGTGTGTTTTAATAAATTGATTAAATCTACCTTAGGTCACTATCAGAAACATACATTAACTAATTAGGGAGAGTGACTGAAACCAGCCAGACGTGACAGATAACCTGCTCAGCTTCCCTGTGTGCGTTCCAGTTTTTGTCCGTGTTCCAGCAAGGAATAATATATAAAATTTAACTGTATAATATGTTGAAATGACAAAGCGCGTGCTCATTCCTCTAAAAATAATTAACTAGAAATTATTGCTGATGGCTTTACATTATTTCTCTCATTCTAAGGCCTGATAATGACTGTAAGTAAACCCTGTTACTTTGGAAACCTGCTGCTTGGGATTGTTGGAGTGGATGTTAATCTCGCCTATATCTTGGAAGATGTCACCTATTATCAAGACTCCTTGGGCTCCTACACTTTCCTCATTGATAACAAAGGTAACTTTTTGGCTCAGACAATCTCCTCTAGTCCCACTGAGGCCATTAACCATCACAAGGAAGCTCTTAATTCTCATGTCTCTAAATAGTCTGTAGTAATCGATGATATTAAAAGAATAATTGCATGTTGTTTGGTTAGTTTTGGAGTCGCTTGGTTAGAGTTGCTGAAGATTGTAGGTGGATTCATGGTTTGAAATTTCTGTAGTGGAGTTTTGATGTGGAAACGCTGACTTGCTGTGGGGATTTTCTGCACGTGTCACGTTGGAGGTTTTCTGGATGTGTAGGGCAAAAGGCAGAACTGGTGCGTACGTGTGTTCCACTCTTTTCCTCGGATCCCAGCCTCTTTTTATTGCTTGGTTCTTGAAGCTGTCTTTCATTCGCAGCTTACCTAGTTCTTCATTTGCAACACTTTTAATGATAATATTGCTCGCTCGCTGACATTGGTTAAGCCTTTGCAAAAACTGTATGTAGTTATTGTATTCTTTTTTTCCCCCTGTACATTTTCATCCTGGGCTCAGTTTTTAAAATGCATTCGCTGTTTGTGTCTTTATTTTTTAGGATACACTCTTATGCACCCCTCCCTTACCAGGCCCTACCTGCTGTCTGAACCTCCGCTTCACACAGATATTATCCATTACGAGAACATTCCTAAATTTGAGCTGGTGCGACAGAACATCCTTAGGTAAGGAATCTGAGTTGCAAGGCCAAACATTGGTAGTCCTTAGGGCACTAGAAGCATTTCTAGAGGAATTTTAAGAGAATGTAGGGTAAAGTTCCTTTTCCTACAATAGCTGGATACTCGGCTGTAATTCCCCTCCATCCCCCTAAATGCAGAACAGTTGCGGTTTGGTTTTAACTCCAACTTTTTTCATTTTATCATTTGTTGTGCTGAGCACTGGTTTCCACAGCTGATCTGGGGGATACCCTTTCTAATGTCTCTCTTCCATGTCGGGAAGATTTCCCACTATTTGGTCTGGGGTTTTCTTTATCCTTTGTGTTATCTGAGTATGGGTTTTAACTCAAAATGTGGTGGTATGCGAGTGCGTTTTCAGCATACGTATACTTTTCTTTCACCTAAGACAGGTAACAGTTAATCTCTTCATGTCTTACGGTATTTTTATAAATGTGCAGTAGGTGGGTTTTGCTTAAGAGCTTTCTCAGTGTGTAATAAAATGCCGTATGTTATATTTGCCAATGTAGCATTCCCCTGGGCAGCCAGATCATCACAGTTCCCGTGAATTCCTCGCTGTCTTGGCATCTAAACAAACTGAGAGAAGTTGGGAAAGAAGCCTACAACGTCAGCTATGCCTGGAAAATGGTAAGGAATAAAAGTGACGCTGTGTCAGGATGGCATAGAGTAAGTTCATATATTGAAGAGAGCGTTAATATATTGAATATAGTGAAGCGTGAAGTATTGCTATATATTGAAGTATGAAAGGTTTTAATTACTTAGAAACTGCGTGAATGTGGAGGTTTTTTGTTACAGGGAAGAACCAGTGAAATTACCATTTCAGGTTTGTTGCTGTGTCATCTTCAGCGATGTGTCTGTATGGATACGTGTGTGCTCTTTCTTCACGAAGGCGCTCATTTCGTAAGGCGTACGTAATGTACAGTCACGTGGAGATTATACTCGTGCTTTCCCAATGGAAGTAAATCTCTGCTGGTCTGGATGTCATACCACAAGCCAGGTGACACGAAAATACCTACCAGAGACCACATCAGAGCACAGTGCTGAGGCAGAGCTTGGCATTAAGTCATTCTTTTGCTTAATACTGTTGTTATGTTTGGGTCAGAGTAACACAATCCATTAATTAACGTAATTGGGAAAATTTCAGCTTCTCATTCTGATAACGATCTTGTTTCAGAGCTGTATCAGTAGCCAGTAAATGATGTTTGCTGTAATTGAACACTTTTCTTACACACAGGAGTTATATCGAAGCTTTCATTGAAACTGAGCATGATGTCTATGCAACAGGCTTTCTTACCAGCTGGAAGAGCTTTAGGAGAGCGCCTAGCACCTGTCTTCCTTTCCTCAGTCTAACTTTTGAACATATCTGAACACTAATCTTGACCCAGGGATTAAAATGGAATCCAAAGGTTAAATATAATCCAGGTGAATTTCACTGATGCCAGAAATAATTGGCTGCTTTTTTGTGCCAACAAACTTAGGAGGGTACTTATGGATCATTTCACAGTATTAAGTTAAATCCAACCTAAAAGATTAAGCTGAGCAGTTTTAAGAGATTAAATCTGTCATTGTGTAACAGAAATTCACATAGGAGTGTGTCTGGAGCTAATTTTCTAATGTTGTAATGCTACATTAAATATCAAACACCCTTGCAGAGCAGCTGGGCAGCTCCAGGTTTTGCTAGTCTGAGGATCCTTAAAATATACAAACCAGTAAAGCATGTGACACATGCAGCACACAATTAAGAGCGGTAATGATAAAATCTTACTTTTGACAGTTGATTTGTCTGTATTCTTCATAATGGGAGTGCCAGTGTGTTTTTATCAACTGTGAACCTGAAGCCTCTCCTCTCTTCGTGACACTTCAAAAGCTATCCACGAAACAGCGTTAGAAATCATTGCAAATTAAGGAATAAGATGAAGGTCTTAATGCAGTCTTTTTTCCTGAAAACTGAATGTTTTTATTCTGTGTAGAATGTGGAAAAGTATTTTTTGTACAGCTTAATGGCTTCGATACACACAGGGTAGTTACAGACTGGAGCGTGGCTGTACGGAGCTGAGCTGCCGTAATGGAGTCTCTACCCTGCATGGACACCGGCAGGGCTGGAAAGTTTTGTCTGCACAGTCCTCCTCTCTGTAGAATCGAGTCCGTAATAGCCTCTTTGAAAAGGAGTGACCTGTTTGCAGAGAGAGCAGGAATTGCGATCCTTGAGAGCATGGCGAAGTGTGGTGCTGCCTTCCGGAACGGGACGAGATGAGCAATTAAAGACAAGAGAATGAACGCTAAATAGAGAAGGAGTTCTGTACCGCCTCCGCGTCATTGTTTCTGTTTGGTGACTTGCCTCTGCCTTTCAGGTCCAGGACACATCCTTTATTCTGTGCGTGGTGGTGATACAGCCAGAAATACCTGTTAAACAGCTGAAGAATCTCAACACTGTCCCCAGCAGCAAGCTCCTGTATCATCGGCTGGATCTGCTGGGCCAGCCGAACGCCTGCCTGCACTTCAAGCAGCTGGCTACCTTAGGTAAAGCTTTCCCGCAGCTCCTCTTGACCGCCTCGGGCATGTTTCTGTAGAGCGTGGCAGCAGAAAATAGAACTCTTCTTACAAAACACTAGAAATACTCTCCTCTTGAGAGGCTTTTATTTCCAAGGCTGATTTTTTCTAATCAGCTGTTATCTTCTCATAGCCCTTTGTTGATCGTAGCTACCCTGCTCAACGGTGAGCACTTGTGTGGGTGAATGCAGTGGGATTGCTCATCGGAGCACAAGATAAATGCACCCGGAGTCTTGCTCCATCACCTTCCCAGAAGGTGAAGCAGGAAGAGAGGGAGAGATGTCTCACCAAACTTAAAACAAAGTTCTGTTCTCTTGGCTGTAAAGCAGCTTATTGACAAATAACACAAGTAGGATGAAGTCCCAGCTGGTCGTGCAGGAGTACTTTTTGACTTCGGATTTAGGCAAGTTTTTTGCTGCCATAAGCATTTAATACCACTGATCCGGAAGTCGGAAGTTATGTCTGTGGGGGGAAACCGAGAGCTCCTGTGGCGTGATGGTTTCCAGACCCTTCCTTACCTGCTTAAAAAGTCTCAGGCCGCTGATGCCTTCCTGATTTTCATAAGCTAAACCGATTCTACTCTGACTAATTTCTGTAGTTGCTCAAACATTACTGGAAAGAGGGAGAGTCTTCATGGCAGTACAAGTTCTGGTGTCTGGAAAGGATAGAGAACATTAAAAACATAATATATCCTAAGAACATAGAGATTTTCTTATATAAGCATCCCGAGTTGCAAGCTTTCATATTTAAGTATTAATCTTGGGGTTTTTGCTAAAATCTGTGCTATATTATGAGAAGTTCTGAATTAAGTGCTTTTGTTTGTAGCCAGGTTTGAAGGTCTCATGGGGGATTAGTGGCACAGTCGTGATATTTTCTTAGCTATATTGCAGTGCCACAAATAGCGAAGTGAGATTAGACTGGAGGAGTTGTGGAGGAACTTGATAAACCTATGGAAATTGCTTTGCCGATTGTTTAAAATACAGGGGTTTTTCTTTCTTTAATGCGGTGCCTCGTCTTGATTATCTTCTATCCAGAAAGACAAGATATAAATGGAAAATATCCAAAAAACGCAGTACTAAGCTGACAAGTGGGAAAACTTCATGCAAAGCAAAATGCAATCGCATCAGAATATTCGGTCTGGGAAGCAGATGAAGGAGTGTAATGGAAGTTCATAAGTGATGACTGCAGTGCATATGGTTGCTGGATGTATGGTGATGTGTTTTAGAGGAACGTGGATAAAAGCAGAACGCTTCACATACTCCGGGGAAATTTTTCCTCTGGAGCCCATTACACACGGGGAAATGGGTTTCCATGGGTCAAATATTCAGAAAAAGCGTTCTTCTCAACCTTCAGCTCTGCGTCATCATAATCATTTTTCTCTTTAAAAAGAAAAGGCTGCCTGGTATTGCCGTTTCTGCACAACGGAAGTTTACTTTCTAGTCTGTTTTGAAAATCACCCCAGACAGCTACGCTATTATTGGTAACTCCATCTTCTGTGCATGTAGGTCTCCATTTGTTCATTATCTGTAATTGAAAGTGCTCATTCTCGTTTTTCTCTGCTGTATCTAACCTAGACATGGATAATTAATTTCTCCTTTAGCACAAAATCTCTTCTTGAGGGAAGGCAGCTTCTGTAATCTTTCTAAAAGTAGTAATTCAGGAATTGTTTAGACTTTGAGAACAAGGGCACTGAAGTCTACCAAATAACACGTGGAGATCAGAGTCAGTGGACTAACTTTGTGTATTTTGAAGCAAGAAAGGTAGCTGATGTGCGGTCTGAGTTTCGTCAGAGCCTGGGGAGGCAAGTTGTGCTGGTAAATGCTCTGGTTGCAGTGGAGAACTTCACGTTTTCTGCCCTCGCTCCCAGTCCCCCCGTGACATGAAGGAGCTGCGCGTGTCGCACACTGAAGTGTGGGAGAGTGGGGGAACAGGCGGAGGTACCCATTCCTGGTACAAATGTGTTTACTGTGCAATGTCTGCGATTCATTGTCCTGAACTTTCTCATATTTTGCCTTTTTTTTTTTTTTTTTTGTCTTCTAGAAAGTCCTACGGTAATGCTCTCTGCGGGCAGCTTCTCTTCTCCCTACGAACATCTCAGCCAGCCCGAGACGAAGCGGATGGTGGAGCATTACACAGCGTACCTCAGCGACAACACGCGCCTGATCGCCAATCCTGGCCTTAAGGTACGTCCTTGGCGCTGAGCGCTCCGGTCAGCCCCAGAGACCTTGGGTTCCTGGTGTCCAGCACCTTCTTCCAGGAGGGGACTAGCTGAACCATCCGTCTCCTGATGCTCACAGGGTTCTGGAGTGGGGGTTTGGAGCCGTGTTCCCATGCCTGGAGAGATGGCCGTGGGCTGCAAGGCCCAGGAGAGAGGAAGGAGAGGGCTTCCTCCCTGATTAGGGGGGGAAAAAGTTGACAAGCAGCTATTGAAATAAACACGGGAAAAATTAAAGCTGTGGTAAATTCTTAGCAGAAGTATCTTTGTGTTCTTAGGAATGAGAAATTTCTATTTTGTGTGCAAGTGGAGCACTATTTATATTTATGTAAAGTACAAAAGCAAACTCTAAAAGCCGCAGAGATAACGACAACAATATTTCATTATAATAAGCTTTTCCTTTGCGTGGAATGTGCCAGATCCGTCTGGTGTGAGAAGACTTTAAACAAGTAATTGAGTTTAGATGATCTCTGATCGCTCTTTGGGAAACCCCGCGAGCAGCTTATTATCTTTTCATGCAAGTCTTAGAGGAACCCTGCTAGGTCCGCCTTTGTTTTGCAGTTCTCTGTCAGAAATGAAGTAATGGCTACCAGTCACGTCACAGATGAATGGATGACACAAATGGAAATTAGTAGCCTGAACAGTTATATTGTGCGCCGTTACATAGCAACCCCCAATGGGGTGCTCCGAATTTATCCCGGTTCCCTCATGGACAAAGCATTTGATCCCACCAGGAGACAATGGTGAGTTTTTAGGGTCCTGTTATCAAAGCTTTGGATAATCTTGGAGGGCAATAAGGAAAATATTTGGGATCGATTTCATAGCCTGGGGTTTTTTTTATGGCCAGCTATAAACTATTTAACTGGAAATGTTTTCATCGTGGGTAAAAGGCTCAGGGCTTAAATACAGCTAGTTAAAACCTTTATTGGTTCTAATCTCAACCCTTTTTATTTTAAGTGATAGTTTCTGTTTCATATCCCTGCTGTGGCAGATGGGAATATTAATATGCAGAAAACGACCATCCCCTTTAGGGATTAGCTGATTCAGGAGCGTTTTCAGCTCTTTCTGCCATTTTTGGATGTTAATATTTTAGTCTTTTTGTTTGTTTGTTTGTTTACAGTGTGTTTCCTTGCTAATTCAGAGTAGGTGTTTGCCGGCTCAGCTGTGTGCTATTAATGATGCCCTAGCATCCGATTTGGGAAAATATTTGTATCCATTACAAGCAAGAGCCTGTGAGACGAGAGCGCTCTGCACTGTGTTTTCTTGAGAGGAGTCACCCAGGTGCTGCCACGCAGCGACACGTCCCAGCCCTCCGGCTCTACGGGGAAGGCTCGGAATTGCTGCTGGCATTGGCCATGCCGTACCTCTCCTGACCCATGTTTTCCCTGAAAAAACTCATTACCACAGCTACTGATTAGCTTTTCGTCAGGTTTTCTTCCCTTTTTGTTGCTATTTGTGTTTTTGCTGACAGATGCGCTGATGGAATTTTGCCCTCTTTTTTGTCGTGAGATAAACAGGGCGCATTCATGTTCTAAATTAACTGAATGCGCTTTTACAATCCCTTCTCCCCATGTTAAAAGCTCTCAAGTTATTTTCATTATTGGCTTCTGGAGGGTTTGGGGTTTTTCTCCGCTTTTACACTTCACTGAGTTTCTCAAACCATGGTTTTGTAAAGACCTCCATGTGCGGCAGGCCATGGTGTCTTATTTTTTTATATAAAGGCAAACGGCAGTGTTGTGGAAAGAAGATGCAAACAAAGCACTAGCGGTGAAGTAGAATTCTGAGCGCAGTCCGGAGTCATGGGTTACTCTACTGGAAAGCAAAGTAATTGCTTTTTCATACGCAGAAGTGTTTCCAACAGTTGGAATGTTTTATAAACCTTCTTATAGGTGACACAACCGTGGCTCAGTTTATGTTGACAGTAAGTTTTAAAAGAGATTGTAAGTTGTAATCACTTTCTGACATCTTTCCAGATTTTCACGTGTGAATTCTGCCTGTAGGACGTCCCTTCTCCTGCGTTTGCAACGTCAGAATTTTGTCAGTGTTTGCTTTGAGTTTGAGACTCCGCTGGCGCGAAGTCATACGTTTTTCTGGGGAAAAATGTCTACAATGACATTAAACGTACTCTGTGCAGAAGTAAATTGAGCTTTTTTAATGCACTTGTATGTGCTGAGGAGCCATTTATTGAGCAAGTCTGTTTTAGGTCCGGGTCCTAATCAGAATAGGCACTTGGTTAATATTAAGAAACATTAATTTGGTAGCACATCGTTCATAGTGTGCAGAACTCAACGTTTGTCTGTGTTTTGCAAAAATCAAGGGTACTGTCTTAAAGTTTACAATAACCCTTTTTCTCTGATTTTGAGTGTTTCTTTTGGCTGCCCGTAGGTACTTGCATGCGGTGGCTAATCCAGGACTAATTACCTTTACTGGTCCCTACTTAGATGTCGGAGGGGCAGGCTACGTCGTTACCATCAGTCACACAGTCCATTCTTCCAGGTAAGTCGTGTTTGGAGGTTTGTGTCAAGCAAGAATACTCTTAATGATCAAGATGTAGGAGGAGAACATGCTGAGCGACTCTTGTGTGTTCAGGAACCGAAAACCAAACCTGTTTTTAAAGTGTTCTTGATGAAATGTGGTATAACCTCATGTAGATTCAGTGGAAATAGTACATTGAAATACTTGTCAAAAATCCATGTTATATGAATAGGTTTATATTCTGTAGCTTTATTGATACACAAATAATAACCGCATGTGGAAAAAAAGATTGACTGGTGGGAGTGTGCTCCTGGGTGAACATGAGATGCCATGTGTGCAAGACAAGGACCCAGGAGGAGGAGAGGGATCACGGAATTGCCCAGGTTGGAAGGGACCTTTCAGATCATCGAGTCCAACCGTCAACCTAACTCTGACAAAAACCATCACTACACCACATCTCTAAGTACCACATCTACCCGTCTTTTGAAAACTTCCAGGGATGGTGACTCAACCGCTTCCCTGGGCAGCCTCTTCCAATGCTTAATAACCCTTTCAGCATACAAATTTTTCCTAATATCCATCCTAAACCTCCCCTGGCGCAACTTGAGGCCGTTTTCTCTTGTCCCATGGCCTGTTCCTTGGGAGAAGAGACCGACCCCCCGTGGCTCCCCCCTCCTTTCAGGGAGCTGTAGAGAGCGAGAAGGTCTCCCCTCAGCCTCCTCCTCTCCAGGCTGAACACCCCCAGCTCCCTCAGCCGCTCCTCACAAGACTTACTCTCATGATCGCTTTCATTAGGCAGTTTGGGATCTGTTCCCTCTCTGCTGGTAGTTAAAGACTTTTTCGCCAAGACAGCTAATCTTCACATCTCCTAAAGTTACTCACACTTCACACATCTGAAGTTGTACGTACCAGGGCAATGTTTGGAAGGGAATAAGAGCTGAAAGCAGATCTAGCGAACTGCAAATAGAGGTCAGTCCACAAGACTGTTTTAATTAAAGCTCTGCCCGTACTCCAGGAGCTGGGGGAGCTCCTCGCCTGGGCTGTTTGAATTCAGTGCTTCTGGATTGGGGGCTTTCAGAAGTAACGAGAACTTCAGGAGACGCCTGTAAACCTTCAACTGCCCTTACAGGATTGCAGAAAACAAATCAGGGTGGAAACAGCGGCCTGTGCCTCTGGGATCAAAATCAAAATTACCATTATAGCCATACAGGAAGAAGCATTTTCTTTATTTATTAGTCTTCTATGACTTGAAGACAAGGAAAGGGCAAATTCTAATATATCTTCATTCAGAGTTGATCAAGAGAATCTCGGTGTTTCCTTTATTCTTAGTACAGTGAATATTCCCACTAGGAGAAGTGTAGTCAGTCTCTCTAGGAACATCTTGTCAGTGCTGGAACGCCGCTTTCCTCAAGGACCAGGCCTTTTTTGTTTCAGCTCCCTCCTGGCCAGGCGCCCAGGCTAAAGCTGAGGTTTGCCTGGAAGTTGGGTCAACTTCAAGTTGCCTGAAAGCTCAAGGCAAAAGTCAAGGTTCAACTTGAAGTTGCCTTAAAGGAGGTCAGTTTATAGAATATGCACGAAACCTTTCTAGCGTAAGCTCCCCCAGGTTTCAGAAATGGTAGTTACTCGTTTGTTTTTTTTCACCTGGAGTCTTTTCCGAGACTTCCCCTGAGCACGTGGCTTCTGGACACGCTCCATCTAAGACCCCACCGGTACGAAGGTAACTTCTAACGTCGCGCTGGTAAATAGAAAGTGCAAAGCCAGCAGAGCTCGGGACTCCGCTTTCCTCCTTTTCTCAGAGGCGTCTCGCCTTTGTTTGGGATTTCCCACCGCAGGACATCTGCCTGTCTTTTTTGGCAGGAGTATTATCAGGCCCAATGCCTGCGTGGTGCTTCTCACAGAGGAATTTACTTCAGGGAAATAAGCACTTTTGTAAGAAGAGAAGTGCAATTAATCAAAATTCTGATTTTTATCTAGCAAGTGACGGTTCAGTTAGCTTTAAGAACTTCAAGCTCGCGTGGGTTATTAGAACATGATTAAAGAACGGTTAAACAAAGTTTGGCAGATGTGAGTGTGATTCCTGGGTAAATATGACCTCTAAAGCTCACAGTCACATGCGGTTATAATCCCCAAAGAGGTCTTAGTTAAAAAAACAAAAAAAAAACCAACAAAAAAACCCAAAAAAAACCCAGAGGGGTGGGGGAGGAATCAGTGGAGTTAACAGGCATACTGGCATTAGAAACTGCTCTGTGGGTTTAAATAACAACGTTAATTTATCTGGAACTGACGCTTATCTTTCATTCCCGTTTTATGTATATCTTATTTCTTTATTGGAGGCTGGGAATAGAAGATTCATGCAAGAGGTTATTTAATACAGCTTGCATCAGCAAACCAGAAGGATTTAATGCTTAAAAACGAAGCTAAAATATTTACAGCATTCCTAATGGCTTTTAGTCTGTTAGGACAGAGCAGTAACTTCACAGCCTGATGCCTTGTCACGTACGGTTAAACGTGTCTGTGCTGCTTCGCTGTCATCCCTTTTCCCATTCCTTCTCCCTGAAACGGGTAACGGTACAAGTAAATTAAGTGCAGGTTTTCAAAATCTGTATTTATAAATCTACAAATTAGATTTGACTATGTCTTTACTGGACCCCTTTAAATGCAAACAAAGTTCAGTCCAGTAAACAGAGTTGGTTTTATATGGACGGGGGGCTGCCCGCAGCCGCTGCTTTGTATAGCCCAGCTGGGCCGTTCAAGTCTCTTCTTTTTCTAAACGTCTTTATTCCTGTTTAGAAGAGCAAATTTTAAAAAATAGCAAGTCAAACACGTCTCCCTTGTCATCAGCATAAAGCCTACATAAGTGCAAAACAGCACGCCCCATGATTTGAGGATGAGCTGATGACTTTGTGTCCTTCAGGGGCGAGAGGTGGCTTGGTCCGGCCGTGCCGCCCCAGTGCTGCAGGAAGCAATCTGGGAGAAGGAGGAGTCACAGGGATGCCCTGGTCATTCGGTCCAGCCTCAGGCTACTGCACACCACCACATCATAACCTGCCATAATAAATATTAGTTATTTTACTCTATTATTATATTAGAAGGGTTTTGTTCTGGAACCTCGCTGCTCTCATGCCCAGCTGCCCAGTGGGGATTTGCACCTTGGTTCAAGTGCATCGATTCAGGAGACCTTCAGTATCTGGATGCGTCTCCTGAGGGAAAGGTGGGAATTTGCCAGGACAGGACGTTTTGGAAAAATTACACGATAAATAGAATATAATTTCCGTTTGGAGCTTTCAGCATCCAAACAGTCTCAGCCAAATGTCAAGACTGTGCGTCTGCCAGGAGAGCTCTTGCAGTTGCCTCACTGGTGGTGAGGAAAGTTAAAACGATGCCACTAAGCGAAAGTAGTGCTTTTTTACCTTCACAGAGCTGTAAGAATATACACTTCCATACATCAGCCTGAACCTGTTTTCTCGGTCTTTGATGTATTGGTTGCTAAGGCAACCGTGTATATTCCCGAACTGGTGAGTAAAAATAGGAACACAAGCACGTTTTCAGTACGGGCGAAATACTGCAGTTCACAGCAGCTCTCGCTGCCGGCGCTGGTGAGCACCCGCAGGGACTCCAGGTTCTGCCTTTTCCCTAAATGTTTATTTTATGGTTGCCCTACATTGGGGAAAGATATTGAATCAGAACATTTGTTAAGTGAAACGGTTTTAAATGTCACCTGGCGCTTCGTGGGCGGTGGGAGGCAGTGTCAGGTTAACATGAATTACTCCTGTTTAAATCCGGCCAGCAGGGATAACTGGCCAGTTAGTAGGATGTGATTTTGAAGCATTTAACACGGTGCTCATTAACCAGCACCTAAATACCACCGAGTTGCTGGGTGCAAGGTAACCTCCTTCATGCCTGTAGCTTGGCCAGCTTTTTTTTCTGGCTGAAATTCACAATCACTCCTACACTTTGGCATTTTAGGGATTTAGCAAAATGCCTGTGGCAGCTTCATATCATAGAATCACAGAATGGTTTGGGTTGGAAGGGACCCTAAAGCCCACCCAGTGGCACCCCCTGCCCTGGGCAGGGACACCTCCCACCAGCCCAGGTTGCTCCAAGCCCCGTCCAACCTGGCCTTGAACCCCTCCAGGGATGGGGCAGCCACAGCTTCTCTGGGCAACCTGGGCCAGGGGCTCACCGCCCTCACAGCCAACAATTTCTGCCTCACATCTCATCTCAGTCTCCCCTCTTGCAGTGTAAAACCCTTCCCCCTCGTCCCATGGCTCCCCTCCCTGCTCCAGAGTCCCTCCCCAGCTTTCCTGGAGCCCCTTTAGGGCCTGGCAGGGGCTGGAAGGTCTCCCTGGAGCCTTCTCTTCTCCAGGCTGAACCCCCCCAGCTCTCTCAGCCTGTCCTCCCAGCAGACGTTCAGATCCTGGTGCTGGGGGCTGAGCAAAGAGGAGCGGTGCAGTATGTAAACCCCCCCAAGGTGGTGGGGATTCGGGTGCTGGAAATGCAGGAGCTGCATTCTGCGTTTGTTTGCGCGGGTAGGGAATTTTTAATCCTAATTTATGTTGCTAAATATTAAATATCTACAGGTGGTAACGGTGTATGTAGGAACCAAGGGAGAACAGCCCGTGGGGAGAAGGGTCGGTTCCAGGGTGCGATCCCGTCCTGGGCTGTCTCCAGTCTCCTCCAGGTGCTGCCGGGTCTATGAGGCGCGATTTATGTGGGGAGACCTCAGGATTTGCAGGAAATGACTAACACTGTTGAGATGTTGTTCTCTCCCTTTCCAGCTGCCGTAACTCTTCATTTAAACACAAAGAGGCTGAACCGAGCTTTGGTGCGGGGGTGTGGATTTGAGCTGGCCGTTTATATGGCAGGGATGCCGGTCCCCTTTTGAAGTAAGGGACTGAGTAATTAAAATATTAATTATTAATACAGCCGTAAAAGCCTTTTTCCTTCTTTTCCTCCCCTCTTTGCAGTGCACAGATGTCGTCAGGACATTCGGTGGCAGTGATGGGCATTGACTTCACGCTGCGATACTTCTACAAGGTTCTCATGGACCTGCTGCCAGTTTGTAACCAAGACGGGGGAAACAAAATAAGGTAAGCTGTTCCTCCTGGGCAAGAAATAGCTAAAGCCTTTTTTTTTTGTTCCCTTTAACCAGGTGACCCAAGGTGCTTTCCAACTTAATTTATTCTAGGATTCTCTTACTTTCAATGTGTGTTCTCTGCTTTCCGCTAAAGTTTGTGCGTGTTCTTCTCATAAAGATCACGTGGACTTCTTGTTTATTCAAGATCAAACTGTCATCAGCTAAGTAAAGAGTCTGCAGGAATACGAAAACAGAAGATAACTGATTATTTGGTTTTTTGTTATGTTTAGACTTCATTGAAATCCTGGGCAAAAAACCATTCTGTATTAAATGAACACCCTTCCCCTTCTCTTCTGTTTGTTTTCATTTTACATGTTTAGTTACTGTGAGCATGTAATCGTGATGTATTATCTCTTGTTATTTTAACTATGATTATTAAATTACACTTTGGTTATATTTTTCTCAGAAATACATAGCACACACTAGTCAGAAGAAGTCTGATTTCATCTGGAGTATCTAATTTTGTTTAGACCTCTGTGTATCTTAATTGTTCCTCTTCACCCTTTTTAAAAAAAATCATGGGGGGGGTCAGGGTTAGACTCTGGTTTGGATCTGGAGTAACTTGATAACAGGGTTTGGGCATTGTTGTTTCTTTCTTTGTTTTTAAACCTTATTTTGGAAGGGAAGTGGTTTTCTGTCATCCTCCCAGTTCTTTTCTGGTTTGGTTTGGGTATTTTTTTATATATTTTATGGTGTATAAAAAAAATAATCAGGATTTCTGGTTTGGCATTCCTTCCCCCCTAATTAAAAACTATTAATAATCAAGGGGATCAGATGCGTGATTATTTTCTACGTTCCCTAAATGAGGAATTTAAAGCATATTGTGAAGCGCTTTGTTAGAGCGTTCTCACGTAGGAGCTGGATCTAATGCCTGCAGCCCCTGCGTAAGTGCGCACAGGTACGAAGGGACGACTGTTCCAACTTTCTGGCAGCCGTTTGGGGTTTTTTCAATGTATGTCTCCTGAGCTTTTTCTCTCTGCAGTCATTCTGGGGTAAACACCAGCCTGTTCCCTATAGCGTCTTTCAGAGGAAAAAAAAGAGAGAATTCAACATCACAACATGAATTCCTAATGCAAAACCCAAACGGTTTGGGGCAGTAAAAAAAAAAAATCCAACTAAAAGTTTCGCCTAAAGTGTATAGTCCCGTCTATTCTGTGATGATTGCTGTAAATTATATCCCTTCTCTCCCTCCGTGAGCCGATGTCGGTAGAGGTTTACGTGTCAGGCTGCCATGGGAATGGCGGGGTTTAAAGCCGCCCCAAGCGGCGCAGCTGCGGGGCCCGGGCAAAGCCCCGCGGGGCCGGGGGACGCGGCTGCCACCCCGCTGAGCTCTTCGGGAGCATTGAGTGGCCGCATTAACCTCCTCCCCTCTCCCTTCCACGGCCACCGATTCTCTTCAGCTTGGCGCAGGCTGTGGCGTCCCCCGGTGCTGCTGGCTCCTCCGCCTTCCCCAGCGCGGCTGTCTGCGGCTATGGAAACGGGAGATGCCGAAAAGAGTACGGATTAAAACCTCGCAGCACCCTGGTTTCTAGATAGGGGCACAGATGGAACATCACTGCCCTGAGATCACACGGGAAACTAATGGGAAGGGCTGAAAAGGGAGAGGAAAGGATGGGAAGGCTGAAAATGAAACAGGAGTGATTTATCTCCCCGTTAAAATTGAATTCTTAGGCAGGAGGTCATTAAACGAGAGTGTGAAATCTCTGTTTTAATTAGTAGCGTAGTAGATTAATAAACTGTTAAAGCTTTCCAAGTTCATTATGCTTAATTTATTTCTGGACCTTGCATGACCAGACAAGACAAGGCACTGATCAGCTTCCCTTTCTGTTTCTAAGCGGTTCCACGTTCAAGTTCTCTGTCTTCCAGGCTTGCTGGAACAGTAACGGAATGAAAAGCTTCAGGGAAATACCCGATATATTCTTCAGAGACATTTTCCAGTGGATTTGCTTAATGGCCATGTTATTTTAATAAATGGAAGCCTTTAAAAATTCTTCCTCTAGCTGTAAATTGCAGATCAGGTTTTATTTTGCCGCATTTCTCTAAAGCCCGAGGAGGTCTAATGGGGGGCTCTCCACGTTGTTTGTTGTGGGCAGGTGCTTCATCATGGAGGACAGAGGGTACCTTGTGGCACACCCAACCCTCATTGATCCCAAAGGACACGCACCGGTGGAGCAACAGCACATTACGCACAAGGTCTGGCTCCTTTTTTCTCGTTTTTCTTGGTTTTTCCTTTTCTGGTTCCCGCGGTGGTAAGGACTGTAGAGAAGCTGCTGGTTGTGTCTGATTTCAAAGGCGTAAAATCCTCTCTTTTTCACTTAAGGAGCCCCTGGTCGCAAACGACATTCTGAACCACCCAAACTTCGTCAAGAAAAACCTCTGCAACAGCTTCAGTGACAGAACTGTTCAGCGGTTTTATAAATTTAATACCAGCTTAGTGGTAAGTGTGTTTTTCTGTTTTATTTTGCTTTTGAATGTACTTTGGTTGGGTTGGGTTTCTTTTGGTGGAAAGGCAGATCCTTGCCAGGCTCAGCAGAGGAGGCTGGAAGCCAGCCCTCCCTGCGGATTGGCCTCCGTTCCCCCTCTCCAAACACAAACCCAGCGATCTGGCCTGCACAGACTGTGCTCGCGCGAGGAGTCACTTGACATAGGAGGGATTATGGATGTGAGCGCTGGCCAGCTGTGGTTGATGTCTGCAAAGTCTCGTCCAGCATCGTGAAAATAAGTTCTCGGTCGTTGGGTGAGGACTTTCTGGCAGTAGTTGGGATTTTTTGCTTTGGGATCCTCTGACCTGTGGCTTCCAACTCTGACCAGTTGTAGTCGCTGCTACACGGGTAGCCAAGGTCTCTAATAACTTATCTTTTAGGTATGTGACCAAATAAATGCATTTACTGGTGCAACTGGCATGAGCATTCGCAGAGTATCATTTGTCAGACTGCAGTATTTGGAGATGCGAGCGCTCCGCGGTCCCCGCAGGGCCTGTGTGAGCTTCCTCTTGTGCCAAGAGGTCTAAGCCAGGGACTGTTGGCTCTCGCCGCGCCATGAATGCCGATCGCAGCGCCGCAGATCCACCCTTGACAAGATCCCGGCAGAATCATTCAAAAGGTGTTAGGCTCTGTGGGAGAAGCTGCTCTTTAGATAATACTTTTCAATTATTACTGGGAGGAGAAGGTGGGAAATGAGTGTCAGAAATATTTGGAAGTCCTGTCAGAATACGTCGATTTATGTCAGGTAGGCTTAAACATTTTCCCCACGCTTGAAATGCAAAATTGAAAATGTATCGCTGTAAAGGAAATTGTATAGGACAGAGCAAAAACTTAAGCTTGTGGCATGCAAATAGGAATCAGGAATGAGTCTGGCTACCAAATAGATCGCAGCTGTACAGCGCTGCCCTGTATTTTTTTATGGTACATGTGCCAGGAAGTTTTCAACAAGTCGTGGTGGTGCCTCCCCGTCAGAGCGGAGCCTCTTTGCGAAGGTCACCGACGACGGGGACAGCGGGGACGGGTCGGGGAGCGATGCAAAGGAGCGAAATGCAGCCTGCTGCGGGCAGGATATCGGGCTCAACGCCGCTGACACATCTCGTAATGTTTACAAGCTAAGCGTACTTTTTTCCACCTTCAGCAAAGTCTCTCCAGCCAGTAGTAGCTTGGAGGCAAAACTCAACAGGTTGATGAAGAATTTTATAGGCCTTTTATTTGTGGTGGTGGCTCTCCCATGCTCTGTAGGCTTCCTTGGATGGGGGAGAATCTTCAGCTCCCTAAAACAACGCATTTCTTGGTACTCTGTTGATGCTATTTGTTTTTTCCCTAGGGGGATCTGACAAACCTGGTGCACGGCAGCCACTGCTCCAAGTACAGGCTGACGAGAATCCCGGGCACCAACGCCTTCGTGGGAATCGTCAACGAGACCTGCGATTCCCTTGCGTTCTGTGCCTGCAGCATGGTGGACAGGCTCTGCCTCAACTGCCACAGGTGAGCGGGGGGTCGGGAATGAAGGGGCTGGGCCCGGCGTTTACTTCCTCCCGCCTTCTTCATTCAAGGTTTATAAAACCACGTTTATTGTATAAGCTAAACGAAAACATGCAGTGCAAAACTGAAGTGAAAACAACATAGTTACTTCACCTATGCTATTTGCAAGAGGCATGGTGACTTAGCAGACCTCTAATCTTTTGCGATATTTTTAGCGTATTAAATAACAGGGTAGTTTGTGCTTGACACGTTTGGGTAGATAATGTTAAAAGACCACAATAGATTCGGTTCTTAGGGGCAGTTGTCGGTGGATTATGCCCTTTGTTCTGGCGTATCGATACCCATGGTTTTATGTGGATTGATGTAGTTTTTCACTGAGGGGATCCTGGTGCTTGCAGATTTTGCTTACACCACCATCGTTATGTAGGATCCTTGCATCTAGATCGGAGATTTGTCCAAGGGTTGTCTCCTTTTTAAATCTCAGGGGTTGGGTAAGAGATCCGAGAGGCTCTGTTACTACATTGTCCTCAGTCCCAGAGCAGAACAGAGCAATCCCTGTGCTCCTGGGGGAAGGAGAAAGGTTACGGAACAGCCTTTTCCATGGCAAACTGCTCTTGTGGGGCTAAAATCACCGTGCCGTGTCTGATGCGTTTTCTCTGTTTTCTGCCCCTGCAGAATGGAACAGAACGAATGCGAGTGCCCCTGTGAGTGCCCTCTGGAGGTAAATGAATGCACCGGGAACCTCACCAACGCCGAGAGCAGGTGAGAACCAGCCTCCTCTAGTGGAACAGCGTGGGACAGAAGTTAACAAAATTAATTTTTTATGCTACCTTAGAGGTGATACAGGATAGCATAGACAGGATTTTTAGTATAATTAAGCAGGTGATACGTAATAGGTAAAACCGATCACAGAATCACAGTATGGTCAGGGTTGGAAGGGACCCTTGAAGATCCTCCAGTCCAGCCCCTCTCCCAGAGCAGGGTCACCCAGAGCAGGTGGCACAGGAACGCGTCCAGGCGGGTTTGGGATGTCTCCAGAGACGGAGACCCCACACCCTCTCTGGGCAGCCAGTGCCAGGGCTCCGCCACCCTCACAGGAAAGAAGCTTTTCCTCATGTTGAGATGGAATTTCCCATGTTCCAGTTTGTGCCCGTTGCCCCTTGTCCTGTCCCCAGGCACCACTGAGAAGAGTCTGGCCCCATCCTCTTGCCCCTGGCCTTTGGATATTGCTGAGCATCGATGAGGTCCCCTCTCAGCCTGCTCTTCTCCAGCGGAACAGCCCCAGGGCTCAGCCTTTCCTCAGCACAGAGGTGCTCAGTCCCTCGCTCAGGACATTTCTCGGTGATTGTGCTTTGACTGCTTTTATAATACAGGGCTTTCCTTTTTGCCCTGATATAGGAATCCAAGTTGTGAAGTTCATCAGGAGCCAATGACTTTCACAGCAATCGATCCGAGCCTCCAGGACGCTCTGCCGCAGTGTATCAACACCCAGTGCAACCAGAGAACAGAGAGCGGGTAAAGTGGCGTCCTCCGTCCCTCAAAATATACCATGTTCCTGAAATAATTAAGTGAAAATAGCTCTTCCTTACATATTTCAAGGAAAAAAAAGAAGCGTGATACCAGAATGAGGTATTACAGCACACGCCAATGCTGACATTATGCTGCTGTGCAGAAAGAGAAGAGCTCAGTATTCCCGTTTGAGTCACGTTACACCATTAATAGCAAACAAACGGCTTCCCTGTTGCACTTTGTGACTCTGGGAACTGAGGGTTGTGCAAGTGGAGGATTTGCTGCTGAAAGGAGAATGAATTCTTCCTCTTAGCAAAATGGATAGTGCTGCTGTGTTTGTCTGCCTTCGGGAGGAAGGTGTGGTCCAAAGGGTTCGCAGAAAGCAGACAGTACGGTCGCGGTGGTGACTTCGGAGCACGTTAGGGATGGGAGCTGCCTGTCAGCTTCCAGTTCCCTGCTTCTCTCTTCTACTCCTGGCATTATGTAGAGGAGCTTCAGGGCTTATTTATTTTTTGCTAGTTATGAGCGGTCTCCAGGGAACTGAGACTGCTAGAACATATCGTGCTCTGACCAGACTTTCCAAATCCTTTCTTCCATCTTCCAAAGGATTGCAGAAAAAGGGTGGAACCGTAGTCAGACTTCACCGTGCTGAGAAATGTCTTATTGGAGCAGTTACAAGTAGGAAGTTCTCCCTGTGCTCAGGCTGAGTCATGGAGGCAAAACCCAAAGCAAACAGAGTTGGAAGATGCATGCTGAAGATGCAGCTTCCCTGTATAACTTCCCTTGTGGTACTTAAGCATTTCAATGAGAAGGGGTTTGTGGCCAAATGTTACATACGCAAGGGCTTGTGGATGATTTTGGCTTCCCTCTGTCTCGCGATTCTAAAATGGACTGAGCTGTGCCAAACAAGAAGTGTTGAACTGGAAAGAAACGTGGTCTTCTTTCATTTTTCATTTTCAGGGATTGCTTCGGTGTGTTGGACTGCGAGTGGTGCATGGTAGACAGCGACGGGAAGACCCATCTGGATAAATCCTACTGTGCCCCTCAGAAGGAATGCTTCGGTGGCATTGTGGGAGCGAAGAGCCCCTACGTGGATGACTTGGGAGCAATAGGTAACTCTGCCTGTCTGTAGAGATGCTGCGTTTAGCTGTTTGTAGGCAATAACGTGCACTTTCAGTGCCAGACCATGCTTCCCATAATGCTTATCTCTTATGCTAGTGGTAAATTAGCAGAAATAGTGCACCAAGCAGCAAAGAAGTAGCATCAGGGCCGTTGTGGGTGTTACATTTTTGAAAATGTTGATGTGTAGCTGAGTGTAGCTGTACATTCCTGTCTTTAAGATGTACCCTCTCTGAATTTCTTCTCCGATTTAAAGTGTGCTGGCCTGCCTGTGCGCAGTTGAGCTTCTAGAAAGCCTTCAAGATCTTCTCCAGTCCTCAGAGATGTTGATCTAAACCCTTCTGCAGAGCATTTATGGATTTTTTTTTTCCTCTGTTTTGTCCCTTTTGATTTAGGAGATGAGGTGATCACTCTGAACATGATCAAAAGCGCACCGGTCGGCCCAGTGGCTGGAGGCATTATGGGCTGCATTATGGTGCTTGTCCTAGCGGTATACGCGTATCGCCACCAGATACATCGGAGGAGTCACCAGCACATGTCACCTTTGGCTGCCCAGGGTGAGAGAGAAATAGTAGGGTGGGAATTTAAAATAAAACTCAAACCAAAAACAAAAGCCCAAAATAAAAAAAACAAACAAACAAAAACAAAAAAAGCCCACAAAACCAAACCAACCAACCAACCAAAAATAAAAATCCAAACCCTCTTTCCTTGGTTTTGTTTCAGTGCCCCGTTTGTATTTCCCTTTTGCCAGCCCTTGTAAAAGCCAGGTTTCTCCAGGGGGCCTGTGTATTGCTGCCCTCTCCTGGGTGCAGCCAGACCTGCTGCCGCCCGAGGAGACTCTGCCCCAAAACCATAACGTGCAGTTCGTGTCAGGGAGCTGAAGTTACGCTTTTTCTTGAGCTAAACTGATGTAAGCCCAGCTTCACAGCTTCCTGGCCCTTGTCACAGCACACCGACCGCGGGTGTTTATTTCTGCATAAGAGTGGAGCTTTTGGGCCTATTAAGAGTTCTCACGCCCTTTCTGCTTGGGCGGTCTGCGACACAGAATCATAGAATCTTCATGGTTGGAAGGGACCTTTGAGATCATCGAGTCCAACCATGCACACACACAAAAAAACCCCTACAATCTCTGCCACCAGAGCATGCCCTGAAGTGCCACATCCAGACGTTTCTTAAACACCTCTAGGGATGGTGACTCAACCCCCTCCCTGGGCAGGCTGTTCCAGGGCCTGACCACTCTTTCAGTAAAGTCATTCTTCCTAATATCTAACCTAAACCTCCCCTGCCGCAGCTTCAGACCATTTCCTCTGGTCCTGTCATTCTTCACCTGGGAGAAGAGGCCAACACCCCCCTCTCTCCACCCTCCTTTCAGGGAGTTGTAGAGGGCAATGAGGTCTCCCCTCAGCCTCCTCTTCTCCAAGCTAAACATGCCCAGCTCCCTCAGCCTCTCCTCAGATGCCCTGGTCTCCAGACCCCTCACCAGCCTGGTCGCTCTCCTCTGGACACGCTCCAGCACCTCAATGTCCCTCTTGTACAGCGCGGCCCAGAACTGAACACAGCGCTCGAGGTGAGGCCTCACCAGTGCCCAGTACAGAGGCACCATCACTTCCCTGCTCCTGCTGGCCACGCTGTTCCTGAGACAAGCCAGAATGCTGTTGGCCTTCTTGGCCACCTGGGCACACTGCTGGCTCATGTTAAGCTGGCCGGCCACCAGCACCCCCAGGTCCTTTTCTGCGGGGCAGCTTTCCAGCCACTCTGCCCCAAGCCTGTAGCGTTGCTTGGGGTTGTTGTGACCGAAATGCAGGACCCAGCACTTGGCCTTATTGAACCTCCTACAGTTGGCCTTGGCCCATGGATCCAGCCTGTCCAGGTCCCTCTGTAGAGCCTTCCTACCCTCAAGCAGATCAACGCTCCCACCTGGTTTGGTGTCATCTGCAAACTCACTGAGGGTGCATGTCTTTTTGCACTTGTGTTCCGTGTGATGTTCATGGAATATCTAGACGTAGTTAGATAAAACCACTGAAGTCTGAGAGACAAAACTGTTTGGCGGAAGGGATACCGGTAGAAAGAGGTGAGAAGTGTGATCAGGGCTAATTACCTCTACATTTGATGACACCCTGGCTCTACTTTGAATCAGTTCGCTGTCTTCAAAATTTAAAGCCTGTTCCTTGCAGGGGGAGGTGGGGTGTATCGTATTCCTGAAATCCCTAGCCCTGTTTGTCTTGGGAAATGAGCACACCGAGCTCAGACCGCATTTCTTCACACCGTAGCGCAAAGTGCTTCCACGATACTACCGGGGTGACAGCCGTTAGTAAGATGATCCAAAATTTTTCTCTTAACAGTTGCATTTTTCTGTTTGTAATGGTGTGTAGAAATGTCAGTGCGTATGTCGAACCTGGAAAATGATAGGGACGAGAGAGACGATGACAGCCATGAAGACAGAGGAATCAGTAAGTACCAAATCACTTTGCGGTAAAAAAATCTTAGATTAGGAGTAAATGAGCTATTTGTTTTCTTAATATGCTAGAATTAAAAAATATGGGAGGAGACCCTGTGCTGATTAGCAGTAGGAAGTGACAGAACAACGTTTTGATTTAAACTGTAACTTCCAGTGCATCTTCAGTCTCCTGCTAAATATTACATTTTTTGCTTTTAGAAGACTAATCTTGATTATGTGTGGAGGGGGTCTGCCCCTTACGCGCCCCCCCCCCCCATCATAACCGCTTCCAGAAATAGCTCTGATCAGCCTAAAAATTGCGATCGTGTCAGTACGGGGTATGGAAAACTCCTACCTTTGTTCAGCCTTGGAAAGCAGAGGCCAAGCCTGGCATGTATGTTCAACAAATGTGGCAGTAAATCTTATTTGCATTGATTTGGGATGCCTGTTACTGCTTTGCTGTCCAGTAAAAATGGCACTTTGCGTTTGATAGTGCTGTACCGTAAGATGAGCCGGTGCACCTAAGCTCTGGGAGAGCTGCGGAGTCAGAGCAGATCCCTGTCTCTGGAGCCTCGCTAAACCAGAACTAAAACAATGCCCAAGGTTTGAAACTGTGTCAGCACTCAAAGACTGAGAAACAAGCGTGTGTGGGTTTCATGGCTCGCATCTACCGCTTCTCCAGGGCCGTTTCAGTTTCATTGGGAGTCGGCTCCCAGTGCTGCCACAGGTTCTTCAGCATTGGCACTAATTCCCTAACTTCTATTAATCCCAGCGGATGAGGTGAATGAGTCTGACTGGATCTTGATCCCGTCCACATTTAAACACCATCTCTTTACTCCTACTCCTCTGTCGCTTGACAGTCATCTTAAAAGTAGTAGCATTTGAGAAGAGTTAGACTGTAGAAAGCCTATTCCCCTGTGCTTGATTTGTCCCGCTGATATAATTCAGTAAAAGCACTTTCTTTAAAACCAGTTCTGTTTCTTTCTCCCTCCCAGTTAGTAACACTCGATTTATAGCAGCGGTAATCGAGCGGCACGCCCACAGCCCCGAACGCAGACGCCGGTACTGGGGGCGATCGGGAACGGAGAGCGACCACGGTAAGACCTTGAATCCCCGCCCTGGCCCCGGGTTAATGATTGCGGTTACTGGGTTTCCTTCAGAAGTCTGGCACGTTGCAGATAAGGCTGCCACAACCAAACCAAAAACCTTTGCTCCTTATTACCTCACAGCTGAGCGGTTTTGCCACCCTTCAGCAGACGATGCCGTCCAGCCAGGAGCTGGTTTCCTCAGAGGGGTGGTACAGCGGCAGCTGAAGGCCCTGCTCCCCCTGGCTGGCGGGGGGCTCTGCCAGCTTCGCTGCGGGGCCAGAATGCAGACCGACAGAAACAGGACTACATTTACCACACTCTTCTTCCATCGCCAACCCGAACAATCTAGATGCTCAGTTGGGATAACGGGCCTCTCCTACTTAATGAGCGAAAGGAAGTCCCTTGCAGTCGAGTCAGCATCTCGACTGCTTGTCTCTTCGCCGTGACGTGCACATCTTTCATAAAATTCTAGCAGCATGTGTGGGACACCTGCATTTCCTGGGGTAAAGCATATACGGATTTAGAGACCACGGAGTCAGGTGCCTCCTTAGCCTTTCTGTTGGACGTTCAGTCCCTGCCATCACCGCAGAGGACACCTTACGTCACCTTTAAGCAAATAATGAACATTACTGGGTACATGTATAGCAATGAGGGGTATTCAGCCGCGTGTGTTTGTCACACACACACATTTCAACCCTGTTTAGGTTCAGGGAATTTTGATACGTCTCCCATCCCCTGGGACTGAGTCTTCTTAACTGTTGGAAGCTGGTAGAAGGGTGTCCTGCTGCTGACTCGTGAGGAGGCGTAACGTAAATGAAGAGAAGGGTTAGACAAGGCAGTCTGCCACAGATGTCAGCTCTAGCTGCGTGTCGTAGTGGCTGGGTATCTTACAGCAGATGGAGTCACTTATTAAGACAGTGGTTGCGCTAATGGAATTGCTGAGGGCCAGGAAATCTGAAGGCCAAAGCCTTGGAACGTGGATGAACAGATGCCTGAGAGACAATCTTGCTCTAAGAGGAATTAGCCTGGATTTGGGGCCAGATTACCTGTGCTGAGGCACATTTGCTAGACTAATGCTCCTTTTGCTCCATTTCTTGTAGTCCGAGCAAATCCTTCCCATCGTTCCCGTCCCCGTGTCAGGGTTAGCAGGGGAACTGTCTACCTATTTCTGAAATGTGCGCTTCTATTTTTAGTTTCTGTAATTCCATCTTCTTCAAAGGGCTGCCCAGTCGTCTTCCCAATTCCTCTCTGCCAGCTAGAAACCATGACTCAGACCATGGGAAATGAGCCCCAGCTGTGGATACTTACCCTGATATTTTTAACACACTTCTTTTAGGCATCTCAAGCTGAAAACCCAACCGAGATGCTCGGAGAAGCACCAGTGGGTTTCCAGCTCTTAGCCAAAGTTTTCCAAGATGGATTATTTTTCTAATTAAAGCAAGATCTTTTTCCTTTTAAATTTTGTTTGTGTGTTTGCATTTAGAGATACTGAGGTGGTTTTGTTTGAGCGGTAACAGCTGGTTTCAGTGGTAAATCCAAATCTCACAGTAACTACTAGCACCTGCTTCAAAAGAGAGGGACAGAAGGTCTCCCAGGGAGCTGTTAGGAGGCAGCGTCCTCACTGAGAAAGCAGGATCTTGTCCAGCAAGGGTTAGCCGTTAGCTGGCTTTCCAGTGACATAATTTCCTTAGGATATCCCAGAGAATGCAATGGCTCATTACTCCGATAGTCGGCTGCTCTGTTGTTTTTTCAACTTCTCAGACTGCAGGAGCAGATATTTTGGCCAAAGGAGTTGATTGCACGATGGGCACGTGCGCAGCTGGACGGGTCAGTACCATTTGGCTTAATGGACCTGCTGCGTGAAACACTTCCAGGTGGATTCAGTCCATTTCTTTAACTCTATGGAAAGCTCACCGACATTAAAAACATACGTTTGGGGTTTGTAAATAGGCCTTCACAGGTGAAAAGTGCTCTTTTCCTCTTAAAAAGAGAATACTGTGATTACGCAAGATGATGTGAGAAGTTTCGCTGCTTCCAGATAACAACAGCTTTCTTTCCTAGGAAAGATGTAGTTTGATAGGACTAGAGGTAAGGGGCGCGGATCCCACCTATTTCTTGTCTGTCCGTAAAAATCCAAGTAATATCTTTAAAGATACCACTGCCCCAAAAAATTCTGTTAGGTTTTGTTTTTCAAATCAGTGCGAGCAATTCTGCCATACCAAACTGTTGAAGGCGTGATTGGTTTCTACCGTTTGGGGTGGCACAGACCATACGTTTATAAACAAAGCTGGTGACAGAGAAAGGGATCCATTATGAACCTACAGGAGAGGATGGCTTTGTTTGGGTTTTTTTTTCTTTTCTCTTAATTAATTGTTTTATTCTTTATAAAGCACTGGCTGTGTCTGATTCCCTGAAGGGTGCAGCAGTCGGCACCGTGGCAGATTGACCTTTTAGTCTTGCTTTTAATTCTTGGTCCTTCTGATTCCTTTTCTAGGCTACAGCACTATGAGTCCTCAGGAAGACAGCGAAAACCCTCCATGCAATAACGACCCGTTGTCGGCTGGTGTCGATGTGGGAAACCACGATGAAGACTTGGACCTGGACACGCCGCCGCAAACAGCTGCCCTCTTGAGTCACAAGTTCCACCACTACCGGTTGCACCACCCGACGCTCCACCACAGCCACCACTTACAGGCTGCAGTCACGGTACACACTGTGGATGCCGAGTGCTAATGAACAACGGCACCGGGAACATAACTTGTGAACGACGATCCGTGCAGCAGCGGGCAGCTCGGCTTCTGTGCTTTTCACCAGGAACGATTTAACTCACTTCCTGAGTAAACTGAGGCAGAAAAGCTTTACATTTTTATAAATGTAAGGCCGGCTCTGAAATGGAAGGGAAGCGTGCTTGATGAATGGACCTGCCATAACATTGAAGAAAATGGAGCGGGAGGCACGTTAGACCTCCAGAAACGGGGACGCGAGTTTATACAGCAGCTGGAGCTTTGGAAGCCCCGTTACGCTGAGCCAAGAGGAGAGAGCGAGCTTAAAAGAGCCAGCGATGATTTGGTTTCCTTAACTGGAAGAGCAGAAATCTGTGCGGCCGAAGGCTAAACAAGTGCCAGATAGAGGCGGGGGGGGGAAAGGCTGGTGGTTTCTCCGCAGTTTGTTTCGCGCGTACAAAGTTCACTGCTCCGACAACGGCTGTCTGGAACCTGGGACAATGCATCTCAAGATTTTTAAGTAAAGGATTATTTTTCTACTATTTATTGAACTCGAAACTTTGGGGGGAGGGAGGGGAGAAAACATGTTAGCAATTCTCAACGACTGCCACATATCTTCTGTGATGGTGAAGTGGTTCTTCCGAGGAAGACATCTGGTTCTTATTAGCTGATACTCATCCACACTGCCCCACTCTGCAAAAGGGAAAATGAAGAAGTCGTTTCTGACGTGTTTACAGTATGAATGCTTTCTTTTCCACAATTGTTTTCTGTAAATATTAGAACCTGATTTATATGACAGTATTTTCTTCCTATTTGCAGAGGAAAAATCCTGTACTCCATTACTAAAATTCTGAGAATTCTGCCCATAAACTTCTCTGTCTTTACCTCTTCGGTCATCCTTAAAGGTTTCCTGTGTGGAAGTAATAAAGAATTTATTTAGCATTAGTTGCCAGATAATTCCCAATGAAATCTGTGCCATTCTTCTGTTCCCTTAGGACGCTGTCGAGATCAGAAGTAGGGATAAACCAGTGTTTTGTAAAACTTGGGTTACTGTGGAAGGTCTTTCCGAAATCATGATTTGAAGCTGCTGCTGTTTGTCTGGAATTTAACATTGTTGGTAATTCAAACGAAGATTAATCAGTCTGTCTACAACACAGAGCATCGTAATTATAAATTAGTTTTAAATCACAGCGTTGTATTTTAGATTCACGTTTTGTGATTACAATGATATAAAACCATTCTTGCACTGTGCATTATGATAAACATCCATTTATATGTAGGTTTTTTTAAAAATCACGTGTTTTAATTAATATGGTACTTAATACTGTATTATGTAAAAAAATTGGTTCTTAAACAGTACGGTAAAATAACTATATGTGTGATATCAGGATACCCCTTTATACTATGTATAAAACTAAAATCTCTAGTGAAATAAACTGTATATAAAGTATAGTTCTGTGGATAACGGGCTAGATTGAAATTATTCTGTCTCAGTTTCCTTTAATTTTCTGTCTGACTAAGTGTTATAACGGGAGTGAAACATTTGGCCAGGTTCCTCTTGCTTTTACGAACTTGAAAGATCTAAACTTTACATATGAATGACGGTATTGACGTATGTTTAAAAGCTTTTTTTTTTTTTTTTTTTTCCTTTGTGAGCCTGTTGGTCACTATTTGGGAAATGAACATTTCTGGAAGTGCTCAGCCATTGCGCGGACTCACCAAAGCCGATCATTTGGGTTTTTTCTTCCGCGCTACTGAAAACTGGGTTGCGCTGGATTTGCCGTTCTGCGGTGGTGGGTGGGAATGGCGGGGGGTTTGCTGACCAGGCACCTGCAGAAATGGATCAAGCACTGCTTTATGTTCTCAGAGGGCCTTGTAATGGCTCGTGAGTCAATCTGTAGACCCAACTTGCTAGAATTTCTAATTTTGAATCCAAAATAGCGCTGAGTTTGGGGCAATGGACAAACTGGCTGTTTTGTCAGGTTTGCCTCTCGAAGAAAAGGCATTATCTTAATGTTACTGATCAAAGAACAACGTATCCAGCCAGGAAGCAGAATTTTTAAGCACGAAGGGAAAATAGCTTTCAGTGTGGACAAGTGTTCAACTATATGTAAGTGTTAATAACGGTTTGTGCGAAACATCAAACAAGATGCTTTGTTCATTTCCTAGACCTACAGAAGTCCAAAAGCTGTTCTCACTAAAATTCCGAGGTAAATCCGATTTGAAGTTCTAGCCAGGACTTTATTTGGTCAGATCTGGGGATGTAACGTAGATGCTGGAATTCAGCCAGAAGCTGTTGCCACGGGACAAAAGCGTCGCTGGAAGCCACCGACTTGTAAAGCGGAATTTAAATTGTATTTTGCCCATCCGTGTACATATGAAGGAATCTCACGGTGCAGCAGAGGTTCTTGAACTTGAGTATTTGCTCCCCAGCTGTAGTTTTTTATGTCAAGCAACGTTAGAATAGTTTCCTCGCATATAAAATAATATAAACAGAAATAAAGAAGAGCGCAGCTTTGGCTTGAGCCACGCGTGCCTGCCTGCTCTGCGGCTGACCTTACTTTACACCAGGTAAGGCCATGGAGCACATCATTAAGTCCAGCTTTAATTAAACTGCAGTGTTAATGAATGTATACATACCTGTGTTTAACCCACACTGGCGTATTCTGTACTATTTTATAGTGGGAGAAGTAACTTTTGTTCAAAATGTATCAGAAAGTAATAGGAATAAGCACATACCTTGTGCAATGCAATAATATTAATTACTTTCTTGAGTACAGTGGTGTTTCAGTGGAGAGATTTATTTATTGTTCTTAGAAACTGCTGGCAGCGTTCTCTGTTGCAGCCCCGCCAGAAATGCCTGGGTTACGCTTCTCTCTGAACGGCTGTCAAAAAGTCGCAGCGATCAAACCCCCTCGCCTTTACCTTTAAAAGCTTTTTACCTTTACGGGTTTTTGCAGAGCTGCACCTCGCTGCTGCTTCATCCCTTCTGTTCCGGGACATAAAAACCGTTCTTGCTTCCTGGGGTCCGGACAGCCTTGCTTATACTTGAAGTAATGAGAAGACCCAAAGCTCTTGCGATTAAGGAATAATTACGGGAAAAAACACAGATCGGGAGGTGTGCCAAGTCACAGCTTCAGATGCTGCCAGCGAACCTTGTCCCAGCAGGAATAACTAACGCTGGGAGAGATCCTGTTGCTCATTTAAAATGAAACCTCATAAATACAGCAGGGAACCTGGATGTAGTTGTGGATTCTAGGAAGCCGCAGGACACCTCTTCCGTTTTTATTGCAGGTGTTGCTGCCACGGCCTTCCCTCCCCGTGATTATTTTACCGTGTTGACGGAGGAGCGGGATCACAAAAGGAGCAGTTAGCTGCCTGGGATGGACTCCTACCCCGATCCGCCTTACCTGTAACTGCAAGACTTTACGGCCATTAATTTTCCACTTGTTTCATTTCTGAAACTTAGTTACATTAATTTCCTGTAGGTTTTCTTTCTTTCTTTCTTCCCAAACAAGTTCTGAAAGGAAAACGAGTGTTGCCTTTGGTTTGTGTTCACTAACGTTAAATTGACTCGATGCTTTCAGTATTTGAGACGTGTGAAGTGTATTGATTTTTCCTGTATGTAACAAGCAGGTTCTCCATCCAGGTAACCCAGCTGGCCAGAGGGAGAGGCATGGTCACATGTTCAGAATATATTGCTTGAAAACTAATTGAGATGTTTTTTTAATTTGTTTATATTACTGCCTTGATACAAAATGCGATTTGGAAAGAAGAGTATGTTACAGTTTGCCCATGAGCATTTTATAAGGCCACTTAAGCCACGAAATACTATCTTTACCTTTGCCCTTGGCAATGAGAGAGAAGAGAGATGAGAATTCGGGCGCCGTTCACGTGTGCAGCAGCGGATGTGACTGTAACAGGTCAAAATGAGGTCTCGAGCTTTCAGGGGGTGTGTTCGGTAAAGTGACCCAGAAACGGTGTTGAGGATAGAAAGTAGATTTGTCAGAGTACAAACGGTGGTAGTAAACTGGCAGCAAATATGGAAAAGGGGGAAAAAATAGGATGCAGAAGACCTGGATCAAGTTAAGAGGGTGCAGGTAATCCAAACGGCTGGATGCAAGTGCAAAGATTAATTTGCAGCGTTCCTAGCTCTTAGCTACCCATTTCATTTGTTTTTAAAAGAGAATCCCAGCTATGGCTGGGATTTTCAAAGGAGCCTGCACTACGCTTCCAGTGATGTTTGGAATATTAATTCCTACAGCAGTTACTTTGGTAACTGTTGGGTTGTTTTGCTGTACGATTCCCCCTTTGCCATGGTCTCCAACTATGAAAAACTAATCTTAAGTGCCGTAAAGTATTCCGTATTACTTATTTGCAACACTTCTATGTGATGAGAGGTAATTATTTTCTCTACTTTATGTGCTCTGAACTGAGTCACAGAAGGACCTTGGCCTAGAGAAGGGCTTGCGTTTCTGAAGCCAAGGCTACAGTGGAATTTAGAGACTGGAGTCCAAGAGTGCAGCCCTCCGGCCCCTGCCTCGTTAGTCAAGTGCCAAACATAACTGCTGTGTGCGCCAGCGCAGGCGCAGAAACGCCGCTGGCTTTATCTCCTTACAAGAGCCTGACGCGTCCCTCCCTCTGCACATCTATCGCCTGCTTTGGGTGGCGATTTTGAGGCTGGGATAGGCAGACCCTCTGCCTGGGAACCCGACGGAGCCTGAACTGGCAGAGCTTCGGAGCGTGTCTAACGCTGTGTGCAAACAGCTTCCAAAGTGAGTTACTGACTTTGCCTGCACTCGAACACGCGCTTACAGGTTGTCTGCTGCCTTCCAGGGAAAGGCTTAATCCCTTCTACCCCTCTTCTGCAAACTTCAGTGAGATTCTCAGTAAACAGTTGATCAATAATATATTAAGGGAAAATAAACATCCAAAGTAAAAGAAGAGTTTCCATCAAATAATCAGATCTACTCGGTTTGACCAAGACTTCTGTTAAATGCAACACAATTCTATGCCCATCAGAAAGCGGCGGTCGGTAGCAGTTAGCAATAGCGACGGCCTGAGCAGAAGAGAAGCACGAATTTGATGGCAGAGGCGGAACGTGTATTAGATCTGGAAGTTTCACCTTCAGCTCCAAGATGAATCATAATGGCCGCCTCTAAATGCCGTGGAAACCTTCACTGCTGTTATCCCTGGGCTGGTTTCGTTAGCGGCAGCAGTAGATGGTACTGCTCTCAGAAGCCAGGAGCCAGCAGGAACAATTATGTTTTGTTCTATTTTATTCTACATTTTTCTAGCTGATGCTGGCAAAACCACCAGCTTCTTGGAGCACTGCCTGAACAAGTGCTCTCCGCTGCTATTGCCACTAATGGAACAAAACCAGCGATAGCAAGAAAGGGAAACTTGACCAAAAAGCATAGTGCAGGAACCTTCTACGCACCCTCCGCCTGGCAGGGAAGGGTGGAGGCACGAGTACAACCGCAGCTCCACGGGGCGAGGGAACGGCCCCGGGCTCCCAGAGTGGCGAGACAGCACCTTTTACAAGCAGAACGCCCGCATCAAAACATGCGCAGAAAGAGGTGGAGCCCCACCAACCTTCTTGGGAAACTGGCCGTCTCTCCTCTTTGAACCCAGGCGCCATCTCACCAGTTGAACAATGGGCCAGCCTTGGGTTAGATTGCCAAGTATTTCCAGTTTGGTCAACGCTGATGGATATTTCCAGTTTTAAAACTCTTGCCCTGCACCTAGAGGTAATGAAATCAGACAGCCGCTCTGAGATGGGTTGGCACGGAGAACTGCAGGAAACCGGGAACTTGGTCAAATAGTTTTAGTATACTTATTTTCAGTTTTCCAACTTTCTGAGGCTTCAACAATTAATTTCCTCCCAGTATCAATTCTCTTGGCAGCGGGTATGCAAATCACATGCAATTGGGAGAGATTAAAGGTTGAGTAATTGAACTACGTGATCTAATTCCTGCAAAATAATAATAACCTTTTTAAGTGTGTTTATTTCCATTGCAGCTTAACTGAGGAAATCTCTATAAACGACTCAAAATGTGTTACTGCTGTGGCCTCAGCCACAGAACCTGGATAACAGGAAGGGGATGGGGTTGTTTTTATCCCATGAAAACAGAATGAACATGTAGAAGTCAGACACTTCACTAAGTGTGTTTATAGCAAAAAGTCATGTTGCGTGGCAGTTTCTATAGAAACCTTTTTTATAACTGAATGTCAGAACATTTGAAAGTCTCATAAATTTTTTAAGAACGCACTGGGAAAGTTTAGCTTGCACTACATCCTTTGTGCCAGCTTTCCATATTTAACAAGTTAGAGCATTTTAAAGGACAAAATAGTGGGGGTGGGGGCGTTTCAAACCCCAGCCTCTGCTGGCAGGGATAAATCACCGACCGGTTTATCGTATCAAACCAAATCGCTGGTAAGGTGCCTGGTCGCTCCCAGTACGTACTAACTATTCAGTTAATTACCTCAAAGATTTTCTTCAAGTTTATAATTAGCCAGACCTGTAGGGGCTGTAAATCAGGTAGTAAGGGAGATGTATCCATTTACCCTGGTGAATGCTTTAACTCAACATTATGATTTCACTATTATTTGATGGGAAATGATTTCACCATTTCCCGGGAACTATCAGTGTCACTTTCCAGTTCCTAGAAAACAGGCCCTTGTAGAAAACGTGAGACAGGCAGAATGATTTGAAACTGCAATTCGCAGCACACGAACAGGCTGGCCAATAAAACCACTCTGCGTAGGAATGTGGGGTTGTACCTGCTTTTGCTAGAAACCCAAGGAAGATTTTTTTTTTTTTTTTTTTTTTTTAATACTGAAATTGCCAAAATGTACTTTCAGCCAAGAAGTTATTACTAAATTTGAAGTTGACTCTGAATGAGGAAAAATAAAGCCCGTGCAGGGAAGAACGGTCAGTTAAGGCAGGAAGGGTATTGTTTTAGGAGAAAGTATTGCTGAGGTTCCCCCGTGAATATATTGGCCTTTAGAACCATTTATTGAAGAGGACTGTACATATAATAGTTGTTTGATCTCATTTTCTTTTATTCTCAGTTATTACTCAAGAAGCTGGATTTGTTTTGTGGTGGTTTGTTTTGAGATTTACTCTTTTTTTTTTTTTTTGCTGCCTTTAAATATAACCCTCACAGGGATTTGCTAATGATATGCATTAGTCAACAAAGGTTATAAATTCTACTGCAAAGACCACAATTCCCAAAATAGACCATTACATTGTGTTTCAGTGTAATGATTTCCTCAGAATAGTTACTCGCTTTATAAGTTATAGCTCTTACCTCTTTTATCTTTTTACAGTTTATTTGCAGACCCCTGTGTTACAGAATGGAAACTGAGGCGCAGTCACTAAGCAGCCTGTTACTGAGGTAATCCATCATTCCTAACACATTTAGGAGCGGAGTTACACCACGTTTAATAGCTATCAGGTTCCACTTAAAAAGAAAATGTTCAGCTGTGAGCAAAGTCACTTGACGTGTTTCTGTGTCTGGATGGAAGAATGTTTCAGGAGTAAAGAAACATCCCATTTTTGGTCCTAAACAGCAGCACCTGACATATTCCAGTCAATGTGGGCTATGTTCAGTACAAATATGGCTCCTGCAAAGGAATACGAGCAAAGTGAATCTGAGTGTTAATTGAATGAAGCGTGTGGCTGTCGTGGTCTCTGCAACAATCTGTTGCCCATCTGGCATCTCTTCGACAAGATGGGCACTGCTGGGATGTGACTGGATGGCCCTGAAGCCTGATCCTGTATTACTGCAATTCCTAAGCGCTTGGAGAAGGAAACGTTGATCAAAATATCTCTGGTATTAAAACGAGCTTAGGAGATAGTTGGGAGGATTCACCGTGACACAGTACTTGTCTCAACAAAATTGCAGTCTAGCCGTGCTGAGGTATCCTAAGGGTTAATTACTGAAGAAGGCTGAGACTATGCTGTAGCGGCAGCGAGGGGTTACGAAGCTTTCGCTTCACCAGAATCCAGAAGGTATCAGTTGCTCGCTGTGCTGCTCTGGGTTGGTGATTTGATATGAAATTCCATTGGTTTCTCAATGATCCCCACTGTTACTGCGCTACAGACTGTTACACTGAGGATGTCGGATGTATTTAAACCTGTTAGAAAAATGGTGAAAGGAACTTCTGTTGGCACCTTGGTATATTCTGGAGGCAACTTGCATTTGTGAGATAAATGACTGAGCACCTAGATGCTCATCACTGAACTAATTACAGGTGTTGACAACTGAACCTACGTATTTTGGTTCCAAATTTTCAGTTTCCTAATGAAACAAAAGGAGCAGCTAGAGCTTGAGACAGTGGGCATAATATAGGCTACAGAGAACGTTGTTGTTTGCCCTTTGTTCACAGGAAGTGGTGCTAGCAATCAGGGATTTTTATGGAAGCTTTGAATTTGCAGCAACTGATGGATTCCACACCCTCACTGCAGGAAACATACCAATCACATCACTTCAGAAATTGTTTAGATTTCTCTTTCATATAAGAAATCACTTACCTAAAGAGCTCACAGATACATTCCTAGTGTCTCGTATACCTGGGAACATCAGATGGGTCTTTGAGATCCAGCAGATGTTCTAAATCTTGGCTTTTATTTTATCTGCACAAATCTGAACTTGTTTGTACTTTTGAACGTGGACATTTGTGCCTGAGTGCATCTTTAATTCCGAAAGAATGTTTGTAACACAATTCTCTTTTAACACTCTCAACCCATAAAAATGAAAAACAAAATATATGGCTCGTATTACTTCAAAGCTGCAGAAGCATGAGTAAATTAATCTCCAGCTTAGAAGAGCTACAAAAGCAACCGCTGCGGATGGGTACATTACTCTTAATTAACAGGGAATTTAGTGAACTAAATTAAATTACCGCAAGTGGCTTCTCTGTATAATAGCATCAAGTCAGCAGTGCAACCAAAGTTACGCTTACAGGTCACAACACTTTTCTGCTATTTTTAAATAGCGCTTTTTGCTTTTGCAGCAGTTTCGCAACATAATGAAAGTGCATTAGAAAACTAAAGACTGTTTAAGAGTGCAAAGCATAAATGTGTAGGGCTTTGTTTTGAAAGCAACATAAAGTGAGTAACAGTATGCTCATACAAACGTGTGCGTGCAATGTCTGCATATAGGAGGATGGTCTGTAGTCAACAAGATGAAATTCTTCAAGGAAAATACATAAATACATATATGCCCGGGCTCACTGGCCTCTCCCCCTCCTGGGCACGGCTGGCTGGGGACTGTTACCACTTGCATTTCATCTTGAGTTGCGCCATCTCAGCATCTTCCTGAAGACGCTTCCCGCTCCTGCAGACGCAGCAGCACAGAGGTTTGTGAGAGGGTTCCCTACCCTGTGTCAGGTCTCCCAGCATGGGCTAGCGAGGACTGTTTAGGCTTACACAGTTCTATTTTCACTGTTACAAAGCAGTTAGCAGGTACAAAAACCACAGCTGAGAGCAGTAATGGCTGACCTGAGGGAGTGCTGGCCAAAACCAGCACAGAGGATGGTAACCGGTGCTACCAGCCTGGGGTTTTGGTTCTTCTGGCAGAAACTGTATGGCATTCTTCAGAACTCCTGAAGGCAGAAGATTAACTTGTCAAATGAGAGAACTGCACACCTAATGCGTCGATATGTTTGTGAGCTGTTGGCTTGCACAACCTCTGTACTGTATTAACATGCTCACTGATGCTCTGGGAGGGCTCCAAAGGGCTCTAGTGTTTTACTTATCAGTGCCTAATTTTGATTGTTCTTTTACTTAAAATGGTATTTTAATTCTCCAGGTACCTGCTTGAGGGTGTACTGTAGTTTAAAACAGGACGACATTTGGGTTGAAGAGGGAATATTTCCGCGGGTCAGGTCGGTTATTGGTGCTGTTGCTTGTTTGGCTGATTTTGGTTGTCAAATGAGGTGATGCGTGGCCTACCTCCCTGTTCGTTTTCACGGACCGTCTCCATGGACAACGGCAGTATCTTTGATCTTTCCTGCTCTCTTCCCGCAGCACTTTGTAGTTGCCTTTTAGTGCAGTCAGTTCCTTCATTTACCTGGGCAATGGGAACGCTGGGCAGAAAAAAAAGCTGAATAGTTTTAGCTATAAAATGCAATCTTTTAAATATGTATGTCTAAGTAAAAAAAAATGCTTACATTTCTCTGGAAGTATTTACAACTACTACTGCAGTAGTTTTATTTTTTGCCATTAATGTCAAGCTATTCATTTCCGAACTATTTCTTTTAGCAATGCACTTTAACTCTTAATGACTTTCATTCAGATACACTTACAGCCTACAAGAAAACCCCAAAAAACCGCGGGCAGCTTTTGAGAAGGTAATTGCTATAGGTAGGATTAATTATCAGTAACACACAGGTGAACCAAAGCATCCACCTTCAAACTGGAAAAATTAATGGTATAATTAATTACTCTGCTTTCACTACTTTATTAGTTTCACTTAACTGCATGTTTTAGCATATCCATAATTTCTACTGTAATAGCTTAATCTGGCAATTATTTCTGAGGAGGTCGTTATGTGTTTCAGTATTCCTAGCAGAGCAATCTTTTCAATGGTCCCAGCATAATTTACCTCGTATAATCCATGATATGATTCAGATATCTATGAGGAGACAGTATTTAGTTATCCCTACTTCAATTTCATAGCTTGAACTGAACACCAGTTTGTAAACACTCACTAGCATGCTTTCCACTCACATTATTTTTTTTTTATCTTTACCATGGATAATTTTATAGGTAGCAGGATTAATAAGCTGTAAATCTAGGCATAAGAAGCCTTATACCTCATAGCTTGTGCTGGAAGAGGTATTTCATAGCTTTAAAATGCAAATCTTCATCTGAAATTTAAAAAAACCCAGCATGTATACACTTCTTTTTCAGTTACATTTCTCAAAGTATGGTGACCTGTGAAAATCTTGTTTTTCTAAGAATATGAAATTTTATTTAGATCAGATCTCACGCTAATTAATGTGTTATACTTGTTGCTCCTGTTTCTTGGTGTAAGTATGAAGGCTAAGCTAATATTGTTTGGGACAGGCTGAATGTGGCAGTTCTCAAATTCTCCCATGACAAATACACAAACCATTTACTCATGTCCTTCACACCTCTGATTTCCAAAAATTCATACTGAAGGAGGAGGGACATTACCTGCTTAAAAATATTAGGGAAAAGGAAGCCCTTGAACAGCCCTGACAATTTTTTTTTTTAATAATACACCAAGAAGAACAAAAAGTACTTTGATTATTGTTTGCTCAGTAGTTTTTAAATTAAATTTAGAAGTAATGAAGGTCCAAGATTCTTTGTAGTCTTAACTTGCCAGCTTTGGTTTGGACCAAAGCAATTTCTGAAAACACTATTGTTGTTTGGTGTTTTCTTTGTGTAACTGGTAATCCTGTCTCTAAAATGGCTCTTTAAACCTAGTCAAGAATTATCATTGTCCTGGTTTGAGGAATTAGATTTTCTTGATAAGAACTTATTCGCATATACCCAGTTTAACTTAAACTGTGTTTCCAATTTCCTTTTAGAGACTACTATTTTTCAGGTTTGGATTCTCTTTTGCATGTTCTTCGCGGTCGGCCTCGTATCTAAAAATGGATGCAAATATTTAAATTATTCTTCATTCATTTATAGCAATGATGACAACGCTAAGAGCTAAATTTACTGTGTTGTAAATGACACTGCAAGTAACTATGCTTAAGGAGAAATGAACTTTCCAAGAGAATAACCTATTTTAAAGGAAGAGCTAAGAGAGTGAAACATTTTTATGGAGGGAGGCTTTATAGCAGGGGAAATTTCTTTTACAGTGGCCCCCAGAAATACTCCTTCTCTCGAGATGTTGCGTTCCTGTTCTTCTCGTGACAGCAGCAAGCCCCCTCCTGCCCATCCACCATTACGTGGTGCTTTGCCACAAGAGGGTGGCTTTTGCTGCAAGTGCAGCACCCAGGCATTGATTTACCCATTTGGATGCTTTGTAATTTCTCTGGTATGTTTCTGATGAAGCGTAAAACTAGAATGAGATCATCTTGGGCCTTCCTGCCTGCTAGCCTCTGATGGAACATTTGGGTTCACTCCAGATCGGCTTTATTTTGTTGTCGCTCTGCATTTCAGTCTCTCTGGGTGGAATCATACCTAAGGAAGGTACCGACAGTGGGACTTTGGGGAAGTGACGCCTTCTGGGGGCGCCGGGCCTCATCGTGCCCCAGGGAGGGAGATGGTGTCCCAGCCCTAGCCTCCTGGAGGCACCTCCATCGCGATGGTTCTTGAGGTGATTTCCCTCATAACGGAGCCACAACCTCTCTCCTCAAGAGTGCTTAAGTCCGTCCCTTACATCTGACTCGAGATACGTTACTGTGGGGATGAAATTCACCCTCTGATGCCCGTTTACTCCCACGTGCCCCAAAGGGGTGGCAGCCTGAGGCCCCTCCATGCACCACGGAGCTCCCCTTGAGTCTCCTCCGCTCCCCCCCGCCGTCCTCCTCTCCTCAGAGGGGGATTTGCGCCCCTTTGTGCGGCACCGGGCCGAGGTCGGGGCTGCCGGGGCGGCCGAGCCCCCTGCTCCCTCACAGGGCTCCTCGGCGGACTCCAGCCTCCCCGGGCAGGGCGGCGGGCGCGGCCCGGCGGCGGGGCGGGCCGGGGCGGGGAGGGCGGCGGGGCCTCGCGTGGCTCCCCGCGCCCCTCCGGCGGGCCGTGCCGTGGCCGTGCCGTGCCCCGCGGCTCGCCCGCCCACCACCGCCGCCGCTGCTCCCCCCCAGCTCGCTCTGCAAGATGGCGGCAGCAGCCGAGCGCGGCGCGGAGCTGCCCGCGGAACCGCCGCGGGGGTTTCGGCCGCCACCGCTGGGCCCCGAGGAGGTGGCGAGGCGCCTGGCGAGCACCCGGCGGGAGCTGAGCAACAGGCGCAAGATCTTGCTGAGGAACCTGCCGACCGAGAGCAGCAGCCAGGTACGGCCGCCGCCTCCCCTCAGCCGGCCGGCGGCGTGGCGCGCTACCGCCGGCTCCTCGGGCGGGCCGTGCCCGGGGGCGGGGGGCCCGACCCGGGACGGAAGGCTGCGGGGAAGCCGCTCCCCATCGCCGGCGTGAGGGAGGTGCGGGGCTGCCCGCGTTTGCCCTCGTTCCCGGGGGGAGATCGGGGGGCTGCAGCTTCCCTTCCCCCCGCCCCGGGTCCGCTCGGGCTTCTCCCGACGTCTTTGGCAGGCGGCTTTGTTGCCGCCGGTGGCCGCGGTGCCTGAGGAGAGCGGCTCCGGCATGTCCTTCCCCGCGGCGGGAAGAGTCGCTCGCATGGGCGGGGAGAGACGCCGGGCTGGCGGGGCACGGCACCGTGCCGGTGCGGCCGCTGCCGGCCCGGCTGCCGGGGCCGGGCCCCAACGGCGTGAGGGAGCAGACCCGGTCCCGGGGCAAAGCCGGGGGTGCTCTGAGGGAGCGTTTCTGTGCCAAAGTGTGCAGATCAGCACGGCTAATGAGTGCGGTAATGGCACTCGTGTGGCTGCGCCTGAAGGGGAGCCGCGGCCCGTCCACGGCCCCTTAGCGGTGCTGCAGGGGGGCACCGGTGTACTGGCTGTGTCCAGGCAGGCTGGGAGACCTTACCAGAGAGTCGTAGAGCCGGCATGGTTGGAAGGGACCTTTAAGATCATCGGGTCCGACCGTTAACCTAACACTGCCAAGTCCACCACTAAACCACGACCCTCAGCACCGCATCTGCACGTCTTTTAAATACCTCCGGGGATGGTGACTCCACCACTGCCCTGGGCAGCCTGGGCCAATGCTTGCCAACCCCTTTGGTGAAGAAATTTTTCCTAATATCCATCCTAAACCTCCCCTGGCGCAACTTGAGGCCGTTTCCTCTTGTCCCATGGCCTCTTCCTTGGGAGAAGAGCCCGACCCCCCCTGGCTGCCCCCTCCTTTCAGGGAGCTGTAGAGAGCGAGAAGGTCTCCCCTCAGCCCCCTTCTCTCCAGGCTGAACACCCCCAGCTCCCTCAGCCGCTCCTCACAGGGCTTGTGCCCCAGACCCCTCACCAAGCCCAACCGTTAACCCAGCACTGGCAAGTTATCACTACCCCACGTCCCTCAGCACCACGTCTGCCCATCCTTTAAATACCTCCAGGGATGGCGATTCCACAACTTCCCTGGGCAGCCTGGGCCAATGATTGACAACCCTTTTGGTGAAGAAATTTTTCCTGATGTCCAATCCTGCAACACATCCAGTTTCTGTTAAAAGCAAAGCTAAAAAGCTTCAAGCCTGAGTTGTTGTTTGTTTTTTTCTGAGGTGAGCAGCGCGCAGTCAGTGAAAGTGGTTTTCTGCAGTCTGTTGGTGCTTTAGGAAAATTCTGCTCAAATTACTGCAATTCGGAGGAGAAAATTGGTGAACTCTGAAACCTAATGCGTGTGATTCAGACTTTGAGGTGATGTAGTTCTGCAGTCACTTACTGGATCTTTACCGGCTCCAAATATTCAACTTGATGCACAAGCATAAAAAAACGTAATTACAGCTTTTGTTCTAAACCACTCCTTGTGTCTCTTCCCCTCTCTTTCTAAAGCACAGGCAGTTTTACTACCTGCGGGTAAGTGCAGCACGTGAAGACTATCATTTTCTCCATAACTCCGGTAGAAAGAGACCATTCATTTTAGAGAGAATCTTTCAGCGATCAGTGTAATTTGATCCAGAGTACCGAGCTTGCTTGCCGCTGCACTTCTTGACGTTTTGTTCTCACGTATATGGCGCCTTTTGGTCTGTCCGGCCACGTGATTTTAGGTGGTCGTAGAGTTTTAGATGTGACAGTTTTGCTATGATCCTGCACGACGTTTTACATACAGACCCTCACCTCTGTTTATAGCAACCTAATGACCTAATCAATAGCAAACTCACAACTTGGAAAACCCTGCTAATCTTTGTCGTCTCTTCAAGAAGCCATCACGCGTGACTGTGTTGACAGAGAGGGCTTACTGGCATATCACAAGACTCTTGCTGCAGATAGCCAGAACAGGATCACTTTGTCTGACACTCAACGATGTCAGACTGGTGCACACAGCAGGTACTTCATAATTCACGTGACTGGTTAAAAGCACATCTCGCCTATATGGAAACCATCAAGTTTGGCATTTCTTGGTCAGACAAAGAATGCTGCAGGGAAATACTAATGTGAAGGTCCAATTTGGCAGCCTCACAGTATTTTGGAAGTTTGCCATTTTGTTTTGATGACTCAAAGTAGCACTTAGATGCCTTTTTCTCCAATATGATGTTCTAATGTTCACCTGTTACTAGGCTGGAACAGTACCACCACGTGCAGATCCTGAAATACAGTTTCAAAAAATGTCATTTTAATTTTCAACATCATTAATCTATTGGTGTTGGCACGCAAAGGCAGACTAGTTGTGCTCTAGAGACGAAGTTTCTGTCCTGGAGCAGTTTTGGAAAGGAGAGGTATGTTTGTGGTCAGGCATGTTAAGCATACCTGTGTATTTGGCTGTCATGCATTTCCAAAAATTACCGTGAACCTTAACATTCCTTAAATCAAATTAACGCCCTTGGTAAACACCATGCAGAGGTGTTTTGTCTGCCGTTTTCTTCTTGAAATAATGGTTAGCCAAGTAAAATCAGATAACCTATTGCTAACCTGGCCAATTTATTCCTCATCAAGAAAGAGGTGAACATCGTTAAAATGCAGCACAGTCTTCCAGAACAGCTTTCCATAAACGTAGTTATTCATCTCTAATCATTGGGATATTGGGTTTGGTATCGTTTGTTGTTACTTGAAGAGTGAGGCCAGGATTTACGAAAATAGTTTTCAAGCAAGAAATGGCTCTTCTGCTGACACAGACTGGTGAGTTTTGTCAGATGGTTTATCAACTTCAAAATAAGAACAAAACTCCAATTTTTTTTAGGCGAAATTAGGCAATGAACATTTTCCTCTGCCAGTCGTAGCTACATATTAACTTTATTATTGTACTTGTAATCTTCTTTTACCTTTGGAGTTCCACCTGTGTTAAACTGAATAAAAAAAAATAAATAAAATTACTCTTAAGGACACAGATGAAATGTACCTTAGCCGTGAAGTTCCTGAACCAGAAACAGAGTACCAGAGGTTTGTAGTCGTAGAAACCAAACAAACAGAGAGGTCATTAAGTGTCAGAAGCATTCAGCACTTTAGGTGCTGGGTGGCTATTGTTAAGGGGTAAAGGTTGCCCACGTCTGAATCTTGGCAAGTGGGGTTTCTGTAAATGCATTTGGCAACATCTGTGTTCCTAAGGAAATCCAGAGCCCGTTTTCAGGAGGAAGGACAGCCTGAAGAAAGCATTTTGCAGTCTGTCACACCGAGGAAGTCAGCATTCCCTCACGAGCTTTTTTTCACTGAGTGTCAGTATGAAACAAACCCCAAGGGCGAACAAATTAAGTCAAAATTATGTTAAGAAGGTTCTTTCTGCATTGGGTTTATAGCTCAATCTGCAAATACGTACTTGCAGGATTAGTATTTCTTCAAACAATTCTCTCACTACAACGATGGAGAAAGGTATTTTTGGGACAGATCTGTGGTAAACATTTTTATTAGCACCTTCACTGTTCTTGAAGGCAAAGTCTTCGTTCACTGTTTAGTTGGCAAGTCAGTCGATTTTGTACTGACCTGTCACGGTGGAGTCTTCCAGGCTTGCCAGTTAGTTCCCCATATTCATCCTCATCTGATTTGTCCAGCGCAGTACCTGAACTCTGCACGTTATCAGACAGGTGATAGGATAATGAGCTAAAAATGGATATACGCTATTACTGTCGCCTCTCCAGATCTTGAGGTGAAGCACCATTGATAGCTGTACAGCTATATTTTTGTTACTTTTTAGATTGCTGAACCTATAAAATTAGATAGAAGATGCACTTGTTACTGCTCTTGACTGACTCCTGTTAGTTGGATCAGCGTTGTGAGTAAAACAGCTTATCAGATCAACTCCTCTCTTAACTGCTGTAGCGTTTTCCCTCCCTCCCTCAAGCCAGTGTTTTTCTATCATTGTAGCTATATGCGAACTGTACTAAAAATCCACTCAGTATATTGTTCTACTTAGGGAGTGTTCCTTCTCCTCTCGATCTGATCTTCTTGCACCGAAGCTCTGAGAGAGGTGCGATCTGGTAACACACCGTGCACTGAGAAGATGGGAGCCCTAGGTGCTATTTCAGATGTACTTCAGATTCTGAGGTAATGCTGTAGCAGTGGCCACTGTCTTAAACAGAGACTTCAGTACCGAGTGTGGACACACGCTACCGAGTGGTGGGTCACAACTGGCTGTCCTGTTTCTCCGTGGAGCTTTGCTGCTTACATCAAGAACGTTGCACTGCATACCAGCCTTCACGTGCAGGACGCGCTCTCCAGAGCAACAGTCCTCTCTCCTGCTGCAGCCTTTGCAGAACATACTCCTCTAACTTGCAAACATCCTTGCAAGATTACTCTTATGGAGTAATCATTTTATGGCTTCATTAGGATGAAGGGCCATAAGCAGGATCCAAGGAATCCTAGCAGAGCAGTGATGTGTGATGTTTTACGGTAAGACAGGCAAGATCGTCCCATTGGTGTTGCTCTTTTTGAAAAATGTCAAACAGTGGGTCTGTTCTTGTTAGCATTAATACCCTCTGATGCAATGTTGTAGTAAGACTGATATTTGTATCAAGAATCTTTGCAAAGAGACTTAAAGGTAAGCTTGGTTGTAGTAATTCATTTTATTCCGGTCAGTGCTTGGCAATGAAGTAGCAATCTCTTGGAAATCCCTTGCGATTGTCGTGTTGTGTGTGTATCTCCCTCAGCTGTCATCTCTGATGCATCAAATAATCCATTTCAATAGCAAGGAAAACCGTCGTAAATACGATGTTGAAAGTGCAGCGTTCAAAGTTATGCATCACAAATTAAAGGTCCTTGGAACTGTCGTAAAACTGCTCTGAGTGCTCTTGGAGGCAGGAGGACTGCTCTGGGCAGAGGGAGGGAAGGAAATGGTAACTTCTCTCCTTTACTGCTGAAGAGATGCTAAGAACTTCAGGATGCCCAGAGTGTAAGTGAAGTTGCACCTTACTAAACAGGAAGTTTTATTCTGCTGTTATTTTAGATTTTATGTGAGTATTGTATGGCAAGTCAGCTTCTGTTGGGTTTGGTTTTTGTAATTACCCCAGTGGATTAGAAGAATTGTTTTTGATTTCCCCCAAGTCATTGTTTTCTCACTGCTAGTGGTTCCTTAGTTATGTCTGATTAACTTCCACAGGAGCAGTAGCTCATAAACGTGACGTGATCAGCAGTCTGGTACCCTGGTGTACCAGTTGGGATCCCATGGACTTGCTGTTAGAAAGAGCAGACCCTGGGCTATCTTTCTTGCTAATCATTATTGAGACTCGTAGCAAAATCTCTAGTCTTCACTGCTAAGATTAGCTGACCGATGAGGGCTGTTCAATTTTTGATGCCCTTTTCTCTTCGCAGCTGAGCCAGCCCTGGGGAAGATGCACTTGCTTTCAACCAGTTTCTTCTGTGCTTGATTATCTTTAAATGCCACCATACTACGTTCACATTTCTGCTTTTCTTCTTTATCATCTGAGGGTAGAAAATAAATCTTACAGAGGGGCTGTTCTACTTTAATGTAGGACATGAAGTAAAGCAGGGCTGATTAATTATTTTAATACCCTGTAGTTCTTCATTGGCATGACAGAATCTAAAGAAAGATGAAACATTTAGGTGTTGATAAGAAACTGGTGCAGTCCACCTGGGATAGGGATTTATTTTGTGTTTTGGGACCTGATGTACCCGTCCAGTTTTTTTTCACCAGTGTCTGTTTCTGATCAAAAGACAAATCACTACTTAGCATGATTCTATTTCTGGTAGGATTGGGGGGTGGTGGTTTTTTTTATTCCTTCTTTCTCCATGGATTAGCCACAATTTTTCCTTGTTCCTTTTTGATCGAAAGCCTTTAATGAACTGTGATGATTTGAGGAAGTACTCTCTCCCAATCTGTTGTATGCCAGACATTTAAGTAGAAGGGGCCTTTGTGTTTTCGTTAGTCCCCCGTCACACTGACTGAACATGAAAGGCATACTTGTTGGATAGTGAGTAGGTCTCATGCCTTAGGATGTACGTGCTTTTTGATTTTCTTTATTGCTTTTCTTTTGCTTTGTGCTCTTGCTCTCTCATGTTACCTCTTCTATGTCTTTTTCATCTTTCATTTAGCTTGCGTAACGCCCAGTATACCCAGGAGGTTTAAATTAATTTCCAGTCCTGTAGCGTTCCTCTTACCAACACACTAATATGTCTCTGGAAGATCAGAGAAATATGTTTTTCATTCCCTGTCCATCATAAGTCTATTGAGAAACTGTTGTTCTTTAATGACAACATTTACTTATATTACTTTTCTGAAAATCTTTGGAGGATATGGTCTTATTAAAGTGAGAGTCAATTCTCAAACAAAAAGATTCGCCCCAAAGGCATTAGAATTACAGGCTTGATTTTATTTTGGGTTTCATAGTTTGCGACTGTTTGTGGCAATGAAGAGGGAGTGTGGTGAGCAAAAGCTTTAGAGCCCACCTCAGTGCCCACTGTGCCTGGATGCCTGGGCAGGTCAACATCTGCTACACATCTCAGACTTGATCCCACAGCCATTGCTCATCTAAGAACTTTCTTTAACTCAGCATTGAAGAAAACGAAAATTTGTCAAAAGAACATACTATAAGGTATGGTGAGCCCAATCTTTGAATTTTTGCTTGTTAGGAGCAAGGGAGGATTCATCTGGCACTCGATTTCCATTTGGTGAAAATTTGAGGACCTCCTACCTCTCTGGTCATTAGTAGATAGGAGATGTTTAAAATTGCACTTTGCAGCCATCCTTGTGCTTTGTTATCTAACACTCTTGTTGGTGCTATGGGCTCCACGTCTTACTCTCCAGCAGAGTCTCTGGGATTTTCCTTTGGATTTTCCCTCAGTAGCAGTTTATTGTTTTAAACCATGTAGATGTTCTCTTACTTACTACCTTTTTTTTAATATCTGCAGTGAATTCCGTGTGTCATGTCATGGACTCAAAAGATTTAGTGGTCTAAAATTTGAGTTAAATGAACACCCCATTATATCATTTGTAAGTGTAAAGCTTTTTCCTGAGAAGTCCTCTTCTTTCCTGCTCTGCCTACACAAATGAAAACAAAGTCTTTTTTAGTTATGAGATGATTTAAAACTTCTTGGTTAGCCAAACATGTTATTTAGTTCAACTACTTAAAACATAATTGATTCCCATTTCAAGAATACGCTTGTGAAGTTTAGGCCTTCAGCTACTTACCGAGAGCCCAGTTATAGACCAGACTTGTACAGTGTTTATGTTGGAAACACCACTAAAGCTTAGTGCACAAATCTGGCCAGGCACCATTATAATTGTTAAATATTTTTGTTGCCAGAATAACATAATTCAGTATTACATCTAGAGAGAGAAAAATACTTGGGTTTAGGGTGCTGTAGGCTTTATATACATGGTATATTGTTCCAGGTGATGACTGAGTATTTCTTGCCTGTTTTTTTTCTTGCAGTAGGAGATCCTGGGTATGAAAAGCAGAAATAATACATTGAGCTTTATTAATAGGGTAAATGTACCTGGTAATAATTCCCTTTTCTTTTAGCGTTTCAAACAATGCGGGTAATAAAGCATAAAGACAGATCCCCTCTAAGGAGGGTGTTCTTTTCCTTTGAGAGATGCAAATTTCAAATTGACAGTATGTGGTAAAAACTCATGTTGCCAGTTTTTCTACCCGAGACAAGACAGGACAGGCCAAGAATTGAAGTATTTCAAAACCGCATTTCTTATAGTAGTAAATAATACATTTTTTTTAAAGTATATTCAGCCTGTATTTACTAGTGGTTTCTCTTAAATCCCCTTTAATATATTTGGTTTTGCTTTTCTGCTAATTTTAAAGTATGAGCTCATTATTTTCTAGTTAGGATCTTAATTTTTACTGATGATAGGACTAACTAGCTTTCAAACTCTGCTTTTAAGAACTTTGAAGATTTAAGTAGCTAAGCCTTAATGGTTACATTTCTGTTCCGCGATGTTTAGTTAGGGCCGCTGGCATGGCCCACGTGTTTATGCAACTGCTGTTACTCCAAGCAAGCTCTCTGCTCCCTTTTCTCTCCTCCTCTCCATTCCTGCGGTACCTATCGCCCTTGCTTTGTCCAGGGACACATCCCCTGGGAGCTGCCTGGCGGGGACGTTGCTCAGGTACCAACGCACCTCGGTGCCCAAGAGTCAGTGCTGAGTTTTACATTTGGTTCAGGAGCCAGCTACGAGCTGGTCCATGGAGTGCAATAATTAAGGGCCGAGAGAGACACCACTGTAAACAGTGTTTGTGTTGGAAACTTCACGGGATCCATGGCTGCTGTATGTCTGCCAGATAGGTTTATAGCTGCTTACAATTTTTGTTGTCAAAATATTATAATCTAGCTGGACATTCAGTGCATGACACTCATGGCAGCTGGACGTTCGGCATGTTAGTGGATGTTGCCATTTTGGTTAGACCTAACATGATGCAGTTAAATCATGATTATTGTAATTCTCAGACACTTTTCTTTAGACTAGTAGATTCATTCCTTTATAAAAGAAGAAAAAAGTTTAGGAGAAGCAGTTTTACAAACGTCATGTGGAAAAAATACTAATAGTGGCCAGTGTTGTGGTTTGGGCTGGACCGGCCACTGTTGTCTTGGTCAACAGATGGTTTGGATGTGGATATTGTGAGCGTGGGCAAAGTGGTGGCAGCTGGGGATGGCAGCCACTGCTCGCATGTGGTACCACCACTGGGTTTATTACTGCTGCTTTGATAAACTCTGTGTGATACATGGTGAGCGCTTGTGTCACCTTTCTCACGTGGCTGCCCAGCACAAGGCAATGCCATGGAAAGGCTGACCCAGGGAGAGGGAAAGGTTTTCCTGCTGCAGAGCGTGGGTAGGGGCTGACGGCTTCTCCGTGGGGGTGTGCAGAGCGGTGGCGGTAGGTGCTGACGGGGGGAGAACACTGGCAGAGCTGGGCTGGGGGTGCGGGGGCCAGGCTCCCCAGTGCGTGAGCCGGCAGGCTGCCGGGAGGTCGGGAACGGGGAATGAACCTCGGCTGTTTGTTTCTGCTGTGCTCAGGGAAACAGCCCTCTGCTTACATTCCTTGCAAGTTAATAGGGTCGCACCAGAGAATATACCTGACTTGGATGACCCATTTCTCCTCCTGGAGTAAACGCTCCTTCCTGGCCTGAATACCAGGTAACTCCTTACACCAGAGGGACCAAATGTGTTCTGTGCTGGTGGTGCACAGCTGAACCTGGTCAGAAACAGCGAGTAAGGTGTTTTTGTTGCTTTCCCTGACAGTTCTGCTCTGAGCTGTCGGGAACAGAAACTCTTAACAACATTAAAATGGAAGGAGTGTTCGTTCTTTTCTAACAGACTTAAGTGTTGAAAGATGTTGAAGGTAAAGTTGAGAGAAGTGCCCGAGTTCAAAAGCCAGCGCAGTACTTCCGAAAACATTGTCAAGAATCTTAGTCTAATGTACGCAGATATTTACGTATCTGTTTAATTTGCAGGGGTATACATTTGCTTAAGAGTTGGCATGGTCTGTTTTATTTTTGTAAATTGTCACAAACGGTCTTTACGTGAAAAATGCTTTCACTGAAATACTACCCAAACCCAGTGCCACAGGTGAAGGTCTCAGCCCTTCCGTGGGGGCCATGAGAGCACAAGAAGACTCACCTCCCTGGAAGAGCCCGCTCCACAAACCTGGCAGTGTTTGCAACAACCTGTGGAAATCGGTGTTAAAATCTTTACAAAAATCACTGTGCTTAAATTTGGTTTTCATTTTAAATCTTCCTTATGTTCCTATAATTTTTACATGAGATCTCATGATTATCCCATGAAGATATGTTCACTACAGGCTATTTCCCTTCCCAATTAAAATTTGAGTTACTGGGAAATCATGTGGAATCATCTGATTCGCAGATGACTGTCAAAAGGGTGTTCAGAGCTGTTTGAAATACTATTTCCTGCTGCTTAATAATCATATAAAACTTTCAGTGTTACTCTTGTGAAAAAATGTATGAAATGAAATAAATAGAAAAAGGGGGCCGTATTTACGTTTTCTAAGTAGGACAGAAGTAACATCTGCAGAGTCCCGGTGCCACAATACAGCTGAGCTGCACAAAACTGTACAGAAAGTGTCTTCTCAGTCTCTCATGACTGAGAATGAACTGGTGTCTGACTCTCATTGAGAGATGTCCTCCGTCAAATCGCCTGCCTGACTTGAACCTTTGAATTGTGCCTGGCGTATTTTGCTTTTCAGAAACCACATCCTTATCACGTCTGATGAGAGGATGGTTGGTAGCTTGAGAAATGCTGCCATGTTTTATTAATGTAGTATTTGACAGCTGTTAACTAGTGAAACTAGAGATTGGTGTTCGCTTGACTAAAAGGTGTGCACCTGATACCAGTCATGGAGAACCCAATTAACCTCTAGGCTATATATATTGAATTAGCAAACTGGCAAGTAGACTGGGCTACTGGAAATTGTCTGCAATTAAACTTTCAGACAAAGCTAGTTGATTATTTTGCTTATCCAAGTGGTCTTTTGCTGTTGTTTGTGGGATTTATCCAACTGAAAGAATACATATATCCACGTTACTACTTGTGGTTTCTTCTTGGGGATGATTAATGTCCATATCTGTATTCTTGCCATTGAACTGATAATAATTTGTGGGTTTTGTGGGGCACGTGCATACACCTTGCTCTTGCTGGGGAATAGCTATAGCAAACTGGTACACACCTCTGCGACTTGCTCCTGCTCCACTCCTGCCACATCCCTGCTCTCTCCCCGTTAATTAGTGGGAGCAAATAATGCTCTTGGGATTGGCTCTTCGTTGAGCATCTGTGCAGTAATTGATAGAGGATACTTTCCAGGGGGTATTCTGGGCACAATTACCTGCTGATTGAAAGAATATTCATTATTAAAAGAGTGAAAATCTGTTAAAGCGAACTTGAGCAGTTACAGGAAACTAAAACAACTGTTGCATTTTATGACAGCGTTGCCTGCCCTCAGTAAACTGCATGATGTGATGTTGCGGGTATTTCTTGTCTGTGTGGTATTTTAGCTATGCTAGCTGTACTTCAGGAGAAATTGTGGGGGGTTTGCCATTTAATGAACTGTGATGTTATTCGTCTTTATCAAAAGACAGTCAGCACGACACCCTGTTGTGCTTACGTGACTTTATATAATGAAAAGTAAATTACTCAGATTCAGTAAGGCAGTTTTTTATAAGAGATAAAAACATTGCTGCAGTAGTGTAACCAGCTCTTCTAAAAACAAATATTTGATAGTGTTTCTATGGTGAGATTTTCTGTTTATTGGGAAAGTTTTTGGGTTGGGTTTTATTTTTTTTTCATAAGTGAAGATGAATTTATATACTTACTTGGTCTGGTGAATTATTTATCTGATGATACTTGCGCTTTTCTCTTTCAGGAAATCCACGACTTATTTAAAGATTACGAAATCAAGTATTGTTATGTGGACAGAAATAAAAGAACAGGTAAGAACTTAAAATCTTCCAGTGTCCTAAGTTTCCATTCCGTGATGAAACTAGTGAGGAACATCGTCTGCTGTGTATGAAGTCATCACGTTCTCTGCCATCACATAACTTGATTGTCCCTCAGTGCTTTTTTTGGCTGCATAGTTTGTCGCCTTCTACTGAAGCCAATGGAGAGTTGTAAACTTCACTGGTGTCAGCCAGAAGTAGACTGGTCCACTGTGGTATCTCTCAGGCATGTTCCATTGGTGTCTCTTTGGGACAAAGCTAACTTCAGCTGTGTGATTTCCTTTGAAAAACTGGGTCTGAGGCCTCTCTTAGGACAAACCACATGTGCCTATGACATGATCAGAGGACAACGTACCTGGCTGCAGATGCATTTGTGTCAAGTAATATAAACCAGAAGTAATTCATTAAAGGAATACTTCAGTCTTTGAAGGAAATGTTGTCCTGAATTAAATTCTGAATTATTTAAGTCTGATCCTCCGTTTACAAATTAATTCTCTAAATAGGGGATTCACGGAGTTTTAGTGCTTGAGAGGTAAAGAAATGGACAAATATTTCTCTACACATTCCTGTCCTTCCAGATCGCCATAGTTCCCACAGCCTGGGCTATCTCCTGAGGCAGCCTTGGTTTCTGGGACAAAATCTTAGTGCAGTAGCTGGGAGAGATTTGATAGATCTTTAGACAGAGGATAATGGTTATTTCTTGATACCTGCCCCTAATTAAATTTGTGCTTTAATGTCCTATTATCTTGCAAATCTGATTTCTGAATATGGAACAAGGCCAGTTTGTGTGTGAGATACTGTAGTCTGCTGTCTAATGGCAGAGTGGACGTCTGTGTTCAGTGTGAGAGGAAATATTTGAAAATACTTGGAAAGAATAAGAGGATTTTTTTTTTTCATTCAATCTAGATGCTCTCATATATAACTAGTTTTTTACTATGTATGTGTTTGGTTGGTTTTAGAGTTTATACATCTGTGTCTTTGTGTATATGAAGATATATATAGTACTTTGCCTACTTATGTGAATTTTTGTATGTTTTACTGCATGCCTCTGCAAATTTTCATGACTGGAACGCACTGTAGGTGGTTTATTTTTTCTTGGCTTCTCATTTGGATAGATTAAATTATTTTATCTCCGGATTCATGAAAGCCTTAAAACTGTGTTCAGAGGCCCTGATGTTACAGAATCTTAACGTGTTACTATACAGTCAAAAAAGTTCTCGAGCGTCTTGGCTCTTCCTACTCACGGTCTTTAGATTGCAGGGTATTATTTTGCTGTGCAAAAAGCAAAAGTTCTGCTAGTGGTCTGTGGGTGTTGTCCTAGGTTGAGCGACACAGGACTAATTTATCTTCTAATGCTGGGGAAAACTGCACTTTTAGAAGACTCTAGTGTCTGAATTCAGGAAAATATTTACTTTCTAGCCAGCTAGGCTATGTGGGATTCAAGGTTTCAGTGTTTTCAAGCCTTGCCGGGTGCAGGGATGAGAAGGAGCAATGCCTGGGCATTATGACCCAGGCTGGCCAACAGGATTATTTCATACCACGAACGTCACATTTGATACAAATTAGAAAGTTTACTGTGTAGTTTCTCTCTCCCTTGATGGCGGCAGTCCAGAGAACTCCTTGCCACCGTGCCAGACCCCTGAGCCCTTCCCTTCCTCCTAAAGCCGTAGCCCTCGCAGTGTCCCACGTTTGCTGTCCACTGCTGGGAGCGCACAGTTTCCTACTGATAGAATTGGCTGAGTATAATTCTTGTATATCTTATCTTATATTAGTATTGGGATCAGTATTGGTTCTTCAGTATTATTGTTAATTATTCAGTCTTATCCTATTAAATCTATTTATATTTCAACCCTCATGTTTCCTTTCCCCGATTCCCCTTTTTGGATGGGGAGGGGTCATTGGATGATATTATGATTGTCTAAATGACAATAAATTGTTATGGGTTTTCTCAGAGCATAGCAGGTGTTTGTGTGTGTTTATTCTGTCTTGTTCAAGTAAGTACTGACACAACAGGAGTCATTCACCCAAAAAGTGGAACTCCTTTTGTTTTGAGGTTTTTTGTGGGTTTTCTTTGTTTTTATTTTTTTTTGTTAGATAGATTTAATGACTTTTTAGTTTAATGTACAGAATCAGAACTTTGTAGAGCTCTGAAGATGTTTCCAATTAGATCTTCTAAAATTCTCCAGAGTATAAACAATGTTTTCACTTGATTACATGAACTAATTTAAGATTAATGATAAACTCAGGGAGGTAGCCCTAAATGACCTCAAAACATTGGGGAAAAAAATGTATCTTGAAAAAAGTATAGTATTTTCAAACTTTGTTGTCTTCTGTTGGTATCTTCTATGTGACTCTTCTTAGAATACCAAATAGTATCCTGTTAGAGAAATATGTGAAGCTGTGTCAAAATACTGGAGAGCAAAACAATGTAGATTACCCGGGCACATGTTAATCTATTTGAGAGCCAGGTTACCGATTTCCACGCCATCTCGTCTTTATCTGATCACTGGTACATCTCTTTGGTTAGGACAGAATGTAAAACCTGCTGCAGGGGCATTGTTTATATTTTAGTACAAGCTAATTGCTTGCAGGTTGCATAACAACATTCAGTTTCACTAGAATGGCAAAACTGAGATCTCAAATATTATGTGTATGTCGCCAAGATTACACTTGCTTCTTTTTGTTGGCTTTATAAATGCTACAAGGTAGGCACAGACCAGAACTTGCTTTAGAACCCCCGTGGATGTTTGTTTTAATTAGAAATCCTTGATTAGACTGTTGTATCTAATAATTGTTAAAGCATGAAAGAAAATGTTAGCGCTTTCTGTCTGGCTGTAGGACCATGAGGTGGTAAAGATGCGGTGGGTGGTACAGTGCTCCCTTTGTCCACGGCTGCATGAACCTTCAGTTACCTGTGGAATGATGACGGGGTACGATGACGAGATTGTCCATGGTTGCGTGTTCCTTCCAGCTGCTTGTGGGACCATGGCATGGTACAGAGTGGGTGTTGGTCCTTTTGTCCGCGGCTGTGGTTCACTGCAGACTATTACATCCTCTTTAATTCACAGGGTATGAGGCAAGAGGTGCCAACTGAACTGATTGAGTTTCCCTCTGAACATCAGGAAACACTTTTTCACTCTGAGGGTCACCAAGCACTGTTACGGGTTGCCCAGAGAGGTTGTGGAATCTCCATCCTTGGAGATACTAAGAACCAATCTGGACATGGTCCTGGGCAACCAGCTCTGGGTGGCCCTGCTTGAGCAGGGGATTGGACAAGATGACCTCCAGAGGTCTCTGCCAGCTTCAACCAGTCTGTGATTCTGTCATTGTATGAAGTGCTTTATGAACTGAAAAACCCAAAAAAGATCATTAACCCCTGAAGTGAGAATTTATGGATTCTGTCTTCAAAGAAATTCAGTAGAATCAGTTATGTGTTGACTTCAGTAGAAAATTTAATTGCTTTTTGTTTCCCAAATATAAAATTTTGTTGTGTTACAAGTAGTGAGGTTGTGTGTATCTTTGCTTCTGTAGTCACTTTTTTTGAGTTAATTACTCATGACGTCCAGTTGATAATGTCAAATTTAAAAATATGTATTACAGCATCTCTCTCTATCTGTTGCATCTTCAGGATAAATCCGAAACTCTTATTTTTCCTGTGACTTATACTAGTGGGTTTTGGAGGTTGGGAGAGTTATAGTAATTACCTTTGTAGCTGGAGAGAAGCTGTGGTCGGTGATGTAATTTGTTTTGGTCTCTTACAGCGTTCGTTACTCTGTTAAATGGAGAGCAGGCTCAAAACGCAATTCGGAAATTTCACCAGTATTCTCTTCGGGGAAAAGAAATATCCGTGCAACTCCAACCAACAGATGCTTTGCTGTGCATTACTAATTTGCCCATTTCATTTACATTAGAAGAGTTTGAAGAACTTGTGCGTGCGTATGGCAATGTCGAGAGGTGTTTTTTGGTCTATAGTGAAGTTACTGGCCATTCAAAGGGCTATGGCTTTGTGGAATACATGAAAAAGGACTCCGCTGCAAAGGCGAGACTGGAACTTCTGGGGAAACAGTTAGACGAGAGCACTCTCTTTGCACAGTGGATGGATGTGAACCAGCTGACGACAAATCTTATTCACTCCAAGTGCCTTTGTGTAGATAAATTTCAAAAAGACTACGTTGATTCAAAAGAACTGATCCAAGCTTTCTCACTAAAGTATAAACCTGTTTTCTGCCAGGTATGTTGAATCTGTATCTTTTGGAAGATCATGGTCATTTAAGTGACCCCGTGAAGTGCCAATAAAGTGTTTATAAGACATCCCCTCCTCATGTATTTTATTGAAAATAATTTTAGAAATATTTTAGAGAGCTTTTAAAGTAAATGCTGATGATGGTTTTATTGCTCAATAAAGCAAGCCAGAGTGTACGAATACCACAGTGCAACAGTATAGATGATGAAGAATATATATATGTGTGTATATAATTAATATATTTAAGAAACATCTGCAAATATCTAATGTGTTTTTCCCTAATTGGAGAAGATGTAGGCTTGAGATCTCGTAGTTGGCTGGGCTTGCCCAGTGGTAGAAGTGGTACCTCTTTTGGAAAGCTTTGCAGGTACAGAAGAGGTAGATCCTTACCAGCCTTTGCCAGTGGAAAGGTTTCCTTCTCATCATCATGGCTTGTAAGATACTAGAGCACAAATAAAATGTTGCTCCTCGAAGTGGTGCAGACCAGAGTACCATAAACAGGCAGTAGAAAGAAAGCTTGCTTTATAGTCACACGGTTGGGTATGACTTCAGTTGTTTGTTGTTTTTTTTTTTCCTTAAGTATCTTGGAAGGCTGCCCGGGGATTAGCTTCAGGGATAAGTAATCAGAGATTCTCAGCATCTAAGACCGGAAGGTCCATCAGGCTGTCTAGGCTGACCACCTGCAGGCCATCCCATTTTCCCTAGTGCTCTTTTTGAGCCCCAGTAATTTGTAGCTGGCCGCAAGCACATCCTTGTACTTGTGTGATCCAAGTACACCTAAATTGGAAGTAACTCTTTCCAGAAACTGCCCATCCCTTGTTACTTTGCACCTGTGTCTGTTTTCTCAGTTGAAGGTATCTGGCTTCAGCTTCACCTCACTGATGGCTAGCTTGAGGAGCCTTTGGTCCCTGCTGTTTTCTTCCTGTAAGAAGGGATTAAATGCTGTAATCAAGTCACTCACTCAATCTTTGTTTAATTAGCTAAACAGATTGATCTTTTAAAGTCTTTTACTTCAGGGCATTTTTCCAGCTGTCAGATAATCCAGAGGCTGTTATCAGCTCTCCCAACAATTTTTCAACGTTCTTTCAAAATTCTGAAGTTCAAAGAATAACAGGCTTCTTTGATAAAGATGTTTTTACTAACACTATTCTACCTTGCACTTAATAATTGACTTCTGCCTTCCCTCTTAAATCATAATGATACATGGGTTACACCTGGTGTAGGTGAGGAGGGGCTGTTTGTATACGCATTCTATCAGTAAATGTCACTAAATACATTTTCTATAAAATACGGGAATTAAACAGTGTGCTTTTGAATCAGGAAATAGGCACCCAGTCAAAAATATATCCAAGAAAACATTCTTGGCACATTATCGTTTTACCTATCACTTGTATAAACACACTGTGTAATAGACTAATAGGTAGATCATAGAAGTATGATAATAGAAGAAAAATAGGTTTACTTATGATAACCTAGGATTTATTCTCAGTGATTATATTTCATTATTTTCTTATATTCTTATTTAATAGTGTTACCTTTATTTTATTATTAATATTTTGTTGAAGTAGTTTAGTTTCTTTTTCAATCCATAAGTCTCTCTCATTCTACTCTGAAGGGAGAGAGATTAAAGAGAGCATCTGTCGTTCCTTCAGTGGCCAGTCCAGCCCAAGCCACGACAATAGAGGACGACTAGGAGGAGCGCTTTGTCTGGAAAACTTCACCTGGAAGAAGGAATACGTTTCAGAAAAACCATTAAAATGTTCATTCACACTCTTGTTATTTTACGTCATCATGACATCAGTCTCTCCCTTCCTTCTGTTTCCCAGTCTTTGCCAATCCTGCCTTCACACCACTCCTGCACTTAGATTGTCCCTCCAGTGGGGTCACTCTGAACATTTTGCCCATCCCCTGTTATGGCTTCTTTAATGTAGCTGTCATGTGCTGCTTTCATGGCTTAGTTCTGCTGGTAACTGATGCCATATTTCATCATGTAAATATGATCTTTCACCTGAAATTCTTAGCTGAAATCATGAAATAAATGCTGGTTTATTTCATTTGATTCCAGAGTTACCATTTTTTTAAAATCAATTTGATTTCTCCACTGTTGACAACAGAAATGTTCTGTCAAGAAGAGCTGAAGCCAGATAACGTCTACATGGATCTTAGAAAAATGGCATTTCCTAGGACTTAGAGGAACATGCTTTGTTCTTTTCTTCCAGAAAATGGACCAGAAAACCTCATCCCTTTCTTACATCAACCTTAAATTGTCACTAGGAGTTCTCCACTGTTACCTAGATAGGGACAGCGGGCTTTGCTTCAGTACCTGTTTACTTGAGAAGTTTAAAAATTCCTGGTCTGTTTGCAAGAATACTGGTAGCTGCCCTTTCACGTCTTAAGGGAGTTTTTAACTGTGGGTGAAACAACAATACGTTCCATAGCCGCAAACCACTCTTTTCACAAATACGTCAGGTCTTTATCAGTGCAGCTAAACTGATGTCAAAATAAAATAGAATGCTTCTCCACATAGACACACACACATATATATATATACATAGCATATGCATATCTATGTGTGTATTTATATATCAAAATACGTGTGTTCTCCAGAGCGCATCCCAGAGGCCAGCCATTAACAGTGGCATTAAACATCTGACCACCCTGGTTTTCTTCAAAATTTTTGAGATTTCTGTCTCAATTGTTAGTGTAAGTTTGTGGGGCCTAATAGTTGGGAATATGTTGGTTTTGTCCAGTGAAATCTAGAGGAGATTTCCTCTCTTCCACATCAGAGCTAGTGTCAGAATATCGTTTCTGTTCATTTTGGGACTGGAGATTTTTGCCAAAGCTTTATTCCCTCCCTTCTCACCCCCTTTTTTTGTTTGATTTAAATCTGCTCATTCTGCTATAAAACTCTGCAGACAAAGGACAGAGCATTGTTTGACACATAAGCCTGTTTCCAGTCTGCTTGATTGATCAGTCTGGCATCTTCTCTTGGCATTAAATACAACCACAGCCTTCATATTCTCCTAAAAGGCAGTATATATCAGTGGAATTTGCATTGTTACATGTTTCAACAACTACCATGTAGTCTGATGAATGGCATTATTATTATTGTAGGTTTAAAAACTGAACAATAATGAGTTTATAATTCTTACTCTGCAAAATAAAAATAAAAATGATTGTAGCATACAGCTGTATTTGCAATTTCCTTCTCATTCCTTCTTTGTTCTGAAAATGTGTGTTAAATACGTTTCATAGCTCAGGTTCTCCATGAGATTAGATTGACATGAAGGTTGTAAATCAAGTAGATAGAGCGTGCATGCCAAGTATAATGAGACTGTGATATTCAGCTTACATCTGCACATCTGAGAGCACGTCTGAGAAAAAGACATACAGACATCAATACAGGATGCCCGCTATTTGTGAAGGAGTTTGCAATAGGTGAAAATACTGCAAGGCAGTTCCTGAAATTCTGCATTTTGTTCAGTGTATTGTGAAATGTTGTTTCAGTTTGCTCAGGATGAAGACAGTTATATCGGTGACTTCGCGGTGATTGAATATGAAACTGCAGAGCAGGCTGAGAAAGTACAAGAAGTCACCGATGGCATGACGATCAAAGGCAAGAGAGTCCAGGTGTCGTACTGTGCTCCGGGAGCGCCAGGCAGAAGCACGTTAGCAGCGCTTATAGCAGCGCAAAGGATGGTAAGATCTTTGCGAATCTGTTGTCAGAATGAGTTTGATACACCTTGAGCTGCCTGAGTTGGGTCAGAGGGATTCAGATGCTTTGCATTAGGAAAACTGGCCAAGCTTTTGGAAGCATTAGCCTTTTTTTAATCTAGTCAGCCCAATTCAGTCTCCTTCCTAGGAAAAGCATAGCCAGATTCTGCAAGGAGGAAGGGTAAAATAGGGCCATAAGAGATCACAAAGTTGTACTTACATAGCTCTGGGATTTTAGTAAATTTAATATTCTGTATGAGAAATTGTTCCAGTTCAAAAGAGGAGGAACTGTAAGTGGAGTCATTTGACAAGCTAAAACTTGGTTTACAACAGAGAGGCAAGAATTTGTCAGTTTTAAGATAAATTTCAAGGTAGGAGAAATAGTTTAATTTCATGCTTGATATAGAAGAAAGCTTTTTACACCCACATGTCTTATCAGATTATTTTCTAGAAAATTGGATGTGATAAGTGTTGCATGAAGCTGTCTTAAAAGTAGAAGCAGAACAGTCTCATTACTTCGGCTAGCTTTAGCCCACATCTTTATAAAAGACGTGAGTGGTGCTATTCTAAGATATCATGTGGTGTTCCTGTTCTCCTTTATTGATAACACTGTCTTGATTTAATGGGAAGAAAGAAACGTGTCTCGGGAAAAATAACACGCTTGAAGTTTTGGGAGAGTAGTTTGTTAGGCGTTTAATTTGACAGAGAAGGGGCACGGAAAAGAGCAGAAAACGGAGAAGGACATGTTGGGATTATTTTTTGTGTAAAATGAAATATGTACCTTACAACGACACAAGTTTGAGGGATTTAAATGTATTCTTTGTATTGTCCCGATTCTAACATTTTTGTATCTCTCTTAATTGGAGATGAGGAACAATAGGAAAGGCTTGCTTCCAGAGCCAAATCCAGTGCAGATTATGAAAAGTTTTAATAATCCGGCAATGTTGCAAATGCTACTGCAGCCCCAGTTGCGTGGACATGCTGTGAAACCTGGTAAGTTGTTTTAAAACTGAGTTAACAAAACCCAAAGCCCGTTCTTGGTGATATGAGGCTTTCAGCAAAGGAGAGAAGCAGATTTTAAAATCTGTGCAGACGCTGCTTCAGTGTGTCTGTGTAGACTCACATTTTATGAAAGCGAAAGCAAGAAATGGATTGCTACAGTATTGTGTCTGGGTAAAATCTAGTGTTACCTAAAAACGTCCTCACGTTAACTCTGTGGTCTCTGAGTGTTTGTTTTAGAAATGGGTTTAAAATGAAATGTCTTTTGCAGACATCATTAAAATGGCAAGTTTAAATCTGATTCTAGGTCTGAATTTTGCAGCCTGAGTTTTTCTCCTGTTGTTTCCAGTGTAAATCGTTATTCACTTGGATGCTGCCGTAGTCGTACACAGCATTTCATGACAGCGTTAGCCAAAAACATTTCTCTGGTTTCTCAGTAGGATGGGTGTGAATGAACGTACTAAAAACAATCTTATCACATTGCGAATGGTGAAATTATTAGGAACAGGCATGCGAACAGATAATTTTTTAGGAGTCAGATGGGGCACAGCTAGGAGTTTGTGACATAATCTACTGACAGAAGATGAACAGAAATGGTGTGTGAAGTGAACACTTTAGTGAAGAAACACTTTAGCTAATGCTGATGTTTCAAAGCACTTTAGAAAATGCTGGGGTCGTGCAGTCAGCTGCAGGCCTTTCTGCATCTTTGAGTCAAACTCTCAGCTTTAAAGGAGCGCCTTGAGAATACATTTGATCTCTGATATGTTGTTAATTGCAGATCAAAGCTGGGTGTACTGAAAGATTTCGTTATAGTGACTTTTATTACACTGGAAAGCTTCACGGAAACCAAATATGAAAAATATAGAATAACTCTTATAAAGATCTTTACTTGCCTAACTTACTTATGAAACACTGCACCTTTTTCTTGTGTTTCTAAAACAGTTCTTGGAGCATCTGCAGGTTTACCTCACCTGATAAACTCAGCAGTCGGCCCACCTTTTTTGCAGTTGAATAAAGTTCATCAGGTATGTGTCAAAATAACTTTTGTCAAAATAGATGTTTGTGGAGATCTTAGATGAAAAATATTCTCAAAATTTTAAGAAATTACAACTAAAATCAAGTGTTCTTCTTAAAGCTGTCTTTAAGAAAAGCACTCTAATAACGAGATGCCTACGGGGATGTAAGAGCGGACTGTGCTTACTATCCACAAGGGAGTTATTTTATCTTACTGAGCTTTTGATTTGCTAGCACCTGCCGACGTAGAGACAACTCGCCATTACTGGCAAAAAAAATCCCCTTTAAATTAGAGCTTCAGGAGCATGGCACATCTTTTGGAACTGCTCATACACACTTCCTATAGACACTTGATTGTTTTAACTTATTCAAGCCAACAAGCTTAGCATCGTTATCTTCATTTTAAAGCTTGCAGGGACCAAAATGCGCTATATATGCCATAAAAAATAGTGATTTGCAGATGTTACTTCTTAGTCAAAAAAAAAACACCCCAAGGTTGTAAGTGTTTAAATGTTCTCGGAGTATCTATAATTCCAGATGGACACCAGAATTTCTCAAAGATACTATAAATGATATTTGGGATGAGTTTGCCCTAGAAATTGGAGAGGAGAATATGGTGGAGTGGCAGCCACAAGCAGAACTCCTCCCTGCAGCAGCACACTTGGCCAGCAGCCTGCTGGGCCGCCACCTTGTATTCACATTCTATCAGAGATTTCTCCAGCTCTGCCAGGAGCCAAACTTTGCCTTTAATATTCATGGCGGGGATTTTCATAAGTACCTATGAGGGACTGGAGTCAATCGCTTTGACTTACTCTTTCTGATGTTTCAGAAATTCCCATTTAAAAAATAAAATCCCCTTAAGCATTAGTTGTTATTTCTGCTGTTCTTTTGGCAGACGCAAACTTAAAGATCTTAGAAAAAGTCCTAATTACAATGCAGCGATACTCCTTATGTTAAGTATATTTAGCTTTTCTGTTGTTTTCCTGTTAAAAACTGGTAGGTGAATATATTAATTTTGAATCAATAGTACATAATTTTGCCCTGTCAAATGAGTTGCTTTTGTCCTGTACAATGAAAAATACATCTTTCTTTGCTTATACTTCTTTTATTTAAGTGACATTTTCAATTGGTATATTTAGTTACTGCTGCTCCCTCTTCAGCCTGGGAGAGTCTGTGCTTCCTTGGAAGGCAATGTGAATGTTTTCTAATCACAGCTGGAGACAGGCATGTTGTACACAGTTAACAGTGTGATTGATGATGATCCAATGTTTTTTGGCTTAAGAGTGCTGCAAGTCAAACAAGTTCGTGTTTTCTCTTTAGAGAGACTTGCAAGTCTAATGCTCTTCCAGGGAGCTTCCCGTCATTTAATTAGCTCCAAACCCGATCTAATAGCCTGAATTTTGTTGACAGTGATCTGATTATCCCTATTCTTTCTATTAGGCACATTTTTCTGTTATTCAGTGACTTATTTCAGAGTATTCTCTAAAGTCAAAGAACTGGGTCACTATTTTTATTGTCTGGAAATTCAGTATTGTCACAAGATAGAGGAACAGGCAGTGTCTCGGCTTGACTCTCTCCCCACCTCCCCAGTCACACACCGATTCGGCTTCCTGTGTATCTTGGTTTTGCTATCTTCTATTCAAGGTTTTGTAAAGTAATATGGTGAGAACAATATTTTTAGAATGATTATGCTACAATATTATAATATAGTTGATAACAAAAGATTCATCAGAGGGGAATTTGAACAAATGGGTTATTCATCCAGTAATCTTTCAAGTCTGGAGGTAGTTTCAACTTCAATTTTCAACTTCTTTCTTTAAATTTCTCTTAGTTACAATTATCATGTGCCACAATAATGCATTTTAAACTTTCTCGGTGATGTGTTTTCCTCAGTCATCCAGCAGTTTAATAAATCTTTATTAACCCAGAGAATTTCTTTTGAGGATTCTAACCGAACTGATTTTCCATTCTTGTATTTCTGAAAGTTTTGCAATTGAACTAACACGTTTTCTTTGTTGACATAACCACTTTTAGAAGGAACAACCACTGGTATTGGTGACAATAAACGGCCCTGGATAATTTCTACTGGAAATCACTAAGACAATTAAAATAGCAGATGTGTAACTAGTCTATATATGGCACGTTTTTGTTTTAAATCGTGCATTTCTGACTCCAGAAGACTATATTGTAGGCATAGAGGGTTTTTCCCTAGGGAATTTCACCCTACCACACAGACACACAACCTAGGCTTGAAAATATTTGTGAGATGTGTTGTGAGAGGCTGTGAAATCTGCAAAGCCGTGCATGGGGAGACCTGCCTTCTTTTTGGGTTCCATCTTCATTACCTGGTTTTGGTGACCTTTCCTACGTAGGAGATATCAAAAAAATGAGGAAGGCCATACTCGTCGTGATTTGACACAGTCAGTGTCCCATATATCTTATTCTTGCACCGCTGTACAGAAAGGTTTGTAGAGCAACCTATATTTTGCCTGGCAAGTCATGCTCAGGAGCTGCTGCCAGAAAGACAGTGTCAAGCCTGTGTTCAGCAAGCATGATTCATAATGTGGTTTTGTCATCCAGAGTGGACATAAGGTTTCTTTTAAGCCACTGTGCTAGCCAGAGCACATAATGCTGAGTAGCAAAGTCTGAATGTGGTGCCCCAAATTGTTCATTAAGTGGCTCAATTCTGGTGGCAAATTGATGTAGAATTTTTGAACGAGAAATACTAATATGTTACAGAATTGAAAATTCTGTGATTTGTAAGGTTTTTAATGGTTCTGGAATAGAATTTCACATAGATAGTTGCCACTAAAAAGGGGGCAAAAACGTATCTGGATATTCCTCTTTGAAAATGAAGAGCAAGGGATGAAAGTCCCTGCTGGTTGCAACCGAGTCCTGTAAACTGTATAGATATTTGGCAGAGATTATGTATTAGAATTGCAATGCAAGGCACACGCCAAACGTTAATAAACAATGAAGTCCTTATTCATACAGCTCGTAATCCCCTGAAGTCCATGTGTCTCATCTTTCTTATTGGCACCGTAGGTAACTCCCCTATCTATCTAGTCTGTCTGCCGAGGCTTCGCACACATCTGGCTGTCCCTGTTGGCTTAGACACAGGGGCTGCAGTGGGGTCTGGGTTGTCTTTGGAGTATGCTCTTGATCCTTTAAAAGCCATCAGAAAGCATACTTACGGTTGTGAGGTGAAAAAAAGCACTAGGAGGAAAGGAGTTTAGTAGAACTTGAAATAACTTTCCATGAATGAAGCAAAAATTTAGCTCTGTGGAGGAAATAGTTATTTTCCTTTGCTGTATTAACTCAGAAACTAATTTAAATTTCTTTCAGCAGTATCATCTGAAAGTATTTCAAGAATGTACTGCTTTCCGTGACTGTCAACTAAAGCTTCTTTTATTAATTTCACAGAGTTCAATTCTGGGGAGCACATCTAACTTACTGCTGCAGAGCCCCGCTCACCTACCCTTGCCACAGCAGCAGCTGATGAAGATTGAAAACCTTCAGGCTAATAGTGTAAGGTCATCGCTTTAACTTCAACCGTCTTCGGACGTTTTTAGAACTGCTAAAACAAATATGTTTTTTCATCTAGTATAATTGAACGGTTTAGTGTCTCTAAAAAGATTAACTGAATGTGAAATTTATAATAAATAGCAACAGGCAGATTATTTTGATCATTTACACAGTTTTCTATTCTTCCTTATAGAAACCGGGTTTGCTGGGAGAACCTCCAACAATGCTACTTCAGACAGTACTGGGAATAGGGGTAATGCCATCAGTGAGTTCAGGCATGGGAGCCCGTGGAGAAGCTCTTAAGTGTAAATGACGTTTTATTTCATACGAAATCAGTAGAAATGCTCAGCTTGAAATTATGCACCTTACTTTCTCCCACTGTAGCAAAAGCAAGGATATGTTGAGCCTTATCACTGTACGGTACGGTAGGCAGAGAGCTGGACAATAATGCACATTACAGAGGTTTATAGTTAAGCAAGGTAACGAGTTACGTATCTGTATAACCAGCTGTAACCTGCTGGTTTAAGCAGGAAACAAACTTGAAATACCTTGCCTTGTTGCCCGGCTTCTCTCAACTGTTTGTCAGGGAAGAAAGAGCACACCGTGGCATTGGTTGAATATTCGCAGGTTGTTAAATACTCTGCCTGCTCAGTTACTACCATTTTTTGTACACTTGGAATATGTTTTTATTTAGGACCAAAATTTTGGGGTTTGTCCTTTCAAAACAGATAAAACTGAGTAGCTGAAGAGGCACTGCAAATAAGGGGGGTTTTGCATTCCTTTCATTAAGCGATAGAGCTTTGACATCCAGTCTGTGACAGATGTCAGTTTTGAATGTAAGTTTCTGTGCCAGTGATGCCTGCAATTTTTATGAGGAAAGACCAGTTGTGATACTGCTTAATGCATCGGTTTTGTATCCTCCGCTGAGAGGAAGTTCTAGACGTGGTTTGAGCAATGGTAGTAACCAGGAGCAAGGAGAGGCTGGTGGGGGGCGGGGAAGAAACCTATTCCGAATGTCTTGATTTTAATTTTGGAGAATACTTTCTAGCCCTTTTGTTGGTAAAAAGAATTTTCCTAATGCCGCCTGAGGTAGGGTTTTCCCCCTCTGTTCCAATACTGGATCCTCTAGGATGTTGTTCATACGTTTTTTGAAAGTGACAGGAAACATTAAGTAACTTATTATCGTAGTGAATGTTCAGAAAGGTCACAGTTTTCTTCTATTGTATTAACTTTAAATAGAGTTGTTTGCTCCTGGAATGGTAAAAGAATAAAAACTATCATCAGAATCTGGTTTTCTGGGACAGCTGTAAAATAGATCTCTCAATGTTTTTCTCATCACTTGGTAAAAACCACAAACAAAATGTACTGATAAATCTTGTCTAACAGAAAAGTTTCTCCATTTATGGTTGACTGCAGCATCTAATCTGACTCCAATTCAAACAGCAGCGGCAGCAGCGGGGATGGGCATGCTGCCATTCTTTCCGAATCAGCACATTGTTGGACAAGCTATACCAGGGCAAAATAATGCTCCAGATAAACAATCAACTACCGAAGCGGTTGTCTCGGGATCACAGCCTTATCATCAGACCTTAACAAATCTTTCTGCGGGAGCTTTGCGGGCTGGACATGCCAAACAACAAAATCAACTAAAAAGTCCTGATACCAGTTTGGGGGTAAGGAACGTTGAATAAAAATATTTTCTTTTTTTTTTTTTTTGTGTGTGTGTATTTTCTCTTTCTTATTTTAACACGCCTAAGAGTTAAGTGCAACTGCTTATTGTAGTTCTTCACTGTAAAATTTGCTGGATCACAGGATCATTCATGAGACATTTTAAGGTCATTTCAGTTATGAATAATAGGGAGAGAACAATAATGCTCTTTGGTGGTCCAAATGAATTAACAAAGGAATCTTTTTACAATGCTGGAGGGGTTTTTTTCCATGTGTATGCCTCATAGTATTTGATGATGAAATTATCTCAAAGGCAATGTCCCTTTTAAAAGACTGAAATTTGAACTTGTGGTTGAATTTTATGACTAATCAGGAGCAGTTGTGGTGGTGTGTAGGGCCTTTGGGTTGCCAGGTGGGGGGGTTGCGTGTGTGAATTTTCCACTTTTAATCCTTAACCTCTTAGCCATAACCGACGTATTCTTACTCTGTATCAGTTTTATTTCCTTGAAGGCGAGCGGTGGGAGGATGATGGGATGGGATTTAAGTTGAACCAGAGTGGGCTAATTTTCAGCACTGTTTTCTTGTCATTAACAGAATTTGCTTTTTTTTATAATATACAGAAATACTTTGACATTTATGGGGAAATGTGTTCCTAATTCAGGTCAGATCTATATTTTCCCTACATATTTTCTGAAGCATCTGAAGTGATTAGATTATATACACCAAGTGTTAAGACAGCTTTGATAGATTTGGTCCTACTTCAGAAAATAGACTTTTTAATTTTTAAATCAATTTTTTTACTGCAATGAAGGGGGATTTTACCTGTGTATAGAGGGACGTGGGGAAGATACATAGGGTGTATGTGTATACGTAGATAAAATCAGTGTTTTATTTCAGCATTTCATGTAGTTAAAAGGGAATGTAATTAAACCATTAGAAGACTAGATCATTCATTTATTTGTATGAATATTGTTTACCAGGAGGAGTTCTTTTTTTAAATCCTGGGAGATGATTTAATTGTTTCCTTTTCTGCACCAGTAGACAGAAGGCCCAATTTGCAAAACTTACTTCCTTGACGAGACAGCCGCAGTCTGTGTGCTGATACTGAATGGTCATGCTGTCTTAAATGCCTGCTTTTGCATCAAAATGATGAATTTCAGTACTCTGTTGAAGTTTTTAGTGTTTGAAAACTGGTCTCACTTTTTGAAAACTTGTTGATTAATACTATATTACTGAAAATAATATTAATCCCGTAAAATAGTGGATTTTTTTTCCTTAATGGTCTTTGAAAAGATGAGCAGAATAGATATAGAGGAGAATATTATACAAACATCTTTGAGCTACGTATTTCAGACAAGCTATGTAACTTGCTATGGCTGCTTCGTCCTTGTTTTTTCTAACGTAAGCTAAGGGGATGTAAGCTGGTAGCATACCCTTCTTAGTCCCTCGTAGGAAACACTTCTGGTGGTTTGGAGTGAGTCAGTCCTGCACTTCATTTCCACTCATAAACATTTTCCCCTTTTAAGTACGGGCTTATAAATGGAGTGATCAGTAAGAGGTGTTGTAATGCCAGAGTGCAGACAGTGGCATCTCTCCAGGCCAGGGTTCGTTTGTCCTTTATTTGCTTGTGGCTTGGGTGAAGAGAGTTGATTTTTGTCTTGGCCACGTACTTAATGCTAATTCCCTGCATCTGGAGTCGTTATGGTGATTATTATGCCTTTACTTGAGTGTAAAAGGTTTTATTTTGTTTGGTTTTTTAATATCCTTCAGTAACTTAACAATCTAAAGAGAAACATTCCTACAAAATTGTTTGGCAAGAAAAAAATAGAAGCAATGTGTCCAGACAGTTGTCCCCAGTATTTAATTTGAAAGTTTTTCCTGATACATTTCATCGGGCTAAGCTTTTTTCAAAATCCTGCTGGGACACTTACCTTATTTCTGACAAATTTTGTAGGAATATAATGCAAACTGCCCTGTCCAATTGTTTCGCAGACTCCCTTGAAAAAACAGACCTCGCTGCTAGGAGAACCACCGAAAGAAATACGTCTTAGTACCAACCCCTACTTGAATTTGGCAAGTGTGTTGCCTGGTATATGTCTTCCAGGTAAGCAAATGTTTAGCGGTTTTAGTTGCAAATCTCCTTGACGGGAGTGTGGCAAATTGTTATTCTGTTTGGCAAGTCATTTCAGTGACCACAACGCTTATCTTTAAGGAAGTCTTGCGGTCTGTCTTGAAATTGCGATCTGATCTATCCTGATAGTTAATATTTTATTTGGGAAGGGTAAATTTTCAGAGTTAATGGGCTTACTGGTGTAGACAAACTTCTAGAAAGCCTTTCAATTATCAGTAGCAGTGGTTAATTTTGAGCACAGCCTAATCTGAAGTAGCAAATTTCTGATTTAATCACAGAATATTGTGAAACAAGAGTGCAACCTAATTTCTGCAGTTTATACAAACTTGTGAATTCTTTATGTTACGAACAGCAATTGCCAGCAAAGCCTCTAGTCCGCCACAGCAGACCGGACTTCCGAACAACATCGTGGATGCTGCTGTGTCTCAGGGAACTACATCACAACATGCAATGGAAAATTATTTTAGTTACTCTCAACAGCATGGGGAGTACACACAGGTATGTTGTTTTGCAGCGCTTTCTTCTGAAGCCTGGTTTGTCACCCCGAGCTCCGGTAGCAGGATTTTTGGCAGAGATGTGCTCAGAGATGCCTCCCTGAGCTGCTCGGTGTTTTTCTCTGTGTACTCTTAATGCGCTTCTTGGTACACATGTGGTCTGATAGCCCTGCGTGCAGCTGAACAGCCTTGCCCAACATCAGGTACCACTCTTCGAGGCTTTCCTACAACTAAAGCCCACCTTTTCCTTCACATCAAACTTTGTAGGTCCCCTTCACTGCCAGTTTCTCTCTTTCAGTGTACAGAATAGATTTAGCACAAAATACACCTAATGCCAGTGAAAAGAAGCTTCAAGACATTCCCAGCTGCAGTATTATAACCATTGGAAGATTGCTTCTTGAGAACCTGAATTCAGCTCGGTTGGCTGAAAAATTACCTCTTACAACTTCTGGCTTGGCTTCTGTCTGTCTTCAAAACCATGAAGTTTTTCTTTCCCTTCGCAAGAAGTTTTAAAGTTTTCTTGAACTTTGGCTAGATCCCAGAGAAGGGTGTGTTCTGTCTGCCAGCAGTTCCTGTACAGCTTGGGGAATTTTTGCAGTCTCTGCCAGCTGGTTTCACTGCACGGGATTTCTTCACTGTTTGCCCCATTTGGTGATCAGAGCATGGCCATTAAGGTGGAGGGCTGCCCCTTGTCTGGACAGTGTTTTGGTGTAGTATTGAGGGCAAGTACTGAGTTTCACAGACATTGGGACATTTTGTGAAATAGTATTTCCATATTTTCATTAGCCATCGCTAGTCTGTGTAGAAATGTAATTGTATACAAATCAAATATGAGAAGTGGATTGTAATCTGTCTAGAAAGCTTGGGTGTGCACTGAGACACCCTGGCTCTGCTGTCGGTCTCTCTTTCTCCTGCCCTGGTCCCATCACCTCCTCCTCCCCAGAGTGGCCCGATCCCTCATCCGATGGCAGGAAGGCAGAAACAGGCTGTGCTCCTCTCTCCGAGGCTGCTGGCAAGGAAATCTGTGTTGCTCCAAAGCTCCCTGGGGTAGAGCAGGGCTGCTGTGGGAGTGGGTTGAGTCTGGAGGACGGAGTGCGGGCGCACGGGTGGGCACGGGGGTGGTTTTGTGCGAGGAGGGTCTCAGCCTGGCCAGGAGGGGATGGGGTCGCTGCACGGCGCTCGCTGCAGCAGGCGCCTTTACTGGGGGCCAGACCCACCTCCCAGTCAGATCAGACCTGGTGACAGTTGTGGGTTAGGGAAGCAAGAGGGGTGTCCTGCGGGCCGTTGTGCCGTGTGTTTCATGAAAGCACTAACATAATCTTGAATATTTTGTTTAAATCTGATTATTGGCTTTAAATTCATTTTGATGTCTCCTGGAGGTAGTTCCTTACCCCAAATCCTTAAAATACTGTCCAAAAAAATCAGTAGTATTGTAATATTAGTGTCACTAGTATGAACTTCAGACAAGGACTCAAACAGTGTCACTTAGGTGCAGAGATGCCACATGTCATCATTCAGCTGTGTTCGTACTGTCTTTTCCTTCCATGTAACAGAAATTACATTGTACTTGTATCAGCGGTGCCTTGTGTATCTTTTGCACCCTTAATGTAGTTTTAAATGTTTGGTTTGAGCTTTTATCACTGGTGTTAAACATGTTTTGATGCTTCTGGGGGAGCTTTGCCTTTAATTCATTCTCATGTCCTGTGAGACCGTAAGAATTGTTTCCATTTAGAGTCATCTTAGTAGACAGCTAATGGGAAGAGGTTTTTTCCTCCTTTATAGGAGGCTGTTCAGCAGTGGTATCAGCATTATGCTCAGGCATATAACTCTACCCAGGCAAGAGTCGATGAATTTGAAAATGAAGCCGCTGAGGTGAGAAATAATTTTATTTTCTTGATGTCTGCATTGGCTGTTTCTCCCATCAGCTGTCGGGGTGCTTTTGGAGTCTGGACACCTGCTTTCTTTGTTGGTAGTGGCTGCTGCCGTCGGTACCGCAGGAATGAGGGGCTGGAGAGTGTGGGACGAATGGCACTGCATGGTCACCTTCTGCAGGGCATCCCTGCACCGTTACTCTCCAGGATTCATATTCACGCTTTTATCTCTGCCATGAACGTTCCTCTGTCTAAAATCCCACAATCGGAGGCTACCTGTAAAGTTCAGGAGTGTATTAAAGTACTCCTTCCAAGAAACAGCACACCGCAACAGTATTTCCCAGTCTCACTATTGAAGGATTTTTTCTCGCCTAGGCTATTATATAGCCAGAGGTTTTTCTTTTTTAAAGGAATTGTGTAAAGTAAATCATCCCCCAAACCCTACGTTTTGCTCCGGAAGTCGCTGCATGCCTGAGCTGCTGTGAATGGTACACTCCTTTTAGCAGTTGAATGTGACTCAGGCATTTTCACATCCACTGAGCGCTCATTACTATATCAAGTAAAAATGCATTATTAAACGTATTTTCTTTCAACTTCTGGTTTATCATGGATCCCGTTCTGCATTTAGGAATCTACAGGTGGATCTTACCCAGCCTACAGCACCTGCTTGCAGGTCATGCCTACACTTTACAGTGGAGCCCAGGGACCATACCAGCCAGGCAGCTTGCAGCTTCCTCCACAAAAACCATTAAATAAGGTGAGAGGAGAGACCCAGCAGAGTGGTTGCAGAGGCAGCCCCGGCCAGCTGCTGGTGGAAGCGCTTCTTATTTGTCTTATGCTGCCACCGAGTGGACTTTGTACCCACGACAAGCCAAGGCAGTTCTTCCACTGCACCCGTGCTCCCCAGGATCCCACGGAGTTCCTGGTGGATGTGATAAATAGAAGCAGCGGTTGGGCAGGGTGTGCCGGCACCAGCGTCCCTCGGAGCCCTCCAGCACCCTGGAGATCAGTGCTCCTCGCTGCCCACAAACCACCAAATCCCACAGGCAAAGAAAGGCTGGATGTCTGTGAGCAAAATTCTTGGAAAGATGGTATCTGCGAGCGTGAATGTGCAACAATGCCTTGGAGGAGGCAAATAAAGTAGGAAGTGAACAAAGGAAGAGGAGGAGGTTCACACTGGTTTTAGATGGGTTTTTTTTTTGCCTGACTGCAGATTTTTTGCAGTGGGTAAAACCTCTGACGTGGCATTAGCAAGTCACAGCAGCGTCTGGGTGCCACTTTGCAGTACTGTTAACTGGATCCTGGGAGGAAAACCATTTTTAAATGGCTTTCATTTGAAATATTTAACAGATGTCAGATGCAGCCTGGTTCAGACAGACTCATTGTGCAAAGCTTCCTTTGTCCATTGCACCCAGTAGACACTTAGTTTTCATCAATAAAGATGCGGGAGGGATGGGGAAACACTATGGAAGCTGTGAGGGACAACTTAAAGGAGGCTGGAGTAACAGGAGGCTGGTTTAACACAGACTGAGACGGTGGGGGTAAAAGCTTTGCGCCATCTGAGCATAGGTGGTCGTCGTTCCCGAGTGCCTTAGAAGTCCTGAGGAATTTATACCCTTGTGTCGTAGCTAAATCACATTACTCCCATTTTTATGGATGGGAGAGACCTTAAAAGCCAGGTTGTCATCTGTTTTGGAGCGGCTGCAGGGAAGTATGTCTGTCAGCATAACGAGCTGCTGCCTTTGTGAGTCTGGCCCCAGCCACGCAGCCATGCGAGCGATGATAATCTCTCTGAGCGCTGCTGGAGGGACACCGAGCTGGCTCTCCAGCCTCCAGCGCAGCTCGTGGCCCTTTGCACGGTGTCCGGCCGTGCCGAGAGGAGCCACAGTTGAAGTCAGCAGCCCCATCTGGGGGAATGCAGCTCTCCTGCGTGGCTCTTCTCCATCACAGCGTTAAATCCCTTCGCTGCGCAGAGGTTAGCTGCGGGATTCAGCACATGATGGTCTGGCATTCAGAAACTCGCATCTCGGGTTCGGCATGAGATTCCCAGTTTTTGGAGGCGATTTAGAAGGAATACACAACTCTGATATGACTGGAATTGAGTGAAATTGTAACAAGTGAAGGAGATAGTCTGGGCTTTGAGCAAACTAATACCTTCCAGTTTATCTCCAGTCCAGAAAGGAAAGCTTGCATGTGGAGGTGATGTTGAACGGCTCACTCAAAAGTCTGTCTTAATGCCAGATGCCGTAGAAGGCAGAATGAGAGTGGTCGGTCCCTTGGCATAAACTACACAGAAGTATGGTTTGCCTCCGCAGCGAGGTGCTTTTCTCATTCCTGAACTCAAAAGATAAATCTCAGTGAAGACGGGACCCAGGCTGGTCCCCAAGAGGCTCTGCAGGGGTTGAGAGTGCGTGCTCGTGTGTGTGTGTGTGCGCGCGCGCTCACTTTAACCCCGCAACCCGGGTTTTCTCCTGCTTCTCTGGCTGCGTTTCAGAGGTCGAGGAGGAGCACAGTTGGAGATTTGTATGAACCACGCAGTGGAGACGCTGCACGCTGCCGTGCAAGCCAGTACACCCGCGACATCCCCACGGCTGTTCGGAGAGCAGGAGAGGGGCGGGGAGGGAACTAAAAGTCGTTCCTCAAGCAAATTCCTATTTATGATAATGACAAGTGCACGCTAAGATGAAATTGGGCTTAGCAGAGGGTCGTTTGAGTTGTGAGTGTGAATCAGTGAGGGGCATTCTGCTGGGAAGTGTTGGGCTGGGGGACGTTTGGTCAGCACAGCTCTTCTTTTGGTTGAGTTAAGGAATTGGTGTCCTGGTCTGACACACGTGAAGGTTTCTGAAATTCTCACTCCAACATGAACCAAAGCCCCAGATCTTCTGCTCTAGGAGCCAGGCTTAACCCAGGATACGCAGTGTGGTTGAGGAGGACGTGGTGAGATGAGGTTCAGGTGGTTGTTACAGGGCAGATAGTTCATTATTCTAGAGCAAAGTGACTGTTTAATTAACAAAATTAATGACACATGGGGGGAAGAGAGAGTGATCAAGACTCACTGGTTAGGGTGGTGGGCTCTATGTGTGTGTACAGCTCCTAGTGCTGTAGGGCCACGGATATTGCGATGTTCTGCTCTGATGGATCCCAGAGAGGAACTGAACCTGAGCCTTGCCTACCCCAAGGGGCCCTTCCTGCTGGGGCAGCCTTAGGTCACCTCTGCCCTCACCAGAAGATGAGGTGTCCTCACCTCAGGCCTTTTGGTGTGTCAGAGTGAGGCATGTTAGTTAAATTGAAGTTTTGATTAAAAGAACGGTTGTTGCTCTCTCCACGTCGGTACCGCATGTAAAGTCATGCCTGCAATGGCAGATGGGTAGCTGTAACCCGCACCACCAGCCGGCTTTGGCATGGCCGGTAACCAAGCCCTTCGGCATCTGACTTGCCATGAGAGCTGTGCCAGGACAGTTTAACCCGTTCAGCGCTCCAAGAAAAAAGAAAAGGGGCACAAACGGTGGCCCACTGGTGCCTTACGTTAAAGGACGAAGCTGGCTGGAACTGCTGCAATACTACGGGGTAACAGCATGGCCATTACGCCACCGCCTTTCAAACGTGCGCTGTGGAGCAGGGCCACCCGGGAGCCCTTTGCCCTCACAAAATCGCATGTATGGTGGGGCACCAATGCAGTTACGATCAGGTGGGGTTTTTTTTTAGGGAAAGGGCACAAACACTGACTCATGAGCTGTGTATAGCTGGACCTCAAAGCCGAAGGAGTCGGGCCTTTGGAGTCGGTTACAGGCTCCTGGTCCTTGGTAATTCCCAAGCTTTATTTATTGACACCATTTGGGCTGGATCATGTGTCACTTGTTTTCTTCTTGTCCTTAGGTGGCTCCAACGAGAAGCGAGAAGCGAGGCTCTTCGTACCTCATTTCCTCCCCGGAACCTGGCCCCATGGAGTACCTTGGCCAGCAGACTCAGGGCTCCGCAGTACGTTACGCAGAATCCTCGCTGAAAAAAAAGCGCGTTTATTGAGCCCTAAATAACCACTCCTGCCTTTGGGCGCGAAGGTGGGCTGTTCGTACCTCTGCTATTTATTGCTGCCTTAACTTCAGACAAATAATTCTTCTTTCTGTGGGGGGGGGTTGTAAGTATCCCAAGAGGAACAACCTCCTGTAACGGGCAAATTTGCCAAGGAAAGGGTACGTCTTGCTACGAGGTTAGCATTTCGGGGTAGTCTGACTTGCCTTCTGAAAGGCTGGGCTGGCGTTTCCTTTGTCGTCTGCCACTGACAGTTACAGTGGGCTGGAGCTGACGAAGCAAAGTAACACGGTGAGTTTTGGTCGCTTACCAGCCGAAAGCAATAAAAATACCGAGGCGGGAACGCTGAGCCTTTCTCTTGTCCTCAGACTGAGGAAGTTAAAAGATGAAGTCTTGATAGTAATTTTTTTCTTATTTTTTTAACTCAGAATGCGGGGTTTTTTTCAATCTTTACTTTTTCCAGGATTGAGAGGTCTGCATTTACAGCCTTTATATTTTTAGTATTTCTCTTAATCCTGGAATGGAGATATACCAAATGTATTACCAGAGCCTCTGTGATGTTTTTTTCAATAAAGGTTTGTTAAAAGTAAGATGCTATACTGTGTGCTGCCTTGCAACATTAAATTCGATTTGGATAGGTGATACTTGGACAATGAAGTAACCTTTATTCTGCTTTTAGGCCAAGAATCCGCAGCTTTTGCTCGAAGTAATTTACAGTTTGGCAATGCCGCTGTGTAGAACAGGGCATGTGGCAAAGCACCGTCCCCCGCTCTGCCGGGCGTGCTGTCGGTACGGCAGGGCTGCGGCTACGCCAGCAGGTGCTGGGACATTGGTAAAGAGAACAGAAAGTGGAAGAAAGCAGGTGCCTGGTGTCTTTTTTCTGACCTTTTCTGAATCTGGATGATTCAGCGTTGGAGCAGGAGCAATACTGACGTGCTCCACGGTTGGTGTCATTAATCTCACCTTCCTGCTCTTCATTGTATTATTTGTTTTTTTTCCAAGTATCTTCACTTTAGGAATGTGCTGCACCCCAGCGATGACCCGCAGCAGCAGAGGAGCAGCCTGGCTCTGGTTTTCACGCTTTCTTACATCTTCTCTTTTGCATGAGGTAGGTCTCGTTAGCAGGGACCGCTCCTCACTCACCTCTCCCGGGTGTACGGGCCCGGCTCACCCCCCCCGGCTGGGACCTGGGCAGCCCGTGCGTGTGTCAGCACAGCCCCACCTGGCACCACACAGACGCTGGTTCCCAGCTTGACTGTATTGCTGTTTTTCTTCTGTTTTTTAACAAAAAAAAAAAAGACTTTGTATTTTTAGCTTATTCATTAAGCAACTCAGGCGAGAGTCTTTCTTTTCTGCTGTTAATCCTTGTAGCTGAAGACTTGGGACTCGTTACTGTTGAAATCATTACATTTGAAATCAGAGTTTGTGTCAGATAAACGGGGAGCCAGCCCTCTGTGCCGCAGCGGGGTGCGGGGGGAGGTCGCTGCCTTGGAATCCTCTCCCCAGTTCATTTGCCCGGAATTCGCTGAGCATTGAGGCCAGAACCCGGCTCCGTCTCGCTTCATCTTGCTAGATAATACTGAAGCCATTTTTCAATACTGATTTTTAATTTTATTTTTTTTAAAAAGTCTTAAACTTTGCCTTTCAAGCTTTGTGATGTGACCAAGATACATATTTTCAAAGGTTAAACACTCCCCCCACCCGGAGCGGTTGGGTTGTAGCGCGAGCACACGCTGCGCCTACGGGCAGTAACTGCTTGTGACGGCCAAACAGCAACGCGGGTTAGAGCAGCTCCTCTGGGGTTCCACATGGGCGTATTGCTAAATTCACTTGTAATATTTTGTTCAAACTCTTTGTATATGCAACTTTCTCACCTTGTTACGCTTTTCAATGAAAATAAATGGTTGGTACACACTTAAAAGTGGATTTCTGCGGGAGGAAAACATCTCTGGACTAGCTTTGAAGTACTCATTTAATGTAGGGAAAGGTTGTTTTGAAGACACCGTGTTCCGATCACTGTTCCTATGGAAGCTAGATTTAAAAAAATCGTTCTGTGTTTAATTTATGATTAAAAAAAGATACACACATGGAGAAAAAAAAAATCTTTTATTAGGTTTGGTTTGTATAAAGAGTAACAAAGTGCTTACAGATTTAAATCAGGCTTCTACGTGACATAAAGAAAAAACAGGTAATACTGTAAAAATAAATCTGACCTCAGTGTGGCTCATAATTACAATTTTATATATATATATATAGATATATATTTAAAGATACCTTTCTGGTATTGCCAGAACTGAGCCTCAAAAACGTGTGGCCTAGGTCACGGGGCAGCAAAAGGTTTCCAGTTAAACCACTGTTTATCGATACGTAACGGGTTTAGAAGACAAGGGTGCGGTGCCCTTACTTAACTCGTTTACAGTTTAAACGCTAAAGCTGGTCCCGCCGGCAAATCGGACCTGGTCCCAGTCTGGCCCCACTGCCCTCCCCCTGGCTCCGCTGCGCACTGCGTGAGTGCAGGGCTGGAATCTCCAAATCGAATTAAATAAAGGCCAATGCTGTTATTTAAAGACTCAGCGTCTTCGGCCGCACGACCGGCCTTACAGAATTGCTAAAATGAATTAAGGTGCTGGCCAAAGAACTCACAGCCCGAAAGGACGCGCGTGAGGTGCGCCCCGCGGCCGGCACCGCTGGTAACAAAGACTTCCCTGTGTTCCAGCTCTTCTCCCCGCTGCGCGCCTCTCCTTTAGCCCCTCGTCTTAGGGGAGTGCTCCCCCACAGGTTTATCCATCCGTTGGCTTTTCTTTGCTATCCCCAAAGTGTGCAATCGATTTCCTACACCCGTTTCGCCGCACTGTAGGTCACAGGCAGCAGAAGCCGAAGAGCATCCTGTTGTTGGCACGTTTCACAGCTCCAGCCACGCTGGAAGCTCCAGCGGGCGGGAATGCGGGAGGGGAGGGCTGAGTTAGGAAAAGCCAATTTCCAGGTTTCTCGAGGAGAAGCACAACTATACACACGGCTCCATGCTTTTGTCATTTGGTTGGTTTTTTGAACGCAACACTAAAGCACTTTTTTTTTTTTTTTTTTTTCCCTTTTCGAAAACAGGCACGAGCTCTGAACTGCAGGCTCGTTAAGCTCGAGCTGATTATTTGGTCTTCTCTGGATTTTTTTATGCCAGAGGGGGGTTTTTTGTTACTAAAATTTAAGTGCATGTGAAGGATAGACTGTCAGCCAAACTTCTTCTCAAAACCTCCTCAAAAACCCCATCAAAATCATTAAATTACTGTATCAAGTCCTCTTATATCCGTTAGTTATTCCAGGAATAAGCGTGCACAGCAGACTTTTTTTAAATGCTACAGATTGCACAGAGAACTGCAGCATTTTTTGGTGCGGCTCTTGCCCTTTGCATTCATCGGAGTCGTGCAAATTGTGCTGAGACTGTAATCGGGTAAAGATAAATCTGCCTTGCAATAGCAGCAGCAAAAGGGATTGAAGCGATTGTTTCTTCCATACCTTTTAATTCATTTGATCCAACTGTTGACTAAAATTAAAAAGGAAAACTGTTGGAAGAAGAATCCTTTAAACACATCAGCACAGTCAGAGTACAAATTACAGTAGTTAAAAAAAACAAAAGGTCTTGGGCATTTATATTTTGACACACAAAGAACTGACAGTATAAAAAAAATGAGTTACATTTTACTCATAATTGTTTCAAATCCTTGAATCAGATCGTGAAAGGTTGTCCGTTCGTCATGCTTGAATATCCAGCACTTCCTCATCAGATGGTCCACCTAACAACAAATAAAAAGAGAGAGGGTTTTTTTAAAGGATGCATAAAACATTTCATTTTTCCAGGAAATATAATGGAGCAGATTCTCACTACCGTGAAATGCAGAACGCTGACAGAAACGCGCTGCAGATTTTGATCAGAATTAGCAAGAATCTGGTACGGTGGGTGGTTTTGTTTCAATGGGTGTACGATTGTCTCAGTGCAGACAGCTGACGCAGCGGTAGCGTAGACGCTTAACGCAACAGCTCTATCACCGGTTCAGGAGTGTTTTACCAAACCCGCTGGCGTGTACCTCTCAGTAATTAATTACTATACTGGTTTAACAGCGGTTCATTACCTCTTGGCTGGGGCCAGGCACCCACAGCCTGCGTCACCCCTAAACGCCGGATTGGTTCCGGCCCCAGGAGCGCGGGACGGCTCCTCCTTTGCCCGGCTCCGACCTTCCCACGCGGAGTCGTCCGTCTCGGCAGCGCAGGGCTCGTGTCCCCCCCGTCCCACTCACCTCCCTGTCCCTGCAACCCATGGCCGCCGCCTGCCCCGCGCTGGGACACGCACCCAGACGGGAATCCGCCGCCCCTCGCCTGCCTCAGCCTTCTGGGGGCCTGCGGCACCGGCGGGGGGTCTCCAGCCCAGCCCAGGGCAGAGCTTGGCTCCCCCGCGTCCCCGAGGGCAGGAGGCGGCAGCTCTAGCAGTGACCCTGCCGAGGGCACACGCAGGAACTCTCCACTTCATCCATCAGAAGGATTCAGAATGAATTTTACACGGATCCAGATACTAAAGCCAAGTTCTGAGCCCTTCTCTGAAGGGACGTCCCGAACTCGAGAATGTCAATGTCAAAAAACATTTTAAAATAATGCTTAAAAACCTTGGAAATGCCTTTTTACTAGCACACCTGAAAGTTTTCCTACCAAGATTAGCCAAGGCCTATTCAGCCATGACTCTGTGGTGCTCTCGCTGCCAATTTAGTGTCATTATCAAAGTGTCGGTGCATCATTACCTCCTCTGGGCAGTTGGGCGGCCGCGGCAAACGCTTTTCTTCTTGCAAGACACGCACCAGCCGAGCTACCGTCATCTGTCCCTGCGTGGGGCCGATCATTTTCAAGAACTCCTGTGAAAAGAGGGGGAATCAGCGGCGCATCCTCTTGCCCTGTGCAAATGCAGGCCGTTTCGATTGGACATGAAGATGACATTTCAGTATCAAAACAAAAACCAACAGTAGATGCTTACTGTTCAGCTGCCACGCACCATAGACTTGCATTAGAAAACAGATGTAATATTTATAAATATGGTTTCCTCACCAGGACACGCAGTCACCACAACGTATCTCTGTGTTACAGAGTCTTTAGTGACAGACCCCATGAGGGCTGTGTCCAGTTTTGGGCCCCTCACTCCAGGAAAGACATTGAGGGGCTGGAGCGTGTCCAGAGAAGGGCGACGGAGCTGGTGAGGGGTCTGGAGCACAAGCCTTGTGAGGAGCGGCTGAGGGAGCTGGGGGTGTTCAGCCTGGAGAGAAGGGGGCTGAGGGGAGACCTTCTCGCTCTCTGCAGCTCCCTGAAAGGAGGGGGCAGCCAGGGGGGGTCGGGCTCTTCTCCCAAGGAACAGGCCATGGGACAAGAGGAAACGGCCTCAAGCTGCGCCAGGGGAGGTTTAGGATGGATATTGGGAGAAATTTCTTCATGGAAAGGGCTGTCAAGCCTTGGCCCAGGCTGCCCAGGGCAGTGGTGGAGTCGCCACCCCTGGAGGGGTTTAAAAGCCGGGCAGACGCGGTGCTGAGGGACACGGGGTGGTGGGGGTTTGGCAGTGTTGGGCTGATGGCTGGACTCAGTGATCTTAAAGGTCCCCTCCAACCTAGACAATTCCATGATTCTATAAGATAAAGAGATTCATCCCACTTCTTGTTCCCAAAAGTAACGCCCAATTTTTTTAAAAAAAGTATCTGATTGAAGCAGCTTCAGCAGCAATTTCTTTCACAGCCACTTACCGCCATGGGACTGGACTCCGAATCGCAGTAGGTCAGCAGTTCGTAGAGCGTCACCCCGAACGACCAGACATCCGAGGCGATATAAAACTTACTCTGCAGCAGGCACTCTGGAGCATACCTGCGGGCAACGCGACAGCGTTAAACTTCATTCAGACCTACTCATACACGCACAACCCCAACGCATTTAAAATAAACAAATTAAAGAGGCGCGTTCTACATTTGTAGAGTCCTTGTATAGAAATTAATGCGCCCGCAGGGCTTGGGATGGCACAGGAGTAGTAAATAAGGTACAACCGTTACCCAGCAAGTCGCTGTGAAACTAAAGGAGACCAAAACCAAAAACAAGATCGTGGGAAAAGGGATCATTAAGCACAGGAAAAAATAAACATCACAAGAGTAGATAAGTATAGTCTACCAGGTGCCTTTTCCTTGCTCTGATGTTGTACCTTTTTTTAGGCCTCTTATCAAAACAGGAAGAATCTTTAGGATGCCTAAAAGCCTAAGTCAATGGGAACAGACAAGTTATTTGGCTGCACAGTCTGGTTAAAGAAAATTACGATTACTTATAAATTATTACCAAAAAACAGGGCTGTCGAGGTCGTCTTTGACAGTGTAGTATTCCTTATCGGTCTCGATCGCTTTGGTGAGACCGAAGTCTCCGATCTTCACTCGGTTCTCGCTTTCAACAAGGACGTTTCTTGCTGCTAAGTCACGGTGCACGTACTGACAGGAGCCCAGATAGTTCATTCCCTAGGAGAGAAGAAAGCCTTTTATGCTAGTTTCTCCAATGCTTCAGTCAGTTTTTCTCCAACTTCCCCTTCAAACGCTCCCTCGTCCCCGTGGTAATACTGTCCCGGTTTCTCACGCCAGGTTCTCCGTCTGTTGGCACTTTACAGGGTCCTTTTCTGACACCCCCTGCCCTTAAACTCAGCCTTTGGTTCTTCATCTCTCCAGAGACTGCTATTCCCGCTTTGTGCTTTTTAATTTTCAGCCGAGCAGCCCCCGTCTTCAGAGCCTTCTCTCCACAGCAGCAGCCCCTTTGCCTGTCTCTACGCTTCTTGTCACTGCCCGGTCCACCACAATCAGAAAGCCACAGCCTCTTGCTTCACGTGGCCTGACTGCGCTGGCACCTACTCCTCGCTTTAGCCCGGCATGTTGCTGCTTCCCTCTGCGCGCCAGCACACCCTTCCTCCGTGCTGTCCTGCCCCCCAACACGTCAAATCCTGCAGTAGGAACAACTTCTCATAGTAAGCTGTTACACAAGGGGCCCTGGAGTTATTCCCTTGCTGGTCTTTGTGCCAGTGACACCTGAAGCACAGGAGAGGCCGCTTTAGGGTTCAGGTCCTTGGGGACAGAGCAAGGAGAATGGTTTTGTTCATCAAGCGAGCCTCTCTTCCCCCCCTCCCCCCCACTACGTTAACTATTAAACGAGTGAAACGGGAGTTGCAGGAAGGCCGTGGTGCCAGGCTCACCTTGCAGATCTGAACAGCGTATCTGAGAAGCTGTTTGAGGTTGATTTTGTTCTTGTTCCGTGGGAGATACTCCTTCAGGCTCCCGGAAGGAAGAAATTCCATGATGAGTTTAATCCCGCTTCCTCCTAAAAACAGAGCGTGTGTTGAATTTGCAGACACGGGACCCTTCTCACACCACCAGCACCAGTAACTTCTGTATAAGCCCCCAGCTCTGGTCGCATCTGTAGCGGTATCGCGTGGCCACGGCCAGGCTATGGGCTAATGCCCACTATCAGTCACTGAACCAAGCCAGAGGAGAATCTATCCCAGGCAGCGCAGTTACTGAACTTAAAAGTTTTAAACGTTGGCTTAGAACAACCGCTATTGCAAATGCAAAAATACAAGGCAATAGGGCTTTTTTCTATGAACAATAACGTGCTTCTAATAACGACCCCTGGGCTTACGGGGCCACGACCCGGCTGCAGGGGTCAGCTGGCTCCCGGAGCCTGCCCAGGCGCTCGGGTTTTTAATGGATTTGGTGAGAACACCAACATGGTGCTGACCCCCACGTTAGCCAAGCACAAAAATGGGCAGGAGGAGGCCTCCAGAGACAAACTCCTGCTGCTTCCATGAAGGAAGAGATCTAAACCCGTAAGATTGAATTAAGACTGTTTTGCTTCTTAAAATGTTTATGTTTCATTTCTAAAGGAAAACCCTTCTAGTGTATACTTTTAATATTCTACAGGAAGATTTACCATCCTCTGTGCAAATTCCCTTATACTTGACGATGTTCTCATGATAAAGATTCCTCAGGATTTCTATTTCCTTCTTGAGATCAGCGATGTGATTCCCTCCGCTCTCTGGCTTTAGCGATTTAACTGCCACTTGCTCCCCTGTGTTGTCGCCTTCTGGGTCGTATCTGCAGAGTTCAACCTTGCCAAAGTGGCCCTGATTGCAGCAGAAAAGACAGCGTTATTGAACACTTAGCAACCACAGTGTCACCAACGCACTATTTTAGGCATTTACGGTTCCCACCTTCCTGCTGCGGCACAGAGAGCCCAGGCAGAAGCTGTGCACACGCACACAGGAACGCTTATCTGTGTTCTGCATCTCACACTGCTCTTACCTCTCCCAAATCACGGATTCTTTTCAGGAATCGTTTTTCAAAGAGCGTGGGATCAACCTCTGTAAAGGGTTTCTTCTCCGAGACGATATCGGGATCTGGGAGTGGAAAAAAAGCCCCAGGTCAGACAGATTCCTGTAAGGACACCTCGGTCTTGACACGTCAAGACATCCTTGCTCACTTCCAATGTTGGTGTGTTTCTATCCCTACTGTCACAACTTCCCTTACTTAAAGCCTGCCTATTTCTTGACAGGGAATTCCTTCATTTGTACACGCCACTCTAGCGCTTGCCGATCTTCCTCCCTCACTTTGTGAGCGTCTCGCTGCGTCGTCTTCCAGACTCTGATTCAGTTTTGTCTCAGGTGGGAAGCATTTCCCACCCCGTAGCAGTTCCTCAGCTTCTGTTATTTATTACTAGGTGTGGGACATAAAGTTTTGCCCTGGACTGATCATCTGTTAGCTGCTCTGCAGCAATTCCAACATACGTTGAACCAGGAACCAGAATTATCCGTGTTAATGCTCTGATTCGGTCAAGAGACTCCTACGGAAATCTCACCGAGATCAAAACTATCTTGAAACTAACTTAAGCTGTTGTATAAACTATGGACCACCAAATGAAGCGGCAGTAACACCGACGTAACTCAATCCACACCTTCAGTATGAATAAAACACTGGCATCCTATTTGCACTCATCTCGAGGAAGGGACACGACGTGCTCCTTGCATGCGGACAACCGTCCACACACACGATGCTGCCGGGAGGTGCCCGACCGCCAAATAAACCAGCCTTCCTTATCCCTCCCTCATCCAAGCGTAAAACCGGGCCTTACTTTGTTCCTCCAGTTTGTTGATGTCTCTCATGATCGCTCGGAAGAAGGGTCTCTGATGGGGGTCGTAGTTCATGCACTGTTTCATCAGGTCAGCGAGTTCCTTGCACGATGGTGTTGCCAACACAAAATGCCCCTCGTAGAACCTCTCCTTCTGCAAGGTGCAAATGGAAACTCCTGCATGAATTTTTAGCTTTTAACTTAATAAACCCATGCTCTGCATCGGGAGACGTGACCGTTACATCCTAAACTCATTGCAAACTTTTTGTTAACTTTGCCAAAGAAATCCTCCTTTCCAGCAGTAACTCTACGTCCTCTCCTGCCAGCAGAGAACTATTACTGTGCTCAATCTGGTGCAGTTTGGAGCAACACATGAAGTTTCTAAAACGTGCTGAAGATTTCACCTTTCAGAAGTTGTTTTTCTGCCGGGTGCCAGGCTCGCCACGTTACTCGCGCACCGGGACAGAGGGCTGAGGGAAACGCTTGCCAAGGAAACAAGAGAGCACCGGCTGCTCTTCACAACGCCGGAGCAGGTACCGGCTGCGGGGCAGATGGGATGGGGGCGGCTTGTGCGTTTTCTAAGCTGTGCAGAACCACCCCGGCTGTCTGCCACATGCGGGAAGCGGACTGCAGCCGGGGCAGCGAGTTCCTCTCAGCCACCTCCTGCTAAAACAACTCGGGCAGTGACTCAAGTGCTCAGTCATTTCCTTCAGCCCCGCAGCAGCTGCCTTGCTCCATCGCCTTCCCAACGCAGCGAAACTTCAAGACAGAAAAAAAGCACATTTGGAACAGATGCCGAGGGACTGCGGCACTGATGAATAGAAACTGCCACCACCGAGGCAGAACAAGATTTATTTAAATTTTTTTTTTTTTTTTTTTAGCTTTCAGAGCAAACAATAATGGTGTCCCCACAGGAGACTAGTTCTGAACCAACGGCCAAAAGAAACAAGCAAGAACAGAAGAACCTCGGTGCTTTTAAGCAGAACCTCAGTCAGTTTATAACTGGACACCGGGGTTAGAACAGGACAGGCGTGACAGCGTCGGAAACTCTGTTTAATTGTTACTATGCTGAGTTCTGAAAATCTCCAACAAGGTCAGGTTGAAGCAATAATTCGCAATTTTTGTAGTAAGGACATGAATTCCTGCTGCAACCTGCGGCAATTTAGATGGATCAGCCCCTTATCAAGTCCGGCTGAGCTGGTTTTCCTGTCAGGGAAAGCAACCCAAATTGGGTACGGGAACTGGAGTACCAAAGAGAATGTACCTGAGAAGTCAAGGTAAAGTTTATGCAATGTAGTTTTACCTCTGCTAAGGTCTTGTCTTTCAGCGGTATTTCTCCATTATAGCAGATCTCCCACAGTGTCGTACCAAAACTCCACTTATCTGCTGCAACACTTAAATTTTTGGAGTCTTCAACACACTCGGGTGCAATCCAGGGGATTCGCTCAACGCATTCTTAGATAAAACACAGAATCGAAGCATTTTGAAGTTAATATCAAAGGACTAAAAAAACAGCTTTCTAACTTAATTATTCTTGTTTACTAGCTGCATAACTAAAACTAAAGCTGCAGTATTTGTCTAGTTTCAGGGAAGTCTTGATTCTCAAATCCCTGTTCTCAGAAGGATGTTTCTGCGGCTTTTACAAGCTTGTGCCTTGAGCCATCCAGAAACTGAGATTCCTTCTGTATTTTCCCGCTAGACTTCGAGAAATGAATCCAACAAGCACCCGGCGTCAGCAACGCTCCTTTACTTCCATGTAGTTTTCAGATTCGTGGAAGCAGATTACTTCTATTCTAGAGCCAGTTCTAGCTGGTATAAATGTATTTCTTCTTCCTTTTCCCTTCCCCACCGCACCGAAGAGAGAAATCCGATTCCTGTACCATACCTTGTCTGGACAGCACAGTTATGGGTATTCCTGGGTCGCTCAGCTTTATGAAAGGACCATATTCCGTGTCAATTCCCTCTCTTGCCAGTAAGATGTTTTTAGTACACACATTTCCGTGTACCAAGTCCTTATCCTCCTACAGTAAGGGAGGAAAAGCCCAGTGAGCGGAGTGAGCTAGCAACGCTCTGCAAGCGCTCGAACCTACCTACAGCACGGGGCATCGCTGGAAAATACTCCAAGCTGAAACCCAAAAATACAGCTTGGGAGAAACGACCCTAGAGGAAAAACAGGGGAAGGAGAAGGAGGGAAACCGACTGTTCATACTTAAGTATCTGTATTTGTAGAGCTGATGCGTTTTGGGAAAAAGACCAACGTTACATTCCTTTTTCCCAAAGAGCGCGCCGGCAGAAAGGGGAAGGTGCGGCAGCTTCCCCAGGCACATGACGGAACTGGTGGCAAATGCCAGCACCCAGCCTGTGTGGCCTGCTGATCGAGAAGGAGCGCATCACCTTCTCTGAGAGTCTTTCGCCTTATTTAAAGCAACGTAATGAATACAAAAAGAACATCATTGCACCATCTCGCTACTGGAGAAAGCAAATTACTAATGCACGTGAAACCTCTGTCGTGTTGGGCTGCAGCAGCGATAGGCAATGCTTTTGTCAAACACCTTCTTACCAAGTAGCTTAGTGCACTGGCGAGTTGCTTGGCAACTTTGAATTTCCAGGGAGTTGTCAGAACGTCACTCTTTCGATGCATAAACAGATCCAGAGGCCCAAATTCAACAAACTCTTCAACCATGATATCTACAAAGTCAGGTGCATAAAGTCAGTATTGCAATAACCGCCGTCTGGAGTAATCTCATAGGCCTGTACCACGCTCCCTGCCCCAGGCAAGCTGGTTACACTAAGTTTTTATGTCACCTTCCTCAAAGTTTATTTCAGTGCTCAGAGTCGACATTAAAAGGCTGAGAAGAGCGGCTTTATGTAGCAAATGAACAGTAATCCTGGAACAAAGCATTTCAAAGACCACAGGGCAAAGCCTTCCCAGGGAAATAACTTCTGTCAGAAGGCTGGTTTGTACGGACACTGCCGCTATCACTCTGGCATTCCGACCTCAAGGAATCATCCTGTGAGGCACCTACTCAAAGACAGCACTGGAAGGGAAAGCTGGTTAGCAGAAAGGACTGCTGTCCTGCTGTTCCAATTCCACGTCTGTCTGTACCGCAAAATCAGGAGGCAGCGGCGGCCAAGCCCACCTCCCCCGGCGCCAGCGCTGAGCTCAACGGCTGCCCTGTCCCTCCCCAGCCTGCTGCCAAGAGAGGTGTTCACCCAACTCACTTTCTACATCACGGACGCAGACGCCATGGAGGAGGACAATGTGCTTGTGAGACACCTGCCTCATCATGCTTGCCGTTTCGAAGAACGCCTGGTAGAAAGTGAAAGAGGTAAGTCCTTAAACTGCTGGTCATCGCGGCAGCCAAGCATTTAACAAACACAGAGCATCAAGTGGGCACAAACTTGACCATGGGAAGTCCCACCTAAACATGAGGAAGAACTTCTTTCCTGTGAGAGTGGCAGAGCCCTGGCACAGGCTGCCCAGAGAGGTGGTGGAGTCTCCGTCTCTGGAGACATCCCAAACCCGCCTGGAGGCGTTCCTGTGCCACCTGCTCTGGGTGACCCTGCTCTGGCAGGGGGTTGGACTAGATGATCTCCAGAGGGCCCTTCCAACCCTATGATTCTATGAAGTAACAAAAACATTTGCGAAAGATCACTGTGTTTTCCAGTAACATAAAGGGTCAACAACGGTAGGGATGGGCCATCCCACAGTAGTAACGGGGCAGCGGAGGGCTGTCTGAGGTGGGCTGTTGTTCACCAGGTCCTGCAAGCAACCAACACTCTTCCCTGTGCTCTCACAGGCACGCATACACCAGGGCTTAGCATCCCCTCTGTGACACGTTACCTTCTCTTACTAGACGCTGTACGAGCACTTTGGGCTGCCAGGAAGGCTTAATACAGGGAAGGCGAGACTTCAAATTAGAGAAAAATCTAGGTTGGAAAGGTCCTCTGGAAGTTACTGGCTCCCACCTCCAGGCTCAGAGCCATTCTAGCTTCATAGTTAGGTCAGATGCTCAAGAATTTATTTCAGTAGGAAATGGCCTCAAGTTGCGCCAGGGGAGGTTTGGGATGGATATTAGGAACAATTTCTTCCCTGAAAGGGTTATCAAGCATTGGCCCAGGCTGCCCAGGGAAGGGGTGGAATCACCATCCCCGGAGGGATTTAGAAGACGCTTAGACATGGTGCTGAGGGACATGGTTTGGTGGTAACTTGGCAGCGCTGGATTAATGGTTGGACTCGATGATCTTAAAGGTCCCTTCCAACCAAGACGATTCTATGGTTAAGCAAAATTCCAATTAAGCAACTCCCCTGTGGCCACGTCGATGACAGAACCAGTGACAGACTCACAGCTCAACGCACAAGGCGGAGGTCACTTCTGGTTGGCAGCAGCACCCTCACTGATCTCCAGGGCTCTCGACTGCCAGACCGTGGGTACGGGTATGAGGGTGCTCTTCACACCCCAGCAAGGCCTGGGTCCATTTTCCTTGTGCGCGTGGTCTGCGCGTGCGCAGGCAGGAAGCGAGCCCTTGGCGTGCTCCAGCCAGACCCAATGCTGCCGCCTGTCTAATGAGATGGGCTTTACCGAGCACCTCAAAAATGCTGGTCACTATGGATCTGACTGCCTAAAACAGTGAGAGAGACACCTTCAGCGTTTTCCCATTCCCTTACTATAGAGGACACCCCTTCTTTTACGGGCTTTTCATAGTTAACCACATACAATATGGAGAGGCCCAGTATTTGTAATGCAACAGAGAAAAAGGAAAAAACTTGCCAAAGAAATGTCTCTGTGGCTGGGGTCCAAGACTTTGAGGAGGACTTTAATCTCTTTTTCATTTTGATAGCCTTCATTCTCATCATCTTTGTAGTTGAGAATCCCCGAGTAAATCTGCGTTCTCGTCCCTCTTCCAAGATGTTCGCCCTAAGACATCAGACAAAACAGGACATGACGGAAACACGTGTGAACTTACACAAATACTCGAACCTGCACTCTATTCTCCCTCTCCAAGTCGAGAGTGGACTTGGCCTTCCGCTTGATCTAGCTACATGCAGATTTAAAATTATTACAGTGAAAAACCAGTGACAGCTTGTTTTTCTCTGCTTTAGTGCTCTCTCTGCGCACACTCGCCACTGTGAACTCATTGGATGTTGAAGAGCTGTTACATCGCCGTCAACACCAAACAGGTTCACTGTGATTTAACGTTATTAGACTAAACACCAAATGAACAAATAACAACTGGCACCTTATTTACAATGAGCTGCCATTGAGGCAATCTTTAATGTGCTTCCAAAAGTCAGAGGAAGTAATATTTCAATGGAACACTCTGTTTGGGAAAGCAATTTCCTCCTAAATAACAGAGGATTCCGCCTCGGGTATTTTCGCAGGAAGCCTGCGTGCCGACTGTAAATATACCAATCAAGAAACAATTAACATAATCTATATCTGTCCTCCCCGGTTGGTGATGCAATTTCAAAAAAAAAAAAAAAAAACCCCAAATCTTTTTATTTAACTGAAGAAGCTAACTGCGTGATTTAAGAGCTCAGGTCTTTTAAAACCATGAAATGTGAGTTGTGTGTTCAAGCCACTGGTTCTTTTTGAAGCTTATTCAGGTCACCTGCATCACTAACTGCAAATGATTGTCAGAAAATCTGGGAAAATCTGGGTGCTAGATCAGCTCAAAACATAAAATTTTGAATCCTAAGACTCTTCAGAGCTTTTAAATGCTTCACCCTTTTTTTACCGTAGGATATTATCTTAAACCTCAAGTCGCCTGCTGCTCCGATATGCCAGGCTCTAAAAGATACGGCCACATTTAGCAACAAACCGGCCAGGAAAATCAGCTCTTAAGACTTTCATGACTTTTTAAGAATGACCTTAGAAGCACCTCTTTCCACAGGCATTACAAAATTGCTCAAACATCAATTCCATTTGTAGTGAAAGGCATTACTTCGAAGCTTCTCTTCTTTCTTCCACACAAGACATATAAACATTTAGATTCTGCAATAAGAGGCTTTAATACAAATAAAGATTCGAACGAAGTTGTGATGAGGAGAAATGGGAATGGAAGAACCAGCCGGAATGGAGGGATTTTCTACTACTTAACTGGGTACGGTGGGCTCTAAAACTTCTTTACTTATAAGTAGAGAGAAACGCATTTCAGCAGCTGCCTGACCTGTATGATTTCTTCCTTGAGGATTCGGTGGAAACTCAGCTGCCCCAGGTGATAAACGGGCTGCCATTCCTGCGCCTTCTTGGTGGCAACCAGCAAGTTGGAGATTTCTGGAAGGCAGGGAAAGAAAATAGTCTTTAAGGCTTTTCAAATATAACTGCATTCATCCTTCTCAGTCAGTAACATTATTGTATACGCTCACTGCAAGGTAAATCCCCAAATGAAGGAGGAGGAGGGAGAAAAGAAGAAACTCTGATTTAATTTCTGCTCAAGTAACTAATATTCTGTCTTACCACAGAGAATTCACTAAAGCAGAGCTACATATTTTATATCATATACACAGTCTTAATATTAGCCATCTTGGGGCTGATATTTAGCAACTGATAGTGTTTCCTGCACAGAAAAATAGCCGGGACTGAAAGGGGAAACATCTCTGCTGTACGGTAAGTGAAAAAACCACACGCTCCCTCCTGCCAACAGGTACCTCTCCCTTCCAGTGCGCAGACGGGTGAGGAGCAGCTGGAGTCTCGTTTCCTCTCTTTACCTCCTTGAAAATGTCTTGCTCTCTGGGAAACACTAACAGCCTGTTTCCAGAGCACTGGAATTAAACGGGGGAATGGGAAACGAACAGAAGGAAAAGACTCAAAAGCTTCCTCCACCCTGCTCCTGGTCAGGGAGAGGCACGGTTGGATCCCAAAGTCTTGCACACGGATTTTGCCTTCCTGTGTTTGACGGCAGGCATTATTTATTACACCACAATGGTTTTAGATGCCTGGGTGCATCTGGCCTTCCCATTACTGTGCGGAGAACGTGTGCGTCGGGGCGAACCCGTGATCTAGCACTCTGAAAACAATCAGTAATGAACCGTACGCCGGGAAAACTGCTCCGTTTCTGCATCCCCTAAACTTCTTTGTGAATAGCCAATTAAATAGACTCAAAAAGAAGGAAAAACAAAACGGGGAAGAGAAAGAACAGGGAGCAGCACAGATAATGCCCTGGGTCCCACTGTAACTAATGCCAATGAAAAGCTGGAGTGTGCAGTCAACTCCTTGACTCGTCCTATTTTATTCCAAACACAGCTGTCAAAATGTAATCAAAATGTCAAAAAAGTATAATCTCTCCATGCTCTAGACAATTACCAATGTGCTTCAAAGTGTTGATAAGCTCAGCCTCTATCTACAGACAACTCTCCTCTAAATCCGTCAGAACAAGCAGGTAATTAACGTCGCGCAGTTATTCCCCTTATTCTAACAGGAAACCATTATCTGATCAACACAACCATGCCACTGTGTTTCCTCTTTCGTACAAAATTCAGCTGCAAGGCACTTGTAGCTTATAGCGAACAATTTCACTAAGTGTCGGCATTGACAGCTGAACAAACGCACGACTGTCCCAGCCCTCTAAAATCTGACCTCACAGATGGATTTACTGACTGCAAGGCTGTTCTGCTTGCTAACGCTTGCGGGCCGAGCCTCCCCTGCTGCTTCGGGAAGATTAATAGAGCAAACAACAGCTCACGATGAGAGAAACAAGCTTCAAACCAAACAACCGCTGCAGGTTGCAACCCTCCTGTGCTAGAGGAAGGCAACGCGACGCCTGGCATACGTGACTCGGTGGAGCAAAGGAAGAACCTTATATAGTCCCCGCTCTGCCGCAGCATGTCAGCCCGTGACTCTGAGTCAGCTGTGACATTTGCTTTTCAAACAAATCTAGAGTTCCACCTCTGCCGGCGATACTGCCGGCGATACTGCAGCTGTTTAGGAGCAAAAAGGGAAGCCAGAACTTTGCTCACTGTCATTTGAAAAATTCACGCAAACAAGGCTCACGAGAAGCACCACCCCCCGGAGCATCCTGTGCTGAGCTTGTACCACCGAAAGGAAACCCCGAAAACCTTGTTCACGGTGCTTGCTTTTGCTTTTTGGCAAGACTCCTCCTCCACCGAGAAGGAAGAAACTTTACAGATAATTTTTTAAGTGACAAGAGAGCTTCGCACAAGAACACAGAACAAACCAAAGACGCTAAGAATGCCTCCTATTTCTGGAGTTTGTTTTCTTTCAACAACAAAGTGCGTTGCCTCTCTTAAAGGACAGACTACCTCTTGGTTTTGGTTGGCAGCACCTCTTCAGTGTAAAGCTTATGTTGTCTGTCCGAAGTATTTGTCCTTTCAGGTGATCCATCAGCTCTTTTAAGGAGGAGAAAGACTTGTTTGAACCATGTAGGAAGTACCCGCCTTTCTTCACCTCAATCTGGAAGTTCTTGTACTGGATTGAATTATTTATCATCTGCAATTAGGGGTGAGAGAAAAAAAAAAAGTGAAACATAATAATTAAAGAATGTTTTAAAGCCATAAAAGCTTCCCAAAAGCCTTTGAAATTACAGAGAGGACCAGTTAATCACTTGCTCCTGAGCTAGGGTCCTCTAATCAAACTCCAACGAACTAGTAGTGGAAGAAGAGCAACATAAAGATGCCATCATGCAACGAGCCCAGTTGTGGCTTCTGAGTTTTGCAGAGCCTGAGAGCATGCAGAAGCCCCGACTCTTCAGAAGGAATTTTCTCTTCACAAGAATTGCAGAATCTGGACCCCTTTTGAAATCTCAACTTAAAAATAGCACAACTCCCTTTCACAACCCAGACCGTCCAACAAGTGAAACAAGATTTCAGGCTGTTGTTCACACCTTCCAGTTTCATTCCACTGTAGCGAGGAAGAATGACTGAACTTTCATACTTACCTCTCTCAAGCCCGTGCCCTTTCAAGTTCTACCCTCTACTCCTGCTCCCTCACCTCTACCATGCCGCAGCTCCGCTCTCTCTTTCCTCTCTAAGCCTCATGAACGAGGCTGAATCATTTCCGAGACAAAATCCGTTTCTTGTTTCAGTGCCTCAGTTGCCCTGTCTGTCAGAAGGCAGTCTTGATCATATAGGTTTTTTCCAAATGTCTACAGACAATGAACCAAATATCAATGCTGAGATGACTATTACTTCCAAGAGGTTTTTTTCATCATTTTGTTGTTTCTTGTTTCAAATGTCCCTTCTTGACCCCATCATCAACCTGGTCTCTTTCTATGACCACGTGACCCACCTCCTGGATGCGGGGAAGGCTGTGGACGTTGTCTATCTGGACTTTGGTAAGGCCTTTGACACCGTCCCCCACAGCATTCTCCTGGAGAAGCTGGCGAATCATGGCATAGACAAGTGTACTCTTCGCTGGGTTAAAAACTGGCTGGATGGCCGTGCCCAGGGAGTTGTGATTAATGGGGTGAAATCCTCTTGGCGGCCCGTCACCAGTGGTGTCCCTCAGGGCTCAGTTTTGGGGCCCGTTTTGTTTAATAGCTTTATCAATGATCTGGATGAGGGGATTGAGTGCGCCCTCAGTGAGTTTGCAGGTGACACCAAACCAGGTGGGAGCGTTGATCTGCTTGAGGGTAGGAAGGCTCTACAGAGGGACCTGGACAGGCTGGATCCATGGGCCAAGGCCAACTGTAGGAGGTTCAATAAGGCCAAGTGCTGGGTCCTGCATTTCGGTCACAACAACCCCAAGCAACGCTACAGGCTTGGGGCAGAGTGGCTGGAAAGCTGCCCGGCAGAAAAGGACCTGGGGGTGCTGGTGGACGGCCAGCTTAACATGAGCCAGCAGTGTGCCCAGGTGGCCAAGAAGGCCAACAGCATTCTGGCTTGTCTCAGGAACAGCGTGGCCAGCAGGAGCAGGGAAGTGATGGTGCCTCTGTACTCAGCACTGGTGAGGCCTCACCTCGAGCGCTGTGTTCAGTTCTGGGCCGCGCTGTACAAGAGGGACATTGAGGTGCTGGAGCGTGTCCAGAGGAGAGCGACCAGGCTGGTGAGGGGTCTGGAGACCAGGGCATGTGAGGAGAGGCTGAGGGAGCTGGGCATGTTTAGCTTGGAGAAGAGGAGGCTGAGGGGAGACCTCATTGCCCTCCACAACTCCCTGAAAGGAGGGTGGAGAGAGGGGGGTGTTGGCCTCTTCTCCCAGGTGAAGAATGACAGGACCAGAGGAAATGGTCTGAAGCTGCAGCAGGGGAGGTTTAGGTTAGATATTAGGAGGAATGACTTTACTGAAAGAGTGGTCAGGCCCTGGAACAGCTGCCCAGGGAGGGGGTTGAGCCACCATCCCTAGAGGTGTTTAAGAAACGTCTAGATGTGGCACTTCAGGGCATGCTCTGGTGGCAGAGATTGTAGGGGTTTGGGGTTTTTTTTTGTGTGTGTGTGTGTGTGTATGGTTGGACTCAATGATCTCAAAGGTCCTTTCCAACCACGAAGATTCTACGATTCTATGATTGATTCTATTAACACTTTTTTCTAAGAGAAGGAAAACAGTTTCTATGTCTTTATGCTATCATTATTCTCGTGTGAACGCTTTAAATATCTTCCCCAAACTAGCGAGTCAGCTGCAAACTTCCAACTGAGGTCAGTAAAATTCAAACTTCTGTGCAGTTTCTGCATTCTTTCTTTCTGCTTCTAACCGGTTTTCTCACCTATCCCATCTCATCAGCTTTCACTTATCACTCATCTTTCACAAAATAGCTTCCAGCAGCTGACTGTGTGTATGTGCCCTTCTGTGGCGCACTACACGTAATGGCCACTGTCCTCATGCACTGTTCTTTCACAGTGTGTCAGCAGAAATACATCCATATAATTAAATCCACATTCAAGAAACATGAGATAAGTTGCATGGACAAATTCTGTATGTCATTCTCACACCATATAAGTTTTAAAAGCTCAATTTCAATCGTGTCCATGCACAGTTTTATTGCTATGAATGGAAATGTTCTGGATGTAACGTGGATACAGCGTATTTGTAGAGACAGCACAAGGGTCTGGCGAAAATGAAGCTCCAAGTACAATTATCAATCTTCTGCTGCACCGGCTATCAAACAAAGACAAGGGTGCCTGCCCTAAAGCACATAAATGTATCAACATGGATTACAGGGAGCTGCTGGTCTTTTAGCTGATTATCAGATTACTGCTGGGAACGCCACACCTGACGTACCTCTGAGCCTTCGCAACAAGTCACTGTCATGAGAATGTGGTTGAAGTTGGTGCAGCTCCATCTCAACACGTACATTCCTGCTTCGTTCCCTTCCTGCCGCAGTTTGTTGATGGCGTATTCCGTGCTGAAAGAGTCCATGTACAAATGAGGAAAACCAACAAATGAGCAGTTGCATCCAAAATCTATTGTTAGTAAATACACAGGAGAGTAATCCTATATTTGGAACAAAAATGTGTAACAGCAACTTAGAAATATTTCTATTATTATTAAAACATGATTTAATTGAGTGCATTGCACACAGTCACATTTAGCTACACAGAGCAAAGGAAGAACGACTTATTAAGCTCTTAGCATCCTTGATGGGGAAATTCCACATCCAACACAGTGCACGCATAAGCTCTCAGTTTTATGTAAATTGCACCCTCAAACATAAAAGGAAAAGCCAACAAGGTGGGCAGAAGGGAAAAAAATGTCGTTAGCTATTGAAAAAAACAAAGGCTTGTTCATCCATCCGAGGACTCCCAGGGTCAGCGTAGATACAGTTCAACTCCGTTTACCTAAAATATTCCCATCTGTTCAACTGACAACGACCTTTATAGCTATTAGTGAAGTAAGCCTCAAAATACTCCTATAGTGAGGAAAAACTGATTCTATAGAAGAGTAAGTTGATATGGAGAGAAACAGTGGCATGTTTTCAATATAATCTTTAGCAAAACTAAGTTGTTCTACAACATTTTGGGAACTAACAGCCTTCCAAATGTCAGATTTCCTCAATGGATTCACTATGCAGCAGTATTAGAGCATTGAACCTTGAACCCTGGAGGTGTTCAAGGCCAGGCTGGACGGGGCTTTGAGCAGCCTGGGCTGGTGGGAGGTAGGTGGTGGCACTGGATCATCTTTAAGGTCCCTTCCAACCCAAACCATCCTGTGATTCTATGCCTAATTATTCAAGTGGAACAATAAAAATCATTTTTACTAACCAAATGGGTCCATGGCATCCATTCTTTATGTTGTGCTCAATCAGTGGGGGAGCCACATCTGTGCAGAGGTAATGGTGGGCATCTGCTGTAAGTCTGAAGTATCCGTCTATCAACGATGCAAACGACAGCGCCTCATCATGCGAGGACAGTTTTAATTCCTACAACAAAAAGATATTTTAGTAAAGAATTCTTCAAGTCCTGTTAAAACATTTCAGGAGTGTTTTAATATCGAGCAATTTTTGCAAAGGGTGGCTAAAAAATTGTCCAGAAACCTGTGACAGAAAACCATACGTATATTTAGGGAGCCAACACTGACCGTTCTCTATCCTCCCCACTCATTACTGGCTAGAAACTTTCTCTCTCTGGCGTGACATGTTCTGCTGTAATCCTACGCGAGATCTGTAAGGCAAACCCTTGTGCCAGCCTTTGTGAAATGGCACAAGCCCAGGACCAGAGCAGTGATGCTGGACTTGAAGCCAAGGGCACTCTGGCAGCTCCTGTCCAAACTCTAACAGCTGGCAGCCCACAGCAAGAAGAATCAGTTAGGACACCAAAATTGGGTATCTATAAACCGACCCTCCTCTCCTTCTCTCCCAGGTCCTCTCTGCATTTGCCTCCTCTCTGCCATCCTTGCTGAGCTCCTCTTTCTTGATGCTGTTTTTGACTCTCCAGGCTGTACAGAGGACGGCCACAGGCTGAGAAGCGTACCCAGGAGGCCACCAGGCAATGATGGTATGCAATAACAAGCGTAGAGAAACAACCATGCCCACCAACTTCTTGCTTTTCGCATCTGTACGGTGTTGAGGACAGCACATTCAACTGGTATTTACGAGTCCCATTAGAAAACGTTCCTCAAGGAGGTTGTCACCTGTTGCCCAACACCACTGTGGCACTACAGCTTCCCACGGGAGGGCAACCTACCCAAGGTTTGGTTCTTACCATCCTTTTGTTATCCTGCTTGTTAATGCTAACTGTAGACTCCTTGATGACAATGTGGGTGATTTCAGGAAAATAGGAAAAATTGTTCCACAAGTCTCGAATTTTGTGTTTTTCTTCATCCTTTTTGTTTTTGCTGTCAGATTTTTTCTTCTTCTCTTTCTCTGTCTGTACAGACTGCAAATATATTTTGGATAAAAGTATACTAATAAAAACATTTCATTTTTTTTCAGCATAGTGTTTTTACTCTAAAACGAAAATTCACGACAAATTAATCTTCCACAACTATTTAATTCTTGAATGCTCTTTGCACTGAATTATCAATTCATTTACATGTTCGGTGTATTCTTCTATCAAGAATTGTCCAAGAGAGGGTTTTCATGAGAATGAAAGCAAGCAGTCGTTAGCCAGGCGACCTACTTCTCTCTTGATATGCTAGGGATAATTTTAGTACCAGTACAGGGCTGAAAGGATTCGACTGAAATTTCTAAATTGTGCCCTTGAAATACTCTCCCAGAGCCCAGCCCAAAAGCCAGAGTCACATCCTTCTCGCGCTGCACGCCTGAACGGCCGACAGCAGATGAAGTTCTGCGCGCAGACCACAACGAAGCTGCGCATCTTAGAGGTGAAAAATTACTGAAAGTTATTAGTAATTACTTATTTAAAAAAGATAAATGTTCAGGCTGAGCAAAGCTTCCTGCTAGTCACAGACAGGTTCTCACCAAGATGAAAGTCTTTGGTTTGGGTATTTAAATAAATATAATCTATAAATCAGCAGAAAACAGGAGCCTTACAAGAAACAGGCTGTGCTTCTTGCAAGCTCGTCTGCTCAAATAACAGTTCTTCCTTCCCTCCCCCCCATTAATACTGTCGTTTAAACCAGAAATTCTCCGTCAGAGATAGAGATAGTTAGGGTACATCTAAATGGAGTGGAGCACGATACTTTTTGTGTTAGAAAAGATAGCTATCAGTAGGGTTCTCATCACTGTGGGGAACTGCGGCAAGCAAAAAGAGGACTATTTGTTCAAGTATCATATGTGGAGAAAAACTGTAGAATGTGCCATAACCTCTTCAAGCCTAGAGCATATTTAATATTTTTGTACACCAAATACGGAAGAGGTTAAGCAAAGTGACCTCAATTAGCAGCACTGAAACAAGAAACAACATATAAAATATCACTGACGAGAGAAAGCTTAGCTTTAATGTCACTATATTTTAATTTATTCATGAAAAGTCTAGGAGCATGAGCAAGCACGGCACCTGGGGTGCTACATACACAAAAAGCACTATCAGACTTTGAGGGCACTATCAGACAAGAGGGCCTCCCCAGACATTGATCTTTCAAGACTTGTGTCTGGTCTGGCAGATACAGTACAGTCTTTACTTTGCCTGGTGAACAGGTTGCCCACAGAGGTTGTGGAGTGTCCATCCTTGGAAGTTTTCAAGCTCAGAATGGATAAATCCCTGAGGAACCTGGCCTGACCTCAAAGCTAGACCTGAATGGGGGGGGTTGGACTAGACATCTCCTGAGGTCCCTTCCAACCTGCATAATCCTATGAAAGAAGCCCTTTCAATAAAAAGCTGATCTGCAGTGTCTGAAGATCATAACCATTTTTCAACAGTTGTTACATCCCCAAAAGCAATCTTCTATTTCCCATTTATCGAGGGATACTTACATTTGGCTTGAGCCTCCACTGAATTCCATTGTTTCCCGTTACGATGACTTCATATAGTTGGACGTTCTCATTATCTCCACAGTTAAATCTATTTATTTCATTTTCAGACGAAATCAGCAAAAACGAAGTCTCAAAAATTTCTGCTCCATAATGTTTAGTCAAGGTCTCCATTGTTGATAAGTATTTAACTTTCAGATCACGCGGCGACACGCTACTGTCGCAAATGGTTTTGTTGTTAAACTCTTTAAGGAAATGCTTGAAAACATTGTTTATCCGAATCCTGGTTAAGAAATTCCTCTGTCTGATAGTCTTGTTCAAAGTTTCCGGAATGTAAAGCTTATAACTAGAAAGAAAAACAATGCTATGAGTTAATACTGTTGTCTCCTAAAGTTTTAGCTTTCTAAAATGTGCAACTGCCTTACTTTGAAAGTTACAGAGAACAAGATGCGGTAAACCACTGTGCGGTTGGTACCGTAGCGGTGGTTTGCAGCATCAATAGCCAACAGGAATTCAAATAATAACCTTATCAGAAAGCTTTTTAGTCAGATGGATGCAGCCCACTCAAATCGATAAAACAAGTTATTCTAACCGTTTTCTCATTAGGTTGCCACTTAACAACACTGCCATTTCTGAACCTACTGAGCCAGAACCCCGAATTTACAGCAAGTCAACTGGTACCCAACACATCAGTGTGCTGGCTGCACGAGCTGCATGGATTTCAAATACTCTCCAGACGAGAAAAAAAATCAGGTTTTCTAATACATATCGACAAGATTAGGAAGACCCACTTAGCACTAGTAGTGTTGGAGCTTGTAACTCCCGTACAGTCAGACCCCGGAAGGTAAAAATGCTTAAAAAAGCCCTTCTGGAAGAGAAGCGCAGCAGACCCAACAGTGACAAAGAAGTTTCCCCAGCTCACCTGATATCTTTGGGAAGCTCCGGAAGCTTCACATTTCTCTTGATGGCATAGTGAGAGATTGCAAGGACAGCCATCCCCAGACATTCGTTTTCAATTTCATGAACCTCTTGATCATTTTTAGGATCGCGGATTGGTGCCAGGCCTTTCACTAAGTCATACTGACCCTTAATAGGAAGCAAAAAAAGAAAGCTGCCAGATTTGGTATTTGTCATCGTTTGTCTATGAGCAAGCAATATATCACAAGGTCGCAGGCTCTCCTTGAGCAAGAAGAGTCACCCAAAAACGAAAGCCAGGAACGGAAGGGGTAGGAGAAGAAGGGAAGAGCTGTGCAATGGATGAAACCACCTCTTAGACCAGTGAAACAGAAACACAGGCAAGCACTACTCACCCCACAAACCCTGCCTGTTTGCGAAGAAACACCAACGTTTGTGCCTGGCTAAGTCTTTTAAAATGACAGCTTGTGGAACAAGTGGCATGACCAGGTGGATCGTCACAGCACATCCATCCCACATGCAGTCCACAGCGTTGCGGCTTTCACCAAGAACGTGTGTAGACGCGCAGGTAGAACACCTGCACTGCTCAGACACTTACAAACCCCCCGTCCCCTTCTTCCATACATTAGCCCACCAAAAATTCACTTGTTTTTTAATTAACTAAAGAAAGGACCACCCCTCCAGCACCATCACCATGTTGTTTTCTGGTACGCAATAAAAATTTTGTGTCTCTGCTTTTTCTCTGCCCTTCATCACCTGGTGTCTCTATGATCCCCAAGCACTCGGTCTCTAAGCCCCATCTCAAAGCCAAGATTGCAAATTCCATGGCAGCCGCCTTGCTCTGGGACAGTCTCAAAAATATTTGGTTACCAAAGAGCAAAGACATTTCTGTTGCCTTACACAAGCACTAGCGTTTTCCTGTTTGACTTTTTAAAAAATGTTATTACCCAAAGGTAAAATTCTGCTTAATACAATATCATCTGACAAAATCAGTAGGCTCCCTGCTCATTCCGCAGCTTGGTTTTGGTTTCATTCTTTTTGCTGGCACTCAGAAAAAGGAAAAAAAGGGGAAAAAAAGGAAAGAACAAAAACCAGTTTTGCAGCGTGTTTTCAAACAGTGATTTTGCAGAGTTGCATACATATACACAAGAATGTTCATACGAAATAAGGCATACGTTAATTTGATTACACAGAAAAAAATATTTGCTTATTTTATTACTTTAGAGTGCAAGTGGTACCATTAAAATGCACACGTAGCTGTAGCTAACTTGGCATTTTATTGTGGTTTCACAACAAAACAAAGGGATCCACTGGAACAGCTTCATGCTCTCTCTTTTTCTGAAGGACACAACCGTTATTTCAAAGACCGAAAATTCTGCAGTAACTATACTCAGAATCAACAGTAAACATGTTTTTCTGCGGCGCATTTAATTTGCCCATTTCACAAGCTTTTGTCAACTTCAATCTTCCCATTTCTTTGACAAAACCAGACAGCTTCTCGTTTGCAAAATCATTTGTGTGTATATGAACTTGTTTGTACAAGAACACAAGCTTTCTGAAGTAGGGGCCCTGCTTACTGGCCACGTCCAGGGTGCTGCGTGTACCGCCAACAAGTGGGAGGCACAACGGGAGGAAAGAAAAATAAAAATACAGCTGTTTTTGGACTGTGAGATAGACAGTTTCTCTACACCTTCTGCATAGGGGTAGATTGTTCTTCACGTAGCAAATTCTCTTCTCTCCACCACGCAGAAGTACGAAGAAAACACTTATCAATACGAACAGGTAAGGTTACCTGTACTTTAAGGGTTTGAAAGTAGGTCTTTAAAGCAGCTTCTACTTAATAAGATAGTTTTTGTGTGACTACAAGGGCAGAGATACTTGTAAGCAACCTCTTACCTGTGCAAAGATGTATTCTAAGGAGTTTGCATCAAGTATAGGCGTCCCCTCTGGAGCCAGCTTCTTCTCGTAAGAGTTCTTTGCCTTCCTTGGGGAATGCCTCCAGACTGAGGGCTCGCTTTCACTAGTCCCATGCCAGTTTGTAAAGTAGTACCTTGCAAGAAAAGAGGAATAAACTTTAAAAACTTCAAGGGAAATCCTCCATTTACATTAGATGCACAATTTAAACTCTTAAAAGAAAACCAGTTACAAGTCAAAAATCCATCAATCTTCTGCCCTGAGGTTGCAACTTAAAGCGGCCCGCTGCTGAAACTGCAAGCCTGGCCTGAGGAATTGGGGAAAAAACGATGTATTAGTCAAAGGTCTTCAGCGTTTCCACTCAATAGTAGCTCACTCTTAACTCGCAATGCCATGACTGACTGCCTGTCGCACCCCTGCAGTCCATCGAACAAGACGGCACCGCTCAGATGACAGGTACGTTTCCATCACCTCTGACTTTGCTTGAGCAGCGTAAGAGAGCGTGAAGCCTCTACTGGGCATTAACCAACAGCTCGCACTTGCATTCCTAGATAAAATGGCTCATCTAAAGTGTGAGCAAGACTTAAACCTCCTCCTCAGGCACAGGGAAGAACTCGGACATGCCTCGCTCCCTGGAATTTCTGCTTCCCTTTGGTTTCGGATGAAGCTGGTGAAAAAGGCACCAATTCAAGTCACCCGTTTTTAAAGCGGCACAATCTCCTGTGTACATTACAAACAAGCTTTTTACTCCTATCTTCACCCAAAGCTATTTAATTAAAAACCCGCTAGAGGAGTTGGCATCTACTGAAAGTTAATAAAAACTTTGAATTCAAGCTCTGTTAGCACCTTTTGAGAAATCTTTGCCTAAATTATTCCAGAAATCTGTGTTTATCTGGGTTCTAGTAACATTGAAATCAGGTAAAGTTCAGTTAAATCTGGTTTGAATCCATGTGCCTTTTCCAAAGGTTCATGCCTTGCACGTGATCGCAAACTACTTATAATTAAAAGGTTACAGAACAGATTTACCCAACAGCTAAGTAGGAATGATTTCTAGAAGAATATGTCAATCGAATTCCAGAGGAGCATTCGGCACGAGCAAACAATGCAGAATTACTGCATTGTATAGATATATTATTGCATTAATACAAAGGGATATTTCTGATAGACAACGACCACCATAAGCATCACGTAATTTGTTTCACATCACCATGACATCTCGACAGCGAAGTTTTTAATGACTACCTACATATGTGATCAAAATCACAAAGAATTTTTGGGACCAAACAGCTTTACACAAGAAAAAGACAAATGAATGTGAATGTTAATAGACACTGCACTTAAAAGAAGTTGTAAAGAAAAAGTTGAGTGGAAAAAACCTAAGATTTGAGGTAGAAAATGTTGAGGCACGTGATGGGTATATCCAAGTCCACAATTTGAAATACATGTTTTCTGTATTGAAGGAAAAAGCTGAATAGATAAACTACCTCATAATCTATGAACACATTTTGAGATTACAAATAAGAAATCTGTTTAAGTAACAAATCACTATGTTGACCAAGCAGTTTACTTTCAAATATAACACAATAAAAACGTCAAGAGACATGTCCTGGAAGAGAGGAAGACAGCAAGTCAACTGGCAAACGCTTACAAACGCTACGGTGCGGAACAACCCGCATGCAAAACTGGGCGTTTTGAAATATGTGACTACATCTTCGTGACTTGTCTCTGACCAGAATGGGAGTTCACGGATTAAGCCCCGGTTCTGCAGCGGTTGAGCTTGGTGTGTATCGGCCTCAGTGCAGAGTCAGGATCTCAAAAGCAAACCAAAATTAGTACTTCTACTTCAGCACCACGTTTCCAAATCACACGTGTTACCTGTACAGTAAACTGGCCATTCAAATGAAGAATTATATATCAAATTACATCTTTTTAAATTTAAAGAGATGAGACCTTCTGCCCAGTGTTTCTCTCCATCCTTTCTTTTTGGTAGGTCTTTTTAAGTCCCCCAAAAAGCATGTATCTATAGCATGAGCAGGAACAGCAACACGCATCCCGACAAGTACTGTAAGATAGCGCACCACTCCTTCGGTTGAAGCACAAAAAGCAAAGCAAAGCAAATCCTTCTGCCTCCAGGAAATTACTTGGTTTCCGCATGCTCCTTTATAAGATTAGTGATAATTAATAACTCCAATTCTTTTGGTATTTCCTGAAAATAATTATGGGCAAGGTATCGCGTATTGTTTGTAATTGAGAGGAGGATTTGCTCCTTTCCCCACTAAACTGCACTGTTTAAGACAACACTCATAAGTTACAATAAAAATTAGAGCCCCATTGTTTGAGGGACCATATAAAGAAAGAAGGGGATTCTCTGCCTTGCAGAGACCGATGCTCTTGTGGTAAGGGGGAGACAGATTATTACTATTCCACTTTCACAAACAGAAACGGGAGCTCAAGCTTTCCAATTCCGAAGCCCTGCAGAGGAGCTGGAAAGGAGACTGCGCGCTCCTGATTTCAGGATTTTTCCCCCTTTAGCCCAAGGCAGACACTCCAGCGGGGGGGATCTGGGGAGTCAGCCCCAGCGGGTCACCCCCGGGAAGGGGCAGTTTTGCCCTTCAATCTGGCTGAGGAGTGGTGGAAATGCTGGAGGGGAACCCGCTGTTCTCTCTCCCCCGGAGCAGCTCTCAGAGTCCTTCTTTCCAGAGTTTCCAAAAACACGTGTCTTGGGTCCCTTCTCCATGCCAAGAAACACTCCTACCTCTGGCTTGAGCACAACCCAGCCACGGAACGGTTAAACTCCTCCATCAGCTGGTGTGCTAATTAGTCCAGGATATTACAAAATACTGTGGTTTCTTATGTTGTAGCACGTTTATTTTTCTAAACCTTGAGGCAAGTGAAAGAAATATAGGGCTAGTTACAAAGCTTCCAGTGAAAAGAAAGTCCTTTTAAAGTATTACCAAAAGTATACCAGCTGGCACAGATCTGATGGGGAGAGGAGGAGGACGGGAAGTCCGAACAATTGGAAACCAAATCTAAAGCTCTCAGCAGCGGGACAAAAATCAAACATCTAGAAGCACTTGAAACTACTCAGTCACATACCTTCATTTTATATATATAATCTCAATAGGGCATGACTAAAACAAACCTATCAATGTAATGACATTTCAGAAACAAGGTTGTCCACATAAAAATGATTTAGTCTCTGAATGATTATACGCAGTCTAACACGCTGCACTCTTAAACAAGCCCAGACCATTTTCCTTTTTCAAGAGGAATTCTGCCTCTTGCACAGCTCAGAACAAACAATATTCATTCAGAGAACGGTTTCACAATCCTGTATTGCTCATAACTTTTCAGTCCCCAGCCCTGCTCTCAGTTCAGATGCCCAAGCCAAGACACACAATAGATCAGAAATGAAAGAAAGGAAAATATCACTTCACCGATACACTCCACTATTCCTAGGGAGACGGGAATCTTTAGATTTCATATAGTCTCTTCTTAAATGCATATGAAATTATTTTAAATACATACTATTGACGCAAAGGTTGCCAATTTTCATGCATGAAGTACACCTGACAAAAGCGATGCCCCTGCCAAACGTCAAATCCCAACTCTAAAGCATAAAAAAAATAAACCGCCGTAACTTTTAAACGCAGAAAGCAGGGCGTTTTCCAGCTTCATTATATAAAATGGTAGAACAGAAGCATTTTGGGAAAATAAAGTTCAGCATAGAGTAATTTTGCCTGTACACCTAAAATTTGATAGCGTTATGAGCAGCCAAAGAAGATCTCTGCGAGGGAGGTGTCCCAGCAGTTTTAAAGCGAGTGGTGTTCCCCCAACCCCGGGCAGGTCAGATGCAGTAGGAAGGAAAGAGAACCTGGAGAGAGCTCTCATCGTTCACCCAAACAAGAAACAAATAAACACCAAACACAGCAGAAACTATTTTTGAAGAACTGAGTTAAAACCAGCATCTAATCAGAGGATTAAATTCCCACAACGACATTTTTAAAATACCAGAAAAGCAGACCACATCAAAGAATTTCAGTATCAGGGGAAAATGCCTCCGACTCAGATTATACCAAGAAAATTCTTTTATTATCCAGTATATGGTTGATCTGGCTGATCTCTTAAAGCAAGAAAGGGCACTTAATGCTCTGTAAGAGGCCATTAGAGTCCTCAGAGCTTCTTTTAGAGAGTCACTCAATGCCGTTATTGTACGGCGTTTATCTGCCAAACGTAATCACAGCTGTTTAAATCTGAGATTAGTCGAGGTTAAGTCATTAACACCACTAACAGACTGTGTTAAAGAAAAAAAGAAAAGACTGTAATATCCTCTTCCTCTCCTAAAAATAGGTATTATAATTATTTGAAAAGCAAAGATATTTTTGTTGACTGTCAGTAATTTTTCAGTTCATCAGACAACAATAACAACACCGGTCCGGCACAAACGTGATCAGAATTGAAAGACCGTACAGTTAAAGATCACATTTTCAAAGCTCTGTCTTTGTATCTGCATAAGCAAAGTGGTTGTTATTCTCCAACAAGCCTAGGAAATGGTTTGGATGCACAACCTGGGGTTCGCACATGCCGTTTCTCTCATTAGCACATACAAATCATATTGTCTAACTAGAGATTATCAGGAAAAAGCCATTAAAATGCTGTATTACCACTTGAAGTTTTTTTCTCTATAGCCCAAACTAACTGTGTATGTATTACATTTTAAGGCAAAGAGGGAATATTACGTAAAAGCTTATTTTCTTACAGCTGCACCTTGAAGAACCAACAGAAATGATCCATGGACTTGCTTTAGGAAAATGGGAAAAGTTTCTAGACTAATTATTGCTGCAAGCAAAGCTCATTCTATTTTTCTCCTATATCATACGCGTAAAGCTCATATTGATGCAAGAAGAAAAGTCAAAATAAAAATAATAAAAGAAAAAAAAAAAAAGAAGGCAGCATAATGTGCAGAATTAGATTTCTAGCAAATCCTGAAAGAAGGACACCCTTCCTTTGGGTAGAGCAGGTGAGCGTGCCCGAGAGCTGTCAGCATTAGCACTTTCATTTTCCAGTGGATGAGGGCTGCTCTACCCATTCAGCCCCAGAAACCTCAACGGGCTACGCGCTGTATTTTAAGAACGCCACCTGAAGTTCAACCTGATGGTACGTGTTGGATAAAGATTCTGGGAACAACGGTTTCTATCTTCCGTCGCTTTCTCCAGTCTGGCGTGTGCCACCCACAGCGAGGTGACACCGACTCCCCCACAGTCCTAGAGGAGAATTTCAAAAGCATTTCAAAAGCAATAGCGTGTTGCTTTTTCCTTTCAAGTTAATAGTAAAATTCCCACTGACTTCAGCGGGAGTATGGTTCGCTTTGAACACTTCAAATGCAAAGTGAAGCACGCAAAATACTGACGTAACAAAACGACATTTTTGAGCCATTTTTTTCAACTTAGCTTTAAGCTAGTTCGATCACCTACAGCTTTGCGGACACAGGTTGTTGTAGGTTTCCAACTTCCGGGGCTTGTTTCAAGGTTATATAGCAAGATGAAAAGAAAATAAGAAGACATTTTAAGCTTTTCCTGTTAATCTCTTATCTACGCTGTGAAAAGCAAGCTGCTTCTTTTGGTTTTGCTTTCCTGCTTCTTCGGTGAGTTCAGTAGTAAGAGTTAGAGCATCCACATATGGCTAAGGAATCATTTTTCAGGGGTTTGCACTTACCTCATTCGATAATGGAGCCGGTGTGATGTTTTTTCATCTATCTTAAAGACCTTGTTTGGTGCATACCAGAGTTTTTTGTTTTCATCGTAGAGGGCAAAGAGATTATGGCAGAGAGGAGATATAGCTGCCAGAGAAAAGTAAACAAACGTATGAATCACAAGGCTACAATATGTATACACACCTCAAAAATATAAATGCATAAAGCAAATACCTGATCTTGCAAAACAGACGGTAAAAAGCAACTGATACTGGGATTAGTTTAAAACAAACACTAGAAAGTTACAGTTAAAGTGGAACTGCAAGCTGTGCATTGGTTCACTCCACTGGTTTTATCGTGTATTAAACAGCAGATCATTTCAGCTACTTCTCACATTAAACTTATTCCAAAATCCTGACTTTTCCAAAGGTCTGAACTTAGGAGGAAACGACTTAAAAATCTTCACTTTTTCCAGATCACAAAAATGGGTGTTTTAACAAAACCACTCAGCAGTACAGCTTTGTTCTCGGTTTTCCTTTATTAATAAATATTACTCCTACAGCTGAAAGAGCAGGTTCTAATGAAATGATGAACATCCCCTTCTCATTAGGACACACGCAGAAAGCTTTAACGTGTCATTTTTCCATTCTTTGCTCATTCAACAGAGGGTCTTCCAACAAAGAACAGACTTTGACTTGTATGTCTAGGCTGGCCCGCGTTAACTTTTGCATTTACATCATCCCAGATTAAAACAGGCTACGGTATGTTTACAGGTCTACTGTTGTTTGAATTCCTTGCTTCAGTTTCCTGCTCAATACGAGGCAGTACCTTTTTGCCAAAGCCCCGCTCAGGGAGACAGCTCTGTTCCAGAGAGCACTGCAGCATTTTAAAATAGAACAGAATACAATTTTGTTGAGGTCCTGCAGAATTCAGTGAAACCATTTCTGCTGTGACTTGGGGAGAGAGAGCAGAAGGGAAGCAGGGAAGCCAAGGAAATAAAAACCGAACAGCCTAATTGCAAAGTTCACGAGAAGATGGGGCTGGGCAGCCGCTGCCTTCTGCAGGGCAACAAGCAGAACGTTGGTGTCATCCGTGGTTTAACTATTCAAGCTGTGATTTACAGCAGAGACCAGCATCGTGGGCTGGCTGAAATGGGTAAGGCTTTGCCCATGAGTGGGTACCTCACTGCCGCGTGCTGTGGGCTTAGCAAAAAGCGAGAGAAGGCAGAAGGAATTTTCCCTTAAGGAAAGGTCACTTTAATTCATTTCTTCAAAGGCTTTAAGCTTCCGATAGAAATTACTAGGAGGAGTCGCACAGTACGTGGGTTCGCACCGTGCACCGGGGCCCACGTTCATGAGGCTCTAACACAGATTAAATCCACTGATTCCAGTGGAATTATATATATATATTCAAATACTTTGCTGAGTCAAGGACCACAGTGACAAAGCAAGAAGTCTTCATTATACATTTCTGTATTACCACAATTGTGCACAGCTGGGTTAACTGTAACTGGGGAATTATTAGTACTACTGATAGCGTAACTCTGCAAAGAAACGTCAGGTAACAAAAGAAAAAATGAAACAGGGAAAGTATCTAATGGGTTCTCAAAAGTAGCATTGTTTTTTTTCTCATTAGCCCTCTCCAAAATGTTTTATCACATGGGACAGAACTTGTCAGGCTTACCAACTAGTATATGAGGTAAAACAGCCTTGTGTTAACTTATCTGTATATTGTGTCTCCTTTTCTCCTAAAAGAAGCCTAATCCCATCCCACCAAAATGAGAAAATCAGTACCTGTAAGCAGGGTGGGAAATCATTACTTTATGTGAATCTTAAGACTGTCTCTCTCACCATTTCTTCCACTCCAAACAGTTTAAGAACCGCCCAAACACGCCTTTGGCAAAGGTTTCCATCCTAGACTACATCACACGCATACTTCTACAAGCACTGACTTACATGCAAAGGAGGACACATCACTTTCGATACTGCCAAGCCTCGTCACTGAGAACTTATATAAAATCCATATACTCACAACACCTCTGGGCAGCTTCAATGCACAGCTCCTCCGAGGTAAACTCGCCACCCGTGTAACAAATGGGATCTTTATCTTGCAGGTAGAAAAGTATTTCTAAACCCTGATGCTGAGCTTCCAGGTTTACTTCGCTCTTCTTTGTGCTCCTCATTTTTGCACAGAAAGCCATGGCTTTGCAATCTTCTTTTACGTTTAGATACTGAAAGCAGAGGAAGAACAGTTAAGCGAAATACGAAGAAGAGTTTGGGTATTTGTCAGAAGACAAATCCGTTGCTTAATAAGCCTACTGCATGCTATGATGGGCTGGGCGCAGCATTTCTCCAAGTCTTCACATTGGGAATCTGATTATTCAAAATCAGTACTTTTCACAAATGAGGGGAAAAGTGAAAAAAGAAATGTCGATGGTTTCTGGTAACTCTGTTCCGAATCATTCCCTTCTGTTCTGGTGGTTCCACAACTATTCCAGAAGGTTTCTCTTCTCACTGTAAAGCAGGAATAACTTTCACATCCTTAAGCACCTAACTGACTGAAAAACAATACTTGAGGCTGGGTAATATAAACAGTACGATTTATATTTCCTTTAAAAAAAAGGTTAGCTTCTATTTTTACAATCTCCTTAACAGCTAAATATTTCTGATGGTTTTCCCCCCTCTCACCCTTTGTTTTTTAAACTCCCGATACTTAACGTGTCATGGTGAGATGAGCTTTTATTGGAGACTTACTTTTTATTATTACTTCTCTCTGTCTCCAGAAGGAAAGGGTAGCACGAGCAGGTTTAACACAATAACTTTTAGACTGCCGAGAAAGCATACGGGACAGCTCTGACTCAAAAGAAAATGCGTGTTGCATTTTATACGCAGTGCTTAAATAGAAAGAGCCGGAAGGAAACAGATGAACACATACTCCATGTATTGTGGGGTCTGTGTTCCATGTTTTACTAAGCTTTAGCTCAATTAATAACAGAAGCCCAAACCACCAATTCTACAGTTTACGAACTTAATACTCCCACCGAAAAACAAACAAAACCAAACCTCAAAAGCTAACATACCTGCATTTATGTGACTGTCTGATCCTCTACGCAACTGAAGTGGATTATCTTCTCACTCTCCAAGAGCAACTTGACTCTGGCTGCGGAAAAAAATATTAAAATTGTCAGGAACGGCTTTGTACAGTTTGAGGCAGAAAATACACGGTCAGGCTGATAAAATGCAATCTGAGGTAATCTTTCCATTAATATAACTGAGATCCGGATCTAGTCTCAACCAAAGACAGTCAGAGCAAGCATCTAGGAGTCTATGTAGGTTTACTCATTTCCTTCGACTCTTTGGGTGCACTGGCTGAGATGCAGACTAAAACCAGGGGAAAAGCCTTGGTTATTCATTGTTGGTTTTTTTCATATTTTCAGAGCATCAGCCACCAGTCTGGTGTCGTACGCATTGCAACCCTTAGCTGTGACACCAAAGGAGCGTTCTTCTCTTTGCTTTGCCTCCCTCGTGGCTTCTGAAGTCACTTCATTTTTCACATTTTTTACTACATATTGCTAATTCCAATTCTTCCTTAGTCTCTATTGTTTCCTCCCCTTCCAGATTATCAGGTTTTTTCATTTTTTTTATTCACCTCCGCTGTATGAAAGGTGCAGAGCCTTGGGTGGGCAGCACAGAATAAGGAAGCCACTCAAGGGAGTTTCACTGTAAGGGTAATATTTCTCTCAGAGGATCCTTGTTCACAAGGACCACAGCCCATGACTTCCGTGCTTTCAAGCAGCCGGGGCACCTTCCAAGACTCTTTTTTTTTTTTTTTTTTTTTTAAGCCTTATCTGATACCACAAACCACTTCGGTATTCTGGGGCTGGTTTGCAAAACTCTCCCACCCAAAGTTACAGGTTATCCTTATCACCTGAAGCAAACCTGGAATATATCAATACCTTTTTTTTTTTCCCCCCAATAGCAGGCGTGACAGTGCCTCTATTTAAAGTATTGTCTGACGCCAGGGCTGCAAAACCAACAAGATTCTGCGGGAATACTTAAGAAGCAGAAGGGGGGAGAATGGGTGTTGGTAAGAAGTCTCCTTAGACCCAGTCCTGATGCTGGAGCATGGAGCACCAGCAAAGGAGCTGGCACGCTTGGAAGGCATGCCTGTATGTTCCTTTCCAAAGGTGGAAAGGAACTGGCATGGGAATAAGCCAGATGGGGAAGGAGTCTGGACTTCATGGCGAGAAGAAGGATGGGGGGCTCTGTTCTGCATCTCCGGAGGGACTCCCGTGCTCTGGCAGTGGTCCCACATCACTGCCTGCCAGCCACGGCTCCGTGCTCTCAAGGGGAAACCATCCCGCTTCAGTCTCCCGGGACAGTCACTAACGAAGTGCGACAGCAAACCAAATGTGACAAAACGTCTCTAAACTAAATGTGACGGTACTGCCGGTTTGGTAAACGTCGCCCATCACTCATCTGAGGCTGAAAGACATTTGTATTCTCCATCCCTCCCTTTTTCTCTTCTCCCCTTCCTCTGCCAAAAGGAACTTTAAATGTGCATTGTTTCTGCTGCAACAGCATGAGGCCCTGATCTGATACAGCAGACTTCACTGAATATTGCTTTATAAGCCCTAGGCTTAGTCGGGAGAAAGTCTGACACTGCCACACAAGCTTTCCTTGTGCTTGGAAAGCACCCAGCAAATGTGATACCATCATAGAAAAAAATAACATTTAACAGCACAGCACGTATTTACAATTAAACTGCATGTTCCTGCCATCCGTCCCACTTTAATGCTAAATTTGAGTTTCCAGACACATTCCCTCAGCAATAACATGGGGAAGAAGTAATTGAGCATGATTACTGGAACATGCAGACAAGCCAGTAATTATTTCTGCACAGCATCAGAAAATTTAAATGCAAAAGGTTAAAGATATTAGCTTTAATCTAATTGAAAACACTCCCTTTTAAACAATGTATCTTATAACCGAAACTCAATATATTTTAATGTCTGTGTGGGCATAATATTAAAAAGATTGTCCAGACGTTTTAAAATGTGAAGAAAAATATAAAACCATTGCCTTCTGGCAGATTCATAAATCCAAATTGTTGCTTTTCAACACAGCGTTCTTTGGTTTTGCTTAATAGCTCGTATTCTTGTTTCTAATCACGGCAGCAATTCTCAGAACACAAAAGAACCTTAAGTGCTGCTTCGTTTATAATACGCTTCTGGGGATGAACCAAACAAACCAACATCCGAGCTCTAACTTACTATTTACTAACAACTTTTCCAGATAGTCCCATGCTCAACGCCAGGAATTGACCTTTTTTCAAAATGCATCTTAATCTTCCAAAGCTTCCACTGAACAAGACAAACTCCTGCTCGGTCTCAGCAGTAGCATCTCTCACCAGTCCTGCACAGTAATATTACCGTACATACAGGTCACGGCACCCGGTGACAGCCGGGACAGCGTCGTGGCAGTCCCTCGCTCCGGCAGGCACGTACAGGCGTCCACATGACTGTTCCCCGTGCCAGGCTCACCCCGGGGATCGTGACTCACAGCTCCCCACGGCCATTACATTCGGTCTCTTGCAATCTTAAGCACCACATTACACACCCCTCATGCTTCATCTCAGGAATCCGAAGGGAATTTTTAGGTTTCAGAGCCTCAGAGGACCATTGTTTTTTGTGTATCTTCTGCAGATTATCTCCCTCCCTTGTGAGCGTTTCCCTGATGAACTTAGACGCCAGCTGTATCCTTCCTCAGACTGCATTTTGCGCCATGCTCCGCTGGTATCCTCCCGCAGGACAAGCTCCACTTGCCCCTGCTCATCCTTGCAGCATCTCTCAATGCTCAACCGCTCCTCGTCAAGCAGCTCAGCCCCAGGGGACAGCGGGAGGACCGCAGGGATGCTCTCAGTCACTGCTGGGAGCAGCCTGACTGACAGGACAGCGTTTGCTCTTCCCAGAGCACATTTTCTCTTCACCTGTTTTCTCTTTCTCATGTTGGAAACAGTTTTTTGTGATGCAGGCTGCAAAGTATTTAGGGGAAGGTAGGGCAGCTCTTCTGGAGATACGCCTCAAAGCAAAGGGTTTCTCTGGTTATCTAAAATGCTGACCGATGTGTACACACATACCTGCCACCTTCTCAAAAGTCTGTATTTCAGTCGCAGAATAACTCAGCTAGCTGGCGGGGTGAGCAAACCCCCAGCCCGCTGCACCACCAGCAGAGGGGGACAATGATTCATCCTTCTCGCCGTGGTTACAACCACAAAATTAGTGATGTTGGGTGCACACACGGGCACGATAACAAAACCATGCACCCATGATTGCCAAAACTCGCATCTAATCTCTTTGGACTAGGTCAACAAACAGCTCTGGGCCCACGGTCAGTATTTTTTTCCCATGCACGGATGACGCCCTCACACAATTTTGGTATCAGCTGAAAAGTTTAAAATAGGGAAAGGGAATTCTAGAAAGCGGGTTGTTCAAAATCAGTTTGCTTCTGGTTTGGCTATTAAACTATTAAGACTTCATGAAATATTTGGAAGAGAATAATATTTGGTAAAAAATGAAGTTCCTGTCTATGACTTGCCATGGCCAAGGTCTTCTCAATAAAAGCAGAGTGGTTCAAGCCCAATACTCCCAGCATTTCTAAGGAATAAAAAAACACAAACGTACAACACTATTTGTTAAATAACCCCTTTAAACTTTTGTATGCCTCAAAAATCAAGGAAAGAAAAGGCAGGGGCATAAATTAAATGCTTTAGAAGCTATTTCCAAATCTTCCTTGAACGAGAAGGAAGGAGTTAATCCGCTGTCATGGAAGGAGGAGCGGGAAAGCCCGCCAGGCTCTGAAGCCTCCTGTGACGCTGGGACACCTGTACCTGGCCCTGCCGAGAGCCTTCCTCAAGAAAAATACCCCGAAGCACAAAAACAGCTTCCTTGAACAAGGGAACAGGATAAAACTGACAGCTGGGAGATACCTTGAGATGTCAGACACCAAGAGAAAATGGCTCCAAGCTCTACTGGGCGTTTTTGAGAAAACTCCGCTCGCTTCAGCTCAAACAAGGCTAGAGATGCCACGCAGCTTAGGCTCCCCACCCCAGCAGACCCAAGCATTTGTTGGGTTTTCACCCCAAATCAGTTTTCTCGCTCTCAGTGGGACACACTTACATTTCTGCCAGAAGAACTGCCGCAATTCCCAAAAGAGAGGCACTGCGACGTGGAGGAGAAGCAAGCAGAACCTCCAGGCCTGCCATCAGCTGCCAGAAAGCTGCTGCCCATCCTGGCTGGACCCCATGGACCCAGAACCCTTTGTTTTCCAGTCATAAATCTTTTTAATGGACAAAGGGAAAACATGAAACCCACACAGATTTTGAGAAGAAACCTCTTGGTGCACATCCACACTTAACCCGAGGCAAACCTGCACACTTGACACCTGCTCGGATTTAAAATGCAAGTTTTTCTTCCTGCTCGTTTTGGGGAGTTCTGACAGGAAAACGAGACTCCGGCCGGTGTCGCGGACCCCCCGTGCCAGCCCCGTTACACCACTGCCCCTGCGTTGCCCACGCTTCCACCATAAACAAAGATCATGGAAGCCAAATGCAAAGATGGAAGGTCTGTTTCTGGGGCAAAAGTCCCTAAAATGTGAGGAGAGGAAAATCCCAGATAAAGTCTGACCAAACCAGAACTCAGTTTGAAGCACCATTTGCAAGCTCTTCCTCTTTTGTCCCCTCTCAGCCAATTTAAGTTTCTGGTTTCATGACAGGGGATGTTTACGATTGCTTATGCTAAGAAAGTAAGAGATTGGCTTTCCTTAAGCGAGCAGGGCATGCCATTTTTGTAGCATTCATAGTTTATGTCAGCCTGAAAGTTCTCAATTATTATTATTTTTTCAACAGAGGAGTAAAGAAACATGTCACAGCCCATATGGCACGGGACATGCATCTAATCTAGCATAAACTATTAGAGACTCCTTTAAAATAAAACCAGGTGCTCTGCTTAGCTTTTTAAATTTTAACACGAGAGAATGACAGTAGCGACACGATGGCAAACAGCGACAAAGAAGCATGTTAAAATCCCAAATCACTGAAGGCGCCATCGCATCGCTGACCGAGCAGCCCCGGGAAGGAACAGCCACCACTGCAGCAGGCAATGGTGAGACCAGCATCCATCAACTAAAGCTCACTGCAAAGAAAGAGGTAAAAACCTTGCAAAGAAAGAGGTAAAAACCTTTCCTTGAAGCAGAACACCACCATACACAGAGCTCCTTCAGGTCCACAACTCTTGTCCAACTGAGACTGAGGAGAGCAAAAGGCTCAGCACCACCCTCCCATGTCTTCTTCTGACCCGTGGATGTGGCTCACGACACCAACTCAGCTCTCAACGCTCCTCTTCACCAATAATTTAAGATTAACTATGCTAACTACTATCTGTCCTCTTGTCCTCTCTTCTGGGGATGTTTCTTTCCAGTCACAGTAAAGAAAAAATGCTTTTAAAATTTTATTATTTTTTTTTTTAAATTCAAGATCCAAAATACTGTAGGGCAGAATGAGGTTGCCTTTTTAACCGTATTTGGGTCCTTTCTGTGCATATGCAATATTTCATCATCTTTATGTATGTGATCGTACGCTATTCCCCCCCCCCCCCACAGGACACCCTCCCTCAATGCGCAAATCAGTATTTATTTTATTTTAGTCTATCATTCAGAATGATGTCACCCCCCGCTGTTCACCTCTGCCCCAAAAACAGAATTACTAATTCCCCCAGGGTTTTTCTACAGTATTCATTCTGCGACGTGACTGATCTGTGTTGTAAAACTTACTTCTAAAAATCAGGCTGAGAGCACAAATAACGGAAATTTTCAGCAAAAACAGTTCACGTGCAGCAAAGTTCTTAAGAACTGAAAACCAGGGCGCGCTGTGATCGGGTGTGTCAGCCAGCCTTCATTACTCGCACGCTTACATTAACAGGTGTTATATATTTCCATTTTTAGCAGCCTAACTCGGAAAAGCAGAGGAGGCAGACTCCTGTTGCGTTCACTTACTGACTGCTTCGGACCAGACACAATGCTTTAGGAACCCACTCAATTCACTGTCGCGCTATGAGAACCAGCCCTACTCGTTTCCTGTGCTTTTCCAAGGCAATTTCAGCTACTTCTCTGAATTTCGTGACGTGTCACCTATGTAGGAAGAAGGTTTTCAGCTCGCTCAGAAAGCTGCGTGTTAATTTACCGCCTTTATTGTCCCGTCGGTAAGGGCTGCTGCTGATGCATGAGCACACACACGAACGCAAAGTCACATTTTCCTCTGTATTATCTGATCTTTCCAGCCTGATGTTCCTTTGGATACAGACTGGGCTTCTGTGAAATCAATGGAGACCAACAATTTCTATAGCTTGCTTTTAAACTATAGATGCGTACTGCATTCTTTCTCATCGACAATTTCTGGTCTAACAATAACTTCAAATGACACAATTCTTGAGAAGCTTACAATCTGTTACCACATCCTTGCATAACCAATACTAAACAATTTTCGCCTAAAGCGGTACCAATTTCCTTGGAGGAAAATATATTCATGTATCAAGCTTCAAGCCATCATGGAAACCTACCAAACAACGACATGATTTTTATGTAATTACCCTGTAGCCAATACTCCAAAACCTATTACTAGAGAAAAGTTCTTCCCCTCTTCCCCCCACCCCCCAAGCCATCTGAAAAAGAGCTTTATTACTAAGGTTGATGCTAATGGGACTGGAGGGGGATTCCAGCCTTAAAGAGATTTACACGGACAATCTGTTGTTATTCCTGCCTGGGACACACCATTAATGATCCTTTTCCTTCCTTTATGCTCTCCTCCATGCCCCTCACTGAAGTCCCCTCTCTGTGCGTGCCACTAGCACACAGCTAGAGGTTTGCACCTTTCAGATGCGATGGAAGTCCTCTGGCAAAAAGCCACGTCATCTTCCCAGCAATGAAGCAGATCTTCAGGAAACACGGCCTCTTCCTGGTGGCACTGCACTGATTTAAGGGGTTTCCTGAAGTTCAGATGCGTGGAAAAACTTTCAGGAAAATCAGTCCATGTGGCAAAGACCTCCAAATCCATGGTTTTTTGGAAGAGAAAGTGTTAAGGGTGTGTGAAGCTTGCTCCTTCTGGGTTTACCTGACAAGCGATCCTCATCTGGTCACTAGAACTGGATGTGGCCAGACTACGCATGTGATCTTTGTGCCCCAGTTAAAAGCTAAAACTTCAGTGAAAGCTAAAATAGTGTGCCTCACAAGTGGGGCAGAGAGAGAGTGAACACGGGGTCACGTACATCAGCTCTGCTAAAGCACACTCTTTCAACTCAAGAGTTTTTGGCCATACACCCAAGTTGAAGTCAGCACAGCACTTAGGTCTATGAGGAGGTGCTCAAGCCCAGGGAACGGCTCTGCCTTTTCCAAGAGAGGAAGACACCCTGATCCATTGCACACATCCATCAGAAAGGCAGGGGTGGAAACGAACATAGAAAGAATGGAAGAAAAACCAGTACAACATGTGTGACATTCTCCCTCTGCTGACTGGAAGACTACAGAGGGTCAGTATCTTCGCACAGCTCACTGTGCCACGGGTGTACATGGCAAGAGCAGCATCTGGCTAGGATGGTGCTGTGATTTAGGAGCACAAGGGGGATTCAGTGTCCAGCAACGTGCCAGGACTTCTAAAAAGCTTCTACACCTCCCTTCCTCCTCCACAAAACAACCTAATAATTCAAGCTTCCTTTGCTCCCTGAGTATTTAGGACCTACCAGCAGTCTTCCTAAGGAAGGAAGTTAAGAGGCTAAGGCTCCTTCCTAAGCCACCAGAAAGGAGATGAAGCACTTTCATCATCCACACCTTCCAGATGAAGGCTCCTCTCTTTAACCGGACTAGAGCAAGAGAACTCGCTTCATCCTGCTGTCCTGAGCCTTAAGATCTCACAGAAGCCACCATGATGAAATGTTTGACACAGAAACCTCACGTCTGGGGACTTGCTACGCATCTACAGGTTCTCCTCCAAGTTCTCCTCACAAGCCAAGAGTTTTAAGCCAGAACCCACCGATCTCCACCTTATTCACTTATCTAATTTCATCTGCTCAAGCAGTCTGCGTGTGGAAAAGAGATAAACCCCAGGTCCTAGACATGACACCCTGGCACAGCACTGTTCCAAATCCAACGCTCTTCTGATGGGTAACTATTTAGACTGAGAGTCTACCTGGGAGGGGGCTGTTTGTACCCCCGGCTGCAAAACCACTACATCAGCTTTGGCATAATACCAAGATGATACATCCCTTCAGGTACAATGACCGCCTCCATGATCCACAGGCGCTCCCCAACAAGGGAATCCTACATTTTACTGGCTTTTAAGGAAAAAGAAAGCTTAGATTTATTATCACTGCACCCGGATTTCCGATCACCTCTTAGAACTTCAGTAAGAAACAAACCAAAACAAGCAAACAGCTGATGTCTAGCAAAGTCAAGACCGGGGAGATGGCACAAGAAACACTATCAGCATGTCTTTTCTGCAAATGAGGAGAGAAGGAGAAATTAAATGACTTGCCAACTTACCCAGGAGATCAGCAACAGCATTGGTAATTAGCCTGGGTCTCCCACGTCCCGCTCTGCAGCCTCTAACGCGAGAGGTAGAATTAGAAGCAATAGCTCCTCCGAATACCAACAGCCTCAGTAGGCGGACTTCACACACGCTACAGCTTTCTAGTTCGAGAGTATGTAAAACCTGCAAAGGGGCTGGGACTTCTTGGTGACCACACAGCTACTGCAAAGCTCCCCTCCTCCGAGACTCACCGGCTGTTCACAGACCACTCTAGCAAAGCTCCCAGCGCAGTAACCACACACGGTCATTTCCCTCGTGCTCAGCCTTGTAGCCACTTCCTTGAGAGCAGCCACAGATGTTCTTAACCTTTTTCATTTTCAAATCGTATCACAAAATGGAGACTCTCATCCCAGTTCTCTCCACCCCCTGTTTCCTCCTCCCCGGAGCTGGGCAGCAGTAACTGCACAGGCTGCACATTATGATGGTGGCAGCAAAGAGGGACTGCAAGCAAGCCTCTGGCTCCCTCCTCACCCCCACCATCAGCCACCCTGTGCATGGAGGTCACCGGCCTCAGAGAAGGAATGGGTGAGACGGGAGGTTTTGCTACAGCAAATATTCGTTACCCCAGAGGAGGAACTTGCCCAGAGTCATTCTGCAATGGGGCTGAGCTGCCCAGGATCAGTTCTGGCACCCTAGCACCTCCCAAAGAGCAGGAATTACTGGTGGCAAAGAGCAACCTCAAGTTGACCACAGCAGCCCCCAGAAGAACAAACTGAGATACTGGCACCTCTTTACATTTTACCTGGTTTAAAAGTAACTTGTTGCCATAAGCACTTAAATCCCTTACAAAGACCTTAAAGAGTTTTATCGACGTGGTCAACCTCTACTCTGCATACAGCAAGACACTTGAATCCCCTAGATAGCTTTATTCACGAAGATTTCTGGTAGTCGCGTGCTTCCTGTGGTGGCTTTGCACTTCGGTAAGTGTTTTTTGATGGTTTGCCTTTTTCTTTTTTTATTTTTTTTTTAATGTGGTGAGAAGACATTGTTAAAGTTCACTCTTAAGGGCTCGCCATTTAAATCAAGTCGTAAACAAAAGCAAACAAAACTTTGGCTTTCTGTTCAGAATAAACCACCAACAAAGACATCCCCTAACCAACAAACATTCTTTCTATAATATAGTTGCAAAACCATCCAATTTCATAGCAAACTTTGGATTTGCTATTGGCAGCTAGAGCAATTTGATCTTCCAAGTCTCTGACCCCTCTCTGTGTTCTCTGCTCATCTTTTACGAAGTTAAAATCCCCCTGCTGTAACACTGGTAGCCCCAATACTGGAACACTGCACGCAATTCTGGTTGGAGAAGGTACGGCCAGATGACACAAAAACAGTCTTAGGGTTAAAGATAGTGTCTCAACTAAAGCCCTTTCTGTTAGGCACGGTATATATATATATATATATATATAGTTCTGACACAATGAAGTAAAAAGCTGAGATTTGAAGTACAGAAATCTCTGCAAGGTGCTCTGGTAGCGAAGGAGATGCTAACTGTAGCTGTGTGGTCCCATAAGTCACAGTGCAAAAACATCTGTAAAGGCCACCATACATGGTAAACCAGAACAGGAATGGAGTAACAAGAGAAATTTCAATGGGATTTCAGATCTGAGCACAGACCAGCTCTGGTCTTACCGACAGGGCTCCAGGTTAATTCAATCTGGCAAAAAACTTTTGAGGTACAGCCTCACGTACAGCTACCAAACAAAAGTCGCCAGCCTCTTCCTCCTCCCGTCCTCACCAAGCTCCTCCGGCAGCAGCACACCTTTCTTTCAGTTAGCTCTGCCTGACTGCTCGGATCAGCGTGTGCCGTGCTCCAACCAACACAACTACTGAAACCAAGAAAGAAAAACGTGCGTCATCAACCCCGAGGAACTTTCAGGTGGCACCTCTGTCCCTCAGGCAGAACCTAACTCCTGGAAAACCTGCCACCTGGCAAGAGCGAAAGTCAGCAAGAAGAAACGGAGTTTAGCTTCAGTTTTTCTCTCCCAGCATCTGTATTACGAATATGGCAATACCACCCAACAGCTAGCACTCACACGGCATTCCTTCACTCAGATGGCCTCGAGGGGACTCCAGCTGGTCTGTCTCCACAGTGTGAAGTCCTACTAACCTCAGGAAAAAAGCTCAACTCCTGACTGTGTTTCCAGGTCTATAAAGTTAGAGAAACGCTAGTCCAAAAAGCAGTGTTACCTCTTCCTCTGCCAGATATAAGCTGCATTATGATTTCTGCTACGTCGCACAAACCACCACCTACACTTGAAAACAGATCGGAGCTCTCCTCTCCACGACTGCAAGCAGAGTGACTCCAGCTTTCCCTGCCCATCCCACCGTCACACACCATGCAGGCCACCAAAGCATCCCGGGCAGTGAGCTACCAGTACCTCAGTCTATGGGGAAACTGCTCCTTCATATCAACGGATCATTTTCCTTGCTTGTGAGGTAATTTATACGCAGATGTTCTCTTGCAAAAGAGTTAGCAAGTGTTGCCATGGAAAGCCACAGCCATCTGAGACCAATTTACAGAAAGAAATGAGGTCCACAGTAGCTATGCCAATGCCACCCACAGCTTTGAAAATCAAATACACTGACCTTCAACAAAAAACTATTTGCCGGGAAACTAATAAAGGAGAGTTAGTCAAAGTAACATTTCAACCTTGTCTTACTATACCGATTAACTACTATATTTTGAAGAAGCTTTTGCTTTCTCAGCCACTGGGCTTCACTCTTCCAATAAACAGTATGACCAAAAAAAAAAAAAAATTTATCTAGATTTAGCCACATAGGTGCACAAAAGACACGTTCAACAGGAAGTGAACAATATGGAGTTTTCCAACCCGAAAAGTCCCCATGAAAATTTATTGGGCTACACTGGTTTACTGTGTATTGAAAAAATGTTCTAAGTTTAGAAAAGCTGGGGGAGAGTGACTACCTTAGCACTTCCCGTTAAAAACCAGCTAACCCAAAGGAGAGGCCTCCGACAGTCCCGTCTCAGCCTCCACCAGCGACACCTGGGGACGAGACCTGTACACAGGGACAACAGAGGTGCACGCTGACAGAGGACCCGCTCACCAAACTGCGAGGACCGAAGTGGCTCAAATGTGGTATTTGCTTTTAGACTCTTCTGGAAAGCAAAGGCTGGTTGTAGAGGTCAGCGGTGGGTGGACTCCAGAATAGGAATGGTCTCTGCAGATAGTTCACTGTCACTTCAGCTAACGAGTCCTAATGTCATTTTCCAGCCATTGTATTTTGTTATCCGTGCATGTGGAGACAAACTAATGAGGCATATTTGGCTCAGTTATCCACCCTTCCGTGGGTTTTTCTTTGGCTCAAGTGAAATCTCACTGAACCGCATTCAAGGGATTGCGCCAGGGATGGGCGTTCAGGAGATGGCAGCGGGGACCCAGGCAGCCTCATGCCAATGTCCTGATGATTGCTCTCTCACTGCAGGGATGCATCAAATACATTAAATATATTTAAATGGCTTTTCATACTGGCTCCCACCATCATGAGAGAGACCAGAAGGAAGATCAATCCCCAGAAAGGAAAACCACAGTCAAGTTCTGTCATTGCTATTTGAAGCTAATTGTATTTTATAACTTTTAATTTAAGCAGCTACTCCTCAACAGTACAGTATATATCCACTGGCATGCTCAAACCTGTGCGCATTTTCCAAAGTATGTGTATGACTAGAGATGAGAAAGATTTACTGCCATTGAGACATAATTTTTAATAAGAGTGGGAAATACAGTTCGTTGTTGGGATACAGTCCACCTGTTGGGATAAACACACGTAGCAATTACTTTTTATTATTGACTAATCACCAGAGTACACCTGTATTAATGGTGAGCTGTAAACACATTTATCCCTATTAGTCAGAGGAAGGAACGGTGACTAGTCAATTGGCTTGTCTGAAGCAAAATGAGACACAACACTGAAGTCCCTCTTCCAAGCCCATTCAATCCATTCCATGGGTTTATTTTTGGCTTATTTTCTGCTCTCCTCACCATTTCACCAAGGGCAGAGCTTCTCGGGGCAGGCAGCGGGTCAGCTCGTCCGCAGGGACTGCTGTGCCACACGCCGCAGCCTTACCGCCAAGGACTTCTCGTGCTTCGTTTCACCCATCCCGAAGGCCAGCCAGGGGCGGCCACAAGCGTGTGGAAAAGGGTACGGAGCATGGCGTATAAAACAACCTTTCGAGAAAAAGGATCACAGTGACAAAACTTGAAGCTGGTTTCTTTTTAGTCTCTGCCTGAAAATCAATGGGGTAGACACTCCTCTTTTCAGAAAGCCGAGGACAGTTACACCTCTTCCCCCACAAAGGAGCAGTGCGGCTGACAGCTGAAAAGTGAGTTTGCACTGACCTTTACTCACCTGGGCCTCAGGTAAATGGTTTGTTAAGAAAGCAGCTCTCTTCAAAACAGGTTTCGCAGACAGAGACGAGAGGGGACCCTGGCAATACCTGCACGTTGCCCTGCTTCCCACAGACCTGGCTAAATGCAGACGTCTCTCTGCCTTTCAGCTAGACACGGTGTGCTCCTCTCATAGACAATCCAGACAATTAAGTCCAAGATGCATTTTCTCTCACTCTGAAACAGAAACCTGAAGTAGGTTGGATGAGGTTTCCAAGTCTTCCCTTGGGCTGAGAAGGGATCTCAGACATCTGCATCTAAGCTTGTCTCTTTACGCTGGAGATTCAAACACTGGATGAGCAGACTCTCCCCCAGAATATACTTCAGTTTGCTTGCAATTACTTTTATATTCTCAGGCTTTAACGAATCCTTATATTGTCTGTCTTATCTAAAAAGTCCTAAATATCATCTGTAAAGGTGATAAAGAAATGACATGGTACAGGTCTCACCCTAAATCATCCCTAAATCCCAACTGCAATAGGTTGGAAAACACATCATCATTTTGCACAGCTGCAGGCTCTTTTCTTCCTAAAAATCATCAAATACTAGTAAATTGGCAGAAACAAAGGAATTCAATTGGTGAAAGCCCAATGAAGCTATTTAGCAAGTTGTCTGAATAGACAGCTAGAGCTCTGCCAAATAACAAGGATCCTTGTGCCTCCCTTTGGTGACCGAAAAGCGGAGTCTGAGCCACGGTGACTGTCCAGTTATAGGGTTGGACGCTCCCCCTCAGATAACTTTTGGCCTCCTGTGTCCGACCCAACAGACGGTGCTTGCTGCTTTTTCACGTCCATGCGCACACACGTAGAGTCATCAGCTGCTCCTTTCCACGTAAACGTGGTGTCAGTCACACCTCAGATGCCCTCTGGACATCATGACAGCAGGCACCCTCCATGGTTTCATCCCGATTCTCCTACGATTTCAGAACATGGGATAGCTGTGATGTTATGAAGGCCAGGCTGCCACCTCTAACTGCTGTCTTCTGCTTCAAATAGAGGAACACCCTGATGTTCTTCTAGTATCAGCTTTATCTCCCAAGACAACTAAAGTAACTGACAATTTAGTGTTTAAGCACAGGCAGAATTTGCCAGAAGCACCTTGTTCTGCAGGAACACAGAGCTGAGAAGGAACCCGTAAATCCAGTCCACTCCTCCCCATCACCTATTAACACAGACGTGTTTCCCCAGCTTGCACATACCTGAACCGATAATCTGAGCAAAGCAGTCCAGTGTTTCAAGACACTGTATCAGTAATTATGGATTTTTTCAACCAACCAAAGTTCTAACAATGATTTTCAGCAAGTTCTTTACCGAATTTCCACTTGCCAATGTAACTGTGAATGCTACGGCTTGACCTGGTGCACTTGGTACAATTAAGAGAAATCCTGGTGTGTGTCTTGTGTCAACTATGAGCTATATCCCAGTATCGCCCTGTCAAGCAAACTAAATATTTACACACAATTCATTCAATCTCTTGGACAAATACATGTGCTATTTTTAACTCACCAGCTAAACAGGAGTAAATTTTACACGTTTACCCCAGAGTTGTGCCAACTGTAGTTCAAAGGCGGTAAGATATGTCAGTGCCTTTAGTGTACAACGGTGAGCGGTGGGGCTTTATTTTTCTTTTCTTAGGGAGTCCTGTTTGGGTTACGGACTTGCATTTGTTCTGCAAACTGCACGATTATCCTGTCGCTGGAAATTTGGTGCCAGAATGACTAAAGCTGGTCTTTACACTCATCCATACCCAGACTCTACTACGCTGAGGCATTTGACACAGAGGTGGCAAAGCACTGGATCCCACCCCGCACAATTTCACCCTGGCAGTCTAAGTACTTTTCTGCCTAGAAAGTCCTACACCTCTTCCAGTTTACCAATCCAGTTTAACTCTCCTACAAAATTCTGGTAGGGCTGAATCATCTCATGTTTCTCTTCTTAGAAAACATTTGCTTGTCCGATTTCTGCAGCTGCTGCCTGGTACCTTGGTGGTCTTCCCTTTAAGAACAAAATCAGCCCCCTGCGAGTCTTACACACAATGTATGAAAGCTGAAAAAGAAAAGCCTGAGTAATATATACTCTGTATTTCAGAATACCAAGTGGCACTCTTCAAAGCACAACTGTAAGGTCCGTCCAAAGTCAAAAATTACGAGAGGAATATAAATTTTTACATTTTCAGGACTCTATCAGCATTCCCAGTAGTGTCTTTAGATTATGGAAATTTACAGTAGCTCACTGTTTCTCAATTTCCAGTTTTGGCCAAGAGCAGTTTCATAAGAGTTTATGGCCAATTCACTCTCCGGTCCAGGTATAATTTTATTTCAGTTCTGTAGGAGCACATAGCAGCAGACATCGCTTAGCTGCAGTTCTCCCTCCCTCTCTTGTGATGCCTCTCGTAACAGCAGCTTTGGATCCAGGACCATTATCCGTCTGCTGTGACTCAACACCCACAAATCCCTGGGTCTCGCTTTTGCCACTGATGAGTCCCAAGATATTAGTTGTACAAGCCACAGGTCAGCCTTTCTTCCCAAGAGGCTGATAACAAAAGTTATCTTGGCTTCAGCAGCTCGAGCAGGTCCAGTTTACCCACACTCTACCAAAGAGCCTCTGGCCTGAAGAACCGTGACCCCAAAAGCCCTCCCCACCTCCGGCGCCAACACAAAGCTCAAGCAACTTGGCTGCGCACTGGGAAGGGTTTTCAGCAGCAAGAAAAGAAAGCAGTTTCCAGCCAGCATATTGATTCCACTGCCGCTCCGCAGCAAACACCCCAACCCATGGCTACAGTCATTTCTGCAACACCTTGTAAGCGATGGGGAGGGGGGGTGAGGCAGAGGCAGACCCACGTCACAGCGAATCCACCAGCCACACTCTTGCGCCTTCTCTGGCCCCAGCCCAAATCCTCACTCAGCAGCAGTAAACAGGAAGCCACCGCTGAGCTCCATGACACATATGGGCACCCCAAGCAACCTCCTGAACTTCTGCCTCCTGCAAATACAGGTGTCAATATCTGCGAAGAGAATATCTACACCTGTAAGGGAGTCAGGGCTGCACCTTACTGGTCATCACAGCTCCACAAGCTGAACACGCTTCTGCCCTGGCGAGGGCAGCACCCTAAGATTATGTAAATTGCAAGCAGGGTTTTACAACAGAAAAGCTGTGACTTGTATATTCCATTGTAGTTAAAACCAAGGAATATTTCTTAAATATATTAAATCATGTCCCATATGAAATGGATTTCCACCTGGTGAGGCAGAAAACCACCCCTAGGTGGTTTAGTAGCTACCAAGCTACTCATCACCACCCCTCCTCGCCGCTTCAGCTGTGCCACTGCTGATCTGTCGCGAGGTCCAGCCCCGATGCCAATTTATCTGTGCGGGTCTGGATGCAATGCTGTGAATACTGGACCGCAGTACTTCTGGAAGCATCAAGTAGAACAAAATTATGCTAAGACCTAAAAATCTTGGAAAAGGCAGGACTGAAGACATCACTGCAAATCAACAAAATGAGCTCCTGTCATGAAACGTGGCTTTAAGAATGTACTACAGCTTTTAACTGCCTTTCCTGTAAAGAGCTTAGTACAGTAAATGTGAGTAAGCAAATATTAAAAATAGCTAAGCAAGGACACTCTTGTTCAATCGCTTTTAGCACTGACTCAGACACGTATGACTCACCCCAAGCACCTCAGCCGTATCTGTTTTCCCAGGGCTGGCAGTAACACCTCTGACTTCACATACTGGACAACACCACGGCCGACCTCGGGACCTCCAGGACGGACGGGTCATGTGTGTCAATACTCACCACTAAAGTTTCATAAGCATTTTCTACGTGTTCTTGAAACCTTCAACATCATTTCTAAGTAAATGATTCACAGGATTACACTACAAAGGACTGAAAGCCGACGTTGAAAAGGACTAGAAATTAAGGAGTTGTCAGGCTTAAATCACTCTCAACAAGTTTGACAGGCAATTATCAAGCATCTTGCTTCAGAAAACAGTTTCTTACCCTCTCTTCCTCCTAACTGCAGCCACATTGAGTTACTGTGTCGCCCTCCAACAAGATCATCCTCCTAGAAATCCACATGTTGAGTAGACAGGCTTTCCGAATGCAGTACCTTTGCCATTCTTTGTTCAAACCACCCAAAAAATCAGAGAAAAACCCTTCTAAAACAATTCATAGTCTTATTTACTGGAGTTTACAGGAACTAGTCATCTCATATGGGGAAATTCCACATAGTTAAGTTCGTAACTTTTATACTTCAACTGTACATTTACGATCAAAACATCAGAGGAGAATGGAAAAGCCATTACAAATGTACAATTACAATGTACAATTTAATCGAGCTAATCAGATACCAATTACAATGTGGTTAATGCTACATATATGCTATAAGTGGCAATATGTGATCCTGAACATTTTATGTATGTAAGTACTCCTCCAGAACTATTTATGTGCTTAAAAATCATGTATACCAAAGTCTTTGCCAGATTTGCAATAATATCCCCTGACCCAAATAACTTAATTTTGACATTCATGCCTTAAAAGAGATCATAAAGAAAATGACAAAGGGAAGAAGAGAGGGAGGCCAGTGGCAGCAAAGCAAGGTTATACAGTTAATCTGTATATATATCCACTACAAGTTATGTCAAGTTTTTATTATATCTTCACTTTTCACCAGGATAATAACAACTGTTAAGTTTCTTTTGGAATTGAGTGGCTTTTTTGGACACCAAGGGAAAAGAAAATGCAGGAGGAGAAGCACTAACCTAAAACCCTTAAGAAAAATACTTGATATTTTAGGGAGGTCCCAAGTGCTACATTTGCACTACTTTATTAGGTACCTTATGCATGAATTACTCATGGTAACTTTCTCCCCATATTATGTTAAGCCAGCCTCAAATATTATCCCTTTCTGCTCTTCTTTGCCAGGAAAAGCATAACATGACTAGTTTGGGGGATGTTTTCAGCATAACTCATTAGAAAGAGAAGATAAACATTATGCCCAGACTGACCCGTTTGCTTAATTATCAAACAACATTTGCCAGCTTCTAAAACTAAGAAAAACTAACAGTAATAAAGTCTGAGCTCAAACTGTCAAGTCAGAAAAACAGGAACTGCGCTCTAGACTTGGGGTTTCGTATTTCCCCTTCTGAACCTGATACCAGAACTAACAATGTATTTTGCGTCTAAGAGACCATGAGACACCAAACCTTCCGAATTTAGGGGAGGGGGGAGGGTAAACTTAAAATCAATTATTTGCCACAAAGGCTCAGTTCTAACTTTGACTACACAGACAGCTTCACACGCCATACGCTCCTTTTCATAATTCCACCAATGAGAAAACCTAGAAGAGTGAATACAGCTGAAAAGGAATGGCTACCAGAGGGGTCCCTCCATGAAACCCCACCGCCGAGAAAATTAGGAAAGACAGAGGGGAAAAAATACAAAGAAGGAGAGGGGCGGGTCTGAGGAACTTTAAATCACACCTCTCCCCTCTTTTTATACGCTGTGATGAAATTGGATGTTTTACAATTACAATTCCAAAGCCTGGATTTCAAAACTAAGAACTATAGAGAAAAGGGACTTTTAAAAAGCAACTGGGCATTTCACGCTTAGCTCCAGGTCTGCAGCCAGACAATCTGCAAATACCACAGTGCAGCTATTCTGGGCAATAAATATTTAACTGTAGCGGGCAATACTTCCTACAAGTAATACTAAAGAGGAAAAAAAAAAAATCTTTGGGGAGCAAAAGTGTCTGTTAAAGCACATGCGCTTCTGCGCATAATAATGAAATATGCATAATAATGAAATAACGAAAATTAAACCCAGAAGGTGCACCATGCGTACGCTAACTGCCGAGGACACAGTCTGTTAGCTCAGCTGTCTAAAATGGCTACTTAAGCCGTAGCTCTACTCTTAACCATAAAAGTACTTCCTTTTTTCTGTCCTTAAAAGCAACTCAGAAGTTTAATTGCAAGTTAACAGGCAGGAATCTTAACAACACAACTTCTTTCAGATTACACTATGCTGTCGGTTTATCCTACCATACAAATACCCCCAGTCTTAAACTGGTCAGCCCCTTCAAGAATTAGGATTACCACATCAGGCATTCCTCAGCATTTACCGAAGCCCAGTGGATTTGAGGGAGACAAGGAGCTTCACTCCAAATCACTGCCCTAAATCACTGTAATTGCCAGAAGGCTGTTATCCCATGAAAAAACAACTCAAAATCCATAAACACATTAAAAGAACCATAATGCTTGACTACTTTCAGAATTTAATAACCAGTTAAAAAAACCTATTGATTTGTAACCTAACACGCTAAAAGAGTATTTCAGTAAACACAAACCAAATACTAGTTACATTAAGCAGATCTCTGTATTCAAAGGTTAACCGCAGACTTCAGCGAAGACTCGCAGGACTTAGTTCCAAGTGATCTCTACAAACTTTTTTTTGTTTAATAAAAAACTATCTGTAATTCCCGTAGTAACCTGGATGTATCACCCCTTCAGCAGTTTTCTTAAGCAATCTGAGAATTATCATGTGAAATTCACGGAGAGGAAATACCCTGTTTTTCGAACAACTAATCAAAATCTTTCCCTGTGTCTTACAAGCTAGAAATCTGGCCGTCACGAAGCTGCATTTCTGCCTGGGTGTTTGCTTCTATGTCATGAAGTAAAATCGGTTCATTTTCTGCAATGGTTAAATGCACATAAATTGCATAAATTAATCAGAAACTGCAAAGCCAACATTTCCTTCTATGTATGTGACTCCTGTGCATATGCAATGGTTATCTTTAATCTGTGAGGTTATTTACAGTTAAAAACTGTCTACTGCGCTTCTCTACACCATTCTAGACACAGTCTTTCTACGTAAATAGAAAAAAAAAAATATTTCCTTATTCTTAAGGGGAAATAAACTCAAAAAAACCCCGGTGTGCTGCCAATCTGTAGACATTCAACAAGTCAGCAGTGCAAACTTATCGCTTCCATGCCTGTGCATCACGATGACTAACACCACTCCCAACCCACCCAGTGAACATCACCTCCCTGTCTCCCTGAGCGCTGGGCTGGAGGCTCCTGCAACCATTTGTCGAGTGTCCCAGGGATTACACAGATCACACTGAAACCCAGCCGATAATCCCACAGCGCTACTCCACCCTCGCAGGCTTCTGAAGCATAAAGCGGTAGGGAAGAGGGAATTTCGGCGCTCCCCACAATTTTTCCGTTCCACTCCAAAACGTGTCTTATGCCAGCACTCAGGAGGGGACATCACCTTTGGAGATACATTTCGTTTCTGCTCTGGCAGGACCTTCACCCACATGGAGCGAGGATGTTCACACCGTGCCCATTCAACCCTGCACCGCTCCCCTCCTCTCAAGCCACGGGCTCTTGAGCAGAAAAAGAGGTTCTCAATCATGCTTGTCCAAAGGGCTCATGCACAATTTTATTTTTTAAAAATGCACGACACCTACAGTTATGAGAACCTCAAATTTCTCATTTTCTGTTTTCTTACCAAGCCACCAGAAAGCTGACTCTCAGTATCCACTGGCTTCCAACAAGAATGCATAGCCTTTCCCCCCCCCCTTCAGTGTTCAGTGTAACATTAATCTCTTAACCTGTTTGAAAATCTGAAAGTCTAGTGGAATGAGACATGCAGAAAACACTCTGAAGAGCAAATTCACCTAAATTTAAGCAAAAAAGGCCACAAGCCTTTCCCACAAAATCTCTGTGAGTAGAATTCAATTTGTAACATCTGCAAAGCGAGAGAAATCTGCGTGCCACTATCTCCCTATCAATCACAGCAAGGAAGCAAAAGCACCCTTAGAGATTCAGAAAAACTGCTCTGTATTCTTTTTTTCTTTGATGATAATATAAGACCTGATTTAAGTGTTAAACACATCAGAAACACCATACCACTTTTTTTTCGTCTCAAGAAATTCTGAGCACTAATGGATTGTGACCAGAAGACACTGAAATGAGGGCAAAGGACTTCATTTAGGCGGCTCTAAGCTTTTGTTTTCTGATCATTATCATCACACACTTAACACAAGATTCTTGAAAAATACTTTTGACAAAAACTCTGGAAGAGCCACCCTGCCATGTTAGCTAGGAATGATGAAAGTTTAATTGAGAATTACAGAAGCCAAACCCACCATTTTTAAATCTTGTGGATTCTCTTCTGTTTACTGTAACAAGAGAGCAAACAGATGCGGCAATGGAAACAGAATAAGCATACCAGATATTCCAACAACAAGCCATTCCTTACTAGTTATTATCTTTTTTCTTTTTTTTTTTTTTCCTTTTTTTTTTTTTTTTTTTTAAGAGGACTGAAACACACAAATTTAATCTGGCAATAAATACAACTACAGAATTAAATTACAAACGGACATATTAAAGTTTTATTAAGCCACAACTTCCACATCACAGGATGGTCGAGATCGCCTGTTCCAAGCCCGACTCAGGCAGGGGCAGCTGGGGCTGCCCGCGACGTCCCCAGTTGGGTCGTTCGTCTCTCCGCAGACAGAGACTCTGCAGCACCTCTGGGCAGCCTCATCCAGTGCTTGACCACTCTCACAGCACTAAAGTGTTACATGAAAGATGCTCCAGCCTCTTAATCGTGAAAGAACTGTTTGGTGCACAAATTAAAAGTGTTACTTGTTTTCTTAAGCATAAAATGTCATTCTGCCTTAAAGAAAACAGATCAGGATCAAATTACGATTTTTCTTTCCCTAAATCCTGTGCCTTTGACTTAGAACGAGACCCCAGCTGTAAAATCATAATACGAAAGAGAAAAGAACACAGAATTATTGCAAAATTAATTGGACTGAGCTTCTCCTCGCCATCCTGCCCCTTATATTACTCATGCTCTCACACGAAAAAAAACACCAGTTAACTTTTTAAGGTCACAGCTTCTGGAAATGAACAGCACCAACTGCAAATCAAACCAGGAAGATGTACCTCAGCTGTAAACTAAGAAAACTTGATGTGGGACTTGATGTGGGATGCAAAATCAAGACAGAACTCTAGAAGGGTATTCCTAAATCATCAATTTATTGCAGAATGCTTCCCACTGAAGAACATCCATCGCACCAGGCTTCTCCACATTACTTGACTTCTCAGGTCAAATTCCCAATAAGGCACCTTCTCCTCCCACCCCTTTAAAAGACATTTTATAGCTTATCCATAATTATGGATGAGACTCCGACAGATGGGGGAAAGAGAATTACCCTATTTTAGAACATTTTATAATCGGAAGTTCATGGAGTAGACTGCTTGCTGCCATATCACCTACCCTTAAGAAGAGTTTGATTCTAAAGTAAGTCCTGAAAAAACTAATATCTATTAACATAGAAATAACATATTAAGCTGCTTCTTAAGCCTTTGATTGATGCTCAGCAAATTATCTCTTAGTGTTTGTAGGCTGTTGCCCCCTCTGTGAGTACACACCATGAAATGCCCCACTAAAACAAGGAGAATAGTTGTGGCTGCCCCATCCCTGGAGGGGTTCAAGGCCAGGGTGGACGGGGCTTGGAGCAACCTGGGCTGGTGGGAGGTGTCCCTGCCCAGGGCAGGGGGTGGAACAAGACGGTCCTCAAGGTCCCTTCCAGCTCTAACCATTCTATGATTTGTTTACAAGACTAAGATCATTACGTCAGCCTTGCCAGCTAATTAAACTACTCTCAACTTTTCCTGTCTCTGAGACTCAGTAGCAATAGGTTTTGAAAAGCCAAACACCTTGAAATGGTCTGGGAGAGACGATGTCCACTGCTTTTAAAAACTTCTAAACCATATCTGAGAGAGGATTTTTCATAATTCAGACATTAGGATATACCCCAAAACATTTTTAAAATTACTTTGGCAGTGAGCAGAGGTACATGCTTTGCACAGGCAGCACAGCCTGGTGAAGATGTGACTATTTTACTGGTGGTTACCAATCTTTGCTGGCAAAAAAAGGAAGCGTTCCTGGTTCAGCTGTGGGGAGGGTGTCAGTATCTTCCACCAGAAAGGGAGCGGTAAACACCTCGGGGATGGTACATCTCAAGTGGTCGCATGCACACGTGCAAGCTGTCTTGGCTTTGAACGCAGAACTAGTGCTGATTAAATTGCTTCACAAATGCAAGCCGAAGTGTTGGTAAATCTTATTTCCAGCCGGAGTCATGCAAAAAAGTTGCAGTTCTGACAAAAGCCTTTGCCAGCTTCAGCAAAAGTATCAGGAAGAGACAGCGGTTTGCATCTCAGCTGTGTTTTAAAGGCTGAACTCACCACAAACCTTGGGACAAATCAAGTTCTTTATGTAATTACACAACTTCACTGATACACACTGATTTGTCTGTGCAAAACTGAACTTGCATGGAACTCTAAACACAAACAGGAGTTAGCAGCATATACGTACACAAACAAGCGTAGCCATTTACATTAACTGCTTATTAAACTTTATCAAGTAGTTAAGTAACAAAGATATAATGGATTGAAAAAGTCCTGAGGAATTTGCTCATCAGAGAAAGCATGAAACAATCTCAAGGTACGCAAGGAGGCTGTGACAGCATAGCAGAGGTGAAGGTAACACGTGATCCAGATTTCTCTCCCTAAAGAGGCAGAGTCCTATAAATTTATCTTTATAGGTCAACAGGTCCTGCCCTTGTCACACAAAATTAATTCTCCAAGCGTACGGAGCGAGAGGGTGGTTCTATATAAGTGCTTCTCCGCACGCTAAATGACACACAAAGCGCGTCAATAGCTATACGCTGTGGTGCAAGTCGGGTCTAGAGAAAATTATTTCATGTACGGTGGGCTATAGGAAGAAGTTAAACTCCTTCCACTTAAAAGCAGATTGGTGTTTCTTCGGCAGGATTTTCACGACACAGTGTCCAAGTTCGCACATCCCTGCGGAGAGCAGGGGAGGGAGCTGATGAGAAGTCTTGTGAGCTGGAACAGGTATCCATCAGAGCACGCGAGTTGCTCAACCGAAGGGGGGACATGCCACAACAGAAGTGGCTTAAGATAGTGCTGCTGTGATCTGCCACTTGCAGCACTGCTTACCTCCTCCCTCCACACACACACCATAGGCAAAGAAAAATGCAGGCTCATTTTTCACTCAATTTGACAGCTAACTTGTAAGAACACGGAGTGATTAAACCTGGAGATACCACATACTTTTATTGCAAGGTAAACGTTCAGTCAACACCAACAAAGAGCAAGCAGTTAATCTGTACACAACCAAGCAAACACGACCAGCATCTTAGGCTTTAGATGTTTAAGGTTGTGCTGGCATATACTGAGTATTCAGGATTTAAAAGGTGCCTTTTTTTTAAGCCAAGTGAGCCCTCTGTTTGCTGGTGTATCTTGCCTATGTAGATGTAACTTGGCCGTGTCTCAAGTCACGTGCACAGGAAGCTGAAAGGGCTGTAAAACCCGCAGGACTCTCTTTCTGTCTCTCTCTCCCCCGACCCCGCCTTTTTTTTTTTTTTAACTTGGCAGAAGATAGCTGTTCGTCTTTTGTAAAATGAAGCTCTAAGTCAGCTATCCCTGTATGCCCTTTCACTTACCACTTGTGGCTTTCACAGTGAAATCAAACCCATGCTCTCCTGTATTAATTCATTCCACATTTACAAGAAAGGTGTTCACAGCTATGAATTGCGACTAAAATAAGTGCTGGTATAAAACAACACAAGCTGTTTTTTCCAGGTGATGCTGGTGGGAAGACAAAGGCTTCCAGGTGAGAATCCTGGTTGGCAACGCTCCTGCTAGCGACTTGCATCTACGTACAACACGTTCATCGGTCTATGGGGGCTTGTTTTATATCATCAATAAACACGCCCTCTATTTCCCTTCATAAGGGCAAGGAACACAACTAGAAGTTTTCTTGGCAACGAACAGTTATGACCCTTCAAAAAACCAGGGATCAGACAGGCTCCTTTTCTCTGACTACACCGGCACTTCCCAGAATCTGGTAAACTCCTGACTATTTCATGCCTTTAGGGGAGAGAGTTATTAAGAGACTTTCTAAAAATCAATACAATAACAGTCAAATAAAATGCATTTAAGCCATTTTCTGCCTAAGTCAGGCACTGATGTTTCTAATAGAAAAACAGTTAGAAAAGTGGCGAGGTTATAACACCATGTCAGAAGAACGTGGTGCCATTACGGCCTGTAGACCCCTCAAATAGACTTTAACACTAGAAACAGTGGATGGCAGCAAGTGTTAAGTTTTGGAATTGCAGCTGTTACTTCAATAATGAGGTCAAATGCACCTTTCTCTTCCTTCAACTTAAGCCTTGAGAACAAGAAAGAATGGTAGAAGATTCAAATAAGGAAAAAAAAAGTTTAATACAACAGCAACCCAAATCAATAGCAGGAAAAAGCAAAAAGGAAAAAAAAATACAGTTTAATACAAATGCAACACAAATCAACAGCAGGAAAAAGCAAAGAAGGCAAACAGTGAATTTGTAATCTTTTGTTTTCAGAGGAGAGGATAACTCCTGTAGAACCAAGTGCTCCAACACAGGGTATAGAGCTGTAAAGGGTGACAACAGAAGCTGCTCGATACAGGTCAGGCTCGCTCATTTAACTCTCTGGTTTCTTTTGAACTTTTAAACTCTCTAAATAGATGGGCTCTGGCAATTTCAAAATTATTAGCATCTGTTTTGCCATACTTTGAGGAAAAGTGAAATACAGAAGTGTTCAGGAAGTGAAAGGTTATTTCTTGTGCATCTTCAGTAAACACGAAAGACACTGAGTGTACAAGAAAACCATATGAAGCGCACTGCAAATGCCACCTTACAGTTGCTCTTGATGAAAAACCTCAGAACTGAGGGCGGCCACACGTTCTTTCCACGCAGGAGGCCGCCAGCTTGAGTTGCTCTGTGAGAGCTCGACGTCCTAGGGACAAAAAACCCCCCACACAACCTATGCAAAGTAGATTTAAATATAAAAGACTGAGTCTAATGCAACACTTAAGCTACATGGTATCTTTTATACTTCCACACACCCCCTAAACATCTAATACCTTACAAACTAACATAGCTTTATTATAAAAAATTTACTCTGGTAAAATCCAGAGGAGTGCAGAGACAGGTGTTTATGGATGGCAAGCAACAGGAAGTTATTTGGACTGTACAAGTTCCAAGGCTTTTAAGGTTTGTTTTGTTTAATGTATCTCTTTGTGCTGCTCGTGTCTCAAAATGAATGTAAAGTTAGTTCTGCCAAATTAATTTCCTGGAAAACTGAGTCCACACGCAAACAGCTTTCTTGCAAGCGTTTCCTCTCCTCCCTCGCTCCCCTGTCCAAGTCACAGATCTAGCACGGTCTGCTTCATTTTCCTTACCTAAAAAAGTAGAAGACTGAAACCTGTCCTTCCTCCTGGCATGAAAGGTGTAAGGATTTTTTCCAGAACCGCTGTCTCCAGCACAGCCCTAGGCACGGTAGCTCTCCCAGCAGATCTAGGAACAGCCTCCTTGGTTGAACAAGGATTTTTCCCTGTTCAAAACAGCATGAGGCAATATTACCTCAATCTCAGCTTCCAGCCAGTAAAATTAAGTTATTTAAAAGATCTGAAGTGGAAGACCAAGAAAGTTATTTTGACAGAATATGCCACAGATTGAAGAGTAATTATTAAGAGTACTGCTAATAAATTATTTCAATACCCTGCTAAATTCCAACTGGGCCACCTGACGGGCAATGCAGACTCGGCTCAGCCTTCGAATAGCTGGAAATGGCAGGGAATGAAACACTCAAGGAACAGTTTAAACAGCACCTGGTGTCCAAAACCGCTAAAAACTTGCATTATGCTCATGTCTAGGTGCCTCGGTAGCCAGGGCCCCTCTCAGATTCACTCTGCAAACAAGCGAGACTGCGCACCACAGCCTGAGGAATGTGCAAGTTTCCCTTTAGGAGTTTCCTCCTGGAAGTACGAATAGCAGTTGTCACTTAAATTGTGTGTTCAAAGGGAATTAAGCCTTTGGGGACTGGGGAGGGAATTGCAGCATTTTCAGTAGAGAGAGGAGAAGAAACATGTTGAAAGAACAGACAGGTTGTTCCGCCAAAGTCAGGCACTGACTGAAATGAAAACACCCCTAGGCTTCTGACCCCATTGAACGCTGCATTATACACTTATCCACCTGCAGACTGACTCCGTATCTTTGTGAACCTTCCTGTCCCCTCCTCCAGTACACAGGCAAGCAACTGAAGTCTCGACTCACGTGAATCCTACATGCTTCAGAAGTCAGAGAACATAGCACGAAATACTGAAGTTATTCAATTTATTAGCAGACCCTCCTTTATGTAGCAGACCAGCTTGGAGTAGAAGTCCAAAGTGCTTCACAGAACAAAGCTACCAGATACGTGCGTTTATGATGGATGAGTTTCTTGAAGCCAGTCACCTTGTAAAAGTTTGTTCTTTACTAGGAAGCCCTTTCTGCTACTTTGGGAGCTCCATAGCTACAACAGAACGGTGATGTGGTATTTCTGGAACACAATTTGTTTACTATCGGAACTGCTGACAAAGCAGAATCAATAGCAATACCAAGGCACTTACTCTAATACAAATGATTTTCCTATTCTGTGTTTAGAGCGGGTCCAAAGGAGGCCATGAAGATGCTCCAAGGGCTGAAGCCCCCCTGCTCTGAGGACAGGCTGAGAGAGTTGGGGGTATTCAGCCTGAAGAAGAGAAGGCTCCAGGGAGACACCTTATGGTGGCCTTTCAATACTTAAGGGGAGACTTATAAGAAAGATGGGTACTAGCAGGGCCTGTTGCGACAGGACAAGAGGTAATGGCTTTAAACTAAAAGAGGAAAGATTTAGGTATAAGGAATAAATATTTTACAATGAGGGTGGTGAAACACTGGCCCGGGTTGCCCAGAGAGGTGGTCAATGCTCCATCCCGTGAAACATTCCAGGTCAGGTTGGACGGGGCTCTGAGCAACCTGCTCTAGTTGAAGATGTCCCTGCTCACAGCAGGGGGGTTGGACTAAATGGCCTTTAAAGGTCCCTTCCAACCCAAACTATTCTATGATTCTGTAACTGCACTTGCTCAGAATCTTAGCTCCGCAGGTAGGTTCCTCCTCAACGATCCAATATGATTTTTCCCAGGCTTTCACCACTACCTCGCTCCATAGTTTGGCATGATGTACACATCCTCTGCTTCTCCATCGACTTCCAGTTCTTTTCCTTTATTTCCTATTTCACCTTTCACATCCCGCAGGAAAAAAAAAATTCTAAACAGATCATTTTTATGGGCCAGCTGTTTTAAAGTATGTAATAACAGAACATGCAGAGAACCATATTCATGTCTGTTAACAAACAACTCATACAGTGTCAGAGGGTGGTAGAAGGTAACGATACGCAATATAAGACGTACAGACTATACTTCTCCAAGTAGAAGGTGCTCTTCCAGTTTCCTGTAGTTCAGTTTTTCTGTCAGTTATGCAACTCCTGTTACATTTATATAACCAGTTCAGGGGAAAAAGAGAATTATTCTAGCCAGCAAGACTGTCTGAAGTTTTATAAGCCCTTCAGCATGAAGAAAGTGACAGGACTTCTTCCTTAAAAATCCACCTGTTCTCAACGGGCCAGGAAATTATAACCACTAAATCACACTTCCTTACTTCCCCCCACCAATTTGAATCACGAGAAATTGCAACTAATTTGCCCAAGAGAACCATCATCAACTTTTTCCAGTAACCTAGTACTTTTTAGCATCGTTTTTTTGGAATGATTAGATGAATGGTGAAAACAAATACTGATCAGGGTACCTAAAGCGCTGATAAAGACATCAAGTGACCGAGCAAAATAATCCCCCCTAATCTTCATTATATTCATGTATTGTACAGAAACTATAGCAATAGCTGGAAGTAACAATTTAGCTGTCAAACACCCCAAAATGCCATTCTTTTGTGAATCCACTTTCCTTCTTGATGAGGTTCAAGCATATTTGTCTCACCCTACTAGCAAAACTGAGCAGTATCAGTCCATGAAAAAGCTTTCTTTGCAGAAGTCGGGCTCTGAGTATGAACTGACCGAATCACGTGCGGAGCTTTAATAGCCATTTTCTATTCAATTTGGCAAGTGTTTGCCATTACCAATACCTGAAATCTAATTGCATTTTAAGTGCTTTTGAGATCTAAAGCAACTCTGAGTGTGTTTACAGGAATAATGCACAATCTTTAAGAAATTGCAGACTGTTGGACAGGCTACAAAAGAACAACTTCAATATTGCCAGTTTATCAACCAGAAGAAAACATTTCGTCATTTTTAATTGCTGTTGGACACGAGATGAGGCAGGAAGAAAGACCCAACTTGCTCTTCTCTCCATAACCCAGCTTCTTGGTACACTTTTTGGTTCATAGGTTCTCATAACGATCTTTTTCACATCTAAATACAAACCATCTTAAGGGTTTGTTTTTACGTGTAAAAGCTTTAACCTCTCAAAACAATCCAAACACCTTCCTCTCCATGTAAACACAGAGCAGTTCTTTCTTGTGCAATTCAAGCCCAACATAACGTACAGATTCAAGGGTTCTTCATTTGGGTTTGTGCTGTATTTTGAACCTCTCTTCCTCATACCAAGTCGGGCAGCAAACAGCAGCCAAGAAACCTGGGGCCAGTTCTACAGGTGAAAAAAAAAAAAAAAGCGTTTCAACCCCAAATCAAGGGAGGATGGGGGATGGGGAGGTACGTGGTAGGAAAGAGGTGAAATCCTCTGACCCGTGACAGCGGGCATCACTGTCAGGATGCTGCCTACGAAAACGGAAAGATTTTTCCCCTCTATGCAAAAAAGGGAAGCTGGTTTCTGTGAATTCAGTCTTTTATTTGCAAGAGTGAACTACTACAGAAATGTCCATCTAAATTTACTGAATCGGTATCACTTATTCTTCCAACCGAGAACCCTGGATTAGTTCCAGCCCGCCAAGCGGTAAGGCAAAAGAATTAAAATAAGTTTAAATTGCAGACTCTGTTTGACTAAGAAAAAAATGAGGTTAAAAGGTATGTTGATTTCACCCACTGAGTCTCTCCGGTGACTGTTTAGGTACACTGCAGCGTTTTGCTTTGCAATTGATACAGGTTGCTTTCCAAAGCTTTTGTATTAGGTATTCTCTCCAGAATTGCTTCCCAATTGTTTTTTAAATAAACTCATTGAACAGACAAGTCAATTTGGACCTACAGAAACAGCACATTCCCGAAGAGCTCAAGATTTGCAGAATCTACCTCTCAAAAAAGGCCACTTTGAAATTAATTCTGAAAGAGTTTTGCAGTGCAGGGAGTTCCAGGAGTTTGCAAACTTAAAGTTGTTCCAGTTCTGTGTTTATATTCTTGTGCAAATTTAAACCCACTCACCCTGGCTTTTTACCAGTCTTTCACCTAACCTTTCCCAAAGGTCAAACGTTTGCAGTTTTGCTTTGCATGAGCATAGCATATTCCCTGTTACACTGGGCTTTAGGGCAAATGACTTGCAGATAGTTAGACAAATTAAGATATTTAAGGAGAACGGAATCACTAAGAACGCACTGACAAAAACACTTGTAAAACCTGCCCGCAATTACTAACTTTTAACGCCGCAAATGACAGCGAGAGCCTGCTGGGATCTGCTGTTTGCTCAGGCCTTAGCAGCGCGTCCTGATGGGGCTCTGTATTTCAAAGCACCTGTCTCGGTGTCACCTAGCGCGAACCCAGACCAAGGTGCAACTTCCTGTGTGTTTTAAAAACAAGTGCCAGGAGGAAATGCCTACTGCTCCCCATATATGGTCAAAACTGAACTTAATACTGAGCTTCAGCAGCCACGAATAAAACAGTACATACATTCTGCTCATGAATAATGCTGCAGAGAGTCTTCTACCAGCATGAGTTAAACTGGGCTAACTGGAGTTCGGTTCAAACGCCAACGCAACTTTGAATTATTTCCACTTTCCCCCCCCCAAAAAAAACAACCACCAGAAAGAAAAAAAAAAAAAGCCTTCCTGCATTGCATTTATCTGCCCTCCAGGTCTCTATGCCTCAAAATACACCCTCCGCATCCCTAATCCATCCCGTTGGCCCCAGCACCACCCCGTCCTCCTCCCAAGCACAGACTCGATGTGTGTTTAACCGGAGCCGGGTCCAGCCTCTCCTGTCACACCGCGCGACTGCCATGTTGTCTTCCTGCCACCAACCTACATGGTTAACAGCGGGGCTGATGTGCTTCAGGCTCTTGTGTCCTGGTTCTCCTCATACATAAGCTTTCCGTATGTATTTTGAAAATCCCAACTCAACAAGGACTATCCAAACCACCTAAAATCGTTTTCCACGCACATACACGTACAGCAGAATTATGTTTTTAGGTGTCTGGAGAAGGTGGAAGGAAGGTACAACTTGGCAGCTGCCAGGGTACCAGCCCCACATCCCTGCTCGTCCTCTCGGGCGAGGGAGATCCAACCAGGAGGTGACCTGGACGGCTGTCACCACCCTCAGGGGAAGGAGCACCTACGGGGGGGCGGGGGGCGCTGAAAGGCGCCCAAAAAGCGTCTCTATCCCCAAGACAGGAACCGATGCCAAACTGACAGCTGGACACAATCAATTTTTCCAAACACACAAGTGCAAGGCAGCAATATCTCCGCTTGCGAAGAAGACCGAGGACTCCCGTAAGCTCACGGGGGGGTCCGAGCGCGCTCACAGGCACCCGATTTTTTTATTTTTTTTTTTTTTTTTCTTAAATTTCACCCATTTCCACCAGCCGCCAGAACCGAAGTAATTTCGTTCCGGTTCCTCCTCTCGCCACAACCCGGCCGCCCCCGCCGCGGCCGCGCAGGAGTCGCCCCTCGCCCAAACGTGGCTCTGAAAACCCCTTCCCAGCCCGGCCACCGCCCGCGGGGGCTCGTCCCCGGTGCCCGCCCCCGGCCCTCTCCGCTGAGGGGGGCCCCGCGGCACCCCACATCCCGGCGCAGGCGCCGGGCTCGGCCGCCGCGCTGAGCCCGGGAAGGGGCCGGCGCGGCCGCCGGGGGAAGCCCCGCGCCGTCGGCCATCTCGGGAGCCTCCCTCAGGGAGGGGAAGCGCCCGCCGCCCCGCACCACCCCTTTCCCCGGTCCCCCTCGGCCCCGGGCCCGGCCGGGGAAACGCGGGAGCCCGCTCCGGCCCCACTCACCGCTTCCGTCGCACCTCGCCGGGGCGGGCGGTGAGGCCAGCGGGGGACGGCCGTGCCGCTCAGCCGCGGCCCCGTGGGCCTGGGGGCGGCTCGGCCGGGCCCGGTGGGTGCGAGAGCGAAGCCCGGGGACGCTCGGCAACGTCAGGGCGGCGGTCCCGGTGCGGCGGTGGCGGCGGCGGCAGCGGCTACCGCCCGCGGAGCATGCGCCGGGCCGGGCCCGCCCGGGGGTGGTGCCTCGTCGCGGCCGCCTCCGGGTCTGCGGGGGTGATGGCGGCGGCGGGGCACGAGAGGGTCCGACGCTTGGCGGGGTTTGCGGCCGGGTGCGCGGCGGGGCGGGTTCCCAGAGGCCGGTGGGGACGGCCCGGCCTAGGCTGCAGGGGCGCGTCCGGAGCCCGGTTGGGGAAAGCGGAGGGGTTAAAATGGATGTGTCTCCTGGCTGGTGTAAAGCGGGTAAAGGCTTTAGCGGGCGGGGTGGGAGGCCTGCCTGGTGCCCGGGTCAGCACCCGGGGGTTTAACCGTAGGTGCTTAAAAACCATTACGTCTTCTGGCACTGCTGGGAGGGTGCTGGGGCTGCGGGGTTCTCTTCACACCTGCAGTGCCGAGGCCGTGGCCGTCATCCCCACACAGATGTCCAGTGTCTGTCATGGTGTGGGCTGAGCTGCTGGATTACGTGGATCACAGAATCACAGGATGGTTTGGGTTGGAAGGGACCTTAAAGGCCACCCAGTGGCACCCCCTGCCCTGGGCAGGGACACCTCCCACCAGCCCAGGTTGCTCCGAGCCCCGTCCAACCTGGCCTTGAACCCCTCCAGGGATGGGGCAGCCACAGCTTCTCTGGGCAACCTGGGCCAGGGGCTCACCGCCCACAGAGTGAAACATTTCTTCCTGGTATCTCATCTCAATCTCCCCTCTTCCAGTTTAAAACCATTCCCCCTCATCCCATGGCTCCCCTCCCTGCTCCAGAGTCCCTCCCCAGCTTTCCTGGAGTCCCTTTAGGGCCTGGAAGGGGCTGGAAGGTCTCCCCGGAGCCTTCTCTTCTCCAGGCTGAACAACCCCTACAGCCCCGTCTCCAGCCTCATGCAGATGTGAACAAGCCAGCATAAACAACTTGGGTGTTTACACCAAAATGAGAAGACATGCACAATTCTTCCGTCTGCACAGAAAAGACATCGTTTTCTTCATTGTGGTTTCGAACTCTTGTCAAAGTCACAGGAAATGGCACAAGTGGAAGTAATATCAGTAAGAAAATGATTCAGTTCAATAAAATTATTCCGCCCCCTTCCCACACATGCACGCATATTTGGCATTTTCTTCTGAACAAAGAGCCAATCTGCTGCTGCCTTTTGGGGAAATTGTCCTAATAGCCAAATTGGTCATTAAAAAATACGTGCCCTGGTAAATGTGCCCCCTTTTGATGTAATGGTAGTTTCACATAATTCAGGCTAATCAGAACACACTGATAGCATCTTTCTGTCAAGGTCTTCTCATGCACGGCAGCACATGGGTGTGCAAGTCCCTTTGCTGTTACGAAGTGTTTATATGCCAATACAGTTAATTTGTCCCAGCTCACTGAACACTTTCTCCAGGAAATTGACCCAAAGCTTTTCATTTCCCACACAGGAGCTGGGAGGCGGGGGCTGTTTGTGCATGTCCAGCTGGTTGTAGTTTACAAACTAAAGATAGATAATCATTGGTTAATTTTTCCCTCCCCCAAGATGAAACAAGACAGCCCTTCCCCACCTGTTTCCACAGCTGTCAGGGAACCAGCAGAGCATAATTTGGATTACCTTTTTCCTTTTTCCTCAGCCGCATGGCATCGTTGGGTCTGGATTAACCATGCGCTGCAGGTGCACGGGAAAGCACTGGAGTCTCATTCCGTCTCTATCACTCTGGTAATCTGAACTGGGGCTGGAGAAGAGCCTGAGGTTGGAAGGAGAGAGGTCAAACCCTGCAGACGCGCGTGGCCATGCCACGGCTCTCATGGCTGACCTTTTCTTGCTCTCTTGTTCTCTGTCTCCTGTAATCTGCCTGCAGGGGCTGTGCTTCCGTGGATTAACTCTCATTCTTGCTAGCCCTTTCCATGGCTTTGCCTTTGTAATGATACAATCAGTTTTTCTCGGTGAGTTTTCATGCTCAGTAACGTAACAGCTCTTTATTATTCATGCTTTACAGGCAGGTCTTGTTTCCCAGCACAGCAACTGATGCTGCGAATGTCCTTAAATCCTGAAGCTGAGAGCTGCAAATCAAAGCAAAGCCGAGGAGATGGCTGTGACGAAGGATTGCATAAGGGGCTTAGCCTGGCTGCAGCAGCTCAGAGGAGAGCAGCTTTACCTCTGTCTCCATCTAAATCAGTGCCCAGAGCTCAAGACCATGTCCAGGAATGACCCACGCTCCCAAAGGCCACGTCCTCCAGCAAGAATTAAATTCTCACGTGCTCACGCACCTCATTTTAAAAAATGGAGCTGGGTTTCTATGGCACTTTCACAGAAACTGTGTGTTCAATTCTTCCTGCAATGTGAGCTCCTTTTGCTTTTTCTCCCTAATTTCAGGACGCTGGTGTCTGCCGATTTCTACTGGTTGTTCTGTGACATATGAAAGGGATGAAATCAATGTGCTTCTAAAAATTACTCCAAGAACTATGTTAATAACAGGGGAGCATTTCCAACCTATACCCAAAACGCTCTGCTTTTACCACAACATACCATCCCATGGGAAGGATGTAATTTTGTATTAAAACCTACAAAGTAGTTTTCTCTAGGGAATTAATCACATGTATTTGTAGCAGAATATGTTCTTTTGCTTATAGAGAGAATAGGTTTGCAAAGAGCTGCAGAAAAGGCCTTTGACGCAAAATAAATTTTTCTTTCCCCTGCGAGTACTGTACTGGGGTGCAGTGACAGGTCAGAAGAAATATTTTGTATCTTACATACTTCTTTAATTTGCAACTTCCAGGATGCAATGATATCCTCCACAAAATAAACGGCAAAGTACAGATGACTGGACTTGACCGTCTTGGTATTTGTGAATTAAAAATCAAACTAAATTCAAACAAATTCTCTCTTGTAGCCTTCTTCAAGAAGGGGCGGGGATGGATGCACAAATTTCCCCTTACCTGCCTGCTCTGCAGTTTGGTTTTCAAGCTTCCAGAAACCAAACTTCACCTTTGGCTCTGAAATGGTGATGCTTGCACACTACTTTAGACAATGTAGATGTTTAGAAACCTTTCTTTTCATGGCATTTCAAGATACAGTGAGGGGCCCTGCATACAGTAAACTGCTTTAAATCACCAATGCTGTCAGCTTGGGATTGACCGGACCTTTACATAAATGTGACTGAACACTATCTAAGTGGTTTCAGTTTGTCATTGATTTGTTCCTGGCAGTACTTCTGGAGCCTGATTCTTCTCATACCTACTAGCAAAAATCAGGAGGAGGCAATGAAGTCACAGGCACTGCGTCGTGTGTAAAATGGGCCGCTGACTTTCAATGGCAGCAATTACTTAAACTGTAATAGTGTTAGAAAGTGTTCTGAGAATAATTCTCTGTGCTCTTCTGCAGAGTGTTGGGCTACGTTCAGTGCTGCTCAAATTAGAATTTATTCTTTAAATGATTTTTTTTTTCCCCAAAAAGAAAAAACATCCTTCCATTTTTATCTCCAAGAAAAAAAGTGGGCGTTACAAAGGAGAGCAACTGGAGCATTTTTTCCTTGAGATCAACAAAACTGATCTTTTCACGTAGAGTTATTCTTTCTAACACAGGGAGCAGAAGCTGTTCTCAGCGGGATCCACGCGGGGTTTCGTTCACGCCGTGGCCGGAGCATGGGGAGCAGTCGGGACACGAGGGCGGGAGGAGCAGGTACTGGGCGGCGTGGGGTTGGGTCAGGCGAAGTGGGTCACACAGCAACAACCTTGGGTGCTCCAGACCACCCGTTGGGTGGGTGTTGTGGGTGAATTCACCCTGCACCCTCCTCCCCATCATGTCTGCCCATCAGCCGAGTGGATAGCACTGTACACCATCACTGTGCGCTATCTTAGAGACAGCACGGCCCCCGGATACTGCAGCGATGGGGTGGGACCTGCCAAGGGGTAGCTGTATAAATAGATATGCAAGTGCACAAGTTCTTTCATCTGATCTGTTGCTGAATTTATCTTAAACTTCCTGTGCGTGAAACTGTGTTTGTGACACTGTTTTCAGAGTGCTTGTCCCTGCTTGAAAAAGCAAGTGAGAGAATTTATTTTGAGGCATCAGGAATGTGTGAATTGCTTTCTCATAATTAACTACTAAATATGGTGCTCAACCCTTTTTTTTTAAGCTAAGTGGGGATTCTAATGATCTCAGTTTGGGGAAGGAGAGGGACCTCATATCCATAATCCAAGTTTTCTTTGCAAAAAAAAAAGATTAAATTTTGCCCATCCAAAGCAGTCCTTGTTCTGAGGGTGCTGTGGCAGCTGCTGCTGAAAGCCAAGCAGTGGGGGGATTTCCTGCGCAGGGCTGAAGCGAGCTGAGCGGCGTGTAGGAGGTGTAACATGTAACTCCATTTCCCGACTTTCCTGGCCAGGGGCTGTAGTTCGCTTGCTTTTCTCCATGCTCAGCGGCATGGAGATGCTGCCACCATGTCTCAGTCCTGCATCAGGCATGTTCGTGTTGCTGCTTGCCTTCATTGTCTGTTTTTGCCCTGTTGCCACCCTTCTGTTTCCTCATTGTGCTCTTAACAAACCAAACCAACAGCATTATTTGCATTTTTTTTTCCAGATACCACTGCTGAAAAATATACCTTGTGTTCACTTGTGAAGCAGAAACTGGGTTTGCGTAGAGTTGTAGAGCAGCTGCAATGGATGGAGTTATACCAGTTTGCAGCTGGCACACTGTAACCAGTGCAGTCTAACTCTGGTTTCTTATCCCAGCCATCGCTGCTCTGAGATGGAATGGAGCAGGGTGGTGGTGATGGTCATAGTGGTTATGTTGGTGCTCATGGTGGCCAGCTCCGAATACCACTTCTAATTCCCCCTCCACTGAAGTCAGCCTCATTCGGTGACCACCTTTTTATTGTGCTCTGAGCAGACTAACAAAATATGCAAAGACAAATCAATACTCAGAACCTCAAATGCATTTTCTTCAGCTCATCTGCTCTCCAGTGCGGCTGTCTCCAGAAGGACGAGTTTGGTGCTGGCACAGTTCACAGGTACCCACTTGCCGCCTGTCTGTCTGCCAGCCACACCACTACAGCTACAAGCACTTGCTTATATACTAGCTCTGTGTATGTGTGCATATATATATATACACGTGTGTGTATATAACCCAGAAAAAGCTCTATGTGCAACCGTTGGCTTTTATAAGGGCAAGTCTAGCACTAACTGGAACTGGAGGTGGGTCTGCTGGTGGGGAGGGATGAAGCAGAGCGGCAACCTCAACCAGAACAATAATTAAATGTTTTAGGACTGGAAATGCCATGTTTGTCACCAAAGCCTTGCTATAATCATACACAACATTGACTCACGTCCCTCACGGTCCACAGATCACAGAGCTTGTTTACATGGCTGGGGGCATTTCTCAGGTCAATGTCCAGCATCTGAGGCCAGGTGCCCCTCTCTCTTCCAGGAGAACATGCGTAACCTGTGTTCTAAAATCTTTAACGGATTACTAGCAGTCACGATATACAGCCTTGCTTGGACAACTTCCAAGGCACATTCTGTCGCTGCTGGGTTTCTCACGTCTACTTTTGGAAACTACATCTCCTTGGTGCTCTTTGCTACCAAAACCGTCTGTGCTGGTGCTGCCCTTCTGAGTCCAGCCCTCAACTCAATTCCTTGAACCTTCCACCACCATCAGCCCCAGGTTGGTCCCAGCAGCAAGGATGAGACCCAAGGATGGTGTCTTCTTGGGTGGGGCAACACAATAGTGTTGGGGTGGGGCCCATGGCTCTGTTGTCCATCCGCCAACACCTCCAACGGGAATCATTTGCTCTCTCATGGACTTATTTTTAGGCAGGAGGAATCCGAAGCTTGTGCAAATGTTTAAACACATGTCTCTCTTGAATTATTCAGTGTACTTTCCCTGCTTCTGGAGTTAATTAAAATGGAGGGCAGTCGATAGCAAGCTCTCACGTTCACCATAAGGAGGAGGCAGCAAACTGGCAGAGGGAGAGCTGATAACCACCTGCCCTCCCCACCCCTCCGGCGCCAGAAGCTGCCACGCTGTAACCACTGTGCTCCCTCGGCAGTGCTGACCAGCAGCGCCAGAGCACCAAATCTTGATGAGCTTGACTTAATTTAAGGGGATGGGTGTGTGCACAGTGCTGGGGACATGTCCTCAGCTACGGTTGAGGTTGCCGTGCCTGATTTCAGAAGATCCAGGCAACCATCCAAACCAAGAGCTGCGTCCCTCCCAAGCAGCATCATGCCTTTTTTTCTCTCTGTTTTCTGCTACAGTTGAAGGAGGCTTTTTCCAGGGTCAGATGCACATCCCTGTCTGTATCCCTGTATCAAACACCGCAGACTAAGTGCAGCTCTCGTCCTCTTGAAGTCAATGAGGAACTTGAGATGGGGACCAGAACTTCACCTATGATCTGCAGTACAGGTCCAAGCCACAGCCCTTTGGAGTGAACAGGAGTCTTTCCTCTGGCTCCAGCAGTGCTTGTAACAGAAGCTTCTAACATCAGCCCAACATAAATGCATGATCTCATGTAAGAGTATGTTAATCCACACATAGATCCGTGCCCTTCTCCTGCTCCTGTGAAATGTGATGAAGAGCAAATTATGTACCAAGCTGCACAATCTTGACTTTACCACCTGCCCAAATACAGAAATGATAGTAGTAACTCTGATAACATACCACACTGAAACACGCAGTTCCTGATGAGTATTTTTGCCCCCAATCAAAGTCACAGTTTCCCCGTGTGAATCAAGCTAATGACAAAAACACAGGGTTTACATATTATCCAACAGCTCAGCTAGTAGCTGTCCCAAAAACATGAGGTACAGGTCAGAAATATTTTATGCAGAAAGGAGAAATGATGGTGTCATCCTCTGCTCACACAGTACTCCTGGGGATTACTTCTTCCGGTAACAGGCACGCGTAATTGCCATTACTGTTACTGCACAGTGTCTGCACTGAGTGGAAAAGGAACCCTCACCTGGAAACAGGAGTTCTCGCTCGTAATCACAGCACTCCACTGACAATAGCAAGAGCAGGAATGCAGCTCCAACACATCGATCTGATTTTACTTTAAGAAAGTGAAAAATTTTACCATGGTTGAGCTGAGCATATCTGTTATGAACGAGTAATGTTGAATTCTCGTTACGCTCATGAAATTTTGCAGACAGGGTGCTCTGACTGAGCAGCTTTTGGTGCTGGCACGCCAAGATACCTCTGCACCTGAAGAAAAAACAACGCTGCATGGCTGAGCTGGTGACATTCCCGATCACACAGGAACTTCACCAGAGTATTCATCAGCTTGGTTTTTTCACTCTACTTTGTCCAACATCTCCAGGCTCACATTCAGAAATTGCTTAACCTGACCTAAAGCCAAGTTACATTCTGGTGCATCTAATATTTGCAAATATCGGGACATTGCAATTAGGCTACTTGATTTGTAAAGATGTTTAATCAAGAAGGCTTGGGTTAAAGCTCAAGTGCTCCGTGCTAGCCAGAGACGATTTGAATGAACGGTAATTAAAACACAGTCTGATTCATATGGGGCACTGCTGGACTTTGAAACGATGACTGCGTGCTTGAAACTCCGTTGGGAAGGATTCTTTTTATTTTAGTACAATTAAAATGAAGCTTTTTGGTACCGATGCTTCACGCTGAACAGTAACAGAAAGTCACATTTTTTTAAAAAAGCATTTTGGGAAAAGGCAACATCTTCACCTGGTTTCAAGGCTGAGTGCTAGCAGACAATGGAAGTCTTTTATCCCGCGGTTGTCAGAAGCTGATAGCAGCTGGCCAGCTTGCTCGGAGCAGAAACTTCGACCCGTAAAAGGACAATTTGTGGATGAGAGCCAAGAACAGAACAGCCATTCTTGTCTGTAGCCACACAGCCCCAAAGAGACATCGCAGGAGCAGAACTGCTGTTCTTCTCATGCAAGACGTGGGTGGGAAGCCGACGGCCTCCAGATGGGAAAAGGGACTTTCCTGATGAAAAAGCCTGAGAACCAGCGGGTCAGAACAAATCCATCTGGAATGACAGCTGAGACGTGTCACCAGAAAATTGCCTTGCCTGGGGATCAAACCCATAAATTACAGAAAGTTTTAACAGAAAATGGATGGTCCTCTGAGACTTTAGTTTTGAGCAAAAAGTGGCGTGATGTATCACTGTATGCATGTTGTTTACATCTTGCTTTAACACGGTTCGTGGGAGGAAGTGCTTCGCTGCCAAAAGACTTGATAGTTGCATTATTCGCATGTAGCAATATTTAGACATAGCAAACCCACCAGTATTTATAATAAGTCTGTCCCATTATGATATCAGTAGGAAGCTACAGGAAAAAGAGATGGACTCTACATCCGCTGAGCTAGAGAGGGAGATAAAGGCTCCGAGCAAATCTGATCGGAGAGGTGTTGCTTTCAGGCACAGACAGTGTTTCAGTTCCTGTCCCATGCCAGAGCTTGAAGCTGTACTTGTTGTAACAGGAAACGAGAATCGCAATCTGAAGCCAGAGGCACATATCACTCGAACAGACTCTTTGCTCTCTTTCCCCAGTCCTTGACATGTGCTGCAGTACACCGCCAGCAGCTTTGCTGCACGTCCCACTGCATAAGTCAGGTTGGTCATTAACCCTCAAACGTGACCCAAGGCTGAGTAGGTGAGGAACCTTATTCCTTGGACCTGGTCCATAACAAACCTTGTATCTGCCTCTGAGCAGTTATCTTATTTCCCATGGGAAGGACAAGAACTTTTCGGTTTCTAGTACAAGTCAGCATCCTGACTATATTCATCGGTGAACACCCAAAGCCCTGCTTTGGGTGGCCAGGAGGACCTGGCTGAAGGCCACACTACTTCCTGCTCCAAACTCCACTGCCACCTGCCTTTCTCCCAGGAAAGGGGACATGCATTCCCTTAGCACTTGCTGGCTCCTAAAATGACAGGAAAAATAGCTAAAAAGAGATGAAACCCAGCCTCGGCCAGCCTGCAAGCCTACAAACGCTCCCCACCCCAGGACCTCACAGCCCCTCTTCTCTCCCGTTCATCCTGTAACCAGAACAGGAGTGTGGCACGGCATGTAAAGGAGCACAGGCGTGTTGCTGTCATACGGCCAGGGGCTACCACAGCCGCTGTGCTGTGGGAGATGTCCACCTCTCCTTTTTGGGATGAGCATACTCCTGCCCAGGCCAAGGGATCCCTGCAGGATTTGGAAAGGGGCAGAGAGGAAGCTGAGGGTTGACTCTTCTCAGGTTTTAATCTGTCTAGAACTTAAAACCCTTGGTAGCAGGATGTCTTTTTTATCATTTGCAGAGTTTCTGGTACAAGAGAGTCCTCCTCCAGAAACAGACCCATGCCACTATCATAACATCAGTAATAATTTCCCCCATTTAAATGACGCACACTGGCAAAACGTTCCATCGTGGCTGTACAACACCGACCCTGTCTGGGCCCACAGAAACGGCCAGCAGCACGGTCTGGCAGAAACGCCTTCCAGTAAAGAGGACTGGAGAAATAACATAAACCTTGTAATTGCCATCTTGGAGCAGACCGCTGGTGGAGCTGATCCCCATCCTCTCCCTGGAGCAGCGAGCGGCAGCCGGGGCTGCACAGGGAAGCACAGGGCAAGGCCCTAGACAGTCACGAATCATCCAGCACAGAAAGAAGTTTTCTAAACACCACTGGGTTAATGACCACACTTAACATCGATATCACGAATTAATTGTGACCTCTGGAAATTGCTGCATTAGCCTCGGCAGCCTGAGGGCCATACACTTCCACAGGGGGGATCTGGGGAACAGGTACCGCACTAACATGTCTTCAAGTCTTTGCTTATTTTATGAAAAAAATCCCTGGGGTTTCCCACTCTCCAGCACTACCCAGCCCACGGGGCCCCTCTGCTGTCGCATCCCAGCACTGCACCCTGGCCCCGCTCTCTGCACCCTCTGTCTCCCTGCTCCACCAAGCCAGGGACAGATACACCCTCAACCCTCCAGCTCCCACCACTTCATTCACGTGGCACAAAAATCAGACAGCAGGTTCCCCGAAAACCTCGACCTTTCCATGTCTTTTGATGAAATTGCTACAGAAGTTACCCAGGAAATTTGCAGTCTCCCAGTTGCAGTCTCCCAGCTGCCGGGGCAGAGAAGCCCCAAGAAAACCCTGCAAGGGGCTGCACCAGCTGCATCACCCCAGTGCGCCTGAAACGACCTGCATCGCACCATCTATTTCCATGTATTGAAACATACAGAAAATGAGTTAGAAGACTAGTTAGCCAAGACGGTGGTATTTTTCCCAAGAAGTATTAAAAAAATACCTTAAAAGGGCTTTGTTTTCTTGATTGCTACAGTCATTTCTGTTTGTTCCGGTACCAAGTATTACTTGCTGACCTGCACCTCCACTCTCATACCTCACCACACTGCGCAGGACCCTGCTTTCTGAACCATTGTTGAAGTTTTCCAAAGCACAGCGTTTCTGGAAGATGTTCCAAAGCAAAACAGTCAATTAACAGGCAAACTCTCAATAAAGTATAATATTTTATTCAAATAAAACATTAAGTTTTCTTAACCTTCAGCTTTTATGCAAAGGGGTACACGTAAAAGGAGTACACTCCACTTCAGCAGGACACTGCGCTGTATACATGTCAGTCTGTCTGTCTGTCCCCAGGGCACAGAGGACCGGCGGCACGGGGCCCCGTGAAGCTCAGATGGCTGCCATCCTTCAGTTATCACAGTACTGTACCTTTACAAGAGACAGCATCAGCACTGTGATAACTGAGCCAGGGCAGCCTGTCAGTCATTGCGGCCCCTCCGCAACACTGCCAAGCCCAGCAGGCACCTCCTCTGTCTCCGCATCCCGTACATGTCTCAAAAACCACGCATCGCCCCAAGAGATACCCAGATGCCAGGTGAAAGGCTCAAGGGCATTTAACAGAAGTGGCTTTGCATCTGAGGTTTCAGTCCAGAAAATTATCCAGATAATTAGTGCCACCTTAACGACCACAGTGGCTTCTGCAATGCACCTCCAAGTGTTTTTAAGTACTAGCTTCTTCTGGCCAAATCCACCAATGCTGGATTTAATAAAGCAAGGGGTAATTAACCACTCTACAGATATCACTAGAGAGAATGGGGGCAGCCCTTTCTCCCCCTTAAATTTACCAGAGCTAGAAATAAGCATTTGGTTTAGGCTACTTCAGTACTGAATGTCACGAACCAGACAGTCAGTGGGTACAATGGCAGAGAGCCAGGTAAGTTACTGGAGCTCCACCGCTTGCGACAGCCAAGGAGCGGGCTCATTGACAGTGCGAATCCCAGGGTAGCACCACGCCGTGACCATGCTGCACGGAGCCTGCCAGGCCTTCGCCAGCGGAGCGGGCTGCCAGGTGGCAGAATTTTACAGCACTGTGAGCACATTCAGTCAGGCTTTACAGGAGTTTGTATCGCAGATGCCCGTTCCTATGCCTACCGATGGCTTCGAGGGGAGCAGGCAGCTGCCTCCGCAAGGGACTGCCACTGGAGTCAGCAGAAGAGGGGCCTAAAGGCTTGAGGTGCTTCAAGTACACAGCTGGCATTTTTAGGTCATAAGATCCACACACAAAATTGGGAAATAAACAATTCTGCAGCAAACTAGTTAAATTACAAGCTTACATCAACCTATGTTTTACCCCTCCTTTTTTTTCTTCCCTAAAAACACATATTGTTGAAAAGATCAGGAAACTTTCTACACCCCACATCCTTTGGTTAAGGCAATCAAATACATAAAGTTCTGAAATTAGTTTAAAAAACACAACGGTTCTACATAGAAAAAGTTACTGTGTTATTACATTTTTAGAAACAAGTTCATTTATGACGCTGATGGACTTCACCAGTACAAATCGCTTTCACATTTCTACCAGGAGGGAGCAGAAACTGCAGAAGTGGTGTAACACTCTAAACTTACCGGGAAAAGAGCATGTCCCAAGATGTTACGGAGACTGTTTTTAAAAGAGAAATACGTAACGCTCCACTCAATCCAGCTATCAAAACGGTGTCTTACAAGTTTTTAACTCAAGAGGGCAATGGAGAGACAAATATGAAGTATCTGAGGAGAAGCACGCAGTAGAAAAAAATATTTGTACATTTTAAAACAAACTACAAACATACATTACATAAAAAGGGGACAGTCAACAGATTATGCAATACTGACGTAGGATGACACAGACGACTTGAACATATATCCCAAAACTCGCAGATTTACCACCATTTGTAGATTAATCATTAAAGAATCCGCTGTTGCTAGGAAAAAAAACAACAACAAAAGTTGGTAAAAAAATATGAATAAATTCTGTACATACAACGGTGACTTTTGAAAAGAAAGGAAGCTGCCTAACTCATGAACCATGCGCTCTCACTTTGAGGTGTTTCTACACCACTATTACTACTCCAGTAGAAAAATTCTACTGATTTCAGTAGAATGGCATAGATGTAGGATGGGGAATCCTACATTTCACAGGCTGAAGTGATAAGACAAGAATCAGTTTTATAGTTCAAGTATGCCTTGACTGCTGTTTCAAGATGTTATTCTGTGCTCCAGCAGTTACTATTAAGCTATTTAAAGGGAGAAGATACGTGACCGCCAAGGTGAGAGGTGGCAAAGATGCCATTTTCTCTAGAGAGGATGTAGCTCTTACTCCAATATAAATATGGTTTGTCTCCTTGCACCCAACACGCGCACTGATTTTTGCTTTGCTTCCATCAGACTGAAGATTCACAGACCTGATATAAAAAGCCTAGGCAGGTTCCCCATTATTATCTGACAAAGCCCCTTTTTAAGCAAAACCCACATTAGTTTTGGAGCCTAGTGCACATTTTTGTTGTTGCTAAGGCATTGCTTATTTCCACATGCTTCTTAAAAATATATAGTTTCCAGTGTTTGCTGACGGTTCTCGCTTTTGAAAGCCTTGTAAGTTTGTCTGGCTGTTTTTTAAACTCCAGTTCCACCTCCTGCCCCTTCGGGCCTGGCAATTCTGTGTATTTTCTTTACTTGTTTCGTATGAACTGAAATTCCTTTAGCATCACACCGATGGAATTACTGATGTGCCCCGAACTGCAACCCGCAAGGCTTGTGACTCTATGCGCAGGTTCCAGAATGATTTGGGCTGGAAGGGACCTTAAAGGCCACCCAGTGGCACCCCCTGCCCTGGGCAGGGACACCTCCCACCAGCCCAGGTTGCTCCAAGCCCCGTCCAACCTGGCCTTGAACCCCTCCAGGGATGGGGCAGCCACAGCTTCTCTGGGCAACCTGGGCCAGCGTCAAGTATCTTCGAGCACTACAAGCCACTCTCGCCCTGCCTCTACAGAAGCCTGCGAGGCGCGCAGGCAGCAAACCCGATTTCCATCTTGCTTAGCGGCCCTTTTAACCAAAATCTGTAGAAGTAAGAGGAGGGGGGGGAAAAAAAAAAAAAAAAAAAACAAAAAAAACGGCAAGTTATGCGGATACAGCGGTCCGACGGGCGATTTTACACGGCTTCCGTGGTGGAGGCTGCGTTTAAGGAGGTCGCCGGGCCACCCCACCATCTCCCTCCCAACTTTCCCCTCAGCCGCCCCTTCCCGAGAGGCCACCACGGCCTGAAGCCGCCAAATTCTCCGCACGACGGCGGGAGGGAAACCGGGTCCCCATTCCCCCACACGCACACACGCCCCCCAACACACCGCCACACTCACCGTCCGGAGCGCTGGAAGCCACCTGAGGAAAGGGGGGGGGGGCGGCGGCGGCCCCGCGGCCTCGGCAGGCCCCGCCCGCCTCAACGCGGCCGCACGGAAAATAATGGTGCGCAACGGGGGAGCGCGGGGCTGAAGCCCCCGCGTCGCGGCCGTCCCCGTCCCCCCCCTCGGTTCCCCGTTCCCCCTCAAGGGCGGGGAACGGGGAACCGCGGCGGGGGACGGCCGCGACGCGGGGGCGGCGGGTCCGGCATGACGCAGCACGGGCTGGCGGCGTGAGGGCCGCCATCTTGGTGTGTTTATGGCAGCGCCGCGCGGCCATGTGACGGGAGCTTCCGGGGGCGGGGAGGGGAGGGGACGGGGCAGGGTGGCGGGGGGACATGGGGGGGACACGGAGACGGGGACATGGCGGGGGCGGGGGCACGGGGGAGGTGGTGGTGTGAGGGGTGACCCCGCCTCGGAGCAGCCCGTCGGCGTGGCGGGGTGTGTGTGGGCCTGTTGTGTGGTGTGGTGTGGTGTGGTGTTGTGTGGTGTGGTGTGCCTTGTACGTGTTGTGCCTTGTACGTGTTGTGCGTGGGCCTGACGTGTTGTGTGGTTGCGGTGGTGTACGTGGTGTGGTGTGTGGTGGTGTGGTGTGTGTGCGTGTTGTGTGTGGGTGGGCATGTTGTGTTGTGTGGTTGTATGTGGCGTGTGGGCATGGGGTGTGTCGTGTGTGGGCGTGTTGTGTGTGTGTTGTGCACGGGCGTGTTGTGTGGTTGGGTGTTGTGCATGGACATGACGTGTTGTGTGGCTGTGTGGGAGCGTGCTGTGTTGTGGTGTGTTGTGTGTGCGTTGTGCATGGGCATGTGTGGTTGTGTGTTGTATGTGTTGTGCGTGGATGTGACGTGTTGTGTGGTTGTGGTGTTGCACATGTGTGTGGACGAGGTGTGTTGTGTGGGTGTGCTGTGGTGTGTGGTTGTGTGTGGAGGTGTGTGTGTGTGTTGTACGTGTTGTGCATGGACGTAATGTGTTGCGTGGCTGTGTGAGGGTGTGTTTTGTGTGGGCATGCTGTGGTGTGTGGTGTGTGGACGTGGGTGTGTTGTGTGTGGGTGTGTTGTGTGGGTGTGTTGCGCATGGGCATATTGTGTGGTTGTGTGTTGTATGTGTTGTGCGTAGACGTGATGTGTTGCGTGGCTGTGTGTGGGCGTGTTGCGTGAGCGTGCTGTGTTGTGTGGTTGTGCGTGGTGTGTTGTGTGTGTACATGTGTATGGGCGTGTTGTGTGGTTGTGTGTGTTGGCTGCAGGCTGGGTGTTTGCAGGCCTGTTGGCATGTGTCTTTGCATGTTGTGCGTTTGCGTGTGTGTTTGTTGTAGGGTTGCACGTATGTGTGCAGGCCGGGTGTTTGCATGTTGCGCATGTGCGTGTTGTGTGTTTACACATGCACGTGCATGTTGTGCATGTGCAAAGCGTGCAAGTTCATGGTTTTTGTTCGCATGTTTTGCGTGTGCAGGCTGCGTGCATGTGTGTGTGCATGTTGTGCGTGTGGACGTGCGTTTGCATGTTGTATGTGTGCATGTTGTGCAGGCTCTGCGGGCGCCTGTTTTTGCGGGCTGTGCGTGTGCAGGCTGCCTTCGCATGTTGTGCAGGTGCAGGCTGTGCGTTTACATGTTGTGCATGCGCATGTTGTGCGTTCTCAGGCTGTATGTTTGCGTGTTGTGTGTGTTCATCGGCAAGTGCAGGCTGTGGCTGTGCAGACTGCATGTTTTGCGTTTGCAGGCTGTGCGTGTTGTGGGTTTGCATGTGTTGGATTTGCGTGGTTTGTGTTTGCAGGTTGCCTTTGCATGTTGTGCATGTGCAAGTGCAGGCTGTGCGTGTGCAGGCTGTTTGTGTGTTTTGCGTTTGCGTGTTTTGTGTTTGCAGACTGTGTTTGTAGGCTGCCTTTGCATGTTGTGTGTGTGCAGGTTGTGCGCTTGCGTATTTTTGCGTTTGCAGGCTGTATGTTTGCATGTTGTGTGTGTGTATGTGCAAGTGCAGGCTGTGCATGTGCAGGCTGTATGTTTGCATGTTGTGGGTGTGCGTGTTGTGTGTTTGCAGGCTGTGCATGTGCAGGCTGTATGTTTGCATGTTGTGTGTGTGCAGGTTGTGTGTTTACATGTTGCACACGTGCGTGTTTCGCGTTCTCGGGCTGTGCGTTTGCATGGCGCGTGCCGGCTGTATGTTTGCATGTTGTGGGTGCGCGTGTTGTGCGTTTGCATGTTGTGTATTTACAGGCTGTGTGTGTTCATGTTGTGCGTTCACGTGTTGTGGGTTTGCAGGCTGTGCGTGTGCAGGCTGCATGTGCGTATGTTTTGTGTGTGCACATTGTGCATTTGCAGGCTGGGCGTGTTGTGGGTTGTGCGTGTTTGGTGTTTGCAGGCTGCGCGTTTGCAGGCTGCCTTTGCGTGTTGCGCGTGCGCAGGTTGTGCGTTTGCACATTGCGTGTTTGCATGTCGCGTGTTCTCAGGCTGTGCGTTTGCACGGCATGTGCCTTGGCATGTTGTGGGTTCGCAGGCTGTAAGTTCGCGTGTTGGGCATGTGCGCGTGCAGGCTGTATGTTTGCGTGTTGTGTGTGTGTGCCGCGTGCCGTGCGTCTGCGCGTTGCGCGTTTGCGGGCTGTGTGTGCGTGCCTGTTGTGGGTTTGCAGCCCGCCCGTTTGCAGGCTGCCTTCGCGTGTTGTGCGTGTCCAGCTTGCGCGTTTACGCCTGTTTGCGCGGTGTGGGTTGGCGGGTTGTGCGTGTCCGGGCTGTGCGTGCGCACGCTACTGTGTCGGTATTGTGTTCGCATGTTGCGTGTTCGCATGTTGCGTGTTCGCATGTTGCGTGTGTGTTCCCAGACCCTCCCTTCGCAGACCGTGCCCGCAACCTGTGCATTCCCAACCCCTCATGCCCTCCCGCCATGCCGATGTGGGGACACATCCACGGGGACCCCCGGGGCCGGGGCGAGCCGGGACGTGCGGCGGTGGCCCCGTCGGACCGCCGGTCCGACGGGGCCACCGCCGCACGTCCCGGCTCGCCCCGGCCCCGGGACTACAAGTCCCAGGGTGCCGCGGCCCGAAGGGGCGGGCGGGCGGTGCATCCCGCCGGTGCCCCCCCCCTCGCCCTGCTGATGTGTACGGGCCGCGGCGGCGGCTGGATGCGGGGGGAGCGGTTGGGTACGGCCGGGGCGGGGGGGGGGGCGGAGGGGTGAACCGGGACCGTCTGACGAGCTGTCCTGCCCCCGCAGGGATCCGTCCCGGGCTCCGATAGCCGGTTATGGCTTCTAAGCTGTTGCGGGCGGTGGTGCTTGGCCCCCCCGGTTCGGGGAAGGGGACGGTGTGCGAGAGGATCGCCCGCAGCTTCGGGCTCCAGCACCTCTCCAGCGGGCAATTCCTGCGGGAGAGCCTCGGCGGAGGCGGCGGTGAGTGGCTGCGGGGCTGCCCCGACGGAGGGGGAGGGCGGGCGGCGGGGACCGGGGGCGGGGGGTCGCCAGCCCCGGGGATGTTCGACGGGGCGGGGAGGGGATGGGGATGAGGATGAGGATGGGCAAGGAGTGAGGATGAGGTTGGGGAGGGGGGTGAGGATGGGGATGGGGAAGAAGAGATGAGGATGGGGATGGGGAAGAAATGAAGATGAGGATGGGGAAACCCACTCCTGGTTATGCCGCAGGTCTTTTTCTTTCCCTGGGGTTGGCACAGCTCGTTCATTGCCATCTCCCTCCAGCCTGAGCTCACGGAACTGCCTGATAAAAGCGGGGTCTGATCCCGTGGGGAGCCGTGGGTGCGTAATAGTCCCAACCCTGTGCTGGGTGCGGGTACGGCTCCGGAGAAGCCGGTACAAATAACCCACCTGCTCCGGCACCAACGGTTAACGGTGGCGTCCGGGGACGCAGGTCGCGTGTTATTAATAATAACTTCATCCTGCCTGAGGTGGCTGTGCAGGAGCGGGGTAAAAACTGCAACGTGGTGGACGGCAGATGGCTGGAGTGTTGGTGCACTCTGTGCCTCCCACCCACGGTGGGAGGGATGGATTGGGAACGTGCGTTCATCCACGGGGGAAACGCCGCTGGGAAAATTGCTGTGGGTGGCGGGGTCCTGCGCCGTGCCGTGCCATGCTGTATTGTGTCAGCCCCTGCAGCAAGGACAGCGGGGTGTCACCAGGCGCTGGTGCGTGTCCCCCGCTCCTTATGAAACTCCCTTGCAGAAAGTGGGGAGGTGGAGGCTCGCCGGGGTGGCTCTCTGCTCCTGCCCGTCCCGTGTTTGACATCCAGGTCCAGAGCCTTTGGGAGAACCGATGGTCTTTGCTGTGTTTGCGCCCCGGGCAGTGCTGTGAGATACTCCCCAGCCCTGGCCAGGCTCGGGAGCGGGTGCGCTGCACCCCGGCTTGCTGCTGTTAGGCAATCCCAGCGTATTTCTCTTTCCAGCAACTCCTTCTCTCCTCTGCTAATGTGTGAAAGACCAACCCAGAGGGGAAGCTGACTCACCGGGCAGAGGAACAGTAAACCGGCATGGATAAAAAAACAAGCCAAGAGAACGCAGAAGTGATTTCCCTTTTTAGAAGGGTAACAAAAACGGGGGGGGGGGGAAGGGAGGGTAAAGTTTGAGAGAGCTGCGCACTCTGGCAGGGACATTGCACACAGCCCTGTGCTGGTCACTCATTTAAAAATATCCAGATTTCCTTTTATAAATAAAAAGGACAATAATATTTCCTTTGGAGGGAGGCTCAGAATTAGGAAAATCCCGATGATTGCTTTGGCTGAAGGGCAAAGCGCCTGGTGAAAAGCAGGCAGAGGTGCAGGGCGTGGGAGCGGGGCAGTGCGACGGTGAGACTGGGTGCCCACCTGGGAACCCGCATGATCTAAACAAGCGGCTTTCCTGGGTTTTGTATTTCAGTTCATACTCTTACTGTAGAGCTTCTCTGGGGACACTGGAGAAGGAAGAAGGGGCTGTGAAGGGAGTTAGCTGAAGGTATTTCCCAAAGCGCATCAGGTTAATTCAGTTTCCAAAAGGAAACAACAATGAGAAATGTGGGTAAAATTACTCAGAAGTAAATCAGCCTTAGTTTTGCACAGCTGGCGTGACGTTCGGGTCCCACCTTTGACTCAGCCTCTGGTTACAGCTCTCAGTAAGCTGCAGCTATTTGCTATTTTGTTTTGCTATTTGCTTTGGACAAGCTGTTACATGATGGCGCTGCGGTGTGCCAGCTCCAGGGCAAGCTAGGTGGAACTCGACGCTCCGCCTGAGTTTATCGTCTGCGCCACTGGCTTCGTGTTTTAGGGGATCTGGGGCCTTCGATATAAAAAGCTGTGTTACAGAGTCGTGGTCCCAAAGGGACCCATCAGTCCGGTGTTTGTATTCTCTGTCCCAGGATGGCAGGCAGGCATCGACGCACAGGGCATTTTCCTGCTTGCCTTTTCAAGATGTACAGTAGCCATGGCTGTGGGTCTCTGGCTCGGGCGGCACCGAGGACTCCAGCCACTGGAGGAAGCCCAAAGTGCGCGGCCTGGAGAGGTGCCCGGCTTGTCGGCGGTGTCGGTGGTCTCGTGGACTTCGCTTTCCAGCCAGGCAAAGCAGCTGAACACACGGCTGCTGCTGAATTGGTTGAAGTTTTGCTACAGTGACCCTGCGAGTACATCCGCTACCACACATTTATCTGTTAATTAGCGTCTTGCTTAGTGCGTGGCTGCTCTGCTGTAGGAAAGGGCCTTTTGAAGATCCTGGAAGACTTAGAAACTGTGGTTTTGGTGCTAGGCAGGGCTGCTGGAGGGTGGTGAGCGATTTCCTTGATCATTACTTGCCCCGGTACCCAGGGGGTTGTCTCTGGTGTTGGCAGCATCCCGGGGTCTTAGCAGGACTCAGCAGCTCATTTGCAATACAACTTATTTTCTTTTCCAAGTGGCTTTGGCTGAGGTTCTCCATCCCCTGAGAGACACGTGGGTCTTGCGTCTGGCCCACCGCTCCTTTTAATTTGCTTCGTTGGAGACAGAAGTGGCTCCTGTCCTCTCCTCGTGACAAATTTCATTTTGTTAGCGTCGACCAAAGTAAGCACCAAAAAAAAAGGCCAAGGGGGCTGTGGGCTGTGCGTGGCCGAGCCCTGTGCTCCTTCTCCCCACCTTTCCCATGGGTGACGGTCTTCGCTGGCAGAGCCGTGCACTGAGCCCAGGACCAAACCTGCCCTTTGGTTTTCCATCTTTACATGCGGGAGCAGCAGCGATACTCTGGCCGCTGGGGTTTCCCCTGGCACTGGCTGCCGCCCCGCAGACAGACCCCACTGTCCGTCCACCAAGCACGTCATGGCCCAAATTTGGGGCTGCAGCAGGCTCTGGCTCCCCTAAGTGAGGTCCTGCCAGCAGAGATGGGGTGGGAGCGAGGGCCCTGCATGCAGCGTCTGCATCAGGAAAGAAGTCCTGGAGTCCCAAAACCAGGGTGCCATCTGTCCCCGGCTAGCCGGGGTTATTGCAGCGTAACGGCGCCGGTGCAGAGGTGGCTGCGGTCGGTGCCCTGTTAACCACCCAGGGTTTCTCCTCTCCATTAACTCCAGATTGCCTTGCTATAGCCTAAATAAAATCATGTAGGAGGTTGTGTCATGGGGCAGAAGGTCCAGGGTTATCGTGCAGGGTCTGGAGGCTGCCAAGCGCTGTGTTTGGGAACGGCCTCTCCTCCAGCCCATCCTGTCTGGTCTTGGGCAGCTGTTTTGTTACTCATGGCCTTGTCCCTCGGGGCTGTAATTCAGTGTTGCTTTGATAAGGAGGGATGGCTGCAGATCAGGGTTGCGTGGGGGAAGCCGCAGAGATCTTGAAGTCCCGTGTGTTAAAGGGCAGATTAAACCCACGGTCATTAGATTAATGGGATTAAGCGTGTGAGTCAAGAGGCCGTTTTGCATGGAGCTCAGCACTGCCGGGAGTCCCTGCCGGCCCATCTCGGGCAGCACGAGTAGCAGCCAAGGAGCCCCTTGCTACCTGGAACAACGGCAGAGCGATGCTTGCGACCCCCCTCTGCACCTGGCCATGGCAATGGGGATTTTGGTGCTTCCATAGGTGCTGTGCAGTGCAGTAGGGGTGAGCCCCCCATCCTCACACGGGGGGACCGGCAGCTGTTGGGCATGGACCGTCATTTTCCACCATGCCTGGGAAGGACTGGGATGCAGGGATGATGCGCTCCGGAGCATTGCAAGGTGTTGGGGGGATCAGGGCACCAGGCAGCTCTGCAGGTCCTTTATGCAAAATCCATGCCCATTCCTCCTCTGCGAGAGGAAGGGCAGCGACGCCATGTGTGCTTTGGAGGAGGGTGAGCAGGGAGGGAGAGCCTGGAGGGGCTTCGTTAGCTGTGTGGAAGCAGTCAGCACCCTGTGCTGGTGCGTGGACGCCGGGGGTAGTGCATCCCCCCCATGCCAGGGCATGACCCCTGTGCCGGTGCCTGCCCCTCATGTTGCTAAGTGCACCCTATGTCGGTGCGTGCCCCCCATGCTGCTGCATGCCCCCCATACTGCTCTGTCTCCCCGACACACGTGGAGGAGAAGCATCCCCGGCAGCAGGAGTCGTCCATCGCGGAGCAGAGGAGAGCCGTCCACCCGGATCGGGGGCGTGGGAAAGCTGCAGCCTCCGTGATGCAGAGCTGTGGGCCTCCCCTGTATTTCCAGACTTCGCAACTGCGTCTCGGTGTATTTTTGGTTTGCAGCAGCAGGCCCGGCTCCAGCAGCCCTGCTGAGCAGCAGCCGGTCCCTTGGATGGCCAGCCCTCCTCGGCGTGGCAGTGGGACCTTCTGCTGCAGCTCCAGCCTCCCTGGCCACCAGGCTCTGCCCTGGGAGCAGCTCTGCCTTCCCTGCAAGCCCGTGGCAATGTGCAGACCATGTGAATAAATATTAAAAAACGTAGGCGGATGCAATAATATTTATGCCCTAGCAGGTCTCCGTGCTGGTTGCATAAGCCTTCATGTATTATTTCCATCCCCGTGTCCTTTGCTTCCCCAAGCAAGAGAGCTGCCAGCAGTGCTGGCGACGTATGGGCAGCGACAAAAAACTCATCATTGAAAAAAGGTATTTTCTGCTTGCTGCGCCTGGCAGCCACTGTGGCTCCGAGCAAAGAGCCGCTCAGCGGGGTGAGCCGAAATGCCTTTATGGAGCGGCGGGAGGGGGACGTGCCGTGGTCCCCATCCCCGCAGTGACTCAGCCCTGCAGGCTGGTGAGTCAGTGCCCGCTCCCTGCCCCGTTTTGGAGGCAGGTTTCCAACTGGGGAGCGTGGCTGGGCTGGCAGCACCGACCTGCCCCGCTTTCCTGCCAGGCATCGTCCGAAGACCATTTTGGGAGCCTGTGAGGTTTCCTGTGCATGTCCCAGTGCAGGCTGCATCAGGCTCCCCCATTACATCAGATGAACCCTGTCTAGAAACTGTATATCTTGCAAAAAAAACCAACCCTCCTGCAGCTCAGGAATTCGACCCGTGTCCAGATGCATGTGCCTGCCTGGTCTGACATCTTGCTGCAGTCTGGAAAACCAGAGCCTGCCTCCAAATGCAGGATCCCGTGGCTCTTTTTTGGAGAGGACTCGTACTTTGGGAGGGCTAAAATGTGCCGTCCTCAGCAAAAACCTTGCAAAAATTGATTGCAAAATTGTTCATTTCTGGTGACAAGTGCTATTTCAGCTGCTGTCGAAAGAGAGCAGAAGAGGTGTCAATTGGGTCCTCGTCCGAGAGGAAAAGGCCGGGCCTCTTCTGGTGGCAGGATCAGGACTTGTCACTTGCAATGGCAAAGAATATTTGCATTTCCCAAACAGTTTATTTGTGTCTCTGAGTGGCTAAAAGAAAATCGCAGGCAAACTGTCATGTAAAAAAACAACTGAATTTCTCGCATCTCTCCTTGAAGGAACATCTGCTTTTCCCCAGCTGCAATAAAAATATGAGCAGAATAAACCCTTATTACATTGGCTGCTGGCAGCAGCTGCCCGGGTGATGCCAGGCTGCCGTGAAGGTGGATCCAGACATGGTGTTACCTGTGCAGAAACCACCGCTGGCTTCTCCTCCGGCGCTGTCGGCTCCAGCTGAGTGATGCGGGGGAGACCCAGGCAGGAGCCTGGTAACGTGTATTTACCTTGCAGTTACACCGCAATTACGTTCTCAAGGATTTGATCTTGGAAAGAGTGTTCTTATCTGAGCGTATCTTAAGTTGAGGCTCTGAAGTCTTAAAGCCCTTTGGATGGGAATCCTGCTTTCAGCAGTGATTTAACAAACGCCTTGAGGTCTGGGTTTCCCATGAGCTCTCTGGGGATGCCTGTTTACTGCCGTGTTTTGCTTGCGAAGTGGTGAATTTACACCTCTTCAGATCATTTATAAGTGATGACACCGGCTTTTCCTGGTGATGCTTGTACATGGAACTTTGTGCCTACATGCCAAATGTTACCAGATCTGCAGGCATTGCTCAAATGCATCATTTGTCCTCCTGGCTTTACTGGAAACGTTCTCCGGAGCCCAAGAATTTGCAGCTGTGGCTCAGTGCATATAGGAACAGGCATTATTAGCATCCCGTATTTGGCACTGGCGTTTGTTTAAAGCAAGCAGTGAGCCAGGCAGCGGGATGTTGGGCAGATCTGTGTCCCGGGATGGGGTGACCATCCACTGTTGGAGGGACACACGGAGGTTGGCTGCATCCCTTGCAGCTGGGCCAGTGTCTTTGTGACATTTGATATCCATGACAGCATCACCTGCAACCACATCGGTGCCATCTTCAAAACCTATGGAGCTTTGTGTGTAGCACCTGATGCGCATGTCTGGTATGGCAGTGACAGTCCTAGTGTCCCTTGCTGCCATCAGCTGGCTCGCAGGGCTGCCAGGGCTTGGCCGGTGCTCCCTGTGTTCCTGCTCTCGGATATTTCAGGCATCTCCATTTCTACTAGCTATGAGCAGAGGGATGCTGCCGAAAAGCTCCCTCATGAGCGATTTGGGAGGACAGGCAGAATTTGAGGGGGAGCGATATTTTTTGAGCGGAAATGTCATGCTTTTTTTTTTTTTTTTCCCTTCTCTTGAACAGAAGTTGGCGTCTTGGCAAAGCAGTACCTTGAGCGAGGCCTTCTGGTGCCGGACCATGTCATCACGCGCGTGATGATGACGGAGCTGGAGAAGCGTCGAGAGCAACACTGGCTGCTCGATGGTGAGTGTGCTGCCGGCGTCCCCTCTGGACAGGAAAATCCCAGCCCCCTTTAAAAAATCATTTTGCTGCTAATGGTTTGGCAGCACCAGGAGCGAGAAAATCCAGAAGGTGCCTTTGGTGGTGGTGGGAGGAGAGGCAGGAGCCCACCTGCTTGCAGAGACATCTGCCCGCAGGTGTTGCATCCCTCTGCCTGGAGCAGCAGCACGTGCGTGTCCAGCCAAGTCCTTGGCGCACGTCGGGGAGAGGGGAAGGCAGGGGAAGGAGATGGGTGTTTCATCAAAGCAGAGCCAGAGAGCAGAGCAGGGCTGGAGGCAAGCCAAGAAAAACCTCTTACCGCCTCCGTATGTGTGTGAAGGAGCTACTCATCCCAAGCCCTAAAGCCACCTGAGGTGCGGGTGGAGGAGACGCTGAGAGCAAACCGGCGAGGCAGGCGGTGAGAGGAGCAGCAGAGGGTTCGCCAGGAGCTCCTGCAGCCCTCGGCGGTGAAGCTGCGTGCCAGCAGCCATGACGCATCACTGCCCGTGGCCTGGGAGCTGGCAAGTGCCCATGGCAACTCTAGAAATCACTCTGGGGCTTGGATAGGGGATGGGGCAGGGCTCAGTGGGTCACACTCACCTGCAGTGTTGGACACAGGCAAGTGTGACGTATGGCGACAAGCAGCCGTGGCCGTTGTAGGGGGAGAAACCCTCCCTCTCCGATCTGCTGGAGCTCTTTGAAGGAGTCAGTGAATATGTAGATAAGACGGAGCCACTTGATTTGTGACAGACCTGGGCTTTCGGAGAGCTTTCAGGCTCCTGATAGGGAAAATATGAAATAGATTACAACTAAAATAAGGCTGCGGTTTAGTGCCGTGGACTGGAGGGCTGGTGGAGCTGGGCTTCTATTTTATGATTTTTGTGATGAGGTCAGGTTGGACGGGGCTCTGAGCAACCTGATCTAGTTGAAGATGTCCCTGCTCATTGCAGAGGGGTTGGACTAGATGGTCTTTAAAGGTCCCTTCCAACCCAATCCATTCTATGATTCTTCCCCATGTGGCCCTGGGTGGCCCCAGAGGAGGGCTGGCTTGTGCTGGGGCTTGGGGTTCAGCCAAGCTCTTCTCACCCCAGTGGGCACCAGGGATCCATCAGCATTGGCACTGCGGGTCTGGCAGTGTCACCCTCCCTGGGCTCACAGGGAAGGATGTCAGAGACCTCAAGGCCTGTAGATTCAGGCTGCCTTGAAGAGGCCTGTGAATCCCCACTATTAAAATTTCATTATTCTTGCCATAACGCCACTTAATTCATCAGGGGTCACGGTGATTAACAAATATTGCAGCAACAAACGCTGCATAAACAAGTGCATATTTCGTTGTATTAAAACTGTGGCATTTCAACATATTGACGGGGGTTTGCATCGACATGCTCAGATTTGGGTTCTTGCAGCTGGGAATGCTGATTTATCATGGTGCGACCCCCAGCAGCCTGGCCCGGGCGCCAGCTCCCGTTTCGGTAGGGCTTTGTGTTGAGGGTGATGCAAGGGCAAAGCAATTCTGGCCGTGGGCTGGTAACGAGGATTTTGGGAGCCGCCTGCTTTGTGTGCTGACCTCTGCTTACACCGAGATGTTTAAGGGATGAGCTGCCCCTGAAGCTACAATCTGAACGCAGGCAGCAGCGATGCTGGCAGCCCTGGGCCATCACGTTCCTCCTCCTAATTTTGGGCGAATTCATCTGCCTGGGGGTGCGAGGGGTGGCTGCAGTCAAGAGCCCCACTCCAGCAGTACCGTGACGAGGAGCGTATTTATTTCGGGTGGTCCGTTTGATAACATAAATAACAGACTGACTTTACTTGGCAAGGCAGACTAAATGTATTATTTCTTATAATGGCCGATTCATTCCCTGTGCCGATGTCCTGACAAGCTCTCGGCTAATAATACTCTGCGAAAAGCCTGGGAGGTCTCAGAGGGTTTTATGGATGTAAAAAATGGTTAAAAAATGAAAGAGAAAGGTGTTGTCAGCAGAGAAAACTGGAGAGGGGACCATTGCAGAGTCACCCCTGGTTGTGATCCGGCAGCAAGAGTAGATGCTCCCACCCGCTCGCTGACTTTTCCCAACAAAAGGTACCGCCTGGTACCTTCAGAGGATGGGGGTTTCAGAGAGCTGGGTGATGGCTGTGCAACCATTTTATTGCAGTATCCTTGATGTCCTCCATGTCAACCAGCAGTGTGTTACTCATCTGTGTGCAACTTTTTGTTTCCTTCAGGTTTTGCTTCATAATTCCAACCTTTCTCCCCATTTTATTGTTGCCTATGCCCTCTTACTTGCCTCCAGCCCCTGTGCAGAAACGCTGGCCCTGCACCAGACACGACTTTGCAGGAAAACATGAGTCCATGTGTTGTATTTCAGGAGTCGGTGCTGTAGGAGCTATTTTTTATTGTAGCCATATGGCGGATGCCTGTCTTTCACACCGCTTGTGCTATAGCGAGGAGCCGCCGTGGTTTTGCAGCTCTGGGGCTGTGGGGCGGGTGGTTTTGCCTCCATCCCTGCTGCTTTCCTGCCTCTCCTCACAGCCCCTTTCTGTTGCGGTGCCTGCACAGGTTTCCCTCGGACACTGGGGCAAGCCGAGGCGCTGGACAGGATCTGCGAGCTGGACCTGGTGATCAGCTTGAACATACCCTTTGAGACACTGAAGGATCGCCTGAGCGCCCGCTGGGTCCACCCGGCCAGCGGGAGGGTGTACAACATGGACTTCAACCCCCCCCACGTCCAGGTAAGAGCCCATAGCATCGGGGAGAAATTCGCAGAAGGAAAAGATCAGAGAAGCCTTTCTCTGCGTGAGCTGAGATTGTAAAAAAAGCATTGGTGAAGAAATCCCAGGTAGTAAGTGCTGAGCACCAGAGGGCTTTGCCCTCGGGAGCCAGCCTGAAGGAGTTGTGCTAAATGTTAATTAGGAAAATGGGATTTATGTTAAATGCTGTCTGAGGATGCTCGATCGCTGCGGAGCAGGATGAGGCGTTTGGCAGCGGTTGCATGGCAGGGAGCTGCAGCGTGGGCGATGGGGCGATGGCTGCATCCCCTTGACGGTGTTTGCCTTCTGCAGGGCATCGATGACCTGACGGGTGAGCCGCTGGTCCAGCGTGAGGACGACAAACCCGATGCCGTTGCTGCCAGGCTCAGAAAGTACAAAGATGCTGCAAAGCCAGTAATAGAGTTGTACAAGTGAGTTGGACCATGCGAATAAATCACAGCGTGCCTGTAAAAACAGGCACGAGTGAGGTTTTCACCAGCCAGTCCCGTGCCTCCGTCCCGACAGCCCGAGGAGCCCCAGCACGGCCCACGACAGGTTTTTTGGGGCAGATCACTGCGGTCAGCCCAGCCCTTCATTGCAGCCAAGCCCTGGCCCTCTTTGGAGGGAGCAGGCTGATGTAAAGAAATTCGCAGCTCCCGTTTGTCTTTCTGGGCTCCACAAAGGGCTTTTGCTGGTTGCTGGCGGTGGGAGGGATTTTTTGCTGTGGCAGAAGGTGTTTGCAAACCCCTCCTCCTCCCTAGCTCCTCTGCACTGGGTGGGAGCCTCTTTGCTTTGCAGAGGTGCTGCCCATCAGCGCTAGGACACCCAACCAGTTGAGAGTCCTAGCTTTCTTTTGGGTGAGTGTCCTCCAGCAGAAGAGGTGGAGAAGCTCAGAGACGCCTCAGACCCTGCCTTGCCCACGCAGAGCCGTCACTGAGCGAGGCGAGGGTCTGTGGGCGGTTGGGGACGGTGACCTTGCAGAGAGCGGCTCCCCTCCTGCACGCGTCTGTGAGCCGCTTTCTGCCCTGCTTCAAATAAACTCATTTGCCCCTGTGCTCTGCAGACGCAGGGCGCTACGTGCTGTGCAGTCAGGCACCCTGCAAAACATCGGTCCAGGACCACGGGGCTGGGGCGGATGGGTCTGCTGTGGGCACAGACATGCTTCAGGGCTTGTCCCTTCTGTGTCACTGGTAGGTTGGGGCAGTCGTCCCCTGGCCAAGTTGGGAATAGCTGGATTGCCATAGGGTGGCAATCCCCTGCTGAAAGGGAGAGTTTTTAAAAGCAGAAGTGGTCCATGCCCTTGCAGGGAAGGGGGGAATCAGGGCCCTGAATTTCCCACTCGCTTAAGCACATGAATAAATCCTGCTGATTTATGTCTATAAAGTCCTTTAGAGAGCAAGTGGTCTTTAGGGGGAGGAGGATGAGCTGTTATCCTGGGTAATGTGATTATTTGGGTTGTCTGTTTGTCTCGTCCACGTGTGAGTGCAGCTATGGATGGGAGCAGCCACCGCTGGTCCCCTTTATCCCCCCTGTCTTGCCCAAAAAACTGTTGGTGAGCTTCCAGCCTGGCCGGGCTGTCTCCTTCCGACGGCCAACGTGACAGCAAATACCCCCGTCCTCAGGGCTGCAGATACCCCTGGTACTGACGTCTCCTCCCGTCTCTCTTCCAGGAGCAGGGGCATCCTTCACTCCTTCTCGGGGACAGAGACCAACAAGATCTGGCCGTACGTGTACACCCTGCTTTCCAGCAAGATCCCACCCGTTATTTCGGATGAGGAGAACTAAACAGCCCATGCCAAGGACCAAGAGTTAACGCCATCAGGGAGTTGCTTTCTCTGCACGGTCCTGGGGCTGTGCTCAGATTAGGTGATGGTGCAGTATCTAAAGTCCCTTTCCTGGGTGTACGGGGTGACATCTGTGGATACACCGTTACAGACAGTATCGGGGGAAAAGATCTTTGCTTATAAGGTCAAGTCTGCTAGAATAAGGGTTTTTTTTCTCTTTTGAGGCTATAAAGTATTCCTGCCTGCGATCCAAGTACACACACAGATTAGCGATGCAGAGCTGGGTAACGATCATACCAGGTTTACACAGCTTGCCATGACGTCCCCGCCACCCCCATACAAAGCCCAGTCTCTGTTTGAGCCTTCAGCCTACCATCCTTTTCCTCCCCGCTACCATTTACCGCAGATTACTCTCTAGGTTGTTGGGGTTTTTTTTTAAATATAAATTGTTTTCTATAAAATTTATTTCTCAGAGAAATAAGGCTCTAAAAAGCAAGACTTAGCCCAGTGGGAATTGGTGAGCGATGTGGAAAACATTTACACTACAAAGCTCAGAAACATGAAGATCATATTTCCGGTATTAATACACATAAAAGAGGGAAAGCATTGGAGGTAAAACACGCACTTGTGCTTCTTCCGTAGACAGAGGTGAAACCCCTCTTATAAAAAGCTGCTGTACAGTCTAGTTTTCATGAGGCGCTGCGACACTGAGCAGGATCTGTGCTGGGGATGAGCTGCGCTCCTTTGTGCTTACCTTGTTTGTAGCTTTTCATACTACAAGATACGGTCGTGTCCTAAGAGTTTCTCCCGAAGATGTATTTTAATGTCTGCTTCAGTTCTGGGGAGAAATCAAGTCATTCCATCTCCTGTGCTGCCTTTTGTCCCTGAGCTCCCCCGGCGAGGGGGTGTTCCTTAAGCAGTTCCCGCTGCGGCCGCAGCATTCCCAGCAGAAGCGGCTCCCTCCCCACGAACGCGGGACGCGAGCCTTCCCTTCCCCGGGACGCATGCAGGGGCTGCCGAGGGCCATGCCCAGGCATTTCCCCGAGATTTACAGCATCACCTGCGCGTGTCGCCCCCCTTTTCGCGCACAGGAGCTTTGGGGCCGGGTGGAGTGGCTTTTCTCAACTGGAAGTACTGTAACCCCCTTTGGTGGTAGGATGCAGTACCTAAGCAAAGGGGATGTTCTTTATGTCTCCTCGAGTTGCCTTATTTTATAGAATATATATTTAAGAAAAAAGCAAGAAATGTATTTTTAAAAGTTTAAAAAAAAAAAAAAGCGCTGAATTTTAGCATCGACTTTTGGGAACTCTGCACGAAGCCGCTTGTGTTCGCAGAGCGTGCTGCAGGCTGCCAGGGGGGGCTCAGCAGGAGGGCAGAGAACCTGTCACTCCCCGACACCCGTTTGATTAATTAGAGCAGCCTGGGCAAGTTTCTGTTGCTGACATGTCACTGTTTTTATTTTTGCTTGGAGAGCGGCCCCGCCGCCGGGGAGGGGGAGCTGGCTGGGTTTTTTAGGGACGCACGGGCTCCGTGTGCGAAACTTCAGCACATCCCCAGGAGTCTTTTATCCCTGCTGAGCCACCCGCATCCTGGCGCTATCAGAGGAGCCCCCGATGTTTGCGCTCTCTGTCGGAGGCAGTTTTGCCCTGGTGTTCTCCTGATAACAGTCAGAGGCCGTTGGGCATCTTCCGAGTGGGACCTGCCCCTGTGCTGCCTGCTCGCTGCCTGCCTGCGGGTGAAAGCCATGGTGCGGCGGCGGCAGGGGAGGGCTCCGCATCCCGCCTGGATGGGAAATTCCCGGGTGGGAGACCAGAGGGACCATCAGGTTTCACTGCTGTCCTTGGGGGCCTTTCCATCCCCCCGCCCTGAAGCTCCCGGGCTGGGAGGAGGCAAATCTTCCACCCTGCAACGAAATCCTGTTTAAGAAAGATTTTAGGTTTTCCCACGACCCTCGGACGGAGGTCTGTGCCGTTTTTAAACACAAATCTAGAAATAGCCAAAAATGTGCGTGCTCTTCTCTTTCTAACAGTGTTGGGCAGGGGGGGAGCAGAGGACGGGGTGGGGGGTTAGGCTTTAAAAGCAGCCTGGCCGCGGTGGGCGGCTCTGCCAGGGCCGAGCGCTGGGCAGGGGGCTGCTCCCTGCTTTCCCTTGCCCGGCTCTCGTGTCTCATCCTTCTCTGCTGCAAAACGCCTCCTGGTGCAGCGCCCAGCAGCAGGACAGATGTTTTTGCCCCAGGAGAGCCACCCAAGCACTTGTTTTAAAGACTTCGAGCCCTAGAGTAGATGTAGAAATCCCGTGACTCTGCATGCATCGAGCCCTTGGGATAGGTTTTTCTACAAGAGTTGTTGTATGGTTCATTTTCATAGACCAAATACTGGCAGGGATGAGGTCCCGCAGTGATACGTGTCCCTCGCCTTTCCTCCCCGCCGCGCTCCCCTTTGGTACTTTACTGTGAATCTCACGCCTTTTCTAAAGCGACAGCAATTTTGTACCGACCCAAAATACTGTGTCTCCCCGCGCGCGGGGCACTGCTGGCACGTCGCGCTGAGTTTTCTTCCTGGAGTTTCTTCCCAGTGAATCGCTGCAGCTGTGTTACTGCTCGAAAGATGTAAATAAATTTTTTCTCCTGCTTATCCCTTGTCCCCGCAGTTTCTGTGTGTGAGTTCTACCCGATCGCCGCTGAAAGCTGGGCTCTGCGTGAGCCCTTGCCCTGTGCCAAGGCCGTGGGACGAGCCTGCAGGTCGCGGGTCATTTTTGACCAGGGTTTTATTTGTAGGAGCCAATGAGGAGGAGGAGGGGGAGGAGGGAAGGAGAGGAGTCAGAGCATCCCCACTTAAACACAGCAGAAAATCCCTCAGTAAGGCAGGGGGATCCCCCATGTTTTGGGTTGGGGCACGATACTGCTGTTGAGGTCCCGTCTTACAACTCCTTTATTGGATATAATCCAAAATATCAGTTAAAAAGCCAGTTCTGACAGTGCGGATGAAGCCGGTTACTCCTGCCCTCCCATCCTTGTTGCACGTGAAGTGGTTTTTATTTTCCTATTTAACTTCCCCCCATAAAAGTAATGGAGAGCAGTGGGCACAGCAAGGCTCTGGCTATTGCCTGTGCCCTGTGTTATCTGTCACGTGTATTTTGGTAGAGGGAATTAAAAGCCGTGAGCTGATGGGTGGAGAAGATTCAATCATTTTTTGCTTTTTTACTTTAATTCCCAAATAGCAGCTTCGGGGCCCTCGGTCCTCTATTCGGCATAAGCAAAGACTCTGAAATGATTAGGGAGGAATTAAAAAAGAAAGGGTGATAAGCAGGGAAAGCGCTGCCGGGAGGTGAGAAAGCAGAGGCAGGGCTGCCCGTTGGCCTCAGCATTGCGGGCGAAGGAGCCAAACCCGTCGGGAGGGGGGTGGGAGATGCCGGGGTTCAGGGTCCCGGCGATCCGGAGGCAGAGAAGGGATGTGTTCCCTCCGTGCAACTTCATCCAAGAGTGCAAGGGCAGATAAATATCGGGAGGAAAAAGAGCTACGTAAGCCAGAAAATGAACTCAGTTCAAAAACAAAAGTTTGGAGGTCAAAAAGCAGAGGAATATGTGAGCAGTGCCAAAATCAAGCTGAGACCAAAGCCTTGGCTTCCCGAGGCGCCATCAGGGGACCCGGGGTGGCCCAAGGGTTGGTGTCCCTGTCCCTATAGCCGCAGCCCACGCCAGGGTGCTGCCAGGGACACGCACCCAAACCCGGGGACACAGACGAAGCACCCCAGCACCCGCAAAGTGGCATGTCCCTGCGGGGCTGCTCAATATTTCTTTGAATTTCAGAACAACGCTGAGAGCATTGGAATTCCCACCTTTCTCTTATACTTGTATGTGCTGTGCAAGATCGATCCCTTCCCGTAAGGTTTGCAGTATATTATTATTTGCTTTCTGCACTCCACGCTGCCTATTTACAGCCCCGTTGTTTTAAGTTGTCCTTTGGCGTATCTGCTCCCGGGGACCTGTGCCTTGAACTCCTCTGTGGTTTCCCCATCAGCCATTACACCCCTCCGCTTCCCCCGGGCGCTGTGCCGAGAGATTAAAGCTGCTGGGATGCTCCGATACGGTGGGGATGGGGGATACCCAAGGAAGAAAACGGGAATTACTGATGACTGCTTGGAATAAACGGCACTGACAGCTCGTAACCCCATCGCATCTGCAGTTATGCTGTCATAAAGGTTTTGGGGCAATTAATAGCGTGTTTGTAGCATCAGCTAGCTCTAGCCTTCCTGGGTACCCAGGGAAAGTGCCTGGACCGGCACGCCGCCCCGTTCCCGGCTCTGCAAATCTTTGACATGCCACATCCGAAAGATTTAACCTCCTCCAAAAAGAAAAAAAAAAATCAGGGGAAAAAAAAATAAATCAGGGGAAAAAAAAAAAAAAAAAAAGCAGCTTGCTTAGGTTTGCGCTTGCTGGATCAGCCCTGCAGGCTCCCGATCCCACTCCATGCCACATTTTGGAAGATGTGATATGTCTGCCTCCATCCTCATCCTTCCCTCCGTGCCGGTGATCCCAAATATAACCCGGCAGCGCAGTTCCCAGGCAGCGGCGTCCCAGCCCGCGGCCGCCGCCGCCCCGTGACCCGGCACCGGCCGCCGACTGAGGCGGGGGAAGGCGGCGTGCGGGAGCGCAGCCGGGCCCCCCGCCGCCCTGCCGCAGGAGCCGGGAGCGGAGGATGCGCGGGTGTGAGAAGCGAGGTAAGGGCGGGCTGCGCGGCGGCGGGAGGGCGAGAGCGGCGCCCCGCCGAACGCGGGAGGTCGTTTTTACGGCCGATTTGTGCTGAGTAACCATCGGGAAGGCGCGGCGGGAGCCGGCAGCTCGGGAAAAAGCCCCCCCCCCAAAATAATAATAATAATTCCTGCTTTAAAGCCTTGTTATGTAATGGGTTTGAGGGAAGGAATTGCACGGAAAACCGCTTCTCCGGGCAGCGGCCGCACGGATTGCTGCTGCCCGACGGCAAGCCGGGGCGCTGGACTTCGTCAGCGTCTGCCCGGGTATATCGCGATGAATCGCGATTAATCGCCTCGAGCCGCCGCCTGCTCCGCGCGCCTCAGCAGCTCCGCGCAGAACACGAGCGTCTCCTCTGGCACCCCGAAATGGGTGTTTGTCAGTTTTAGGGCTGCGAAAGCTCTTCGGGCATATCGCCTTCAATGAAGAAAGAAAGAAAAAAAAAAAAAAAAAAAGAGTGATTTTCAGGCTTTAAACAACAATCGCGGCTTATGTCTGAGCGTGGCCGTACTTCCTACACGAAGGGTAATTGGGTGTATATTTGCGTATATAAATGCTGCTATGAAATACTGAAATCCAGCCTTTTGCAGCGCACCCACTGGGAAGCTGACCTTCAAGCCCCCCCCCCCCCATTTTCTTATGCCGAGGCAAATACAGAGCTGCATTCCCTTTAAAAACCAACTTCAGGCCAGAAAAGAGAAGAAAAATAAAAATATATATAGCTAAATGCATCCATCATTGCATTTGCTTCAGCCCTGCTGGGGCAGCCCCTGGCAGGTGCCTCGGGGGGGGGGGACAGCAGGGACGGGGCTGCTGCTCCCCACCGTCCCGCTGCTTCAGGTAGGTGTGTAGCCCCCTCGGCATCACCTTGGGAATATCAGGAAATATTTAATGGTTTGCTGATGCATTTGTGGCTGTCGTTATTACAGTCTTATTTTGGGGACTGCCAAGGAGAGGAGGAGGAGGAGGAGGAGGGGGAGGAGGAAGAGGGGGAGGAATATTTTGGACAGGCCCCCAGGACTGCAAACTACAGACTTCATTCACCTTCGGCGTTTAGACGGGGGCCTCCATCTTCTGATATCCCTCCAGCCGTGGATTTCTCTTAGTCATAGCCTTCCCTGAGAAAAATAAATAAATAAATTAAAAAATCAAATCGGCGTATCAAGTAATTCAGATGGCACAGGCAGCATGAAGACGAGCCGGGCTGCACTATATTTAGCCAGCCGTGACACAGCCGGCTTGTTTATGGTCCCAGAAACGCTCCCAGCCGATAGATGCAGGATTTCGGAGCAGCCGCAGCCTTTAAGGAGGAACCGCATTTTTGTCCTTGAGCGCCGGGTTTTTCCTGCGCGCCGCCGGCAGCGTGAGCGCCAACGTTTAATTGCTGACCCGACTAATCCCCCGCGCGGACGGCTTTGCCCCGCTGCAGATTAATCCCGGGGCCTCCCGCTGCACCCGCCGCCTCGCTCTCCGCGACCCCTCCAGGCTGGATTTTTGGGCAGGATTTGCTAAAATCCGTCCCGCTTCGCTGCAAAAATATGGTGGCAGCCCCTGGGTCCGTGTGGAAAAAGGGAATCGCTGGACTGTAGTGGTGGAGAGTTTGGTACCCACATGTGCTGCTTGGGTTTTGGGATTAAAATTGGGCTATCGAGGCTCGGGGGCTCGGTGCCAACAACACAAGGTTGTATTTTGCCGTACCCCCAGCTCTGCTCAGGTGGCTGAAATTTGCCTTGCGAAGGGAATTAGCATCACCAGCACGCGGGGGATGTAGCAGGGGATATAACCCCAGCGTCCGTGATGAACAGCCGGACCCAAAGGGGCGGCTGCTCCTCTCCCGGGATGCTCCGGGGACGGGGAGATGTCTGAAACCGCTGCGCAGCTGCTCATGGGGGTCCGGTCTCTGCTGCGTGCGTGGTGTCCCGCAGCGCCCAGATCTGGAGAAGAAAAACCTCTGGCTGCTGGGAACGCGGGCTGGAAATCCCAGCTGCGACTGGGCCGGACCGAGATCCTGTAATTTCCATCCGCCGTAACAATTAGATTGTAGATGCTTTTTTCAGGGGTGGATAAAGCAGCTGTGGGAAGCTCTCAACGTTAAAATGCTATAAATATTACTTTTTATTATTTATACTAAATTATAAATAATATTTTATGAACTTTTATACAGTAGCTTACATTGCAATAGTGTATGAGGCCCTGTTTTGATAGGCACCGTAAACAGCGTAGAGATTTCTTTCTCCTGAATAAGTTCTTGTCTTCAGTAACCAGAAATAATAAGGATGGGAAATGGTATCTCTTACATCCCTGAGTCGTGGCTGGGAGGCAGAGAGAGGGAGAAACTGGGTGTGCGGAATGAAATCCTGCAGGCAGACTGAGGCGAGGGCCGGGATTTTCTCCAAATCCTCTGAAATGGGTTTTTTTTTGCCGTGCAGGAAACTTATGAAGTTTATTCCCTTCCCCAGACCGTGGGAACAAAGAAGAAATTACCCAAACACTTGAATTCCTTTTCCAAGTAATAGGTTTCGTGGAAAACTTCACAGAAAGAGCAATTTGCTTTCCAGTTAGCGAAGGTTTCTCCGCGGTACGATGTCTGTGCGCGGGTCTCTGCCCCCGCGGGGGCGCTTGTGAAGGCACCGCGGGGTAGGATACGGGCAGGCTCTCCGACTCCACACACGTTTACTCCCGGCATTAATTTTCCACCCCGTTGGACTTTTTTTTCAAGGTATTTAAGCTGAAACACTTCCACGTAAAACTCCCAGCCCGGGAGCCACATGGCATAATTATTTTAAAGCCACGTGGTACGGACTAGCCTCCTGCAATATTACTTTCTGAGTTAACATACACGATGATAAACCCTTTCCTGCCCCAAATGGCATTGAAAACCCCAGGTGGGTCAGGGTAGAGCCGTGAATTTCCCCCAGCTCCATCCCCTGCCCCTGGCTCAGGGCTGTTGGCAGCCTCAGGGAGAGCATCCCCCGGTGCGGAGCTCTTACAGCAGCGCAGAGGCATCGCCGGCAGAGGAAGATTGCTTTGAATCCTTTCTGCTGAGTCAAGCAGGCTTCATCTGGATGTTCACGGAGCTTTTCTATTGCCTGGCACCTCGAAGGCATCCCAGCGACGCATTCCCAGACAAGCGGCCAAGCTGGGGGATCCACAAAAAGCTGATTCGGTGTTGCAGGAATACCAAAGTGGGGTCTGTTACCTTGCGTGGTGTAAACGGGTCACCAGGAGAAGGCTGAGGGTTTTCCATTCCCAGCCTGGCTCCCTGCCTTGCTTAAAGGGGCTGGAATGTCACTGAGGACCAGACTTCTGCTCCCGCACCACTGAATTTACAGCCTGCATCCAAAGTCGTGATGATCCGCTGGAAGCTATTCCCACGCCGATGCAACTGGGTGTCTCTCCCCTTGAATTACGTCCAAGCTATTCTTCCAAAGCTGCAGAGCGCCCTGCGGATTGAAAACAGATCGTGGGAGGGAGTATACGCAGCCCTGGGGCGTCTGCTTGAGTATTACTTTGGAATGATGAGCAGTTACGGCTCTGAACCCGAACTGCGGCAGCCAGGTGTGAGGTAGGTTAGGTGTGATGCAGGACCTGCCAGTAGACACCGTGAGCTGAGCCAGGCGCCACTTTTTAATGTTTTATATAGCAGCCGGAACAACAAAGCTCTAATAATATAATTTTTCCTTTTAGCATTGGATAAAAAAAAAAAGCGCTACCAAAATCTGTAAGAAGGTAGAACCACTTCAGTGGGGATGTGTTGGGTTTCTGGCAAACCTTCCTGTGCCAGCAGACCCACCCGTGTCTTCCTCAGCGTTCTAACCTCTTCCTCAGGTCTAACCGTCAGCCAGACCTCAGTTACACGTCCAGCCAAGAGAAACCGCCACTTTGAAGCTTGGACTGAAGACACTCATCCCCCCCGGCCCGTTCTCCCAAAGTAAACCCCCATCCCACGCATCCTAAAATGAAGTAGCGATGGGAGCGAGACGGGCAACAGCCATCGGCACGGGCTGGCAGTGCCGGCTGTAATTTTCCTTCTGTTTTCAGGGAAAGACTCACTGCATCGAGGGGTCTTTGGTCAGAGCTACCTGTGAGCAATGACCTGACTATTTTCGTTCTACGATGTGCTGCTGGGTCCGACCCCGGGCGCAGCAGCAGGAGCTGAAGTTGCCCCGTGATGACTCACTCGCTTGTGTAATTTTTCTCCTCGTTTTTACCACCGGCCATTTTCCAAGGCAAACAACAACCTGCTGAAAAGAAACGCGAAATTGCACTTTGGGCTTTTTCTATGTGTTTAAAAAAGCAAAGAGCCGGGCATCGTGTTGTTTTAAATGCCCCTGCTAATGCAAGCTGCGGCTATGCCTTGTAAGTGCACGAGCTGAGTAATTCAGCTTTTTAACTCGTCGCGGGTTGCAATTAGCCAGGTTTAACACAAAGCTGAGATTTTTCCAACTATGGGCCCGCCCACCTCTGTCTTGGTTAATGAACGCAGAGCTTCTCTTGTTGCTAACGGAAAGGTTCGTGTGTTTCTGAACTCGTGCCTTTCCTTCTAACGGGGATTACACATGGACACATTTTGCAGGCTTGCAGACAGGCTTCAGGAGGGCTATGCCTACATTTTTCTTGGTATTTACCACTTACAGCGAACGGGGAATGATGAATGGACACTAGTTAGGCAGCAAAATACCTGGTTTTTACCTGAATATCTGATTTTGGCCTGAGGAATTGTATGAATGGCTGTACAGCCTCCAATTTTCTAAGTTTACAGGCTGGGGACTTCCTGAGCTAACAGTGATACACTCCTGTTTAATGGCCCCTTATAGATTTGGTTTTCCCGACCATTTCTCCACCCTCTTTGTGTGGCACGTACATTTTTAGCATCTACAACAGCCTTTGGCAACAGCTCCACAGCTCGGCGCTGCTGAGGAGCCAGTCAAATCCTTAAATCCCGCGAAACAAAGTCTTGGGCTGGAGTGAGTAAGTTGCGTATCATCCCTGACAGCACTTTAACAAGGCTGAAAGGCAAGAAATAGCAAATATCCAGACACAGGAATACATTTACTGGTGTGCGCCGTCACGGAGAGGAAAGGATGGGAAAGAAGATGATAACGGAGTCAAACACTAGTCACATCCAAGCGTCCCTGGAAAACAAAATACTACTAAGGAGCCGTGCAGGCTCACCGGTGTGCCCAAACTGATTTGGGGAGTAAGCAAAGCAGGCGCAGCCTTGCCGAGGTTCCTGATAGCGCGCGGTGAAACTGTCCCGCTCGAACTCCCCAGATGCTCCCAGGGTAATTATACTCAAGTTTTGGTGCAAGGAGGAACGCCTTTGTGGGAGCGGTTGCAGTGCTTTCTCTGCCATCACTCGTCCTGCCAACAAGGGTTTCCTTCTAGAAATGCTTGCATGAGGACCACGAACACCTCTGAAATGAAATTATGGCTGTTGCTTGACAAATGCTCGGGAATAGAATCATAGAATCATAGAATTGTTGAGGTTGGAAGGGACCTTTAAGATCATCAAGTCCAATCATTAACCTACCCTGACAAAAACCACTTCTAAACCGTGTCCCTCAGTGCCCCATCTACCCTTTTTTTAAACGCCTCGAGGGATGGTGAATCCACCACCTCCCTGGGCAGCCTATTCCAATCTTTAATAACCCTTTCGGTGAAAAAATGTTTCCTAATATCCAATCTAAACCTCCCCTGACCTAACTTAAACCTGTTTCCTCTTGTCCTATCACTTGTCACCAGGGAGAAGAGGTCAGCCCCCATCTCTCTGCACCCTCCTTTCAGGGAGTTGTAGAGGGTGATAAGGTCTCCCCTCAGCCTCCTCTTCTCCAGGCTAAACAACCCCAGCTCCCTCAGTCGTTCCTCATAAGGTTCATCCTCCAGTGTCCATCACTGGAGAACACATTCACCGGAGCTCCGCCTGTCAGCGAGGTGCTGAGTGTCGCAGGAAGGTTTCACCACAGCAAAGGCTCACGGCTTCCTCTGAGGAAGAAAAGCGCAGGTTTAATTGAGTCTAACACCTAAAAACAACTCTGAAACTTTCTCAGGACCATGTCTGCTTTTCACTAGAGGTGAAGAAGACAGGAACGGTCAGTTTGGAAGTTCCTGAATATCACGGGGGGGTTAACAAAGGATTAGATCATTTGACCCCGCTCTCTTCACCTGGATGCCCATAAACCAGCCCTGTTTGCCCGTGGCAACACACCACATCCCACACCGGGGATGTACACGACACTGCCCTGCGTAGCCAGCGCTCACAGGCAGGCGTGAGAGCTCCTTACTCCCCCAGCAACCCCAGGCACGGCCACGCTATTCCCACGTACAGAGAAAGGAACCGCGTGGCCATCCTTGACTCCAGGCCAAATGCTGCTTATTTACCCTCAGGACAAGTCCGGGTACTGCTTTCCAGTTGTATTTCTGGCTCCGTACCGAGAGCCTGTACCCAATTTGCTATCACGTGCCCGTTCCCGGAGTAGCGCACAGGAATCGATGCTCCTGGCCAGCCCACGGCACTGCCCAAGTAATGAATGGAGCCTCCGGATGAGAGGGCAAGAAGTGTGATCCTTGCCGTACAGGTCACAGGTCATTTGTGCTTGACCCACGTTTTGGCTGAACACGGAAATGCGAAGAGCATGGAATTGCTTATTTTACAGGAGTAGGAATTGAGACGGGATGGCTCCTGGGTGTTATTTTGCCAGCTATCGCCACTGCTACGACAATGAACTGCCAGGAAAGAGCCCTACGCATCCTCCCCGATTGCCTCAACGCATTCAGAGCCTGCGAGAGGGGAGGCTGGTGCCTATGGATAAAATAGAAGAGTGACGCAAAGGCTCCGGCTAGAGGGATGTTGGGTCTGGCTAACGCTGCGACAGGGTAGGACTCAACCCAAGTTCAAGGCAGTCCCAGACTGAAGGTCTGGCTATTTTTAGAGAAAATGATTGTTTAAAAGACACTGGTTTTTCTAAGCTGGCCTCGGAGGTGAGTTGTAAGGTAATTCCCTTGGCTGTACGTGTGGAAGTTTATTCATTGCCTCTTGTAAAGGCTGAGACTGATTTGACAGCTGCTGTTTTGCTGGGAAGGCTGGAGGAGGTATTTTGGTTCCGGTTTTCTTAGGACAAGAAGTAAAGCAAGAAGGGTGATATCGTGTAACCTCCTGATGACCTTAGTAAGCTGTTGTGATTTCTGAATGGGTGCCTTTAAAAAAAAAACCAACAAAAAACCTATGACCCTCTTCTGAGGTGGAATTGTTTTGGCTCTCACCACAGCTTTGCTTTTGTTCCTCGCTACACTAAGCCTTCCTCAGGAGGGAAACGCAATACTCCTCCAAGGTGACAAGAACCAGGTGAGTTGAATGGAGAGCAGCAGATGCAATCAAGACATAACACTTTCTCGAAGCTAATTCAAATGATGCTACGTGGCTTAAGGTTTTTAAGATCTTTGCTTTATGTTTGCACACACCAGGCCAAAAATTAAATGGAAAAATTAAGATATTCTTTATCTGTGGCAGTAATGACCCACGATGCAGCGGCATTATTTCTTACAGCCCATCTGCGCTGCTCGCTGATGGTGCCCGGGGTGGTCCTAGCCCAGGCAAGGAGCTTGCTGGCTGTAAACCATTCAGTCAGGTTTGCTTAACCAGGGTTACGCACCTGGCTCTTATTTAAAGTGCTGGCAGCTGTGGAGGCCTTGAACGTCACAGGGATGGAGATGCTGGTGTCGGTGCTGCCTGGGGAGGTAGGTGGTGGGACGGACTTTTCTAAGAGCATGGGAATGGGCGCTTGCTAGAATAAGATTGCAATGGGGTGGGTCCAGGAGGAAAGACCTGGCAGAAAAATGTGGTGATGCGCTTTCTTTCCTGCTGGAGAAGTGCTGTAGGCACTAGGGTCAGGGCTGACCCCCATGGAGCATGCTCTTCCCTGCCTGGTGGGGCTGAGCTGCTATGGGCAGTGTGTGGCTCAGTGTGGTGGCTGGGGAAGGGCTGGGATTTCAGTTTATTCTGTGTTTTTGCGAGGACATGGGGCTTCTGGGGGGGTAAGTGTGATGCTGAGATAGACACAGTTGTCAGTTCAGGAGGAACCTCTTTACTTTGAGGGTGGCAGAGCCCTGGCACAGGCTGCCCAGAGAGGTGTGGAGACTCCAACTCTGGAGACATTCCAAACCTGCCTGGACGCGTTCCTGTGCCACCTGCTCTGGGTGACCCTGCTCTGGCAGGGGGTTGGACTAGATGATCTCCAGAGGTCCCTTCCAACCTTATGATTCTATGATTCTATACCAAATTAGTTTTTAGGTCAGGAAAGATGCCTTTGCTGCACCAAATTTTTGATGACTGGCTAGATGAAGTGTCAAAATCTCAAGCAATACCCTGCTACCTAACATGTATGGCGATGGCTTTGCTGTAGGTCTGGGTACTAAACAAACACAGAAAGGTGGTGGCTGTCTTTTTTTTTTTTTTTCCAGACCATCAGAAGTTTCTCAAACTGCTTCAATTTATACAGGTGTTTAAGCCCCGTTCTGCTGGCAGGGTGGCTCATAGCCCAGCTCAGACCCTCGACGAGGTGGCAATGTGTGATGGGGAGGGGGGTGCTGGGCTGCTAAAGGGTTCTCCAGAACATCACCGTGGCTGAATGCCATAGATGCTCCTTGCAAGGTTTCAAGGAAGGTAAGAGCAGAGCTAAAGAGCTTGTGCTGCTTTTTTTTTTTTTTTGAAAGCCCGTTTTATAGAGTAGTTGCCATCGGAATGTTGAAGGTATTGGAATGTTGAATTCGAGAGTCTGTGAATTAAGGCTATTTGATTAGGATTTGAGTGCTTTGACAAGGGAAAAGGCAAAAATGTTAATTCTCTAGAGTATGTACTCTTTGTGCAAGGAGAGTTCACTGTTCACAGTGGAGTAATTTTGGAAAAAATGTTTAGTATATTGAAGTTTTAAAAGTGTTGCTCCAGGTATTAAATTAATTTTCAAGCTATATTTGTAATCCTCACAGCACTCCACAGTTTGAATGTGTTCATGAAGAATTAAGAGTATAATATTTCACCTTAACTGTTCATCTAGTTGGAGGAGAGGTGGAAAAAATGAAATTGCACCTCAGTAGAGGTGGTGCTTGGTTACAGCTACGGAAAGAGACTTTACCCAGGAGAGGCTGCAACCCAGACAGAGAAAAACAGAGAGTTAGAGGCTGGCAAATCAATTGACTCTTCCAAGGTCAGTAACAGGGAGAGAGTTTGTGGCTCTTGAGTCCTGAGCAACACACAATCCTCCTTAGCATGTTGTTAACATCTCCCACCGCCCTAATGGCACCTGCCAGCCTTACCATCCCAACAGAATCCCTCTATATTCTGTAGTATCATGAGCCACCGCTCAATAAATGTGGAAGGATGTCAATGAATTTTTCTAAGTAGCTGATTCCCAAGCTCTTCTTTCTTAACTCTCACTTTTTTTAAAGGTTGTGCACTTTAACATGTTAATTGATTTCGGATTTTTTTGTATATGGCATTCTTTATACTGTAGACCTCCGAAAGAGAGAAACCATGTGGCCCTTCATTAGCCCAACCCAAAGGAAGCGTCGGGGGAGAGGGGAATATCACTTTACATGTTTTCTTCAGCTGAACGTTCCATAGGGCTGGAAAATGCATGGATAAGTGCAGCTTCAACCGAATCCCACACAACATGCTCCCCTAATCCCATCTCTTTGTGTTTGTCTTTGTGGCAATTATGAGCAAGGATGGGATTTTGAAGTCTGTTGCCTCCTCCCTCCTCTGCCCTGAGACCCCCTGGAGAGGCTGCACTGTCCCCACTTGGTGCCCGCACTGATGCTTTGCAGAACCTTCTTTCTCCAGGGTGGAGCTTTGGGGTATGGTGGAGATTCTCCTTTGGGACTCCTTGGAGGGGAAGCAAGCTACGATTCACCAAAATCCTGGGAAAGATATTGGTTCCTTTATTAATTCATTTCTTTCCACAAGGAGAAGCAATTTTTTTTTTCTTTCTGAGTATGACTGTACTCTGCTGCTGCAGAGATAACAGTGGTGGCATCAACATTGGGTAGGAAATGTTGAGCCAAAGTCATGCTGTGAGGCTCCAGCGGGCAGTGACAACTGCTGGGGAAGTTCTGGACCTGCTCCGGTACTTGGAGAAGGGCGAGCTATAATTCCTGCTGGAGTGAACCTCTCCTCTTACTTGTACCCTTTTTCCATGGGAACATTTTCAGTAGGACTTTCCTTTTGCTGCCTAATGCAGACAGACCCTTGCTGCTCGCTGCTTAGAGACATGGCTTCTGCATTTAGGATACGGAGTTATCGAAGCTGAGTTCCTTGAATTGAGGGATAAAGGCAGCAGAGCAGGCTAGAGACCGTAGGCGGCAGTTTAAGATGGGGGAGAGGTTGTGTAGGGTGTTGTGTTGTGCCAGGTTCCCCAGCTTGTTCCCTCTAACAGGCCGCAGTTGCCTCCAGTGCGAGCGTGCTTGAGTGCTCGTGGAAATGTTACATAGCCTTAATGTGCCCCCTTCACCTTACAGCCTGGGTTTTCATGCTCGGGCTGTTCCCTGAGCAAGCAAAATATATGAAAACCCACCTTGGCCCCCCCCAGATTTCCCATTTTTATCCTAGAGCACAGGGATTGTTGTAGCCTAGGTTGATTAGAAGAGAGTAACAGATGTGATCCCTAGTAAAAATACCTGCATTTTTTTTTTTTCTTTATTAAATTGCTGCGTACGGGTACCAAGAGGGAGGGTGACCCATTCCTACTGGTGAGTGTTGCAATCTGTGTATTGCTCCGTACAGACCCGTGTATGAAGAGCCCAGTAACGAGGGGGTAGAAAATACACATTTCTAACCTTGAGTTCATGCTGTTACCGCCGCTAACTGCGAACCGTTTACGTCAGGTTAGTTCATTTTAGTTTGCTGCTTGTAAATCTGCTTGGGTTTTTCTGAGAAAATTCTGGGTCACAGATGTACCTTGTCTGCACTGTAATATGAAATTGCAGGAGTTATATAAACAATAGCACATGACGAGGTATGGCTGCACCAGATGCCCACTGCCCTGGAAGGTTTAAGTTGTTTAAGGTCCAGTGCCCTGGAAAGTTTAAGCCAAGTGTCAGTAATATTTCAAGTTATGGTTATTGCTACAGAAGTGCTTATTGATACTGTTGCTTTAGAAGCAAACCCACACTATTTTTCTAAGCAGAGTACCTTCCGTCCTTTCGGTAAGAGATTGAAGGCGTACTTGTGTCTGGATGCTATGGCTTCTTTTTGCCTTTGTTTTTCCTTAAATTAAAAAGAAATCCATTTAGGAGAGTTTAATAGTGGTCATTTCCTCTGGAGCATCCTTCAGTTCCTCTGCTCTGTGTACAATGAAATTATGATCTAGTAGCTGTGGCTGCAAAACGCATCGAGCGAGGTATGGCTCATCAGTTGTTCAAGGACACACTTTGTGTTGGTCTAAAGTCTGTTTACTTGCAAACAGCTAAAAACAGACCGGCATGGCTTAGCAATCGGTGGTGGTGCTTCTTCAGCTGGTGACAACAGTTCTAAGCCAGCAGTCGCACAGGCAGGGGTTTGGGATAATCATCATAGAATCGTTTAGGCTAGAGAAGACCTTTAAGATCACTGAAGCCAATTGAACTGATGCATCCCATAGTGCCTGCCATGACCCAGGGTTCGGGAGCCTCTCTGGTTACTTGCTTGCAGACAGGCATGGTGTTACGCTGAACCAGAGATGCTCTTTAGGTTATTTGGAGGCTCGGTGCAGAGCTGCTGTGCCATCCCCTCTCCTTTAGACTGCAGAACTGGCTCTGCCGGCCCATAACTCGGTGACCTTGGCCTGTTCCCAAGAACTGCACCTTTCCCTGGTGTGATGGAAAGATCTTGAGGCCGATTGCTATTTCAAGAACTTCTTCACACCAGCTGTACAGCGGACCCCTCTTGGGAGGGGCATGCGTTTGCCAGAACGCGTGAATAATAAGCCCTGGAGAAGGAAATGGTGTAGATCCAGCACTCTTTTTGCTAACTAACGGCTCGCAGCAGCTGAGGGTTGCGGTGGGGGGAGAGGGGGGGATGGACTGAAACTGCGTGGACCGCTATAGCTCTGCTGCAGCCTTTCCCAGCGTCTCGTCACCTAATTAACTTGAAGATGCTTCCACCCGCGGCCTGATATCCAGCCAGCCCGCGATTGCTTCCGGGCCGGGGAGGGGAGGGGAAGGGCGGGAGGGGAGGGGAAGGGCGGGACGGGGACGTTCGTCCCCGTCCCGCCCTTCCCCTCCCCTCCCGCCCTTCCCCTCCCCTCCTCGGGGCGGCCGGAGCACTTGCCTTCCCCTCCCTGCCCGCGGCGTCCAGAGGAGAATTCTCCTCCCGCCCTCACCCATGAGCCTTCTCGGGAGCTACCGGAAAAAACCGTGCAGTGACGGCTATGAATCTTTACAGCTGGTGGACAACGGCAACGCTGAAGGCGGCGGGGACAAGCCCGGGGCTAGCGCGGCGGCCGTGGGGGCGAGTAGCCGGAGCCCGGCGAGGCAACAGCAGCAGCAGCAGCATCAGCCCCGCGGCGAGGGCGGCAGCACCATGGACAGCTCAGGTAGGGCCCGCCGCCTCCGCGGGGGTCGCCGGCCACGGGCCCGGTGGCGTTTTCGGGGGACGGTGGGATGTCCCCGTGTCGCGGAGGGGCCGCTGCGCAATGACGGTGGTGTGGCTTGCGTGTGTGTGTGTGTGTGTGTGGGAAGCCGGGGACAATAGCGGCCCTTTGTCCAAAGGGGAGGGCGGTGGGATGAAGGAAATCCACCCGCGGCTGGGAGCACCGAGGAAATCAGCCGGCTAATAAGTCTTCACGCTCGGCTCCTGTCTTCAGCCCCGGGGAGGGAAAGGTTGTTCCGAAGCTAAAATGGATGAAGTGTTTTGGGATCTTTCCCCAGCTGACTTAATTTCCAGAATCATCATTACTTTTTCTTTTTTCTTCCCGCCCCCTTCCCCCCCCCCTCAAAAGCACTCATCAAACTGAGTTGGATTAATTCTGATAGGTGATGCACCATTTGTCTGTTGTGCTTTTTTTTTTTGTTTGTTTGTTTAATCAGGGAGTAGGGGACCAGATGGTCTTTATGACTGGTAAGGGGATAGAGAGCTCTTCACCTCTAAATCACAGGTTCAAATTTGCCTGGATCACCAGTAATCGAGAGTACTCATCCGATGGCTTTTAAGTGATCTCTCAAAACGAACTGGCTCTGGTTCTGGTTGGTTAGATGTGCCCACCTCAATGAACATCTACAGCCTTTGCAGGGAACTTCTCGAGCTCAAACTTGTGCAGGGAAATAGCCTGTTTGGTTGTGGGGGACCAAATTTGATGCCTACCCATTATAGCAGGGTGATCCTGCAGCAATACCTGTACTGTTCCATGAAAGAAAGGGCTGGGCCCAAGGCACTCAGCAAGTACTTAAAATACATTGCCTTTGTTTTAATGTGGTAACCTCTTCTCAAGGTGGTGGGGGGGGGAACCCCTAATGAGCCAAGTCTGGACTTGGATGGGGAGAAAAACCCCTAATGAGCCATATCTGGACTTGGGTGGGGAGAGTCTTACCTTGATTATTTTTTTTTTTTTCATATTTTCTTTGGTATAGTAAAAGTCATGCTTTCCTCTTCCCCCTCCACCACTTGAACTTGCTTTCAAGAGTTGTTTTTTAACTTTTGTTACTCCTGGACTTTAGAAATGTATTTGAATTTGCTGCTATGATATCTCTGCTTACAGTTGCTTGTAATCATAGTATGTGTCAGTAGATTCTTACTCACAGCAAGCTGCTGTGTTACAGTTATTTGGATTCTTACATTGGCATCTGCTGAGATGGCTAGATATTGCGGTCAGTTGAATATCTATTGTTAAAGCAATCTTCTGAATGAGTTTCCCAGAACTTGAAGAACCAAAGGCGTTAGTGTTGTGGAAGGTGGTGTTTGCCTCCAGCCAGGTGTGGGAGTTTGCTGCAGCTCGTGTCAAGTCATGGCTTTTGTCTAGCGTCAGCTCACTGTATTATTTGAGTGTTGCTGTTTCTTCAAGCCATTCCGCTCCCTGCCGAGCGGGGAGGGGGGGAAAGCACTCAAGATAGCTAGACAATGCCTTTATTTACAGGTTTTGTGCAATATTCAGCCGGTTCAACGATTCGGCTACTAACTCTGAAGACATCCCAGAGCAGTAATTGCATTAATGCCCTCTGTCAGCTTCTAGGATGTTCTCCCCTTAAACACATGGGCTTGATCAAGGGCTGTCTCTGGGATTTGGAAGCTAATGGTCGAGAGCTCTGTCTTAACCTGAGTTTGCTTCCTTTAGTCCATTCTGGTACTCTCACTACCTGAATTTTACAGACACTATAGATGACACAGCTGACACTTAAGCAGCAACAAACCTCAGGCCTTAATATGGCTCTTGAATTGAGTTTATAGGTTTATTTTTTTAATACCGTATCTGTTTAATAAGAGGGGTTTGGTGGCTGGTTCTAAACCTTTGCATGAAATGAAAAGAAAGCTGCATTGAGTGTGATGCTCTGCTCTAAACCTGAAGTCCATGCTTGTCTCTGCCTTGCTCATTTGAACACTTTCTGCTGACAAATGCCTAGTTTTTATCAGTTCATTGCAAAGACATTTTTCTCTGCCACATATGAAATTATAAAAGCTTAAAGAACCATATCCACCCCTCAGGTGTGCTTGTGACTTCTAGTGATTTGGTAATTGAAGCTGCTCATGAATTGTGGGACGTGATTTATCTTTAATGCAGCGTGAAGATGGATAGTTGGGGGCAGGGGGGCGGATTAGGGGGCAGTTTAAGAGAAAGACAGGAAAATAAGGTGGCTGGAGCTTTGGCTTAATAGGAGCAAGGAAAAAACTACCACCCACCTTCTGTGTTTTGTTTTTTAAAATAGAGAATATACTCATATTATAAATACTGGAGACTCCTCCCACTAATGATGCTAAAGTCTAAATTCCCAAGACGGGCAGTAGTAGAGCGTGTTTCAGTTGGGAAAAGAGACCTGAATTCCTCGGGAAGGAGGAGGGTGAGATAAATTGGTGAGAGGTTACGGTGCGAGGGAGGTGTGCTGCTGGGTTTCGGTGGGTCAGGGGAGCCTCTCTTCTGCCTAAGTAGGTGTCAGACCCTGATGGTGAAATCCTTGAGGTGCCCTGGCCACATCGGAGCTTGTTACGTGCCTCCCCCACACCTGACCTCCCTCATGTTTCAGTTTTTCTTTTTTTTTTTTTTTTTTTTCTTTTTTCTGGTTTTAAATAATGGTTTCATGTGTGGCAGAACAGCTGCTCCCCGAGTTATCAAAATGGCTGTTTGCAGTTGAGGAGTGAAACAGTCCCGAGGTACAACTCCGTGTCACCAGGCACGGTGGGACGCGGTGCGGCAGGCTGGTGTCTCTCTGGCAGGGTTATTGCGGCGCTGGACCCCAGCACCTCTGGGCGCAGTGAAGCAGCACCTTCGGTGAAGTTAAACAGCTGAAGGATCAAACCTCCCTCTTCTCTCCCCGCGTATTGAGCTCCGCCTGCCCCGGGGCAGTGCACTCTGGGCACAGAAAACCAGCCTTTCTCTCTGGGAGATGCGTGTGTAGATTAATATTCGGCAATTACGGAAGTTAGACGGGTGAGGATTTGTGCTGAAGGCCAAGTGCTGACAATTCTGGGGCAAATTGCCGTTGGTTTAGCTAGTGTGGCTCTGTTTGCTATTGCCGCAATGACACTAACTCTCATGAGTTGAAATTGGGCCCCTGTTGGGTTTTTCTATTAATTTTTTTAAATTAATTCAGAGCATTAGATCTTAAAAGTATCATCTCTCAATGTGGGCTTGCAATCTCATAAACAGCCTCTTGTAATGAAAATCATCAGTGGTTTCAGCTTTGCTGTAACTTCCCAGTACTTACGATTATTGGCTTAATATTTTTTGGACCGGTATTGCTTAGTGTCAAAAGAAAAAGGAAAAAAAAGCCAGGAACCAAGAGCACCGTGTGCGTGGGAGGGGGCTGCTGTTGGAAGGCAGGATCTGACCAGGGCTGGAAAGGGAGCTGGTACGGAGGGGCTCCAACGTGGACCCAAGCGTGCCCCTGTGCTGGCACGCTGGGGGTGCGAGCACTGGGACAGAGGGTCTGGCCAGGCTGTGTCCAGTGCCTGGGCCTGGGGAAATAAGATTTTCAAAGTTTCTGGAACTGGTAGACGCTTCTTGGTTCCATCGTTAAAAATTCTACTGCCACCATCGCCCATGCCACGCAGAGGAGCGCTGAGGTGACTGTTTAACGGAAGTGGTGGCCATTCCAAGTTGCTCAGTGTATAGCTTGGGGTACGCGTGTGCTCACAGGCAGCATAAATGGAGACTCCTGCCCGCAGCGGTGTTGGGTGCCTCCACACTGGACTTCGGTTTAGCTCAAAGGAGCCCGGAGCAGAAACTTTATTTCAGGTCGGGCGGCCGTATCAGTTACTGCTGGTATCTGATGATGCTCGTGTCATTGGTTGCTTTAAACTTTGCCAGACTTAAACCAGTCAGAACGAAACATTGGTCAGTGTGTGGTTTAATTCTCAGATATTTAAATCTCACAGTGTGCCCTGTTTGTACAGGGTTCTGCTTAAGTCCTGCAACACCTTGGGTGGGCATTAAAGCTCCGGGCAACTTTAGCACATGCCCTTAATTGCTGAATGTTCAGTTCTGGGTGTAATTATTTAAGCAGCTCCTATGGAATAGGCTGGATGCCATATTGTAACATGAGCCTAGTGCATAACTCCTAATGGGAGCTATACGTTACCGCTAACCGCCAGTTCCTCCCAAAATTGTGCTGGAGGTTGGAAGTTTGAGGGAGGGAGGGAAGGGGAGATAAGGGGAGACTTGAGCTGAAGGTGGCAGGATGCAAAACATCGCGAATTTGGAAAACAAAATCCAAGAAGAGCACCAGTATAGTGCTCCTTTTGTCTCTTTATTTTTAAGTTGCTGAAAGTGCTCAACAAGATGAGGAGCAGGCAGCGAAGAAGCAATTTATTTAGGTTTTTGCTGTGGCATTCAATAATGCTTTCTTAGCAGCTGGCTGAGCATTGAAAGAAGTTGTTCTAGGAAATAAGATAAAGTAACAGCAAGGATACGTGTTATGAAAGGAAAAAACCTCTTTCCATGCTCTTCTGTGGTGTTTATAAACTAGCTAATCAACAAAATAGCTTTTAAACACTCAGGGGATAGACTTGCTTGTGCTACGTGCTTCCTCGGGCAGAGTTAACCGCAAAAGAAAAGCTTTTTACATAAATTGCAAGTGTTGAAGTTGAGATTTCTTGAACTGTTTTACACTCGCAAATATAATCGCTTGTACTCTGGTGATTCCGTTTCACTGAGTCAGAAGAGAGACGTCTCCGTGTCACTGGCACAGGGACAAAGACCGTCGCTGACAATGTTGTCTTGTATTCTCTTCTAGCTGCGTTTTCAAACGGGGATGTTGGGTTTAATAACTCCTTTGTTTTGTTAGTGTTTTTTGGACACTTGAACAGTTTGGGGTTGGCAGTAGTGCCTTTTTTTTGTTGTTGTTTTGACAGGGAGGAGAAGCAGGGAGAATGTCAATCAACTTTAATGACCAGTTTCATGGTTTGTGCCAGTAGTTCAGCATTCCAGCCTTACACGCGCTTTTTTCACTGTAGTACGGGCTTCATAAGGGAAGATATGTAACAAATGAAACAAGTTTGGCACAGTACTGTGCCTCCCCGACGTCACTACTCTTCTAAAAAAGGAGACAAAACCCCCTCTTTGTGGAAATCCTACATATTGCTTAGTTGATGGGGCAAGCAGCACTCTTTAGTTACTATTTCTCAAGCAAAAGCAGAAATATCTTAATTCTTCAGATTTCCATGAAGTTTACATTTAGGTAGTCTCAAATGAACCTTCAAATAAAAAGCCTTGGGCTCATACAATATTAGTTCTAGCACCTTATCGTAGAAAAGCACAAGAAGAAGTTCTTGAGCTTCTCTACCCTACAGTGCGCTACGTGCTGCCAGCGGCTCCGAGTGCTTCCCGGGGGAGATCGGGGACCCTGTCCCAGCCCACACACAGAAAAGTGACTTCTTGTGGTAGGGGGAATACAGCTCTTCCTGTAGTCGGAGCAGCTCTCGGAGGGAGGTGACACTGCCTGCCTGGACGCGCGTTACCCAACAGCAGCAGAAACGCACAGAAATCTCCCTGTAGCCGCGATTCCTTAAGGTGTGAACCCAAACCTATTCCTATCCAAAGCATCTCTTTTAGGAGCTTCTCGGTTCCTCCTATCTCCTCTCCTTCCTCACATACTATACTCTTTAGTACGTGAGCCCCTTGTAAGCGTATAATGGCTTTATTTTCCCAGCCTAACTTCATCTGAAGAGGATGCTCACAGCTTTTGGGAGTGAGAAGGGCAGAACAACACAGAGTTGACCCTTCTGAGCTGTCGGGAAGTTCTTGGGCAGGCAGTAATGCAACTTGGGTCTTGAAGCAGTTTCTATCTATTCCAGGCAAAAGGCCTGGTTAGGGCAGTGCTGGTTAATTGCTGGAAAGTTGCAGTAAAAAAGGAACAACCCCAACCCCAAATAAACAAACACCCCCTGAAAAACAAACAAAAAACCCACCAACTGCTCCCTCACTTGAATAAATTATTGAAGATGTGTTAATGCTCGGGATGTCTGCACCGCAAGATGGGTCTGTGCTGAACCCGCTGTGCACTGAACTGGTGCTACGATGGAACGGGAGCTATTGCCTGGGGAGCAGGGGCTTTGGCAGCTGCCTGTCCTTGCCTCCTGAAAGCTGGAAGCTCTTTCTGTGCTCACCTCCTGTAGCCCATCCTCTCCCAACCTCGCCTAGGATTGCGTCTACCATTGCAGTTCCTATTACTGCCTCTGCCTGTGTCTTATGCCTCTTAGGAAAGAAATATTCTGGCTTTCCCCCCGTGTTTCAGAGCTGGCCGTGCTCTGGGGGAGCTCCCTACAACCACGTCTCCTCTCTGGGTAGTCAGGCCCCAGCTCACCCCGGGTGAATCCAGCTTTCCCCTCCTGCTCAAGAACTGCTGGGTTTTGTCTTGAGCAGTCTCATCGTTAATACGCTTATTGCAAAATAGACAAACTGTGCAGGTTTTGGAGCGGGGGATAATGTTGGTTTATAATCTCACGTGATTTGTGATCTGATGAGCCTTTATCTTGCATTAGGCTCCTTGGCTCCTAGTGCATCTCCTGCTTCCCTGTGCCCTTAGTGTGTCCAGACATCCTTATAGACTGATCTTGAACTTCTCTTTGGCCACGCTGAAGTTGCTGCCATGGGCTTTAGCCTCTTTTCTTGGGGATTACGCTTGCTAAAGCAGCCTTCTGCCTGGATGCCTCCATGATGTGCTTTAAAGCATCGGGATGAGTGAAACTTGGGTTTGGGGATCTCGGCAATGGTCTTATCAAATGGTAGGGGCTTGACCTGCTGCTGTTGTCCTGCAGTTCTACCCTGCACATAGTTTGCTGTTTATTTTTACAGAATAACACTTTAAGATGTCTGTGCTCAGCATTGTAGGGAATCCAACTCTACCAGGAATCTGGGACAGCCGTGGAGGAGGGGACAGATGAGACTGGTAGCAAAAAAAAAAAAAAAAAAAAAAAAAAAAAAGAAGGGCGGGGGGGGAATCATCAGTCTTCAGGGTCTGTGAGTCTGAGGAAACTTCCTGAGTAATTTCTGCAGGTAGAAGCGCTCTCCTTTCCTGCAAATGCCCCTTTACCGCAGTTTTAGATGCCCCTGTTGCTGCTGATTTCTCTCCCTTTGCCAACCACCACTCAGTGCCTATTAAAAAAGTTGATGTAATTATGACACTTGGGCTACGTCTGATTGAAGAGAGGATGTAATCGCATATAATGGAATAGATGTTTTAGAATCTTTCCTTAAATGTGATAAAGCTCAGCTGTCCAGAAGAGGGCTATGAGCTGGAAGGAACGGTTAGGGAGGACTGGGCTTCAGGGTGCTGAGATTGTGCTCTTAAATGTAGTTGACAAACAAAGCGCTCGGATCTAAACACTATCGATTATCGCTGGATGCAAACGAGCCACCTGCCCAGAGACTTCCATTTAGAAGTTCCTGCCACCCTCCCCCTCGAAATGGGAGTTTAAACTCTTCCAGTAATGTCTGCAAATTGATTTGCAATCCCTTGAAAGGCGGAGTGCTGAGCAGGGAAGATGGACTCAGTGCGGGGAACGGCAGGAGCTGGGGATGCTGAGGGTACCCAGGCATGCGGGGACAGTGCTCTGCCTGGGTCGGTTTGGCTGTCCATCTGTTTTTTGCACCCCGTACCGCTCCGTTTGTGATGTATCTATACGAGGATGCTCTGATAATGTTGTGGTAGGGATGCCTGCACCAGGGCTGCTCCTCCTCCCCTCTGTGGGCTGCGCGGGCTCTCGTGCGAGATGCTGAGGTGAAGCCCGTCAATACGGTGATGGGGCCACAGCAGCCTGGCTTTATAGCCCTTAATGCTGGCGTGAAATCGCGTCCCGCGTTACACAGGCTTTGCTGGGAGAGCCGCGTGTGGGAGAACGTGAGCTGGCGGGGCTGCTGGGGGGAGGCAGAAGCACAAATAGTATCATTTTTTGCTGAGTGTTCCTTAAAAACAATTCAGGCTTTGTTGCTGAAGCCACAACAACAGCGTCTCAACTTCTTTCAGTTCAGGGACCTTTAAAAGGGCCCTTTCTGCCAAGGCACAGGGCAGCCTCCACCATGTCCCTCGCTCCCCTTTCATGCTGTGCCCTCGTAATACTCTAGGGGTAGAAGAGAAGCAAACCAACCCCCCCAAATACTTTGTGGGGAGGGAAAAGGCCATAGCAAGTGGCTAAAAACTTCCAGAAATGTGTAATCTGGGACATCTATGCAGCAGCTAACAAGTTTTGTGGTTTTTTTTTTTCATCATAGCGTCAGGCCCTCGCGGTACCACAGAAAGAGAATGCAGAGGGATATGTAATACTCCCGAACTAACCCCTTGTTTTGGGAGGGTGGGAGATGAAGGCTTTAATGCGTTTCTGGAGAAGAACCGTGGTGAGGAACAGGGAAGGCTTTGCTCTTTCCTTACTCCATCTCTAAAGAAAGCACAGGCAGTGCTCCGAGCAAAAAAGAAATAAAATAGCAGTTTGACATTGAAGATGCTATTACGTATAGTCTGGGCAGACTGAGGTAAACCTGCTTCCTTTCCTGTGGTTTCGTGTCTGCTTTTGTCTGCCCTTTGCAGGCAAAAAGGGTCTGTTTACTCTTGCTAAGTAACCTACAAAACATGGCACTTGCCTGCCCGATCTGCAGTTTCTAGACGTCTCGCGTTCACCTCCCTGCTCTCAAGCTAAGTATTGCTTCATCAGCATAAATATTCAGACTGACAGAGTCTTAAATGCCTTTGAAATGTCGGCTTATTTCCCCCTTAATTCTCTGGAGAGCTGGAATTCATGCCCTGTGGTTTGCAGGGTTTGTGGGTTGCCTGGGGAGGCTGGTGCTCAGGGACCCCCCAGGCAGACGAGGGCCATGGTGTGCAGATCTTGCAGGAAAAGCTTCCAAATCGGGCATTTCTCGCTTGTCCCAACCAGTGAGCATCTCCACCAGATGGTGGTAGTGTGGAACCCTCTGTTGCTGGTCCCTCTGTGGTCCCCTGCGAAACCTCCGGCTGCAGGTGATGGTGGCTGGTGCCGAAACATCCCCCGTCACGCAGGCTCACACCCGCCTCATTCACCCATTTCTGGCCCCAAAACCCAGTCTTTCAAGCTGGGCTGGTTTAAGCGTCTTTGCTTTTGAGACTAGGCATAAAGACTGCTTGTGGCGCTGCAGCAAGAGGAGTCGAGGCGAGTGGTCCTTCGTGGGGGTACGGGACATATTTCCCTTCTGGATACCCTGTGGTTTCTTTCTCAGTCCATGTGCAGAAGATGAGTTTCTGAGTTTGGCTAATGCATATGCTTTGATGGGTTTGTTCTACTAAGGGAAGACAGATGACAGCAGGTTTCTCTTGGCAGGATCAATGAGTATCAGTCTCTCTGCAAGCTCCCAACACCCAAAAGCTATCTTAAAGCATTTTATGTTGCTCTGGCATTACACCTGTGCCTTTGGTGAGCAGGTCATGGTGGGACAGCAGGCAGAGCCCTGCGCAGCCCTTCCTGCACAGGAGTGCATCCTTCTGAACTTCTCTGGTGATCACAGCGTTCTCCGAAGCTGTGCACTCGCTGCGGTGGGACGTGTCTCTAGGGACCGCGCTGTCTCGGCAGTCTCTGCTGTGGGAGAAGTTCTCCTGCACGACACATCCTTTTCCTGGTATTTTGTGAAATTAACTAGAGAGCAAGAAGAAAGCTTAAGTGATTTAATTAAGACTTCTACACTCTCCAGCTTCTATCCCGTACAGCATAAGGCCGGTGCTGTCAGCAGAAGCTCCTTCAGTTGTAATCTGTCCAGAGAAATCCCAACCTTTGGCTGATGATGAGAAAGGACTGTGATAGAAAGGCTACTGTACAAGATATTTTAGTTTGGTGAGGAGATGCAGTGGGTTGTCGCTGTGTTTGGTGACTGCTGGAGGTTTGTTCTGAACACAGAATAGTCTCTTCTCAGAGCAGGCGTTAACTCGGGGCAAGCACCTTCAGCCAGAACAAATACAGACTTCACCTTGTCAACCGAATGGATGAAGTTGTCTCTTCCACGCCGCTCTGTTGACTCGAAGCGCTTCACTGAGGAGATCATCGTTGCCGTCACCTAACAGAGCTATTCAAGAAGAGCCATCCCATGCATCTCGGGCACGCTTTGCAGCACCCGCACAGCAGTAAAACCACTACATTAAAAGTTCCTTTATTAGGAGATGAAAAGGCTGCCGTGAGCAAGCGATCCCTCTGAAACCTGTGCTACAAACACAGGTCAGAAGCATGTCTCTGAAGCGCACTAAGCCTTTTGGGGAATATCCAATAACTGGGTTAAGAAAGATGCCATGTAAGGAACAAGATGCATCTCATATACATAGAGGCTAATTCTCCGTAATGAGACTTACAGACAGTAACTCCAACCCACGGTCAACATCGCCTGAGCTGCTGTGTGACAACATGCCAAAAACTGGGATCCAAGCCGCCTGGCAGGCTCCTGCGTTGCTCACTTGCAGCTAACTATTTCTACGCAGACAAGCTTACGAGCTCCTGCTGTACCAGAGGATGCTTCTTGGGCTTGTGTGACGTCTGTGAGTGTGAATTTTGGCTTTGGCCGCAGCAAATGTGCGCACAGGATGCAGTTCCTGGTGGGATGGAGGGAGTGTCGTGTGCCCCAGGCATTTCATTTTAACACAAAATGTGCCTTTTGCTGTCGCGCTAAGGGAGAGAACTGTTTCCCTCTCCTGGGTTTACCACCCGACTCTGGTGTGAAGATCTGTCTGAGCGGGGAAATGCCATTACACCGCTAACTCAGTATCCTGCCCAAGCTAGAGGTGATCACCTTATCTGCATGCTGAAACCTAAACCTCCTTCCTGCCGGGCTCAGAGAGGGAGCAACGATGGGCTCATCCCTTCAGACTTGGTGAGTGTCCTTGGTCCTTCTTCTGCCACAGGAATAGGTCGCAGTCCTCTGCTGATGTGCTTGAGAGAAAACTCAACTGCTCTTTTCTCGGGGCTTAAATGTTCAGGAAAAGCAAACCTATGAAGACAAGTGCCTCTGAGCATTGTTCAAGGACGTGCGACGGTCACAGTAGGTGACGCTGGGCCAGGTGGTGATTTCCACAGGAGACGTGTGGGACGTGGGGCTCAGCCCTCCCTGTCCTGGTGCCCCGATCCAGCGGCTGTTGCACGTGGCCCAGGGAACTGCAGCCGTCCTTTGCGAACATCTGCAGTAGCTCTGAAGGTCCCTATTTACAAGAGGGACTTAGCACAGAAATGTTTTGTTCAGCAAAAAATGCAGGAGCAGGCTACCTCTTTTTTTTTTTTTTTTAATCAAATTGTTTTGGCTGTTGTTGTGGGTTTCTGTAGATATTGTCAGGTTTGCGTGTTAATGCATTAACCCTTTCTGCTCCTCTGTGTATCTTTATGCTTTGTAGGAGACGCTGCCTAGCAGAGGAGCCTTTGAATGTGTTTATTTTGCTCTTCTATGAGCAGTCTGTGCAGACTGTGTCGTTCCTAGTAACTGCGAAAGCCCGTCTCTGTCAGCACCGAGGATGCTGCTCTGATCCAGTGACTAAAAGATACCTGAGCAAATTACTGCACCCGGTATAGCACCAAGTGCTGCTGCATTGTAAGCTTCCTCGATAGCTTCACAATAGCTAAGTAACACTTGCCTCGTGTTAAATACTAGTTTTGTGCTCTTGGTTAAGTAGCACCAGCTTGCGTGTCTTCATTAGCCATCCTTTCTGTCTCTCCGGTTCAGCATATGTTGTAAACTTGGAATTAATTGCTGCTGCTTCTTTCAGAAATGTAGCAAAATTCTTTGTTCCTCCTTCCCTCCTGCCTCAGGTTGATTTCTAAAGATTCTAGGCTTTCCATACTCTTGAAGTCTTTCTGTTGCTCTCCTACAGCATTTCCAACAACAAAGTTTGTCCAGTACCATTGGTCCTCTGATCCCTTTGCCCCCTCTTCCTTGTTCCAAGTGACCCCTTTCTGCCTTCCTTTCTTTTAAAAGTTGACCTGCAGAACTGAAAGTACCTTTTGAACATTTACCTCCTCCTTCCACCCCAGCTCTGCTAGCACGGAGTAATATGAAAGTAAAGTTTTTGAAGAGAGATCAAACACTGATTCCATACGTGGAAGCCAACAAGCTACTTTGATTTTTTTTTTTTTTTCCCTCCTCTCTTGTTTGTGTTTTGTTTTTTTTTTAATCATACTTGAAGTAGATACTTGCAAGTGGTTTGGCAAAAGAAATATTCCTGTGCCTTAAGAAGGCATCTTCTGTCTGAAGCTGGCAGAGGCCAGGGGAGAAGAGACGGCCTCTGATTTTACTGGTCAAGCACATGGATCATGTGCATGTGGATCATGACCACATCAGAGTGCATTAAGCACCCTCTGTGCGTAGGGGAATTAATAGCTTCGTTTTACCAATGGAGTCTCCAGCTTAAAGATACGTACTGTACCTGTTGATAGCTCACTCCAGGTCTGAAAGAGTGGATGCCATTTACACGGGTTTGGAAATCTACACGGTAAATCAGTAGGAACTTTTCTAGACAGGTTTTTTTTCATGTTTCTTAGTAGTCTGAATGCATGTAGAATATTTCTTTTGGTAATGATGATTATGTGAGCAATATTTCCGCAGTGTGCATCTAACACTACTCGCAGACGTGCTACAGAACCAGAGAAGTGACAGCTGTAAGGTCTATTTGTAAAATACATAACGAGCACTGCCAATGCCAGTGGCCTGCCTTAACCATGATAAATCTTTCCCATTTCTGGGTGCCGGAGTAATTAATAATGACCAGCACGTTCATTTTACAAATCAGCTGTCCCATGGCTCTACAACAGGACAAATGTTCTCAGACTTTCCGGGTGCTCTGGGAAAGGCAACTCTTAGCAGATGCCATCTCGATTATGAGACTAGCTGAGAACGTGGCATGCATTTACATAGGTTGCTTGTTGCTTAATTTGCTATGCTAGAGGCTCTAGGTTTTCTGAATAATCTGACATAAGGAGGTAACAAATGTATGATTACAGAAATGTAGTTAAAACTTGCTAAGAACAAAATAATTGAGGCCTAGTAAACAGAAAGCAACTTAAGTAGTCAAGAGCTTCATTTATAGCTAAGAAGCAGATAAAATATCATTTTACTAAGTTTGTGTCGAACAAGTCAATTCTGCAATAACCCAAAACCACCTTTACTCAAGTCTATATCCGATTTATTATACTGAACTTTTCTGAGAATGACCGATGCTATTAACACAGCATTGCTATAACGAGGAAAGCTGCAGCAAATGAGTTCTTGGTTGAGACATTGGAATAGTTATTCTATTATAATTGCCAAATGCAAACACTTGAGGTATAAGGCCATATCACAGTCCATCAAAATAACACTTTAAATGGCTCTTGCTCTGTGTTAGTCTCCTACTGACTCTGCAGCTTTGTGTGATTTCAAGCTGTGAAGGAAAAAATCTTACCGAGGGGGTCAGCCCCGCTCCGCTTTAGCCTCAGCGATTTGCTGAGTCCAGCACTAACGCTGCAAACATCCAAATATCCAAAACGGTTTTCATTCTCAGCTGGAAAGTTTAATTCCTGAACTTCCTGCTCTTCTTGCCAAAACCCAAACTGTTATCTTCTTCCACTGGGGCAAATCTAACTGGACTCTTAAATGACTTAAAATCACTCTGACTTCTCCTATATTCACTGAAATGGATAGTCCCAAGATGACCTTCAGTCAACGAGTTGCAGTCAAACTGGCAGCTGTGACCGTTAAGCTGAAGAGCTCTTGTATGTACTAGTGCCTTTTTCTTACCCCTGGGGAGGTAGTTGTTGGTTTGGTCTTGGTTATGATCAGCAAATTAGCTGCCTGCTGAAGAGCCGGTCTTGTTTTGGGTTGGGTTGAGGTGAGGGGGCTTGGGTGGTGGTTGTCCATACTGTACTGATACTAAACAGTCAACCCGCATACAATGCTGAGAGTCAATGATGGCTTCTGAGCCCAGCCAGCAAGAATGTGCGCCCTCACCTCTGGAAAATCATGACTTTAAAACTACTTTTGCCCTGTACTTAACATGCAGCAGCTCACGTGAATGCGTTTGGTCTGAATGGAGCAGTGGGTGTGTTTGCTCTGTGGATTTGTTCCAAATAAGTGACGTTGGCTTTGTTGTACTTGAAGGTGCCTCATCACCAGACATGGAGTCCAGCTATGGGGGAGGCTTGCTAGATATGGTGAAAGGAGGAGCAGGGAGACTCTTCAGCAATTTGAAGGATAACCTGAAGGATACCCTGAAAGATACGTCTTCAAAGGTCATGCAATCTGTTGCCAGGTACAGTACAGCTGAGGCTGCCTAACGCAGGTAAAATCACCAGCGGTAAAGTGCCGGTCTGAGTTGCTGTCTCTACTAGCACAGCACAACTTCCAGCTAACCTAGTGAAGGAAGGAGGTGAAAATCACAAGTGACTTCTTTGATTCTGTCCCATAATTAATTGGTATTTGGCCTCAAGGAAGCAGGAAAAACAAAGTGGAAAAAAAAAAAAAACCCTAAGCTTCATAGTAGAGTGACCACCAACATCCCGAGGTCTGGAAAAGGTCCCCCCCCAGTGAAAGTGGAGCACTTGGTTTCCGATTGCTTCATTGACCTCTGTGCGGTCCTTCTACTCAGCCACCGCTAAACCATTTTGTCACTGAAAATTGGCTCATGTTTTATCCCTTCCCTTTGCTGTGCAAGGAGACTCTTGTTGCTGATTTAACTGTTCCCTTTGCTGTAGCCACTCTTCGAGTTGAAGAAAGAGCTGAGGTGACTTTGCTTTGGTTACCTCTGCTGGTGTTGTCCCCGGCGCTTGGCACTCTACCTGCCTCTGAGCGATATGGGGCTACGATAAATTAAAGAAACTTAATGCAGGCAAGACCTCAGAGGCTTTGAGTGATCGGCAAAGTGCCAAACTACTAGAGATTTCTCCTGAAAACTGGCACTGAAAATTAATGACAAAAGGGAAAAGGGACCTTTTTTGCAAGCTTCTGCATCCAGTTAATTGCACGTGTAGAAGGGAAGGCTGGGTCACTGTCTGCAGGAAGCTATTTGTACCCTCTTCTTAGGGCATAATGATAAAAGTACAAAGAATCCATTTTAAGATCATTCTTTCCTCGTGTCAAAAGCAGACCTTTGTGGGGAAAACACTCTTCTGGCTCCTCTAATGGGCTGTCTTCTGTAAAACATGTGCATAATGTCTGTCTCCTCCTTTGTCTTCTTTTAGTTACACCAAGGGGGAGCTAGATATTTCATACATTACCTCAAGAATCATAGGTAAGTGCTGCTTATGGGATAAATAAAACCTGTCGTATCCCAGGGTTCAGAAGTCCATAAGCATGTGTTGATGCACGCTCAGCCTGGCTTCTCCTTGTGTTCCTAGTGATGTCTTTTCCGGCTGAGGGCGTTGAGCTGGGATTCAGGAACCACATTGAAGATGTACGGACGTTTTTGGATTCCAGACATCCTGACCACTACACCGTCTTCAACTTGTCACCCAAGTATTATCGCAGTGCCAAGTTTCACAACCGGGTGAGTGTCTTTGAGAGGTTTAACAAGAGCAGGGGGGGAGCTTCTTGGGGGGAAAAAGGGGCACCAGGTTGTTTCTGTCTGTTCTGAGTGGCAGAATGTAAGAAGATGAAAATGGAATTATAGGTGTTTCTAAGCCGCTGTGGCCGTTCCTGGGTTTTAGCTGATGCTTGGGACCGTGGGGATTAAAGAGCTGGAAAGTTCAGGGCATAATGCTTGTGCTGGGCGCTGGGGAGAGTACACGGCATCGCACTAAGTTGAGCCTGTGCTGCTCTTGGCTCCTACATAGCTGTTGGAAGCTGCTGCAGAGAAATTGTGACTAAAATGGAAGCACTTCGCAAGAAATTACCAACAAAGAAGGCAGATTATTTTCATGGTGAACAGTCCTTCAGTTGTGCTTTATTCAAGCAGGAGCCCTTAGCAGGCAAAGCACAGGACTGGAAACGGGATCTAAGGGGCACTTTGGCTCTTGCGCTAGCGTATGACTTTAAAAACCCACCTCCACTCGCTGCCCCAGTTTCTGTCACTAAAACCAGAACAGCATACGGGAGCACTGCAAGGCTCTGGTTCATTAATGGCTTTTAGAGGAAATCTCTATGAAATACTGCTGCTGAAATGCAAGATTAGATCTAAACTTTCAGAAAACTTCCTGTTCTTTCCCTCTCCCACAAGAGTGATGATTTTTTTATTTATTTTTAAACTTCTAATTTTTCGTTGCCTTCAACAAAAAAGACAACAGCAGTTGCCAGGCTTAACCCTTGGTCAGGGTAAGCAAATCTCATGCTGCATAAGCCTCATCTCGTTTTAATTTGAGGTATAGCTGAATCTGTCTTCAGCGATTGCTTTGATCACCAGAAATCCCTCACTCACGCTTGTCGCAAATTTCTCAGTGGCAATCAGTAACCAGCCAGGACTTCAAATACGAGTAAATGAATGGGAAAGACTAATTAAAAGATATCAGGGGCTCTGAATCTTCGGTCTCGCTTGGTTCTGGTGCATCACTATTGCTGTTGGTGGGAGGGGAAAGACAGATCTACTTTTGAAAGCCCGGCATTAAACATCTGTTGGTGTATTGCTTGACCTGGCCATAACTCCTCCATTCCCTGTGTTTTATCTCCTACCCTACCCAGCACCTTAACAAATTACTTTGTGTGTCGCTCTTGAAGCACGACTAGGTGCTTCGTAAGCTATTTCCTTGACATACACAGGAAGAAAATGATGTATCTCTTAATAAAACATTGTACTTTCAGGTTAAGGGCTAGGAAATACTGAGTCCAGGTATTTTTCAAGAAAATGAAATGCGCAGAACAGAATACATGAAATCAGATGAAGCATGAAACAATTATAAATACGAGGTTGAACTTCACATATATTGGGAAAAATACTAATGGGTTGTCGAGGAGGTGAAATCACGCTAAGAGTATTTTCTGCTTTGGATGAGGATGCCAGCTGAGCTGAAGTTCTGAGATACACACTTGCTCTTTGAAGTGAAAGGCTGTTTAATTCCTATCTTCTTTAAAACTTTTTGTTCCTAAGATCAAAGTAGGTCACTTTGCTGCGTAGTGGTACAGGAGGGAGATGACAGTTAATGTCCTGCTGGGCTATTTTCCTGCCCTGACGTGGCTCTGTGGGTCACGAAGCCCCGAATGCCCGGTCTGCTGAGGAGAAGAGGGGACTATGAACACTAAAACCTGCTGCTGAAATGTGGTTGTCCTCTCTTCTCCTCCCCGCCTCGCCTCCCCGGTGGGAGAGGAGAGCTCATGGCCGCTCGAGGAAGCGTGAGCAGTTTGAAAACATATAACTCAAATATAACACTAAACAAACCCAAACTTCAAAGTCCCTGATGGGTCACATTCCTGGCTGTTGCTGCCCTACTGCTAAAGTAAAACAAGCGTTGGCTCCTTATTTCCAAAGCTCTAGAAGAATTCCTGTTACTTTTCTGTAAGGTTGTCTTTCGTGAGTGGTGGCGAGGTTATGTTTGAAACAAATGCCATGCCACATAGTGCATATTTAATTTCCTAATTGCGAACCAGCAGGCAGATGGGTAATTATAGGCAAAGTAAACATATAATTATGGACTGTTGGGAAATGTACATTATTTACTTGGGAAGTGATAATGGCTTTTCCAGATGCTTGACAGTGTGTTGTCGTGAGGCCTGTTCAGAAGACCGTCAGTGGAAGGGTCGCTGGTCGTATTAATTCTAACAGCCGCTTGGAATCTGAATTGCGTTTTAGTGATCTAATTGCAAGTGGATCTTGTGCCTCCAGAAGCCTGCTGCAAAAGTAGCTGGGGTTGAAAGGAGAAGACTCTTTCTTGATATAAAATAACTGGTGTGATAATATAAAATAATATACATAAATTATGGCATCAGTACTCTGGCTCTGTTAAAGAATTGAATACAAGTTTATGATCCTTCTGTAATTCAGGTTTTACAATGGTCCCCTAACTGCAGCCGTGCATTCCCTGCCATGTCCACCGAACAGAAAGCTAAGGCTACGCTGGGGGTTACCATGTAGCGAACTTTTGGGTGTTTTGTGCCCCCTCAGCCCTTCCTAAAAATGCACAAAAAATGGTAGAGGCAAGGGGGAAATCAAGTGTATTCAACAGAAGGAATGAGATAAAATATAGCTCTCAAGACAGGAGAAGGGGGATGAATATAATGCTGTAGTGAATGAACGGTCGTTTGCTGCCTTCCAAAGCTTGAGGGTGGTTTGACTCGTTGGGTAGCTTCTACAGTGCAAAACCTGCACTTGCTCACCAAATACACGGCTGAATTTCAGGATATTATGGAGACCGAAAACTTTCATGAGTCTAAAAAGTGATTGGACAAATATCAAATTAGGTATTGGATTAGACAAAACCCTCCCAAATGTTAAGCAGAGGTCCGCCAGCTCAGGAAGGCTGGCAGCGGGTCGGATGCGCTGGGTCAGGCACTGCTGCCTGCTTGCTCTGTCCCTGTGTCCTCTGGGTGTCCTTGGAGCCGTGGTTTGAGACAAAACACAGCTTGGTAGCTCTCTGGTTTGGGTCAGCATTCCCGTTTCTGCTATACGATGTTGTGCAGGTATATGTCAGACAACCTTAAATACAAGTTTTATGAAACCTGGAGCACTTCCTTCCTCTCGGAGATGAAACGGTCGGGTATGGAAATCATATGGCTATGTAAGAACATCTGGGCAAACCAGCTCCTTCCTGCCCCCAGTTCTCACTAGCCAGGATCCAAATCTCAGCCAAGAGAGAGAGAGAACCAGTTCTTTGTCTGAGGACAAGCCTCGTAATGTTTCTCCTTTAAATTTCTTCTAGCCAGAAATGCCCTTAAAAAAAAAAGTATATTTCAGTTAAAACCAGATGAAATGGAGATGTCTGTAGAAGGCTATTTGATGTGCTGTTTGAGACTGCAAGGACTGTTCTGGAGATAAGTGTTATGACTCAGAACTAGTACATCGATGAATAGTAACAAGACATACTTTAGGATTTGTGATTTTTTATTTTTTTTTTTCAGCTCTAAGAAGTCATTCATTTTTCTGGCTCATATCTTAACTATACTCAGATATGACTTTTTTTTAACAGAAGTTTCCCTTTCATCAGCCTAATATCTGTCAAATAGGGCTTGAAAATCTATGACATAAAATAGCTGAGAACAACAGATGTTTAATATCCTTTCAAAATCAGAGCCGTAGCTTTTAGGGACAAGTTGTACAAAGGCTTTAGAGCAGAAACCAATGCGCTGCGGCGAGACGGGAGTGTTAGGAAAGGCCACACATGATAATCTGATTTGGAATGTACATTTTTTAAAATAGTATAGTCAGTGACAATACATCAGTATTAGGTTATTTGAGAATGCCTTTTTGTTTGCCACCTCATAATTCATGAAAGTCACAGAGCAGAATTATGCACGAGAAGAGATGGAGTAGGTTTCAAGCGCATAACTCGAGGTTGTAAAAGAGAAGTATGTTTCTTGGCAGAATGCATTTGTAAAAGCATGCCTTGCTTAATGCTCTTGGGAAGCTGCCTTTTGCTCACTGTGCGATTTCTGTAGGTATCTGAATGTAGCTGGCCCGTACGGCAAGCGCCCAGTCTGCACAACCTCTACGCCGTCTGTAAGAACATGCACAACTGGCTACAGCAGAACCCCAAAAACGTCTGTGTCATCCACTGCATGGTAAGTACACCAGAAAGTAGCCACACTTTTAGACCTATGAGTCATATTGCACGTCATGTGGCTGGAGTCTGTGTACAAGGATGGTGACAATTTCTAAAAGAAAAAGATGTGAAATAAAATGGACCCCCATAGAAAGGGACATCATCTGCCGCATGCAGCTACATAGCTAAGCTGGAAGACCTGAATGAGAAGCAGGAATGAAAAGCAAGAGAGGTCACCGTTGTTCTAGTAGTGAACTACTAGAGGTGATGAGTAGCAAACAGGTTTAGACTTCACCCGAGAACTGACCGTAAGGGTTGTCAGCCTGCTATGGCTTTGCGTTTATTGTAAGTAGTTACAGGGCAAAACGCAGCCTCCAGACTGAAGGCTACTGATGGATGTTGGGGAGAAAATACATAGTTGGGAATTCTGTCGAAATATGGAACTGAGATTGGTAAAGTCTCTTGCGGTCATTACTTGTCAGGGCTGGCTGAAGAAGTCCAGTTGCCTTCCGCTCCTCTTTGTGCACCACAGCTGACAAGGTGCTAAACCCCCGTAAGGGTTAGTACCAGGCAACGTGTAGATAGGATGCATGAGAGTGGTGTGATTCTGTGTGACTGACTTGTGATTTACCCCATACAACCTTTAATATTGACGGCAATGCCCCAAAGGGAGAGTTCTGGTTTCCTCCTGGAGCCTAAATTAAATCCAGGAGGCTGTCAGCCCTGATCAGTATAAACTGGAAGGAATGGGGGAAATGACTGATCCCAAGCTGCATAGACCTTACATACGAGTCTGGCATTTCTGCCTTGCGTAGCACAGCCAGGGGCTACGGGACATAAATTCTGTTCAAACAGAGATGAAGACGCACTTGCTGCCTCCAGTCCTGGAAATCTATCTCAAGAATCAAATTCCTTTGCTGTCCTTTGAGCAATGAATATCAGAATAATGCTGTAAAGGGCAGGGAGTCCTTTTTAACACTTTCTAAGGAGTCTGCAGAAGCCCACTTCTGAACCTGAGAGATCTTTTCACAGCAACTGGCAGGGGCTAAACCTTAAAAAAAGCAAATAGCCTGTTATCCTTGAGCATGTGCTCAGGCTCAGCGGGTTATTGGGGTCTGGCTCAGCTCTAGTATGGCAAATCCTACAGCATGGCTGGAGTGCCTAAAAGCTGCCTGAAATAAATAATTACAAGGAGCCTGTGTAACTTGTGTTTCAGACGGGGGGTGACCGCCTGCCTGATGGGGCGGTAGGGTTCCCACCCCTTCCTTGTAAATGAGCCTTGACTTCTGGCCTCTTCTGTGTCCCTCTGGCAAGCGGGAGATGAGTTGGGTGGCATGGCACTCTGGTAGCACTGAGCAGGGTCTCGTCGTTATGCCATGAACATGCATCCAAAATTAAGCAGGCATCAGACCTAGATTTTGGTGGAAGCTGGTGGAAGGGCTTTTTCTCGCCAGAGTTGAGGTATGGTCCATATAGCTCATCACCTTGTATGTTCCTGAGTATAGCAAGGACCTGGGGCACTGGGGATAATTTGACTCTCTCCTGCTCTTTCTGTATTTTTGGTCTTTTTCTATCAGTCTGACTTGGCAAACACACTTCCCTTCATCATCAACCTAAATAAAAGGTAGACCTGTTCAGGAGCAACCTGTAGGTTGAGGGCTGTGCAGCTGTTTGGGTGAGGGAACTTTGGGCTGGGTTTTTTGTTTGCGAAATCTTCAAGGTGAAAATTGTATGAGGTGACTGCCTGCAGCTGTGGGATGGGTGTACTCTGACCCCTGTTCCAGGCCTATGTTTGAAATAATTGTAACATTACAGCTCGGGAGCAGCCATGAAATGCCATTTGTAGAAAAAAAAATAAAATAAAATGTACTTCTGGGCTTTCAAAACAGCTCTAAACCGTCCTCAGCTTTGGCTGCTTACTGGATATTATCTTAGCTTTAATCCAGGCCCGTGATGCTCACTGCAGTCCTAGGTATTAAACACGTGACACCGCACTGGAAATTCCTCATTCTCATGCGGTCTCATTCCTCATCTTTCTGGAGAAATTATTTTATGTGATTTAAGGAAGAGTGGGGAGTGTTCTGCTGAAATTTAAAGGATGTCTCTGATACTTATACATTGTTCTCCCTCCACCTCTTTCCTTAACAGGATGGCCGTGCAGCCTCAGCCGTTCTGGTCAGTGCGATGTTCTGTTTCTGTCACCTCTTCTCTAATCCAGGCCCTGCAGTGCAGCTGCTGAACACAAAGAGACCTGGAATTGTACTCTGGCCGTCTCACAGGAGGTAGAGTATGCTACCTAAATGCTACGCGAGCATCCTATATTCCTCACACTAGAAACCGCCCAAGCAGTACTCGTGCATTAGCCATGGCACTTAGCTTTGACAGGCCGTAACTGATGTTTATGGCCACTTCCATTTTATCCACGTTGATATAACAGTCATGGCAGAACAAAATAAAATATTACAATAGCTTTGCTCACCAGTTCAGGAAAGCTGACAAACCTGTAGTTGGCAGGGCCTGGGTGAATCCCTCTCCCTGCGTCAGCTTCCTCCATGCGGGAGTTTACATTGTTTACACGTCTTTTTTACAAGTTCTGTTAAGCAGAGGAAGAACTGCCTCTTAGAGCAAACCAAAGACCTAGTGTTATGTATGTAATAATAATAATAATGATCCTACAGTACTTGAACTAACAAAGTAATTCATCTGCTACGTGCATGTAAAATAGAAAGCAAAATTCTAGTGGTAAACCAGAAAAACCATTGCCCAGCACCTTCTCTCCTAAAAGGTGAGGAGAAATGATCTCCAGCTCGGAGCTAAAGGCCAACTTCTTCCCTCCTGAGCTCTCGTTCTTGTAATTAATCAGAAATAGAAGCATAGATTTTGTGCCAGCTGTGAGGATGCTGGAGTACATGGAAAATCCAGTCCTGGAGCTGTGAAAGAATTGCACTTTCACTGGATTTCAAGGCAGACTCCAAGTTCAGAACGTAAATTTAGTCACCTGGGATGGAGATTTCAGTAACGGCTTTCTCTGTCTGCAGATACATAGGATACATTTGTGATCTAATAGCAGACAAGCCCGTCATTCCTCACTGCAAACCACTTACTATCAAGTCAGTCACCCTCAGTCCAGTCCCCTGTTTCAACAAGCAACGCAATGGGTGCCGGCCCTTCTGCGACATTCTCAGCGGAGAAACCAGAATCCTTACAACTTCCCAGGAGTATGAAAGAATGAAGTGAGTTGCTGTGATCTCCTACCGTCCTTAGGAGGCTTTTGTTTTGCTATAATGTGGCTAATAGCTGTGCTGCGGTCATTGCCAGACTGCCTGATAAACGATGGAGGGCACTTATTAACTGAAAGATGGTGCCTAGTCTTGGAAGTTGTCATGTGGTGGGATGCCTTCATAGCAATAGTTCAGTGCTGTGTTGGTTTCCCCTGTGAAATGTTGGTGTTTCCATTAAGCCTAAGGTTAAGCAGGGCGCTGAATGCACCTTCCGTTTGCTTGGCCTGAACGAGATGATAGCTTTTATGTTGATACTGTTGGTGGGTGGTAATGACACTGTGGAAGGGAGCTTAACTGTGGATTTCCTTCTCTTCTTCTCAAAGAGAATACCGCGTGCAAGAAGGGAAAGTCCTAATTCCACTGGGAGCCACTGTCCATGGAGACGTTGTTGTTTCTGTCTACCATATGAGATCAACCATTGGGGGACGCCTTCAAGCAAAAGTAGGAGTTTAATTTTTCTTGCATGGTAGAGGCAATGTAGCTAAGAGATGGCTAAACGTGGGGTCTAAGAATGCATGTGGAACCCATCTTGTGGTGTAGGAAGTGTCCTTATTCCACACTAGATATAACACAAATTTGAGCAGTGCTGAGGGAAAACAAAGAGCTGCGTTTGGAGAAGTTCATGGTGCCTCTGGTGTCTCTGCGGAGATGGTGTCTGCTGATGGGGTGTAGGATCCTTTTGGCTGATGTAGAAGACATCAGTAACCAGCTCAGGGGAAACCACCACCAAAGCCTCTACCTATGCACTCTAAGAAGATGGAAGAAGATTTTTCTTCTGCTCAGATTAGAATGACTTACTGAACCATCGCTCCTACATGCTGTCTGTCTCGCTTGCTCTAGAGCAGCCTTCACCTTTTTTGGTCATTAGGCCAAAAAGGCAGTTTGGGTGTGTTAGTCAGTCATGGGGATAGGAAAGACTAAGCTGCAGGCTGGTCAGACACCCTCTTCACGGCCAAAAAGCCTCTTAATACTAGTAGATCAAAGAAATGGGAGACGGTGGAAACCAGGGAGAGAGAATAGAGGGGTGCCGGAGTGAGCACATCTTGGTGTCTCCTTCCCATAACATAGTAGCAGTGCTGGAAGTGAAAATAGGTATTGATCTGTGCTGCTCTAGGCTTTGAGACTAATTTTAAAAATGGTCTTGTAATTGTGGAAGAGGGGTTTGGAAATGCAGTCTGTTCAGCCTAGAAAACTTGGATCTGCAAAAACTGAATCAGTAGTTGTCATACACTAAGCTGCTCCAGTAACCTTTATAGCGATGTGGGTTGATTGGCTCACTTGGTGAAATAACCTGTTTCAGTGGTAGTGACTGAAAGCACAAAAAGTGAGGGAAGAACCAAGTCTTGTCCCACCTGCTTTGAGTGCCACCTCGTTTGCTCCTGGCAGATGGGTGCTGCACGGCTGGTCAGGCAAAACAGTTCCTGGACTCCCACAACCAGCTGGGTGCGGTGGCTGCCTTCTCCAAAGGTCACTTTATCCACCGATACTTGAGTCTGAGATCTTGATAACTTTCCTGATGACATGTTCCATACCTTAGTGTTCAAGTTGCAGAGTGACCAATGAATGTTTTTCTCTTGATTTGCTTTACTGAAGCATCTGCTGCAAAGTGAAGTGGTCTGGTATATTCAGTGGAAACAGACATCCGTTTCATTTAAAAACTAAAACGTCAAGTAGATCCCAGAAATGAAGACAAGTAGGGGGTGAAGACATATTCCTGAATGCTGTGAAGGCACTCTACTGTGTGGAGGCAGCGAGAGCAGAATTTAAGGCAGATGGAAATATTTGGGTTTGAGAAGGAAAAAGCTCTGCTTTCCGTAGAACAAGCAGAATGAATTAGCTTATATAGCAGTTATAATTAGTCTACATAGTAACTGGTAGTAAGGTAGACTTAACTAACTGTCTGCATGTGCTATAAGCAAATATTTTAAAATTTAAGCACTAATTCAGTCTGATGCTCTCTGGTTTTTTTTTTTCAGATGACCAACACACAAATATTCCAAATTCAGTTTCATACTGGATTCATAGCCCTGGGAACAACCACACTAAAATTCACCAAGTGAGTATTTTAAACTGAACGTTAATCAAACCTGAAGCATAAAAGCCTTAGGAAGGCAGAAGGAGAATATTCACAGATGAAAATTCCGTGTGCATGCATATATTGAGAGCTTTATATAGCTTTGCAGAAATATCCTTTCCCTTTTTAACTGTACAACTCTTGTCCCCATTTAGGCCTGAACTGGATGCCTGTGACTCTCCAGACAAATATCCTCAGCTCTTTCATGTTATACTGGAGATAGAAATACAATCTACAGATAGGCAAACCGAATTAACTCCCCCATGGGAGAACTTCACGACAAAAGACATCAATCCAACCATTCTCTTCTCCTCTCATCAGGAGCATCAGGACACTCTTGCTTTGGCAGGTGAGAGCTGCATAGATTTATTCAATTTACGCGCTTACCTGCATGCTGAGCTCTGTTTTGCTTGATTTTATTTATTTGGTGCTCTATGCTGCAGGTAGAGGTCCCACTGATTCACCCCAGGATAACATCAGAAATGTTGGACAGAGTGCATTCTTCTCATCTCTCAGCTGGCAAGGTACGCAGGCTTGGGCTTCAAAGTAAAATCCGCTTCAAAGACGACAAACAACTTTCTCCCCCCCCCGCTCCCCGGGGCAGAGAGTCAGGCTGAAGGATCCGATTGTAACGTGCCTTTCCCGTTAGATCACAGTGTATTGCTGGTCACACCTTTATGTTGCAATTGAGTGGGAATCAACTTCCTACAATGTCCTCTTCGAACATAGCCTGCTTGTGCTGTATAGGACAACTTTTGACATCGTTCCAGAGTGAAGCTTTGCCCTAGGCCTCCTCAATTCTAGGAAAAAACAGCTTAAATTTGTTTTTAATATTGCACTTTTTATATAAAGTGCTATGAGGACGTAGCACTGAGAGTGTTTGTCCGAGAGGCCGTTTAACGGTGCCAGACACCTTTGAAAATCTCACGGCGCTGCCGAATGCAGCGCTCCTCCTCTGGCATCAGCACCATGCTAGGCAGGAGCCCAGCGCAAGAGATCCTTGTGGCCCACCTGGGGGCGTGGGTTGTGTCCCTACTCCTTTACAGCCAGCCTTGTTTTGCCTGGATTTTGAGGCATGGCTGGAGATCCTCCTGGATGCTTGGCCCTGACCCAGAAACTAGTTCAGTTTGCCTCTGTAGCCCTTACGCTTGCTGGCTCTTTGGGCTTGAGGAGAGTCAATGAACCTTTGCCTGTGTTTCCTGACCAATAAAGCTGCCTTCTTACCATACAGCGTACTTAATCTTTGCAAAGAACTCTCAAAGTCCAGCAAAATGCTGCTGCGGTTTTCTCAGTAGCCTTTTGTTCTGCATGTAAGCTGATATATATTTTTTTTATTGGACTTTTGTGATGACAAAACTAACGGCTACCTAATTTTATTTTTAATTATCATTTAGATCAGAAATCTGACAAAAGTAGCTCTCACCCCACCTCAGAGGATCGAGCAGCGTTGGTGCATGAGGAAAGCGAACAGTCAGATGACGAACTCTTGTCCCTTTCCAGTCAGCACAGTAATGCCAGCGGTGACAAGCCTCACGGGACACCAAAACACAGCAAAAAGCAGCAAGAGCCTCCAGCACCACCTCCACCTGAAGATGTGGACCTGCTGGGCCTGGACGGTAGCCCTATGAGCAAGAGTTTTCCCTCACAGCCCGCTGCTGCCCCCTCCAACTCAGACTTGCTGAATGATTTGTTTGGGGTTGGCGGGCCAGGTTCCCAGAGTCAAAGTGGACAGCCTGCTGCTGAGGAGGCCTTCCATGTGGGAGGACCTGGATCTGTGCAGTCAACTCCTCGGCGTTCTGCAGCTTCGGCATCCCCATCCCTGTCCCCAAGGGTAGGAGAAGGTAATAGTGGCTATGCCTAGTGCATGACTTGGTGGGGTACATGCATTGAGAATCCCTGGGAGATTTGCTTTGGGCTGTTGGGTTCCTCTTGGGTACGCTCATTTCATGAAAATTAAGAGCTGTGAGGGATACCAAGAGGCCAGCCAGCTCCTCTGCTCTGAGGTAGGAGTTGGTGCATCTTCATGATCAAGAACATTAAGCCAGATTATCTAGTTTGTTTCCTAAAGTGTCTGCTGGAGCTCACCCAGGTGTTTGCCTGGATCCTTACACTGACAGCCACTGGAGATCACCAGTTTTGCTCTATGTGTCCAGTAATGCATATGAAGAGAATAAGTATTAATTTATATATTAAAAAAAATAAAGCCTCATAAGGTTTTGGGTAGACCCATAGCAGTTTGAATTGAACTTAATTTTTAACTTTAGGGGCTTTGGAGCTGTGATGCTGGTCCTGGGTTATGAAATGTGGCTACACAGTTTTGCTGTTTCTGGCTCTTCCACAGATGAGAAGATCCTTTCTCTCTTCAAAGATCAGGCTGGCAGAAGGAGTGGCTGAATAGACGTTATAAAGAGGGATCTTCTGGAGGGTTAAGTGAATGGAGGAGGGCAAGTGAGAATCAGTTGTAAGTGAACAGGTGAAGAGCCCAATCCAAGTTGCTGAGATTCACTGAGGGCCTCTGGAATAGATGGTCAGTTTTGCCAAAGGCAAGATGAGAACAAGTGGCCGGATCTGACAGCAGGTCTCTGCACCGCCCCAAGCTGAACAGCCTCCCTGTGTCTGGCCTAATCCTTTATGTCCCAGTTTAAGAGCTGACATTGTCAACACGTACCTGATTCAAAGAGCACAGTATGGTTAGTTAGCTTTTCCTCAGCAGCTAGTAACTTAAAGCATGTGCAACACCTGCCAACTTTCTTGTACAGAAATGGTATTTTCTCACTTTGTTAAGGAGGCACAGGCTCGGGCGAGGCTGGGGCTGCCACCAGTAGCACCTACCATGGGATGGCCATGGAGCAAATTTCTGAAGACTCTTCTTGAGTTCTCCTTTCTCAGATAGAATATAAAAACCTGCAGGCTTGGGGAGGTCGGTCTGCTAGTACACTCAAACACCAGATTTGCCATTTGGTGTTTTTTGAAGCAAAAGGGACAGGGGCAGTTACAATCTCCTTGTACCAAGACTTGCAAAGAGAGGGAAGAGGAGGAGACTGAGGACCGGAGGCAGGAGAGGGGAGAAGAACACAAGTTTCAGTGGAAGAAATTGGGCCGCTTGTATCTGGAGAAGGTTCATCTTGCTGTGGCTGCTGTATGCTCAGTCTGAGAGCTTTCACCTGGGGCGGGAAGGTTGTGTGGGCACGCACCTCACAAGGCGGAAGTGCAGCAACAGTATCAGGAAAAGATCTTTGGATATTGTTGTCGAACTTTGCAGAGCCAGCTTGGTGCTTGAAAGAGAAAGAAAAAGTATCTCTCAGTTAAATTGTCCCAAGCCAGGAAAGCAGGAATAAGAGCTTGCAAGATAAGCGAAGATAGTAATTTATTAAGTATCCTAAACAATGAGTAACATAAGTAATGAGTAGCATCATTAACACACTGCACAGATTCTCAGGACTGTATCTTCCTTACAGGAGTATATATTGCATCTTTGTTCAGGATGCTCTTTACCTTAAACTTGTTGGCAAGTAGGAATTTGAGTGACTTCATAGGGGTTTCGTTGTTGATTTTTCTTTTTTTTTTTTTTTTATATGAGAGATAGTAGGCTAAACAAATTGATCAAAAATGGAGTTTGAGAGCGAACTGGATTTTTGTAACAAGTTATGCTATATAGGAAAGATACTGGTTATTTTCTAAAGCTATTTCTAAAAGACTGTCCTTTTACCCTCCATATATGTAACCTTTGACAGCCTAAAATCATCTTGGACTGCATTCAGCTCTTGAGAGGAGGCAGGAATTGCACCAGGGCGGTACCTCCAAGCTCCAGGCTGTCCCTCACCATCCACTTATGTATTGGCGGCATGTGCAAGTTGAAACTTCATCTGAAGTGTTTAAGTATCTAAATACTCACTTTGACTGCTCCTAAATTCAGCCCCTCTCTTTGGAAAAGATAGATGGGATCAACAACTGTTTTTGCCATGACCAAGTGATGTGGATCTCTGGGTCCCCTAGAATTTGGCTGGGGTACTGATACTTTCCAGTTGCTCTCCCACACTCACATACCGACTCCTAATTGGTAGCTGCAGGTATTAGGTTTTCTTCTCCACACACCAGTGTCTTTTCCCTGAAGCACATTCACTGTACGAGTTAATGATTCAGTTTTCTCAAATATGTTTTTACAGCCACTGCCTTTGATCCATTTGGAAGTAGCCCTAAGCAAACTGGTCCAGACCTCCTGGGTTCCTTCCTTGGTTCATCGACTGTCCCTGGTGATCCTTTCCTTCAAGCGACAAGAAGTCCTTCACCAACTGTGCATAGCGATCCCTTTCACATGGGTAAGAAAATGAGGCTTTTCCAGTGTATTTAAGCAAACATGAAATGCTGCTTTTAAATAGTGATGGAGCCATTAAGTACAAACTGGTGCTTACCAAGAAGTGACTCTAAACCACAGAAACCCCACTAAACAGGAAAGAGCTCTTTGTCTCTAGATTTAAAGCATATTCATAATTTGAAATGTGGTAGGATGAGACTAGTTTTGCTCAAGTCTTATACTTAATTAATAAGCTATTTGTATACATTGAAAAAAAGAGACCATGAAGAATGTCTGCCTGCGTATTCCTGTGGTTATGAGGTCTCATTTGAACCAAACTACCACTAATTGAGCTAAATAGAGCATGGCATATTAAGCCTGCTAGAGAAAACACATGTCCTTTGGTGATTTTAGTTACAGGCATCTGCTTTCTTTAGATCTGATGGTAATCCTGGCCAAATTCACAGTTGAATTTGACTCTTATTTGAAGAGAAAGATTTCTTTTTTTATTATTGGACTGTTTGGTTTTTTTTTTTGTTTGAAAGGTTCATTAGTTGTCCTCTTCTACCCCCGTGCCAAAAATTAATATTGTAACCTTGTCTGAAACGCATTCAGATATGAATTTGTTTGTGTCTGATCATCTACCACGTGTCCCGTGGGTGCAACAGTCTCACTGGAAAGCCAGAATGACAAAGGAGGGAACTAGTGTGCTGCTGGCACTGCTTGCGTCCTTGCTTTGCCAAGCTCGGGTATTGGATATTAACTCTGTGAATAAGACGGTTGGGTCACACTTGGAGCTGGCTGCACTAATGAAAGGAATTTAAATGGTATCCCAGCATGATGAGGTATTATATTACAATGCTAGTGTCTGTGGATAATGAAATGCTGGCAGGGTGAACTGCATAGATGTACAGACTTTATTTGATACAGCGTTAAAGGAAGGATTGTGTGTATCCTTTCTGGTTTACATCTGTGTGGGTTTCTTTGCTGTATTTGTTTGCTCCATCTTTACCCTCTGCATGTAGAATATTTCCTTAGGTTGAGATATATTCAGAAACATTAAACCCCATGTGTTATTCTGGTGGGTAAGGTTTTTATAAAAAGCTGACCATCAAATGAACACTGTAAACCTGTGCGCTTCCCCACTTACCTCTGTGTAGTATGGGATCAGAAATAAACGTTAAATTTGTAATGCCCTTTGTGGGGGAGAAGTTCACTTCTAAATGGCAAGTGGTAGGTGAAAACAATACTGTCTCTCCTGTTCCTTGCCCCCTGCTCTTCCTAGATGCTGGATTATGTTGTTCTTGCTCTATTACTTTGAGATATTTATAGGTAATCATTCTGCTTAGCTTCTAGCACACCAACGGTTTCCATACAACCAGATGTTTCCGGTGGTTGGGACTGGCCCAGCAAACCAGGTATGTATCATAAAAATTCAAGGTGCTTAACAAAAAACTCTTAAGAGAGGAGAGGCAGAGGAAAAGTGCTACCAAGGGCTACAGAGAACAGGTTCCCTCTTTCTGCTGCTTAGCACTACGGCTAATCCAACAAAACTTCAATCGGGATTTTAGTTAGTCTCATCTGACCTGCAGCAGGTATGCTGTACTTGTTGTCCTGGTCTCCCAGTCATCTAGGTGAGGATCTGGCTAAAGGCTACCAAACTTTCTGTTAAAAAAAAAAAAAAAAAAAAATCTGAGTTTCTTTCCATGACAAACTGAAGGGCCTGAAGTGAGACAAGTGCTCGGTGAGGGTGGACATAGTTGTGTTTCATTCCAGTGTAGAGCCATGAGAAGGACCTGGGAAGTGCTATGCATTCCTGTGATGCCACTAAATAATAGCATGATTCTTTTTCATCTTGGGAGAGTATGTATGTCCTACCAAAAGTTGCTTCCTGAAGGCTTCTAGTTCTTAAAATATATCTGTTTGTCATAATTATTCTGTCACCGCAGACAGTCTAGGGAACATTCTTGTTGCTGAGTCGAATTGTGAGTGGGTGTGCAACTAGTCTGGGACAACGCTGAGCTGAGACTGCTTAGGAACCTGACAATAGTACACTTAATTTTAACAGCAGTCTTCTAGCATCACGTGACTGAGCACTGGGTAAGAGCTGCGCTCATGTAAAATAGAAAACCCCTCAGTTTTTATCCCTTTTTTTCTTTTCTTTTTTTCTGCTTTCAGGGGGCCTGGGCGTGGGAAGTAAGTCAGCTGCCACCAGTCCTACAGGATCCCTCCATAGCACTCCCACTCATCAAGCTAAACCCCAAACACTGGATCCATTTGCTGATCTGGGGACTCTTGGAGCAAGTTTAGCAGGTTTGTATCTTTATTTAAAAATAACTAAATAAAAAATTACCAGCTCTGTTCTAGAGAGATAGGGTGAACAGCCTGATATGTGACAAAGAGCTTCTGGGTCCTCTCAGCCTACCTGCATGCCAGTGCTGCTTTCAAGCTTTCTCTTCTGCCTGATTTTCTGTAAGCTCTCACAAATCTCTGCTTTTACTGATCCTCCATCAAGAAAACTGCTAACAACTTGTTCGGACCTCGTAGGCTATATGGACTGCGAAGTGTAACCGCTATGTCGTAAGTCTAAACAGTCCCTGGCTAAGGATGCTCTGTGTTTCACTCCGATTGGAGAACTGTTGCTACAGACCTTGGAGCAGTGCCTGGGAGCAGCCTTTGGCTCTTCAGAGCTACTGCGGTCCTTGAGGAATGGTTGCCTTCTAGCCGTGATTCATCTTTGTCCTTTGTGAGGAAACCTGTGTGACCTCACTAATCTGCCTCTAATTCACAGTACTATCTAAAGGTGGAGTCTGAACCCATTTTCATTCGCACCTGGCTGCGAAGGACTGTTTGCTTGACTGCTTAGACAAGCATTTTCTCTCCTTTTTTAATTCCAGAATTTGATCGGCAAACCCTTGACCCCAGTGTTAAAAAGGCAGATCTGACAAATTATTTAAGCTTTCCTTAAAGCCCAGCATGTTGGCTTCTCTGAGTCTGGTAAATAGATTTTTCTTCCCTTTGTCACTGCCCTCAGCTCTTTGCAAGCCATTGTGGTTTCATCTGATGTTTGTTTTCTCCTTTGCGTCAGTAGCAGCATGGTTCTGGAATTAAGTTTCCCAGTTCCCTCTGCTGGATCACTGGCTGCTCTGCAGGAGCAAAATAAAAAGTATGCCAAGACTCATGTCAGAGGTGCTGTTAAAACATGTATTCTGTAGCAAAGTTACGGAGCTTAAAAACAAATGACTTGGCATCCACAGGATATTTAACCACATCTTTGTTGATCATGATTAAGTCAAAAGCACTTGATCCAGTTTCCATGACACACTTCAGCTCAAAGCTGAGTGTGGAGGTTAGACTCAAATAATAAAACATTAACGCTGCGTATCTCCTGCCACAAACTAAGCCAGAGGAGCATCCCCTACAGTAATAAGGTGCTGAAACACACAACTCTGTGGGATGGTATTACATCAGCATGGCACAAGGAGATGCTGTTTCAACATACGTTAACCTGATGTTGCCACCATAGCACGTGCCAGCTGTGGTTCCCAGTTACCTGCACGTAGCTTTCCTTGCATTTCCCCAATGAGCTGCTACTCCGATGCCTGTGCAATCTTCAAAAGCAAGCGCTGTCTTCTAAGCAGCTTACGGAGCAGTGACGGGAAAGTTGAAGGGCTTTGCTTGATGTTGCAAAAATAGGGCTGAAAATAGAAGCCAGCTGCCTGGGGGATTCTGTTTAGGTTCTCTTTTCAGAATGCATGTCAGTATCCTGTTTGCTAATGCCCACTGTCACTCCTGTCCCTGTACTCTGTAGGTGGCCCTTCGTTTGCCAGTAAACCGACTACGCCGACTGGCATGGGTGGAGGATTCCCCCCCTCACCGCAGAAACCCTCTCCCCAGCCCATGGGCGGCAGCAGTTGGCAGCAAGGAGCTGGCTATGGCTGGCAGCAGGCACAGCCTAAAGCCCAGCCAAGCATGCCTCATGCTTCTCCCCAGAACAAGCCCAACTACAACGTGAGTTTTTCAGCCATGCCAGGAGCACAAAACGAACGTGGAAAAGGACCAGCTAACGTTGGTAAGCTTTTCAGAGTTCAGCATCCAAAAAGTTGCCTCTTTCTAATATTGCTTTGATGCTCAAACACCCTATCAGGTTAGGGTCTTAGTAAGTCATGCTAATTGCTTGATGATATATAAAGTTCAACACTAGTTGTCCTGTCCTAGGCTCTAAAGCATGCTAGCATTTAGGAAATCCTGGATTTCCAAATGGACTTCAATCATAATAATTCAAAGGCAGCGTGAGCCTACATCTCTTCTGTGAGAACCTACAAGCTCATTAGCACTGGGAGATTGTTATAGTGATAAGTGTCGGGGGGTGGCTTGGGTAGAAAAGCATTGTTAAATAAACCGGTATTGTGATAACAACTTCAAATATTTTGGTTTTTCAAGATTCAAAACCAAAAGTGTCTGCAGATTTCGAAGATCTATTATCTGGTCAAGGTTTTAATGCTCACAAGGACAAGAAGGGCCCCAAAACAATAGCTGAGATGAGAAAAGAAGAAATGGCCAAGGAGATGGACCCTGAAAAACTAAAAGTAAGCAATGTTCTTGTTTATGCTCTTACAACTATTCCACGTGTCTTTTGTTCTCATTATGCTGGAGGCTGCTTGAAACGCTGGCCGTGTCCTGGTTTGAGGTAAAACAGAACCAATTTTCTCATTTGTAGTTTTACTTTTTAGCCGGGCCTCTTCTAACCGACTAAAGTCTGAAATTAACAGCATATTGTTCAGAAACTGTTCACTCTGAGTGATAAGACCTGATTATACCAAGCAATGGTATGCGCAGAGGCTCTTGCGTAGACTTATTGCTGTAACAACCAAGGCCAGCTAACTGCGCTGCTTGCCCCGTTAGAGGGTTGGAAGCGGAGAAGCGTAGAGGGGTCCCACCTGCAGGGAGGAGCGGACAGGACAGGTCACCCAAAACTGCCCAACAGGGTATTCCATCCCATCTGCATCACGCTCAGTATAAAAGCTGAGGGATCAAAGGGGCAAAGGGGGCTCTGGCTCACTCTTTCTTCAATGGCCAATGTCTGAGGAGGACCCTGTCTGTTTGTCTGCCTTTGATCCCAATCCGAGCATTCCTGACTCTAGTTCCAGAATTCAGCTCCTGTCCATTGCTGACTCCAGTCTGGGACTCTCCCTGTGTCTGCTGGTGACGTGATCGTCATCCTGGGAGCTGGATACGGTTTTGTATATATTGTATTCTTTTTTCCTTTAACTTTTATTATTCTATTATTATTTACATTTTCTTATTTATTATTATTTTCATTAAAGTAGTTTAGTTCTTTTTCTAAACTCGTAAATCTCCTTATCTCTTCCTCTCCTCTCTGAGGAGAGAGGGGGGTGAGGGCCATCTGTTGTTCTGATTGGCCAATCCGGCCAAAACCACAAGACCCAGAAAGCCACCAGCTCCTCTGCATGTGAGAGGCAGCTGAGCAAACCTTTCAGACTAGTTAGTGCCAGAAGCTATCCCCCTGTTCTGGCACTTACTCTGGTGCGCATCCTCCACAGCATCACTGGATCCCAAGGACCATGTGCTATCTCTCCTGCTTGCTTTCCATAAAGTTGGTGTCCAAACTTGATAGCATCATAAACTGCTGTGCTCCCCATTCATGTCCCAGACAGCAGTGAGCTAGTGTCAGCAGGGAGACGAAGTCATAAACTGCAGGCGTGGAGAATACCTGGAAGAATCTCCACTATCTTGTCAGAATGAGAGATACTACTTGGAAAAAGTAGCAAGCTTGTAAAATGTCTCTTCCAAAATAGCTTCTTACAAATAAACCAGATAAAAGAGCAGTGACTATCTCTGCCAGTCCTTCTGCCAAACCCAGGTTTTGGTGAAATGAGGGACGCTCTCCTCATTATGAGATTGCCTTAGGACAGAAAGTGAGAACTTCCTGCTGTCTGATCATATAATAAATTCTCATGCCTTCCCTGGAGATGTGAACATCTGCTGGAACAGATTTAAAACTCCAACATTACATTTCTGTCCTAAACCAGACTGTGGCAAATGACAGCAGCTTGCTCAGTGTTACTGTCAGGGCTACTGGTCTCCTACATCACTCCAGTCCTGATTAGCAGGCACAGCTAATTGAAGTAATCCTCTGTCTCATTAATCTTGCCTGCTGTGGAATTCTCTCATCTCCCCTCAATAAATTGATAAACTACAGGTCTATTATGAAGGGAAGGAAATTCAGTCTGTCCCACTCTACATTTGAAATATGAAGCCACAAATTACAATTACAGAAGGATACAGAGCTGAGAGGAAAAGCCCAAGCAAAAGCCAAGCAAACTTCTAGAGAATAAAATAAGTGAATTATTTTTTTTTTAATCTTGTGGAAAGGTTTTAACCTTTGGAAAGTGTGTGCCAGCAACCATGCTGGACACGAATGTCAGCTGCTTGTAACCAAGCTGGACACTTGTCGGGCCATGAAGTGGGCAAGACTTTTCCCAATTCATAAGCCATACAACTCAGCAATTCACGTGGTACCACTTAATATGTACAATATTTCTCCCCCACCCCAAAGCACCCAGCTGATTCTCCCTTCCCAATACAATTCCCTTCGCTCCAATGCATTTAATTTCATTGAGTGACTTCTTCAGCCTGGAACAGTTAAACCTATTTATGCTTTGGTTTTCATGTTTACTTCCCTTTCCTCTGCCCCTTCCCCAGCTGTCGACTGGCATGGCAACCACTAAGGGGGATGACATCTAGGAAAGTGGGCTGCTTATTGCTTTCTTTGACTACTAGATTGCAGGTAGTAAGTAGACGTATGGAGAGAACTGAGGCTTCTGACTTCAGAGCTTAAAAGGATTTGTATTGAAGCCAACATTCAGAAGACGTAACTCTAGACATGCACAAAAGAGACATCCACAGCAAAGTTCCAGTTGAGCTTATTTTAGGCATGACATTAAGCTTGCTAAAGAGCCACGCAGTTAAACATTTCATTTATCTTTTGGCTATTCCATCTAATGACTGTTCATAAGCATTACCGACTTGGTATTTTTAGCAGGGATGTTGCTCGAGCTTAACTTTCAAGCAGTAGTATAAAAATTACAGGCAAAGAAGAGACTGGGAAATATCTTCCGAAGGTTTTCTAAAGCTTGGAAAGAAACGTAAGATGCTCCTTGGAGTCATTGATATTCAAATGAAGAAACTTTTTCCTACTGGAACATCTAATGTAAAGGCATAAGTTGAGATTCGCATTATTCTCTCCAGGTCCTGGAGTGGATTGAAGGGAAGGAGAGAAATATAAGAGCCCTGCTGTCCACAATGCATACAGTGTTATGGGCAGGGGAGACCAAGTGGAAACCTGTTAGTATGGCAGATCTTGTCACACCAGAGCAAGTGAAGAAGGTCTACCGGCGGGCAGTGCTTGTTGTTCATCCTGACAAGGTAAGGTTTTCCTAGTTTCAAATCGTTGAGGCACTGTCACTGTTTTCTTAATTATCACGTGTTACATGCAGTTGCTTAATTTATTGGTGCAAACAGCTTTGTAGAAAAGTGGTAGTTTGAGATTTTGCCAGTTTCTGAAAGGTGAGAAAGAACTCTAACCACTCCCAGCCCCAAGACTGTGCTTGGTACACGCTGCTCCAAGCAAGAGAGATTCAGATCTTCAGCTTTTGTCACCCTTGCTCTGACTCTAAGCCATACTGGTGGTGAACAACAATCCAGAATATTGTGCCTGCTAAAGGAGTCGAGGGTGTGGTAAAGGCATATGAAAGGACAAGGGTCTTAACCTGATTCTTTCATTTTTAGATGTTTGATTTTTATCTGAATATCCAACTTGTGGCTTGTGGTCTTTCTGCTTACACTTGCCAACCAGAGTGCAATGATGCCATCTGGGAAACCTGATGGTGATGAGGCCTCCACTTTTAAGGAAATGGAGGCCCTGAGGGTTTTCGGGGCAGTGGGCAGGGCTTGAGAAAATGTGGGCTGCCCAGAGGCTTGAGGGAATTCTGCTTTTATTGAGGAACTGAGTTAGGTGGCAGACTTTTTTCCGTTCAGTGCAGGTAAAATGCCTCTTGCAAAGCCTAGGTTAGAACTTTTTGCCCATGGGACTGCAGTGCTTTATCACACTTGGGTAGTTAGCAGCCTGAGAAGCAGAGGAGTTAAAGAGACAAGAAATTCTTTACCTGTAAGCAAGGTAAGCAGCCCTCAACAGTAGCTTATTCTTGTCAAAGAATAAGGGAAAAGCATTTGTGGAAAGTGAATGACAACTGCTTGAGAACCTAGCTGCTCAAATGTCACTCTCTTTGTAGTCTGATTTGGTAGATGTGATATCCCTCTTTCTGTTTTTATTCCAGGCTACTGGGCAGCCATATGAACAATATGCAAAGATGATATTTATGGAGCTAAATGATGCCTGGTCAGAATTTGAAAACCAAGGACAAAAACCCTTGTATTAGGTACTTTCTCAGTCTCCACTACAGACCTGTGCTAGTGCTTATATAGTCTCTTGTCACAAACGTCACAGATCAACCAAACTCTGGCTGGAAATTCAGAAGTTCCAGAAAACTAAGAGCTTAATTATCACGAACAAGAGAGGTTTCCTTATACTTGTATCAAGAATCCTGAGCTCAGAGGAACTCTAGCCACTTGGCTTGCCAAATGAGAGCCATGGGGTTACAGTTTCTTGTAACTTTTATATTCTTCTTTGGATTCAAGTGGGGTGAGAGAGAACACACTCTGGGAAAAGGTGGAATTGTTCTGTCTCCAACACGGTGTAGCTGGTGAATTTCCTCCTTTTTTTTTTTGTGATGTGTGATCTGGCAACACTTCAGTTGGGTTCAATAACTGGTGGTGAAGCCCAGACTTCGATGTGCTTTCTTCCTAGGTTTGGATCAAACTTTATCAAATCTAAGTGCTCAGATGTGGTTTAGGCACACTTCTAACAGTCACCATTTGCTGCTTAATTGCTCATATAGTCTAGTATGCCTGAGTAGAGACAAAGCTGCATCCTGGGTTAGATGAGTGTGGCAGCTGACTGCTGCTTTACGCATTAATACTGTACTTCACCTCACAGTCCAGCAGTGAAATGTGCAGAAGAAATTCCTCAGCATTATGGAGCAAGCGTCTTTTAAAGCAAACAACAAGTAATTGATGTTAAACAGCACCTTGTTTGTTTGTTTGTTTGTTTGTTAAACAGCAGTTCTGGGGGAATGGGGAATTGGGGGGAAGGGTGAATTCATGTTTGTAGAAGTGAAGAATGAGCATGTCCTGTGTTTCCCATGAAGTTCTCATCAATAGCTTGAAACCATCGGGCGAAAGAAATATCAACAAACTAAAACTCTGCTGCAAAGTTTTAGAAACTTCCCAGTCTGTAGGTAACACTTCCCCTCCTGAGGATTCCGAAGACTTTTTCCAGCCCACTTGTATCACCTCTATGCCTTTATCAGCTCCAGAGCACTTGGCAAATGCTCTTGGCAGAATGCAACCTTTTCAGACCACGGTGTACAAGCTGTCATGTAGACATCTGTGGACCAGGTCTGATTTTTGAGGTAAACACAGTGCAAATCAATTATCTTAAAAGTTTATATTGGACCAAAGCAATAATATCACAAGGAAGTATCTCTGATGCTAAAGCCGAATCATCTTTCTTAGTTAAAAAGCAAGTTATGCTCTTCACCCCGAATTCTGGCATTCTCCTTTTGTAGAATAACTAAAACTAGTCGTTTATTTACCAACATGTTGTATCTGTATTTGAGCTCTGAAGGGGCAGGTATATTCAGAAGATGGGCAGGAAATCATTTGTATTTACTGCTTAAGGAACAGGTTGCTATCTGATGCAAGTCTTTAAAGCTGGTGGTTTTTAAAGACAATCCACTTGTTGTTGCACTTACATTTTCAAGTGGCAAAACCTTTACTGCAGAGAGAGTGTGTCAAAGTACATTGCTTTCTGTATAAAAGTCATCCTTTTGTTGTATTGGTCCATTATTTACTACCGTTAATTGAAAATGTGAAACCAACACATAGGTCTCCTTTTATATAAAAGACCTTGAGATAATAGTAACAAACTGGATGTTATTTATTAATGTTTTGATCCAGTATGTGCTTGTCTTATTTAAAGAGATAACTGGAATGTGAATCATGTTCCTGTGGTTTGTTGGTTTATTGTTTCTCATTCACAGTTGTAGATATTGTGACCTATGCCTATATAATAAAAAGGATCTCATTACTATAATGTACTTTTTTAATAATGAAAACTACATTAGCTTTGTATTGAGTTTGTCATGGCACATAACTCTGGATACTTGTATGTTCACAAAATACAAATCCATTATTAAACTTTATCTACCAAAAGAAACCCTACCCCACTTAAGCTTTGATTACTTCCATCCCTAAAGTTTTTATGGATGCATGAAAGTATTAGGACGTATGTATATCAAAATAGTTAACTAAAAAATTTTCTTGTCATATCTGGTAGTGACAGAGGTTATCCATGTTCAGGTTTACTGTTTGACTAAATTACTGTAATTTTTGTAAATACAGTATATACTCAATGAAATTGTGACTGGTCTGAAACATTTGTATATACATTAAAAAGCTCAAATTAACGTATTCAGGTATCTTTTGTGCTTGTGGGGGGGAAAAAACCTCTACCTTCTTACTTTAAACACAGTTCAGAGTAATGTGTTTGCAAATGCTGCATAAACAACATATCCATGTATTCTAATGGAAACTTCTTTTGTCTACGCTGTCTTACATGTATGACTAACACCTCTGTTGCTCTAGTGCAGGGTTGGGTGGGACCATAAGGTTACCATAAGGTAACCATAAATTACATGCTCTAGAGGCAACTATTTTTTTTTTTTTCTAGAGCTCTTATTTCCTCAAGAGTGAACAAGCTACATGAAAAAGCAAGTTCCCATTACTGCAAGCAGATTATAAGAACAGTAAGGGCTTCATTTAGACAACACTTGTAATGGGAGAAGGTGCAGCCTTTCATGCTTAAGAGAAAAGCCCTTCAGCTGAAACAGAAGATGGTAACTTGTCTAAACAATCAAAAGGTAGAAGCAAGTTAAGTCAGTATTGGAGATACAAAGCTCTTTACATTAGCAGCAGCTGTACCAAGATCATAGAATGGCTAGATCATCTCGTTCCACCCCCCCTGCCCTGGGCAGGGACACCTCCCACCAGCCCAGGTTGCTCCAAGCCCCGGCCAACCTGGCCTTGAACCCCTCCACGGATGGGGCAGCCACAGCTTCTCTGGGCAACCTGGGCCCAGGGGCTCACCACCCTCACAGAAAAGAATTTTTGCCTCACATCTCATCTCAGTCTCCCCTCTTTCAGTTTAAAGTGTTCTATCGCTATATGCTCTTGTAAAAAAAGTCCCTCCCCATCTTTTTTTGTAGGCCACCTTATAGACCCTTCGAGTACCTAAAGGTCTCCCTGAAGCTTTCTCTTCTCCATGCTGGACAACGCCAACTCTCTCAGCCTGTCCTCCCAGCAGAGAGGCTCCAGCCCTCCCAGCATCTCCGGGGCCTCCTCTGGCCCCGCTCCGACAGCTCCGTGTCCTTCTGCTGTTGGTGCCCCAGGGCTGGAGGCAGCGCTGCAGGGGGGTCTCCCAGAGCGGAGCAGAGGGGCAGAATTTCCCCTGGCCCTGCTGCCCACGCTGCTGGGGATGAGCCCAGGCTGCAGGGGGTTTCTGGGCTGCCAACGCATGTTGCCCACTCGTGTTGAGCTTCTCACCCACCAACACCCCCAAGCCCTTCTCCTCAGGGCTGCTCTCCATCCATTCTCCACCCAGCCTGGATTTGTGCTTGGGATTGCCCTGACCCACACGCAGGACCTTGCACTTGGCCTTGCTGGACTTCATGATGTTGGTATGGGCCCACTTCTCCAGCCTGTCCCGGTTCCTCTGGATGGCATCCCTTCCCTCCAGCGTGTTGACTGCTCCACACAACTTGGTGTCATCAGCAAACTTGCTGAGGGTACGCTCGGTCCTGCTGTCAGAGATGTAAGCTTGTATTAAAACTCCTAGGGAGTTTTTGCTTGTTGATGACAGCCAAAGGTTTTGCAGTGTGAGATCGTAGAGTGAAAGTGTCTCCATCTCATTTTCTGTTCATGGGGCCTCAAAATAAGCCCAGAAATGCTGAACTCCGTTGCTGCTCACAAGTTGTGACCAGACCACAAGGTTAACATCATACACCAGCTCACGTGATACTAGGCCGGTATCAATATTGCCTCTTTAAAGCAGTCATTAATGTCATGTGGTAATTCACAGGTTGTCGGTTTTCCCAAATGGAGACATTTTGAAAGCAGTTTGTCACTTGCTGTTCTCGTGTTATTGCGTTTCAGAGACCCAGAGCAGAGCAAGATGGCAAATATGGCACCAAACAAAATTTTCACTTGGAGCATTTATTTACCTAAGACTCCTGTTTTAATTAGGAGGCCATCCTGGCCTGTCGTCTGTCAGCTCTAAAGTAATTAAAATTAATCATGAAATTAAAAAAAATAATCTGTATTAGACGAGGTATGAAATAACAAGAAGGGCTGATAGGCTGAGCTGGGAGAGATCTAAAGAAAATCTTCCTAGGGAAGGTGTATCTGAAGTGTTTTGCAAAATTGCCCCCAAAAAGTCTATTCTTGGGACAAAAATGGGGTCCCCCCCAAAAAATCTAAGGTTTGAAAAATACTCCTCTAAAAAAAGACGTGCCCTTCTCAGTGCGGATTAGCAGAAGGGTGGCTGATGCACATGCTGAGATGGCACTGTATGAGACAAACAGGCGCCTGGGCCCATTTTTTGGGGTGAAAACAGGGGTTTTCAGAAGCAGCCTGCAAACTGGCTGCCACTGATGGGCGGGGGCTCTTTAAAATGGTGCTTATGTATTTAAATCATGCCTGTGCGCACGTATAGACAGGTATGTGCACACGTATATATTATATATAACGATGTATATGTATGTTTGTGGCTATATACGTTAAACACCCGCCCCGAGGCCTGACTGGAGGCCGCGAGGCCCTGCCCTGTAACCATGGCGACCGAATGAGGGCGGGGCCGCCGGGAGTCTCTCCTCATTGGCGGCCGCTCACGTGGTGCGGGAAAAGAGGGCGGGGTTAAGCGGCGGGGAGGCGGAAGTCGCGCGCCCGCCGCCACCTCAGCTCGGCGTCTCTCAGAGCTCCGAACATGGCGGGTATCAAAGGTACCGAGAGCTCCCGGCCCGCGGGCGGGAGAGCGGGCTCGGAGCTGCCGTGCGGCAGCTCCGAGCCCGCTCTCCCGCCCGCGCGCCGGGGCCCTCTTGAGGGAGCCGAGCGACCGGGTTGCGCTTCCGCTTTCCCCCGGCGTCGCCTCAGCGGGGGAGCGGGGAGGGGGTGAGCGGTAGCCGGTGAGGCGGCTGCCGCCTCACCGCCTTGCCTTGTGCCGTTGCAGCTCTCGTGGCGCTCTCCTTCAGCGGAGCCATCGGGCTGACGTTCCTCATGCTGGGCTGCGCCCTGGAGTACTACGGGTGAGCGGGCCGGCTTTGCTTCCAAAACTTCCCCTTCTTTATATCTGTTAACTGATGTGTTAATCTCGTTTGATTGAGCTGCGTGGCTCGAGTTATCTTCCAGCAGTCGCCCGCTTTCTGGTTCTTGACACATGGCAGTTTGTTGTGAATAAATTCCACCTCCTTAGCCAGTACTTGCATTTCCATTTAAAAAGTGACTGAAAACAGCTCCATCCTTTCTCAGGAAAAGCGGTGCCATCTTGCTAAACAGTCATTTTTAACCTCGTACAATTCTTTCTCTTACTTCCCTGTTTCTTTAAACAACTCTCCAACCACAAGACTCCAATTGGCATCTCTATTACACTTAAAAATCCGGGTGAGGCTAATAACAGCTTTCGCAGAGGTATGAGCATGCAAAGGTGTGCCTTCAAATCGGCTTTATACTCCAAGATCCCTCTAATTTGGGAAAGCTCTCAGTTCCCTTCCTGCTTGCGTGCTTTTCCTGTTCCCTGTGTGGTGACTGTCATTTTTGTGAGGCAGTGGTGTGAGTTGAATCAGCAAGCTGATGCAAATGTAAAATAAATTAACGCTTGGTCATGTGAGAGAGTGGATCCTGCGCTACATGAGGCTGTATGGGTGTTTGTGCCAGTATGCAGGGAAAGCGAGGTAGGATTGTCCCTTTGGGTGAAAGCTTGTGGTTAAATCACATAATCCACTTTTCAAACCATAAAGTAGGACTACAGCTATTGCAATTACTTTTTCTAAACTGAGATTTTTTTTTTTTTTGAAGCATCCAACTGAACCGATCTTGTGTTTTCTTTTTTCCCCTTCCCCAGTGTGTACTGGCCTCTGTTTGTCTTAATATTTTACTTCATTTGCCCCATTCCCCACTTCATTGCAAAAAGAGTAAGTGATGACAGTGATGCAGCCAGCAGTGCCTGCAGGGAACTGGCGTATTTCTTCACAACTGGAATTGTTGTTTCTGCCTTTGGATTTCCTATAATCCTCGCTCGGGTTGAAGCGGTAAGTTCTGTTTGCTAATTTATATTGTAAGACACCAGTTACTGAGTATAATCTTTAAGTGCACTGTTGCTGTTTGTAAATCTTGTCTTTAATTTGATTATTGTGATGTTTCTAGATTCTGATGAAATTAATCACTTTGCTGAAATTTTGTCTGCCTGTGCTGCATTTTGACCCGAACAAAGGACTTGCATGACTTTTATCTGGGGTGGTTTTTTCCAGCTTTGATTTGGTCCAATACAAGATATTATCTCCTCTTTCATCTCATGCCTCTCTGTCTCATCACCTTCTGCACCGCTCCTTGCACCACCTTCCTTATTTTTATCTCAGAATGTCTGCTTTTGCCATTTAGGATGCTGAAAACTCGGTGACTGGAGTGGATTATCAGTTAAAAGATAAAAAGCCAAACTTCCAGAGCCACCCTTCTGGTTTTCAGAGCATTTCCCAAGCTCATGCTTTGTCCCCTCAAAGTCTGAGGAAATGCTGCTAGCTTCTTTTCTCTTTGCTTTCTGAACTGCTCTTCTGTGGTGAGATTTTGTCACATTCGTTTGCAAGGCAAAGAATTCTTTTGTCCTGTCTCCCGAACTACCCGACGACGTTTTTGTGTGTTGCATAGTTTTTCCCCTTCGGTCTTTCAGTTTTGCTTAAAACTTGTGTGCTTAGTTTTAATTTTTTTGTAATGCGCAATTTCCCTGACACTGCAGTTTACTTTTGCAGTTGTGGACCTCACAGTAGGCAGAACCAGAAGTGGCCGCGAGGGGGAACTCCAATTCATAGCTATATCTTACTTGTCACTTATTTCAGTAAACTTAGTCGAGCAGATCGTTGAAGCAAGCTGTTTACTTTTAAGACCACGTACCGTTTTCCATGCTTGTTACTGGCATTTATTTGAAAGACGACCTTTTATTTTGTTGCATAGCAATTAAAGGTGAGCACTAGTTTCACCAGATTTTTTCTATGACTTAGGTATGTTTTACTGATTTGTATGGCAAGGTAAATTATTTTGTTTTAAAACATAGCATTATTAGCCTATCTGTTGAGGTGCTGTAGTAGTAATAGGAGTCGTTGCTAATTGAATAATTAGTCACATAAATGGAATTATTTATTGTTTGTCTTTTTTCTTTACGCTTTTAGCACCTTTCTGTAGTATTTAGTTTAGTTTATCTAATGCATATAAATAACTGGCCTGAACCTGTCTTATAAGAACTGCTTTGATTGTTTCATTTCCTTGCCTTTCAGATCAAATGGGGAGCCTGTGGTCTGGTGCTGGCTGGCAATGCAGTCATTTTCCTTACTATTTTAGGCTTTTTTCTTGTGTTTGGTAGAGGAGATGACTTTAGCTGGGAACAGTGGTAGGACATCGCTCTGAAGCTGGTAATATTTTACAGCATGTGTCACTATATGTATACTCTGTGTGTGTATATATTATAACATATGTGTGTGTGCCCGCTGAGATGTATGTATGTGCATATGCATGGAGTTTTACATTATCAGATCATAACTTGCTTTTTAAAAATGCATTTCAGCCAAAGGGAAAAGGCCCTTGTGACAGCCATCTTAACGTGTTCAGTAAAAGCTGGGATCACTCTTGCAAATTTGTCCACAAATAAGTTTACAAAACATAAGCTGTTTTACTCATTTTTTCACTATATGTGCATTAACTTTTGTTTTAATCACAGTAGCATCATTGATACATGTGATATTGGTCAGCATGCCTGTTGGCTTTTTTTAAGCATGTAGTCAAAAGGGGTCAATATAAAGATTATCCTACTTGATATTGTTCAACTTGATTGATCTGTCTGCTTTTCATTTGAATAATTGTAATTTTAGTGTATTTTCTTGATAACATAAAAACAAATGTGGGTTATGCCAACTCTTTTACTACTTAATGAAAGAAAAAGAAAATAACCCTGGTTAAAAATCCTTCTGCTTATGACGTTCATTTAAAAACTAATTCCTCTCCCCCCTCAAGATACTCAGGCTTTGTCCCTGTTCAACTTAACAACTGTGGATATATTTTGGAAATAATATACTTTAATGCCTCTTTAATGCTTAGAGCTGACATTACATTTCTTATGAAGAAACAAAAGAAGAAACTACACTCAGGACACTTACAATCACAATGTAGGATACAACTCTACTCTAATGTGTGAAATGCCTGAATTGCAAAGAAGTGAGTGTTCTGCTGGGTAGGACTCCTTACCTCCTCAATTCTCATTGCTTTTAAAACATACTTATTCAACTACTATTTTTTTATCTGTAAGAAGAGATTGTTATATTAAAACACTTATATTTTTAAATGGCATTATCCTAGTAAACATTCACATAATCACAATTATAAAAGGAAACTTTATTATTGTTTTAACTTGTTGAATCCTGCAAATTGTGGAGGTGTGTAGTTTTGTAAACAACCCTAACTCTAGATGACATCTCAGTAATCTGCAAAGAGGTGAAGGAGGAGACACCTTAGATTATTCTTTCATAGAAAAATGGACATAAAAGAGGTTTCTGATCTGTGAAGTAAAAAGCTGAATTCCTGCATAGGATACGTTTTACTACTGCAAGTTCTTTAGACTAGCAGATTGCAAGTGAGTATTTTATAGTTGTGTGAGTTAGGTGACAGCTGACTGTTATCACCCTGTATAGCTATGAGGGACATTGTATAAGGACGTAATAGAATCCACCCTACAAGATGTGGCAGCTTCACCAATGCAGTGTTTTTTGCCCCCTCAGTTGTGTGGAACTACTTATGTTCCTCTCCAAACTCTCTCAATACTTGTGTACTGCAAAAATGGTGTCCTGTGGATTGCTGTGCAGAGCAAAGGTTCACAAATTAATGAATGTTACATGAGCGCTCCAATACTGGGTCTTTTGTTCATTCTCAGTGCCCTAGAAGAAGGGTATGGAAATCATTCTGTGGTCCAAGTAATGTCATATCACTTACTTAGGAATGGAATATCATGTTTCAGAAAGGTTAATTAAATTTAAATTTAAACTTCAGATGTGTGTAAAGTGAACAGTTCAGTGCTGAGGAATGCTGAGTTAGCTGTATTTTATACTGAAGTGTGTCTAGGCTGGCATTCTTGTAAAAGAAGAATTAAAGTTAAATGATAGTTTTTTCTGGATGTTAATGCTTCCTCAAGGACATAGCAGGAATATACTTGTAAAGATGCTGTGCTTAAACAAGTTTTCTTACGGTGTCTCCTTCCTGACTTTAGGTGAAAGCTGTTGGAGCCTACTGATTTGTAAAGGACTACCATGGAAATTATTTGGTGTAATTATGAGCCAGGTTGTTTAGAGTAATCATAGTTTCCATGGATAAGTCTTGCTTTGATTTTTGAAGAAGTTGCTTTTTTTCCTATACCATGGCATTTTTCATTCAAGTTGGTGAAGTAAAACAGCAACAGTAACATACAACTTAAGTGCCTGATCCTGTAAATGCCTGAAGTCATTGCTAACAAGTCTATTTAATTCCTGCTAAAGTACTCGTGTGCTTGCAGGGTTGGGTTCTTGAGTATTTTTACTCCTTAGAATATGTGTGCCGAAGGCTGCAATAAAAGTCTACAAAACTACTCAAATACTGGTGAAATTTTGCTTTCAAGACACTGGCGTGTGAAAAACTGAAATTAATTTTTCTTTAAATTAGAGAATCATTATTTGTAGAATCTGTTCTAGATCTATTGGTAAATAACGTGCTTGTGGCAGATTGGGATACAGGCAGTAAACATAGGACAATCTAAAATGAGAAGGAGGACTAGAAAGTACAGTCTTGAAGAGAGGTTGCTGCTTTGACAGATTAATCTGTCGTGCTGCATTTCCTTTGATATTACTGTGGTTGGTGGGTACCTCATGAAATGGCAGGTAAATGTTGAATGGAGAAAGTCAATGCATTTTTTTTGTTTGCTTCTTTTAAAGCGGCAACATGCAGTAATCCTTAACGTGAACTTCATGCAGTTTTCACCATGGGCTTTTATTTTAAAATGTTTAACTTTAAAAATTGTGTTTAACAGCATTTAAATAACGGAAATCTTCCTTGACCTCTTTAAAAGTAAATTTGCTTGAAGGAGTCTTTGTTATCAAATAGTCAGGGTAAAAAAAAAAAAAAAATTAAAAAATTCAGTGCTTTTTTTTATCAAGAGCTTCACTCATTCACACAAACCTGGTGCTTTGATGGCCAGTACTGGGCATACTGTCACCATCTACCAGTTGTAATTTACTGTGGTTTCTCTGAAATTGTTTTCCTATATGGAAGTGAATACTATGTATCCAAAGTGCCTTAGTTTCAATACTGTGCTGATTTTGTGAATGCATATACATGGCAATATCACTATGTTTCATAATCAGGTGAAAATCTGTTACTGCATTTTTATAAAGCTTCCTTGTCAACTAATCATGTTTTCTGTAATTCGGAATGCAGTGCAGCTTTTGTAACTTTTGTAAACACTATTTTTATTTTCTGTGATTGCCAGGTTCTTGAGGTGATGAAGTATTAATACGCGGAAATTAAAACATACTCAATTTTTCTTTCTGAATAGTCTAATACAACTGACTTTTTGAATTGTCTAATAAACATATCTGATGCTTAAGTATTTGTCTGTCTTAAATTTCAAGAGGCAACAATAGACTTTTATGTGAGAGGAAAGATAAAACATATTCAGTGGTGCTTTCGTAATGGTATCAATAATACAATGAACATTTCAGAAGCCATGATCTAATTGCAATATGTGGAATTGCTGTTATGGCATGCATTAGAAGAATGAATTGTAGAGGCCGTGTTCAAATATGTGGGTAAATTATCATCACGTATCTCTTATGTACATGGTAAATCTGTGAGTTTTTTAAAGGCATTAAAAAAAAATGGTATGTAAGGTAGTACCTCACCTCTTCCACTTTCCTTGCTTCAAAAGAGTTTAGAGTAAGATACATCTGCTCTGTCAGCACTGATGGGCAGGGATGCAGAGGGCATCAAAGCTCTTTCTTTTCTAGGTCAGGACTCTGGTAGTTAAGTTGGTGAATATATTAAGTGGGTGATTTTGATCCCACCAGTGCTTGTGAAAGTGAAATCTGCTCAGTTATTTTAATCAATTTGTGAAAGCACCCACCATCAGGAGAAGGCAGCTGTAGCGTCTGGGTCCTGAATAGCTGATGCTTTCTGTTTACAGCAATGATGTGAGCATCTGAGCTTTGGAGAAGGTGAGTATACTTGCGCTTTCAATCAGTTAACTGCTGCCTTTGCCTTGTTTTGCAAAAAGGATGTTTGGGATTGCTGTTCTGTGCTGCCCATCCCAGCTCATGCCTTGCAAATAGAGTAGCTTCAGGCTTTAGGCTTGGTTCCTCAGCTCCCTTATTTAACCTGGTTCTGGTTTGCTAATGTTATCTGTATGTTATAACTGTTATTTATAAAATGGAAGAGAAGAGCTGGTCCCTGTCAACTTATACTTAGCTGGAGGAAAAAAATTAAATACGCGCAGGAGTCTTGCACTGGTTTTGTAGTCTGTGCAGTCCTTTAAGAAAGCCGGTAGCCTTCCTAACTAGTTATGACCTTGGGTAACTTTCTAAAAACTTGAAACAGACTTTAATCCCATAAAATGAACGTAAGCTCATTAATACCTGGGAGTTAACCAAACAAACTTGTCCTAGTAAGCCACATGTAGATTTTTATAGTTAAACTGAATTATGTAGAGCTCTAAAATGATCTCTCTAACCCTGATCTCAGTTGTTAACACAGCATGACTTTTAAGATACTGCATTGTTTACTCTGCAGGGATTGTTTCTCATCTATGATAATGGATGAAAAGACTATTTCATTAAGCTGGATGCACACCAGGTACTAACAACTAATTGATTTGTTTAAGTGATCCCTGCAAATACATGACCAGTATGTACTAGAGGGCTTTACAAGAAAGTGTCGCTTGATAAAACATGTAAGGAAGTGTTGACTGGTGAATTGTGATTAAACTTTAAAGATCAGCTGGACATTCTCAGAGAAATGTTTTCTCCAATCTTCTGTTCCTTTATTTATCCCTTGTTTTATTGTTTTGCTTTTGCTCTTTATGTTGAGGTTTATTTCAGCTGTGTCTCTGCTATTTTCAAAAATTGGTTACAGTTGTTTATGCCTCATGACTAGCACTTCAGCTGGAGGTACTTCGCTATTTTTTTGGAATTACTGCTTCCCATAGACTGGCTCTAGATTTTAACAAATATTCTGCGTGCTGCTTCTTTCTAATGGCTCATTTTAAATGAACTGGTTGATTGTTCCCTGCTTCCTCTCCTGTGAGGGTGATCACCCCTCGCCTGCCTGTGCAGATGGCTTGCTTCCTGCTGGCCCTCAACACTTTGAGGTCCTTATGGCCATCTATGAGGCAGATATTGCTGGGGAGAGCTCAGGGATTATAAAAACAGGCTATTCCCCCCCGAAGAAACTTAGATGATGGGGGGGGGGAGATTGTTTTCAAAGTGAGACTAAACCTATGGCTTTGTTTATTAAAGTCATTTATGTATAATGAACATAATTGTGCAAAACTGCTTGTGATACAGTCTTGCTTTGGAGTCTTTGCATGTAAGGAAGACTTATTCCTGTGAAACATGCTTATAACATTGTTGCCTATCAAAATGAAGAATTTAAAGTATGTAGTTACAGCAGTCCTCACAGGTGGTGTGATCTGAAACCCTGATATTTTCTTTGTTAGCTTTGCTTGCTAGCAGCTGAACTGGCATTCAGTGGTGGAAGTTGCCTGTGTTATACTGTATTTTTAATCGCATGTTTTCCCGGGGAATGCTTGTAAAATTAACTGCTCACTTTTGTGGAGTTTAAAAAAAACACCAAAACAAACATGCACATAAAAGATGACCAAAATTGCATTCAAGTGCAAGTTGTATGTAGTTCATTTGAAACCCTCAAGTGGAGAATAGAGTGCTGAGGCTCAAACAGAGCTGGAGGCAAAAAGGGATGTTGATGTCTCCTAGTAGGTCCAGGAGGTCAGGTAGGGCTACCGATGGCTGTGAATTTTGTTTTTATCACCTGCTTTGAGCTTCATTTTCCATCATACTGGCTAAGTTACTTTCATTTTCTTGGTCAATATGAATAAATGACAGATGCTGCTTGGATGTTTTTGTTTGCTTGAGGATCTGGGGAGAAGTTAAACAGTATTTATCGTGCTTTACAAAGCATATGCTTGGAATAAGAGGATTCATCATGACATTTATATGTTCTGCTTACCCTTTGTTGTGACTGTTTGATCTGGGCTTGTGATTTTGTTATTCATTTAATTCCTGCCTAAGACGGGTATTTCATAATATAATAGGAGGCTTTGTTACCAGTCTTCTGTCTTAAAAAAAAAAAAAAAGCCTTTACACAACATAGAAACAAAAGCTGCAATAGTTGTAGTTTACTGGCTACTGATCAAGCCCTCCCCTTTTGAAGCTGGTGGGACTTTGCTGTTGGGGTCAGTGGGGCGGGGAAGGAGGGATGAAGGAGGCCTAATCCCGTTAGATGCTGAATCCCTTCATGTCTGAGGGCAATCTGTGAGCGTGTTTATGAGTCACTTCTGTAGAACAGACTGCCCATCTTCTCCGAGTGTCTGTTTCTTCTGGCTTCACTACACAGGATATGGGGGGGATGTTGGCTACAAAGATCCATATGCCTGGATTTTAACAGAGGGCACTTTATTCCAGGAGAGGATTTAACAGCTTGTCCTTGTTTCTAGTAACATGGCTCAGCGTCACCCTGCATGGCCAATCTTTCTTTGATATTCTGTTTCTTTTTTTCTAACTAAATAAATGCTAATGACTGCCATGAGTCATTAGGATGTTTTAAACAACTCCGTGATGATAAAACAATTTCCCCTATAAGTCTTGAAAGAGAACTGCTCTTAGTTTAATTCTAAAATATTAAGAAATGTAGAATATTTCTCATAAATATTCTGCTAAGTAAGCTAAGTAAGTTTTAGCTTTTGAATCAGATAATACAAAATAACATACTTTACCCAGTCCAGAGCATGCTATTTCTTCTGTTCCTTCCTTCCAAGAAGATTGCATTCTTAACAAATATTTTGCTGTTTGTTTAAAATCTACAGCAGAAAATATATTAGTTTCCAATGATCTTTTAATGGCTAGACAGATCCTCATTAGAAACAATTTCAAAATGCAATGTCTTTCTGGTTGTGAGCAATGTGTAAATTTAATTAGGATTCAGCAAATATCCTCAGTTAGGATTCAGATTATTCAAACCCTTTTAGACACCTAACGATTGATGGCGGTGTCTCTTTGTCCCTCTCCTCTTTTGCAGTGGTTGCACCCCGTTGTTACTCTGGTTTCTTCACCTTGCTTTAGTCCTTTTCCCCCAGCCCTGCAAGGAGAGCACAGAAGATCCCAGCTCCAAGTAGGCGTTGAGCTGCAGCTCTGTCCTGGCTCCAGCTCTCATCCTAACTCTTGGCTTGCTCAGAAGGTCCCTTACCTAACCCTGGCCACCTAGGACATCCCCTCCCTGCTCATGTGTGCCTTTAGCTACAGTTCCATTAAAAACCAACCCAAACCAGCCCTCCCCCAACTGCTGGCAGCTCCAGGTTCTCCGGAATGAGAGAGTGAATGTTAAACTCCCACAGTCAGTAATTGCAACCAGTCTTTGCTTCCCTGCCCTGATGGGACTCAGCTATTGTCAGCTCCGGGTGTCACAAGAAGCTGAGCCAAAAGCAAGTCACACGTTCAAAACAACTTAACAAACAGTGGTTTATGGATAGTATGAACAAGATGGAAAGATGGGCAGGCAAGTGACAATTTAGAAAGAACGATGTCATAAAATACTAATTGGTTCTGGATGTGCATTGAAGGGTCTGACTTCCCATTTCTAGTTACTTAAAACTTTTTTTTAACAGAAAGATAAGTACATACATACTCGTTTATATATACTCCCATGCAGACTTTTGTAGGTATAATTTCCTTCTAAAACATAGAATACTGTGCATAATGACTCCAGGATGAGGAAAGAGTCCACTCTTTCACTATGACAAAACTCAGATTTGAACAGGGAACAAAATATCTGACTGAAAAATAAAACCGTAGTGTGTCCATTAAAAAGAAAAATCTGCTTTCCCTGCAGTAAGTCACCTGAAAGACAAAAAAAAAATCTTATGGAAGAACTTTTCTCTTGCAAGTCAGAGAATTGTCTGGGGATTGAATTGGACTAAATGATGGTGATAGATTGATGATTAACAAGTGAGAGGATCCCAGCATGAATAAGTCACTCCTGCTCTTCTCAGAGCTTGATTCAGCTCCTGTTGAAATCACTGGCTGTCAGGTTAGGCCTGAATTTTCCATTCCCTTAGTTAGCAGTACAGAGTTTGGTGCCTCCATAGTCCAATGTAATTTCAGTGGAAATATTCCCATTCAACTTAAAAGAAAGACTGTAGCTGAAGTAGATTAATGTCACCTGTGGTGGCTTTTGAGAAGGCAAAATGTGATGGTGTGCAGTGCAAATGAAAAGGGAGCGGTTCCTCAGGGGGCAGCTCCACGTGAGACCATCAGGAGCTGTGATGCTACAGTGGTACCTACAGGCAGGTTAAAGTCTACAGTTTTTCTTAAGATGCAATGGTGATATTTCTGATTTTTTTTTTTTAAAAAGTCACAGATGATTGTAATTGGGCTGTAATTTACTACCTGTCTTTAGTGGGGAGAAATACAGGAAATTCCTTGTACTAAACCTTAAAGGCTTTATTAATAATTTTTAAAAGAGTTTTAAAAGATAAACTTTTTCACTAGCTCTGATTTGGCATATTTGGATGTTTTTTAATGTTCTGTTTTAAATATAAACTCTTACTCATGTCCTAAGCTCTGTACAGAATGGAAGAATTTTTATTAAATATAAAAACCTAATGTCTGTTTTATAATTCTTGAAAGAATATGCTCCGGCAGTGGTTATGATTTATTGTCTTCCACTGTGTGAAGCTTGTTCAAAAATGGTTTCTCAAACTTTGTGGGCTGTAAGGTATTTTTAAAACATATACCTCTGATTTGGTATGGAAAATGGCCCAATTAATTTTAGTTTCATCTTCTGTTTACAGTGAATGCTTCTGACAAGTGATGAAAGTCATAGTTGATGACAGCACTGATGTCTGTGCATACTCCTTTTTCTTTAGCGACAAGAATAATTATACTGATAGACAGAAATAAACATAAAGTCAATTTTGGTGGATCATTTACAAATAGCTCCTGAACTTCCTGATTCTTTGTAAGAGGCTGTGTGTACATAAATCAAAGGGTAAAACCATCATTCTTCCATCTGTTTGTCTGACGTTTAAGTGCCCGTTTTTATTGTACACAACTCTTCTCAGTTATGGTGTAAGGTATTATAAGTTACTGAAGCTAATTGTATTCTCTTTGCTAAATCTCATCTGCAATGTGCAGGTAATGAGGAAGTCTGTAGGTAAACTCATTATGAGGGTCAATCAATACGTGTTTTCCTGTAGCGCTTTCAGTAATCACGTTAACTTGATAGCATTTCCCTGGCCTTCTGAAAACTTTTAAATCGCAGTAATAGGCCATTCGTTATTACTGTATTTTTATTTGGAGACTGAGTGTGGGAACAGGATTTAGGCTGTTTTGTTCCCATTTAAGCATCAAAACTTGCTCCCCAAAATGAAACCTTTTGACGTTAGTTTTATTACTCATGTTCAATAGTCAATTTTATGTCCCTCTAACCCACGTACAAAGAAACTGGAGTGGTGGAAATGAAAAGTGGCAAGGTGGAGGGAAAGGCAACTGATGCTGAACTGGGGCTATCCGTGGGTGCCACAATATCAGCAGCCATTCAGATGTCCCACAGTCAGACCCGTCATGGAATAATGCTGCATTAAATATGACCTTTCAGAAAGGAAAACCTGACTAAACTGAATAATCAAATTAGATTTATGTTTGACACACTTCAAGTGGAGACCTTTTGGCTAAAATACCTAATCAATAAGGGAGAATTTTGATGTTTGGGGATGCAGAGTGCCTCTATGTGCAAATCAAAGGACTGTGACATTTTAAACAGGATGCAAGGTGTGGGATACAAGTGAAAGACTAGCATGCATTCTGTACCTGAATCTTCTCTCCTGCTCTAATCTAGTCTTGTATGAACAGCTCTGGTCTTTATACAACACAGCATTTTTGTTTATGTGTGGAAGGACTGAAATTCATGTCTGCTCTCCGTGTGATCCAGGTGTCAAGGTTCACTGGTGTTTGTGGGGGTCCTTGCCAACAGAAACCGGTGTGAGAGGGCTGGCTCCTTCCCTGCCCATTCTTGTCTTCTCCAGCACCAGCGGTGGCTTAGCCTTTACCTCCTCGTGCAGAAGCAAGAGCCCTTGGCAAAGGGAGGGTAGTACTGTCCGAGGGAACGTTTCCCGTGTGGAGTTCATGTGGGAACGAAACATGCCATACGGATCACCTCCCTCCCCACAAGCCGCGCTCCATGCGTCAGTGTACTCTGAGCCTGGTCCACATGGCACTGAAAACTGGGGTTGCTACAATAGGAAACAGCTGTCCCAGTCAGTGCTTGTTGGCTTGATGCCCATGTCATACTGCTCCGATTGCTGCTGCCGAGTAGGGAGGGCAACATTTTCAAAATCCGTTGTCGCAGCCAGAAATGCTCTCAGCAGCCCCTAAGTACGAGGCACAGCACCCTTCCTGCTGGTGGTGGGTAGAAGGTTCCTGCTGGCAGCATGAGCCCCTTCACAAGGACTTCACCCCCGGCCTTTTGTTGGGACTCTGTCTCCCTCTTTCCATCATATCAGAATCTCGTGCTCTTCTCTCCGGTCACACCTCCTCTGTGCCAGGGCTATCTATACACATCATTTCCGCCCCAGCAGGGCCCATCTGCTTCTTGTTCTTGCTTCTTCCCATATCTGGCCCTTTCTAGTCCATTTTTCCCTGTCTTCCCACTACACTTTTTCTATACCCTTGTATTCTTTTTTTTTTCTCATGCTGTTTTCCCATGCTGTGCTTTCCTGTCAAACCAGGACATTACCCATTATTATTTGTCTAGAAAATAAGTCATGCAGAATATCAACATCTCTGCATAGAAAGGGGTCCAACCATTCCCCATGTTTTTTTTTCCTCTCCTTTTTTCTGATTTCCTTCCAAAACTATTGGTCACTTCTGCTGGAATATTCCCTGATGTTTTGAAGTTGTCAGATCTGGCTCTGAGAACTTACTGAGACAGAAGTGTCTTCACTGCTGCACGTAATGTCTCGGCAATCCAGTACATCTGGTTTTGAGATGCGTGTAAGATGTGCTTTCTAGTAGGTCTTGATCACATTGCATCTTAATATGGATGAAATACTGCCAGGTCTTGGAGACTGAGACCCAGAACCTCAAAGGTAGATGCCAAATTCCCCTTAAAATTAGTGCCTAAAGATGTGGTTTGGAGCAACACTGAAAATTTAGTAGCTGAAAACTGGACACAGTATGTTAGGACTTTGCTCGATATTTCGGTAAAATAATCTGATTCTTAGATTTTTCGTTGTTGCAGCTACTTTGGGGCAAATTACACAATTTCCTAGAAGTTAAGAGAAAAATGCATGTTCTCAGTAGGCACTCAATTCTGAAACAGATCCGGATATGATACACTACACTGAAGAAGATTCTAAGGCTGAGATAGCTCAGCAAAGGGCTGCTTGCCAAAAAACCCCATGAAATTAATTAATAGTTGCTTGACAAACCATTCAAAATAGCAATTGTTGCTAAACTGGAGCGGCAAACATGGGATGGTGCTTTTAAGACACCTGGTGTCTTCAGCGAGTTGAATTGCCGTGTGCACTGAGTCGTATGCAACAAGAGGGACGTGGTACGTTGGGCTGCACAGCACATCGCGCTGGCTGGTGTGTTGAAGGTGAGTTCTGCCTGCCCTCCAAATACAGAGTATTCATCTTGGCATCATAAAATGCTCTGTGGCTATTCCTAGGATTTTAACCATATTCTAGAGGCAATTATGATCAGAAGTAGGTATTACTGATAAGTCATGAATGCGTGCAGTGTTCCTACCAGCAGTTCATATATGGTGATGATCTTCATTTCCTTTTGACCCTGACACTCGGAAGCAATGCTCCCGTTCCAGATGCATAGCAATGAAATCCTTTCCGTGTACAGTGCGTTCTAGTCATGGAGGTATATTCACAGAGTCCCCAGGCAGTTTGCAGTTTAATCACTGCATTTACATGGCCTTGACTCAATATTGTCCAAGTCACAGAAACCGGATGGATTCCACCCGGAGGAATTTAGAGTTTCAAAGACTCCACGGTGTGACAGTCCATCCGAACACTCGAAAATCCAGTTAATTGCTTCCTCCGTCTTTGTTTTAAAATACTTATGTCTGATATCAATTTATTGGTGCTAAATGAGAGGTAGAAATTTATTTTGGAGAAAACAAACATTGAGGCAGTCTTTGACTAAGCAGGTGGGCATCACAGCTAGCGGGCTAGAAAAAAGCTGTACACAGCACATCTTGGGAGAGGGTAACATGTAGGGAGTAGAAGAAGAGGCAGAATTAAGGCTGACCTCGTGGGCAGAGGCACTGTGGCTTTGCAGGCACTTAGAGGACAGGAGATGAGCAATGGGACTGACCGGAGTCATCTGAGACCAATGACATGAAATATGTCTGGATGGATTAGGAATTGTTCTGGTTAGGAACTGTAGTTGTGTGGCTCCTGTTTTGCAGGATAAAGCCTGATATGCAGTTCCTGAAAGCACTGGCTAATCCTAAAGTATAGGAAATATTAACAAAGGGATTTTAACTACAAATAGAATGTAAAACTGAAACAATGGTCAGATCCTTTCAATCTTCCCATGCATCAATGTGAAGGTGTTTTCAGTCTCTGGAGCTCTGGTACTCTTAGTGGCATGTCCAGAATCTCTGCTCCAGTTACATTTGTCAAAGAACGTTGGTGGATTTGTTTCTTCTGGGCTGCCTTTTTTGTTCTCCTGATGAAAGGCCTCTTAAGCTATAGTGGATGGACATATGAGCCTTTCCTTTTTAAAGAAGAATAACGCATCTGAAAAGAGCTGTGAAAGACCCATGTGACATTCTCTCCTATTTAGGAATTTTTTTTTCCCTTTTGGGATCATGGGACAAGGTGGGTGAGGATCCTTGTACCCATTCTCTAACTTCCCCTGCTTTCAAGAAAAGCATGGTGGCATTTTCATTTATTGTGGGCATGAAGTAGATGGGATTTCTATGTTATGTTGGATGAAACTCATCACTGATACATAAATATTTGAAGTAAAATGCTGTTTCCACAGGCAAAACCACAAAAGCAGCCTCAATTTGAATTAGGCCACTATTCCATTCTGCATTTTTTCCTCTGTAGTATAGAACGCGTGACTGTCACACTGGGCAATGTGCTATACTTCTGCCAGGTTTAGAAATGTTTAATTTGCTAAAAGGTCTAGATTTTTTTTTTCATTAAGTTTTTCAAAAGACCTTCTCATTTTCTCCACCGTTTATCTTTCTTGCCAGTTCTATTCTGTGAATTCCTGTCCTCTGTGCTAGATGACACACTTGAGAAACTCAGATTGGTGCCAGGTTTTATAAAGCGCTTCTGGAGATATATTACTACCACCACCCCCTTAGGAAAAAAGTAGTGGTGTTTACTTTCTTTTCACTGAAATGTAGTTGAGTGGAGCTCTCATCCTGGCAGGGATTATGGGGATAATAGACTAAACAACGCTTCTCTTCTGAACCAAAAGCAAATCATGTTTTCTTTCCATGGTTATGACATCAGCAAAGAGTAACTTTAGGTGACCAGCAGTGTTCTGGCTGTGCTACAGTCCCATTTATGCACGTTTTCACTACAGTCTGAATTGGGTATATGTACATCAGAAAGAAAAATAGAAGGAAAAAGCAAGTCAGCCCATTGGAGAGGTGTCTGATAGCTCTCTGTAAGTTACCTTCACTCTTTCCATTATCCTCTGCTCTATATTTTCTAGCTGCTAATTCCTGTTAGGTAAATGCATGATCGGGAAGTTTTTTACTGGAATCAAGAACCTCGGCTAAAGCACCAATGATCTTTTACTCTGTCAAGCTGCATTTTTTAAAATTCCCTTTATTTGATCTACTGCCTTCCCCCCCCCCGCCCCCCCCAACACGTTTCCCTAGTAAATGTTTAAGCACATCTTTGCAGAAGGGAGAAATGGAGGATCTCATTCTGCTACTGTAAGCTGGAAATGTGTTAAATGCAGTAAGATGAAGAGTTCAGGGAAGGAAATCAACACGTAAGAACACGTGGAGGGCTTGTTTCTGTTTTCCCCACCGTAGGGACACATGAGAGGAAGCCTTCAACAGTTGCTTTTATTGTAACTTAATCATGCCTTTGTATTTTGTCTTGATTCCTGCCTGTAAAGATACGAGCTATGGGAAGAGGCAGCTATAGGCACTTGTTTCGTGTATGTCCTTGTTTCATTTCCTCATCTGCCAAAGAGGGTTGCATTTTGCTATCTAAATATCTTCTGTAGAGTTAGAACAGAGGTTAACCATGCCAGCTTGCAGCAATAAGACCTCATGGAGAGCCTAAGAGATCTTCCAGCTCTAAATCAGGACACTGCAAACTTAGGAGCGTTCTGTCAGTGGAGGGGATCCCAGAGAACAAAGTTGGCTGAGCAGGGTTGTCTGTGTTCTGCATCTTGTGATTAATCCTGTAATTTTCATAAAGTAAGCCAATAGGTATGCAGGGGTGCAAATATAGCAGATGTACAGAAGCACTTGAAAATGATAAATCAACTGATAAGAGGCTGGGAAAATAGTGGAAAGAACAGTACAGGCAGAGCTCAGAATGGGCCGTGCTGCTTTGCTGTTCTAACAGGCTAAAATAAAAGCCACAGAGGAGAAGACCCTTCATCCAAAGAAATAATAATCTGGCATTTTACTGTGATTCCTACAAGAGGAGGACTAGAAAAGCAAGATTTGTCCTATTTCCCCATACTGCAGTTCTCTTTCTACATACATTCTCCTTGTTCTCCCTGGAACCAGGTTTTATGTTCCCACACATAGGGCTTAGTCATTGAAAAGAAAATTAGATCAATCGTATTTTACTTTATAATCTGAGAAGTAAAATAATTAGAGAAAAAGAGAATTTATTAGAAAACAGGTTTGTCATTTAAAATATTGGAGAAGTGAAGTACAAAGGTTAACGCAGCAGATTGGTTTTCTGTATCTCAGAGGCAGCATCAGTACAACCTATGATGTAAATGTTACTATAGTAACTAGTGTTTTTATTTAAAAGCCCAGTAAATAGACATATCAAACCCATATAAATTGTCAAAATGTAAGTTAAACTGCAGAGCCTGCTAGTTAAAGGAACACTTTTTTTTGCCAAACTTATATTTTTGATGCAATTTCCCCCCCAAATGCACTCAGTATTTTCTTCTTGCCAAATTGCATTTTGGCACTCAGGAAATGATCTTCACTAATGGTGACAGAACTAATTACCTGGGACCCCTCATGCAGACACGTGAAGGCTTAAAAACAGAGGAAAATTCCTTCTAGTGAATTTTCTGTAGACCATTCCCTTCTGCCTCCCTCGAAAGCTTATTCCTAGCAGCTAGAGCTACCTAACTATAAAAAGAATTAAGAATACATTATGAAATATTATATATTCCTCCCTCCTGTTCCATGGATTCAGCTGAACAGGAGAGAGGTGTCGCTTGGGGACCCGAGTGTGTTTAGTGTTGCTCTGTTTTCCTCTCTTCCTCCCTCCCTCTCTCTCCATCTGAGCAGCAGAAGTGACTCTGTGCCACTCCTGACCCCATGCTGGCCACAGCCAGGGCTGCCATCAGACCTGACTGTCCCCTGAGGTGTCACCTCTGCTGTCTCAAACTTGCATTGTATCCTTTGATTACAAAGTAATTACAGATTTGCATAAATGAAGAGTCATATCTTGTGAACATCAAGGATATGTGGGTTTTGTGCTCATCTTTCCATTTTGAAAACTTCCCCGTGCTTGCTTGCATATGCTTATGTTAGTTGTTTCCCTAAAAGATGAGTAAGAGCGGGTCCTTGCTGTTTAACCTGTTGGTATTACATATTTTGTGTTGGCTTTTGTGACTAGACCATTGATGCGTTTGATTGCCAGGAGGAAACCCACATTGTGCTATATTTGACATAGTTTGTTTCCTAAAAGATCACGCACAGAAGCATTTGGGAACATCACAAGCTTATCGGGTTCTTGCAAAGGGGTTGGGCTACAACCTTCGTATCTGCCAGCTGCAAGTTCTCAGAGGGGTTTTGACACCCTTCAGGCTTTAAACATGTGAGGTACGTCCTGCAGGGCTCCTGTCTTCTGGGAAGGATGGGATTTGGGGAAGGAGATGTGAAGGGAACAAGCCTCCTGGATAAGCTTTTAGAATGGTTGCCAATGGCATCTGAGTTCCCAGGGAGGCTGAAGGAAGAGTCCTCACAAAGGACTGGAAAGATTGAGAGCCAAGAGGGAGGAGCAAATGGGTGCAAAGCCAGTTTGCAAATGGAAAGAAGCAGCTTGAAGCTAGGGAAGGGGGCTGAAATACATTGTAAGGGAGAGAGGGCAGTAGCAAACAGAAAACTGGAGGATCTGGATGCACCTCACCTGGCCAGAACAGAGAAGGAAAGACTCTTATGCAGCTTGTGACAGGATGGAGGGAGGCTGAGATGCTTCTCTGCATAGGAACAGAGCACTGTGCTGTCTGGTTAGATTCCCAGCTATGGCAATGAGAAAAATTGTATGCATAGTATCTGTAATCTGACCTAGCCCATAGAAAAACCAATGTTACTGTGCAACAGTGTGATGGGTTATGATGTAGGTGCAACGTAAGGCTCGCTTGCTGTCAGTAGTCGTCTTTCTGAAGCTGTTAGTTAAAGCTCTGTTGTGATACCGCTGATGAGCTGAGATCAGGACTCACTGTGATGGGCAATGAATGAGTGTTTCCAAAGGAAATCACTTGCCCTGAGGAGATTATACTTTAACAGACAAGAATTGCCAGTATTACCAATGGGCTGAGACCAGTTCCAGTGACTCATGATCAAACTAATCAAATCTGCACAAACACGGTGCAAGTAGCGTTGGCCTTGGCTGACAAGTCCGTATGGCCAGCAGGACACCATGCACGTTTACAGTGTAGGTCCAGGACCACCACAGACCTCTTCTCCTGGGGCTGCACTCAAGGCAGTAGGCTCAGCTTGCAGACCTGCAGTGACTTGCTCTCCAGTGCTTATGAGACCAGTTAGCATGGCCAGCGCTGGCCTTTTGGGCTATGCTCAGGCTGTTCTGCCAGTGAGCCATCACAGCTACAAACTCAACTTAAACTTTGTAAGCTTGGCTGCCTTGGGAAAAACCTTTCTTCAGGGTAACGCAGAACATCAGATGCATCTCTGCCTGTGTACAGATAGAGGAATGCATTCATAAGGGAGAAAAATGTTTAGTTTTTTGGTTTTAATTGCTTTTCCAGTTATTTTTTTTTTAAAGCATATATTGACAAAGTTGTCATTAATTTTTCTTGATGATGAGATACAGCTCCCACAGGATGACGGGGCTCACTGGGTATTTAAGGTTAGAAGAGACCTCAGGAATTCTCTAAAACAACCTTCTGCTCAAGCAGAGCCAGCTGTGAGATGAGAGCAGGTGGCTCAGGCCTTTGTCCATCTGGTCTTGAAAACCTCCAAGGATGGAGACAGCTCTTCCTGTTCCACTGCTTGACTGTCCTCATGGGGAAGAAGTTTTTATTGCTGTCATTTCTGAACCCTCTCATTTCAATTTATGCCTGTTATCTCTTGTTTTCTGACCATGCACCACACTGAAGAGCCTGGTTCTGTCATCTTGATAACCTTCCCATAGGAATTTGTGCACTACTTACCAATTTGTGAACAAGTTTGGCACTGATGCATCCAGAAGATGACATGTTTTTCCTGCAAAAATGCCTGCAGTCCATAAGTATTTTTAGTATTTTAGTATTGTTTGTATAGATGCTTCAGACAGACTTATTTGGAGAACTCCGAGATGGTTTACGGAAGTAACACAGAAGCTTAAAAGCATAAGGAAACATAAAAATCTAGAAACCTGATGTGTCTACCGACTTGAATTATTAATGTGTGGGGAAAAAAAGCATGATGCCAAAGTGGGCAATTTCTCGCATATGAATCAAACTTTTTACACTTCTCTCATGAATAATTTTCAAAGTCTTTATTATCCTCAGAGACTTACCATCTCTGTGTAATTTCTCTCTATCTGACTCACTGAATTACTTCATCCTCTGCAACTATTTTCTTGCCTCAAAAACTTCCATTTAAGATGGCAATAGTAGTTTATATCACAATCTACACATATTTAAGTCTCTCTCCAGTTTTTTCTCTATGTACTAGGAATGGGATATTTTAATGTACATGTTTCTGAGCATCTAGAATATGCAGCTGAGCATAAATATTCTGAGGACAACACTTCTTACATTAGTCTGGCAGGGATTTCTTCCCTTCACTTCTGTGTGTTTCCATCAGGTGTTTAGCAACACGCCACTAGAGTCAATATATGACTGCCACATCCATCGTGGGACACTCACCTCCTTCGGCCAGTGCAGGAATCAGCCTATTATTTCTTAAGGTTTTAATATTTCTCTTGGTATCCTTCTGTTGTTTCCTGTGTTCTTTTCAGGACAGGGAGCATCTTCTTATAGTGCAATGGTAGAATATCTGAAGTACAAAGTTCCTTGGGAAAAAAAAAAGGTTTAAGGTTAATATAACTCTGCAGTGAGGCAGAATTTAATATTAAATTTAACCCCAAAGACAGAACTTGTTAACTATTTGTCAATAATTTCACGTGGATTTGTTTCTCACAGGAGAAGGATCTACTCCCTTTTAGGTGCTTGTCCAGTGTGTCAGAGAGAGAGAGAGAGATTAATTTTATTCTTTCATATAAAGACACGGATTTGGAATCCCACTTCTCTTTTTCCCAGTGGGCACCTTACTAGCAGGTTACCAGGGCACTCTGCAATAACTGCTCTGCAGACAGGATGGTTCAGCTGTTCCGCTATTCACAGACAAACTGGTCTTATCCTGCCATCATGTGAGAAAAGATACGAGTTTTGCAGATCTTCAAAAAAGAGAAGGTCTGTTCATGCTTCACCTGGTTCAAAAGTTTCTCTGATGATGGCATAAAATGTCTGTGAATGAGTCAATGTTTTAAGATCCCTATTTTGCTGCTGGCATCTCTGCTGTTAACAGATGTGATTCATTCCTGTGTGCCTCCAAGGTGAATCGCTGTCAATGAGGTTTAGACACCTAACGATGAATTATTCTGTTCTGGAAGGTAAATGTGTGCACTCCCAGAGCTGCAATTGTTTCTCCAGTCCAAAGCAGCACTTCAACTTTTTGTTCTGTAAAACATAAATCAATGGGGACCTTCTGAATAATAGGAATTATCCTGCTCTAAATTAGACAGATGTGTCTCTTGGATTATCTTTATTAAATTAGTTACCCTTGCATAAGTCTGGAGAGGAAATCCGAGCATGCAGCTGCTAGGGGTTTCCAGCAAAGGAGGAACATATATGTAATCACCTGGTTGTACTTGATAATGGTATGTCCAATAAGTTTTAATATCTATTCAATTGTTCTTTCTTGTTATGACTCTATTTTTTTTTATTCTGTGACTAAAAGTTTAGTCTGTGAGTGTATATAATGCCAATTTATTGTATCAGTCAAAGTACAGGACTGTGATATGTGTACAGCTATGGGAAACATGGGTTTTCTCCTGAAAAATTCATATTTTTTGCACAGAATACATTTAATCCCCACCTCTGCTATTTTTATTTTGCATTGCGGATTGCAGACAGCGTTTCTGTGGGTGCACAAAAACTAAAGTTTAATTTTGTTGGTGGTCTTAAAACATTAGCAAGCTTTTGGTTGGCTGATTAAGCTTGGATGTTCGTAAAGAGGTAAAGAGAGATTAAGTGCAAAAACATTCTTGCAGGAGCAAAAATGAATTACTGAAAACATCCCCTTGTGGAGGCAGAGCCCGTCTTTGCATTAACTTCATAATGAAAACAGACAAACTTCTGGTCATTAAATGATTTAGAAAAAATTCTGATACATATATACATGTGATTAGTTTTTATATAGAATAACAGTATTTGATTTTTCTGTAGCAGTTCTGTAGTTAGTCTCTTTCACCTCTTTAAATATAAACTGGTTAACTTGGCATGAATCAAATCGGATAGATTAGAAGGGAAAAAACCCAAGGAAAATGTTGAAACCCATGCTAAAAACCCAGAAGGAGCTCAGCTGTGCTCAGGAATGACGAATTTAACCTGGTAGAACTGAAGCTGAATTTCTAACACTTTTTCTAGCTCTTTCAGATGCATAATCGCTCAATTGCACCAAGTAGCTAAGGTTAGTATGCTTCAGACTTTTGCATTTTTATTCTGAAACTGGAAACTTCAGGAAAAGTGCTTCAGTTCAGACTTGTTATGTTGTCACTAACCTGTCACTGTTGGGGCAGATGGCTGTAGTGTTTTTCCTCACTACAGGAAGAAAATAACTTGTTTTTTAATGTTTTGGGTTTTTTTATTTTTTTGCTCTTGAGCAGGAAGTTTGTAGTTCTTTCTGCAAGCCTAGAAGAGACGGGGTTGCGGTACTACCTGGCAGCAAGATTAGCATCTCAATAGATATCTATATGGATGTAAAGCTGCGTAGGACATTATACATGTTATTGTTTGTAAGAGGTCAGGGTACTATCATTATCTGCCAGCACAGTGGCTGTACGACTGCATCCAGCACCATTGGTGGAAGGGAAGGAATTGTTTTAATGTTGCATTTTTAAAATAAACAAACAAACCTTCAAGGCTCAATAACATTAAGTACTTTTGTTCTGTCAGTGAAACTTCATCTGCAGTTATGTGGTACTTGCTCTCAGTCAATTGCAAAGCATGCAGTAGGTCACTGAGGTCTTCTCACGTGCTTTGCAAAAACACTTGGGACTTGGTATTTTATGGCATTTTGTTGTTGTTCTTCAATATGTAACTCTGAAAGGTTTCTGGACCTTGGTTATCTTTATAATGCTTCAAGAGAGAAAATCTAAGGTGAAATGTGGAACAGAGACAAAAGTATTTGAGAAAGAAGACTTCAATAAACTCAGGGTGAATATCAACTGGAAAGTAAGTCTAAAGAGAAGAGTTGTCCAGAAGAGTTGGCATTTCCTTGGAAATAATATGCATGAAAGGCAGGAAAGCACCTACTCCAGTGTGAATTAAAGTTAGGAAAGTTAGTAGAGGAGCAAATAGCATTTTCCTCAGTAATGTGAACCTTTAGTTGGAGTTGAAAGCTAGGTTAAGTGATTGAAGAGGACTTGTAAAAGAATAACACAAGCATGTAGGGGTAAATCCGAGAGACAAAGGACAGATGGAAACAAAAGGGTCCCTTGGGGTGACCAAAAAATGTTTTTGGTAGTGAGGGGAATTCCTGCAGATATGGCAAACTAATAACATCATAGCATATTATCTTTAGTGATGTTTTTGATGTGTCTTGTGACTTTCTCCTAAGCAAGTTAGGGAAGCCTAGTCTACATTAAGTGACTGAAAAGTGTTCAGTTGGACAGAAAGGAACTTCCCCTCCCCCCCCCCCCCAAAAAAAAAAAAACAACCCAAACCAAAAAACAAACCCAAACCAAAAGAGCAGTAAAGAAGTCACAGATTGGAAGACCATATGTGCTGTGGTTATTCAGGGGTACACTTGAAGTCTATTTGATATTTTCAGTAAATCCTTGAATAGTTGAAAAGTGCACGTTATATTAATTCTTTGGATAAAATGCTAGCAACAGGTGCAAACACTTTAGAGAACAAGATTAGAATTCAACGTGACAAACTGCTGAAGTGGTCTGAGATAAATAGGCTGTAATTCAATAAAGACAAGTGCAAGGCACTTAACTGAGAAATAATCAAGTGCACAAATGAAAGTTCTGCAGGAAGGATCTGAGGGTTAGGGAGATGCGCAAAGCGAGCCTGAGTCAACACAGGCGCGCTGTCGGGAGATAAAAAAGCAAACATCCTTATGGGATGTGTCAACAGGGTTGTCTCATGTAAAAAGTGAGAGATTTCTTCCTCCTAAATAGCACTACCAAGACTTTGGTTGGAATATTTTGGGCATTGCTCTTCAGAAGAGAGAGACAGCACCAGGAGTAAGTCCAAAGGAGATCAGTTAGCATTCGCAGGGCTCCAGAAAAGATGATCTATAAAGAAAGACTGAAAGAAATGGAACTTTAGTTTACACAAAGGATGATCTGTGTAAGTGTGGGAAAGCAATGGAAGATCAGCAAGGAGGATTGCAAATATGCTTAAGCGACTCGCTGCTGGGGTGCTGGAAAACACATCTATCACAGTAATTGTTACTCAGTCTCGGGTGCTTGCAAGAAAAACACTTGCACTTAGATAACGTACGTCTGTGATGGACTCAGGGACACCTTATCCAGCCGCTTGAGAATCCTGGCCTGTTGCTGAACAAGATCAAAGCACAGTGGGAAAACTACGGCTGTTTGAACCCTTTAAATACCAGCAAGAACAGGGAGTCCGCACCTGCTCTCGCTAACAAGGACTCTCACTAACAAGAACTCTCTCTTGCACTATGGTGCCCGCGGTCCCTGCTTGCATGCCTCTGCCCGGGTGTTGCTTCGGAGATTCCCTGGTCTGTGAGGTATCAAGATTAAACTTGTTCTTTGCTTTCTGTCCGTGGTTTGTGGGTGTTCCTATGTCCTGCTGGCATCGGCTCACACAGTAAGACAATGTAACATACAGCAAAGGACTTCTGAAAGAAGGCGTTACCTGTCTTCTGTCTTTCTTAAGTATATGAAAAAGTAAGAGGATTAAACTTCCGGAATATTTAGTTTAGATATTAAGGGAGGAAAAAAAATCTTTAAAAAGAGAAAAAATAAATATGTACTAGTGTACGTTTTTTTCTGGTTCCCTGAACACCAGTGCTACATGGAGGAAGTGAAAGAAAACTTACTCTGTTAAACGTTTGTCTCAAGATGTTCTAACCGAAATAGAAAATGATTTTCTAGTGGTCTCTCTTTGGATCTCGCCTAGCAGAGACATGGCAGACTGGACAGCTTGTGACAGCTTTTGCTTATGCCATGAAAGTCGGGGATACAAAAAAATTCAATGGCTTCCCAACCTCAGACACAAACTGTATGTAGTCACATTTCCCAAACTGTCGTATTAGAACAGAGAAATATTTTAAAAATAGAATTTGTCAATTAGAAGTGGTGGTTATTTTAATGAGGAACGAAACTGCCTGATGCTACTTTGAGGAAATGGATCATGAATTACAGAAAGTCATTAAATAAATAAAAGCCAATCATTAGGTTTGTTTATGCAGCCATGGTCGAACTATTCACACAATATAACAGATAGTACTGTACCACGTTCAAGTCTGTTTACTGAGAAGAGCTTGCAGCAGGTAAATAAAAATATTTTTCTCCATGCCTTATGAAACAGAGGTACCGGTTTTGCATTTATTTTAAAATAATATTGCTGAAAAGAAAAAAACATTGTAAAAAAATGCAGTTGCGTATATCTGGGACCTATCAGTCTCTGGTTCTGACCCCTCCCTGCCTTTTCCAAGAAAAAGGATGAGCACGAGCAAGAATAAAGGTGCACCTTTTCCACCAGGGCTCAGTCCTCACTTTAAGTTCCTTGGCATAGTTTCTGGGGTTTGGTTTTTTAATTGGAAGTTCCTGTTAAATATGTGGTGTTGCTTTACATATGTGTCAGCTCTTCTCTCAAAGAGCTCTTCATTCACAAGGACAAATGCTGAAGTGCAAGAGGGTCAAAATGTGATTTACACCACTACTTGTGGAGTAAAATGTGGTTTTTATCCACTAGTCTTAAATTAAAAGAGCCAGCAGGTAATGGAGACATACGTTATAGCAGAAGCAGGTCTTTAAGAGAGATTTGAAAGAATGGATCTCATTAAGAGAAAATAACCCACATGAGGGGATACCATGTGAGCCTTGAAAACAACAGGGGAAGTGAGGAGGTGGTAAATAAAGCATAGCTGCATTTCAAGCAGCAGCGTGAGGAAAGGTATATTCACAGAGAGGGTGAGATAATTGACTGTCAATAAAATTTTAAATCTGCGTGTGTGGAAAGGGGAGTGGTACTGAGTGGTCTGAACTGTGTGTGAAATTGGTTGTAACTCAAGGAACTCTCATTGGTAGCAAAGAAACATGAGGCTAGATATGCCTGTCTAGATTATTTTATTGAGTTTTCTTTTTATTAGAGACACCAACCTCTACAGTCATTCGTTTCAAAAACTCATTAAACCCTGGCTTAAACTGTTTCTTTTTTGTCCTGTTATTCCCATTAGAAGATTGTTCCAGAAATAAGTCTTCTATTGGCCAAGACTCCTATTTTAATAATAGGCCTAAATGTTTCTGTGGCAGGTTTATAACCATCCAATTTACTGCCAGTACTGTCCTTTGCTTTAAATAGTTCCTAATTCCTTCTCCTTGGGGTTTACTCCCCAACTGCTTAACCTCCCCACACCCAATATGTTCTAAAGTCTTGTATGTTTTAGAAATCAGATATTATTACACCTTGTAAATTTTTTTAACTCTTATTGTACTACTAAACAGATTTGTTTAAAATACTAGTGCCCTGATCTTGCAATTTCATGTGCTAATTTTTCATAACTATTTTCGTGTATTAAACTCTTTCGGTGTTCTCCCTACTGTGGCTATACTAAGTTTACTTTCCTCGTTATCTTGTTATCCCTCCTGCTCCTAATGCTACAGTCAACATTGTTATCTTTACGGCAAACCGAGGAGATTCTGTATCTCATGTGGGGTTGTAGCAAATCTGTAATCTCTGTTTTTGCTGTTTCTTTTAAGGGGTTTATCTCTAATCTGTAACTTAATCTCTGCTTTTGCTGTTTGTTTTAGTATTTTTTCCAAGCCTTCCTTTGGTTGGGTTTCGTGCCGTATCTTTAATGACACCTGGCATGGACCACTGTAAAGCTCTTACTTTAGAACTACGCGTGTATCCTTTACTTAGAACTCTGTGTACAGTTGTGTGTGTATAACCAACGCTGCTTCAATGAAGATGATGGAGTAAGCTATCTTGCTTTTCAATATCTTTAGAAAAAACAGAAGACACAGGATAACGAGTTACTTTTAAAATAAAGCTCTGATTTTTATCCTTAAACAATCTGAGGACAAATTACCATTTAAAAACTAATCAAAATAAAAATTAGAATTATATATAATACTACAGGTGAAATCATCACTGCAGCAAAGATGATGGCAAAACTTTTAGTAGTTTACCCAACATTACATTCTGTCTTATATAAACAAGTTTTTTTTTAAATATGAGATAGTTTATAAATAACTGACCTTTTAAAGCAATCATATGCTTTTGGGTTATTTTGTAAATTTCCTGTATCTGTGTTGTTTGAGATTGTGAAACTGCTTTTCTTGATCAAAATTGTATCCTTCCATTACTTCTGAACACTAAGTTGTTGTTCACACTTTTGGATTAAAATAGTTATAGATAACAAATTGTTTATGCTGTATGTTCACATTCTTAATACACCTTGGATGTCCCTGGCAAGCTACTAATATTAACATTTTCACAACTTTAAAGAATGGGATTTTCAGGACCAAATTCTGATACTCATTTTCCAGTATGTAATTCAACAAATCATCACAACCGAATTGCATAGCACTGCTTAATGCACCATTTAAAAGAAGTGTATCTGAATCATTTCTTTTTTAAAACACTAATCTTTGTCCTTCTACTGACAAGTAGGCAAGTTTGTGTTATGAATAGTAATTTACAACATTTATGTTTAGTGTTTTCTGAAAATTCAGAGATCCTTGGGAAGTACAATGAATAAGCTTAATAGCCAGAAAGCATTCCCTGTACTTCTGGTTTATGTCACTTTTTACATTAACAGTTGGCTATTTTGTACAGCCTCCACTGCTAAAACCACTAACTGGAACATTTAAACTGAATGTTAATTAAATTCTTAACAAATGTTTGGTGGATCCAGGCAGCGATGATTGTTCCCTGAAGGTTCTCTATTTAGGTAAAGCAGTCCCATTCTGCATTCAAAAAAAAAAAAAAAAAATAAAACCCAAACCAAAAGATAAGAACTGTCATTAAATTTCTTTCTATTATAATCATAATGTGTTAGGCTATTAGAAGAGGAAAACTTTGAATATTCTCTCTCGGTTCTCCCTGAACTTACCCTGGACAAACTCCCTCAAGGCCTGCCATGCCAGGCAGCGGTGACAGGACAGGACGGCCGGGCAGGGAAGCACAAGGTTTCATGTGCAAGGACGCCTGGAAACTTTTATGTGAAAGTGCTTTTATTTGCACGTTTTACAGAAGGGAGAAGCGATGCCGTGTGGCTCAACTTACTTCTCGGGTAGAAGCACTGACAGGTAAACCCCCTGGCAGCCGCGCTGGCGGCAGTGAGGAACTTCACACGCGTCCCACCTCACGGGCTGTGACCTCTTCGAAGGTTTAAACTTTATTGTCTTCAGTGGCGCGCTATTTGTATGAAATGAAATTAAAATACACAGAGGGAAACACCACTCTGCGTTGCGAGGGGGCTCGGGCCGCGCTCTGAGGGGGACCGGCGTTCTGAACGACCCCCCGCCCCCCCCGCCATCTTGTGTGTGAGGGGAGCGGTGAGGGGGAAGCGGCGAAGCGGCCCCTCCCCGCCTCCGGCCGGCCCTGAGGGGGGCCGGGCAGGGCGGGCCGCACCGCCCCGGCCAGCGGGAGAACGAGGCGGGGCCGCCGGGGCTGCTGAGGGGAACGGGCGGCGGCGGCGGGGACCCTCCTGCTCCCCGGCCGGGCCGTTCCAGCGGGCGCCGGCGGCCGGCGGAGCAGCGAGGCATGTCCGCCGCGGCGTAACTTCGGAATGAAACGAAGCAGGTGGGTGAATTGACTTTGTTTTTTTCCTTTTTTTTCCCTTTCTTCCGCTTGTTTCTCTAATTTGCGGCTTTTCCCGAGTGACAGCGGCGGAGTTCGGGGCTCCTGCCCTCTTCCCTCCCTCCCGGCTTCTTCCCATCCGCGCTCTGTCCGTGGGGGTCGGCTCCCTCCAGCCGGGCAGTGGGAAGGGGGGGCACCTTGAGGTAAAAACCGGCTGGTTTTTGCCGAAATAACACGCTGAGAACGGAACGCAGCTGGCGCGTGAGCGTGGTCTGTTCCCTCACCGATCAGCTCTCCAAAGGTTGGCATGGTGTACCCAATCCAGACCTTTTTTTTTTTTTTTTTTTCCTTCTTTCCCCCTCCTCTTGAGGCTTAGTTTCTGAAGTAAAAGAAAAAAGAAAATCTCTTTGAATGTGGGTTGTGAGTCGCTGATGCTGCGGAAGCCATTATAGTCCATTCTGATAGGAGAGCGCTTTGGAAATATAATGTTGATTATTGACACAGCATTTATAAATAGAGTTTATAATGGAAACACGGAGAACCCTTAACTACCAAGCGCGGCTATAATACGAAGAAGCTTTAAGTGCCAGGTAACTGCAGGAGCTCTGCTTTACAGCTGCACGTAAGGGAAAACCCATGGATGTTCATCAGTGAAAAACACTGAGAGAAAGTGTGCATTAAAAGTGCTTTTCTGTAGCTCTGACTTAAAATCGGTAACATTTATTAAACTTAAGTCTCTCAAACAGCGTGTCGTGAGCGTGCACAAACTTCAGTGCTGTGGTGTTGGCGATGCAGGAACAAATGGAACTTCTGTGCTGCTGGATCCCTGCCTTCCCTCTGGTGAAGGGAACCTGTCCGAGCGGCGGGGGCGTTCGTGAAATGAGGGGGTGGTTTCAGTACAATCAAGGAGAATTGTACAGTCTGTAGAAACGTTGAGACGTTTTGCTGTTGAGTTTCATCGGAGAGGCTCCCCCAGCAGACTTGGAGCCTGGTTTTGTGGCTGTGCTGCTGCGCACGGGTGAGATAAGGGTAGCTCTGCTGCTGGGTTCGCCGTCCTCACTGCGTGGGGAGGCATGCAGCTTGGGTTGCCTCGGTTAAAGCTTTAGTATTCGAAAGCAAAATTATTCAATGCAAGTCACGTTCATTGCTATTTTGTATGTTCCGTTTACTCTGAACTCTCTATTAATAATGTTTACTAATATACTAAATGACAAACAAATGCAATGAAATTCCGTGCCCAGGAGGGCTGACTGAGAACCACTGGTCTTGCCAAAACCAACAGGACTGGAAAGCCCTCAGCACCCTTAAAGAGCAGGCCAGAAGGCGCTGTGCGTAGGCATTATTACTAAAATATTTTTATGCTTCATAGAGATCTTTTAAATATTTAAAAAAAGCTGTAATGGAGTGCTTGCAAAAGTCGGGGACAGTTTGTGTGCTTGGAGTATTATGTTCCTGTTTCCCATTAACTAGCAGCTGTTGCTGTTTCTTTGGGAGGAAGATTAAAAAAGAGCTCCAGACCCTGTATGTGCGTGTACATTATTTGAGGAAAAATAGGAGGTTCTGGCAACTGAGTTTCTATAAATTTCTGTAGGCTTTGAAGTTGCTCATTGGAAACCACTGATTTGTAAGGCTTTGATCTTGCAGCATTTGCTCATCTAGTCTCTTTGTCCCTGTAAAAGTTGGTGAGAATTTTGCAGTTGAGTTTAGTGGTGTCAGGGTTGTGCTACTCTGCTGCATCCAGGATGGGTTGTGGAGGCTTGGCACTCTTAGTCACCAGTGCCACCCTCTGTTCACTGGTGTTCAGACTGGACAGGTAGACCTGCCTCATACTGCAGTCCTCTTTTCAACCCTTTTTTTTTGTAGTTCAGAAAGGAGACATGCAGAAATATAAGTTGTCAAGACAAGAAACTGGAAAAGAAAAAAAAGGCAGCTCCAGAAGGAAAAGGAAAACATTTAGTATGTTTTCTGTGCCCAGTGAGCAGGTGTTTGTGGATCACCAGCCATGCTTGTTTCAGGCTGTGCTGAAAATGTTTACCATGCTTATATGTCAGTGGATTGTATGATTTCTCAGCCGGCCTGTAAAGAAAAATGGTCTTACTTTCATTGTTGTCCTTCTTGCATGTCTTATCTGCTGTATTTTGTTTTTAATCAGATGTTTTTGTCAAGGCAGGGACTCTACTTGCTGAAGTTTTTTGTACAGTGATTAGCATGGAGAGGAACATACTATTTACGTATGGAATTGGAAAATTTCTTGTACGCAGCAGCAGCAGCAAAGTTGGTGGTTTCAGAATGCAGTATCTTAAGACAGATGTATTAAAATGGGCCCTGATTCCTTCCATTTGTAGAGATACCTCCCAGCCAAGCGTAAAACCATTTGTCTGTGCTGTGTTAACTTACTCGCTCTGGGATAGAGCTGTAGTTACAAGTTTTAATAATTCTCCTTTATTTAACTTCCTGTTCCCTGTAACTGTTCTTGTAAAACTTGTATTCTTCCTTACAATGAAGGTAGGAATTCTGGCAAGCTCAATATTCTCACTAGAAAATATATCAGGTAGTTCTGTCTGGTCGAGTAGTACATTCATCTTGTCCTGGGAGTTATCTGTTGATGTATCTTTTTACCCAATTCCTGTGTAAAGTTTACACAAGTGACATTGAACTTTGAACAGGAGAGGAGCTAACGCTGGAGACATGTAGCTCATGTTGCTTTTTTGATCATGTACAGCGCACTATTTTTTGTTCATGAGTGTTGTTGGAACCAGAATTGAAAAATAACACCTAGATGATGTTATAAGCCTAGGTAGATGCAACAGAATAGGAGGAGAAGATGTCTCAAGCTGATCTGAACTGTATTTTTGCCTTCTGGCACAAATATTGTTAATTATGGTTAAATTAGTGCTGATACCAGTTCTGGGGATCTGTGGTTGCTTTCTTTTCAGTCTACAGTAGGTATTGCATGGGTGAAACTAACACAGTAGTTGCTGTTAAAGCAATTAACCGTTTATCGCCTTACGTCCAGGAATGAACGAGGGATGGTGTTTCATTGGTGTTTCATGTTCTGCTTTGAAATAGTACAATGAAGTATGTGTAGTTACCAAAATAGTGGTTCTTTTCTTCAAACACCTAGGAGCAGTAGGACAAAGATATCTGGGTGATAGCTTTTGCTTCTTGCAGTGCCTATGATGGGAGAGCAAGTGATGGACTCCATGGCTTATTTAGAACTCTTGATGGTGGACATTTTTTAATTGTTTTGAAATGAGAACTTTAAAAGCATTTGCAATAACTTCCATGACATATCGATGACTTTAAAAGCCTTTGAAATATACATCTGATTTTCTTGTACAACATATGGAAGTCATCTCTGCCAGTTTCTTGCTGAGAAATGGTTGAGCTATGAACAGCAAATTTACAGTTGCAGCTGTAAAAGAGGAACATGGACTGTTTTTCCATAAACCATACATTTAATAGTATGAAAAGGGTACGTTTATGTCAAGTGTATTATTTTAAATGTTTTTTTTTCTTCAGTCATAAACTTGGGAAAAAACTAGTTAACTTTGATCATAGGCTTTCGGAAATAATCCCCGAATGTATCTTTGTGAAATGACAGACTTAACAGAAGGTTGTAGCTAGATAATTCCTCTGGCCTTCATGGCTCACCTATTAGGAAACCGACTAATGGAAGAGGTACAGGTAAGGTTGGCCTCCTAACAGCTGTGCTGAGAGGCAGATTTTCCTCTGAAGCAGGGGTTGTGAAGCACGGCTTTTGAAATTTTGAGCTTTCCTCGTTAATTGCTCAAAATGTAGCTTAAAATGTACTCTGATTATAACCTGGGCGAAGGGGGAGAAAAGTGGATGGGACTGACTCATCTTGCAGACCAAAGTGAAGGTGGTGTGTGCTGAAGAAATGGCTTGGCTCCGACTCCAGCCCCAGGTAAATTTGCAAGAGCTTTCCTTGTGGGTGAGCTTGCAGGGGGACAAGAATACTGAAATACTGTTCCTTTGCTGGTCAGTTGTCTGCTGCTTCAGGTAGACAGCAATGCCTATTGAATCACCTCAGTGTCAGGGTCACTGGGTGATCTTATCAAAGTCTCTGTTGAGAGAGGAGGGATAGCTCTGGGCAGAGGGTGGCTTTCGTTGTTGTAACCAAATTCTTTCGGTTTTTTTTAGCAGCCACTGGTTCCTCCATGGGGCTGACCCTCCACTCTGCGCTGACTTGTTGAGGTGTTGCC